>NC_140592.1:450413136-451613136 GCF_964204655.1 Triturus cristatus
TACAGGAAGTCTGTCTCAGGTGAGTCTCATTGCATGCTGGGGCATGTAGTCCATCAATACATTTTATAAACCCAAGTGGGGTGTCTGCCGTTTGGTTTTTGCACAAAAGTTCTTAAAAGAGGGGGCCAGTGAGTTCCGTTTTAGCCGTAACACAAGGCAACCTCCAGGCCACCCATACCGCACTCCTGCCAAGTGTTACAGGGGCGGTTCCGCAAGGGTCTCGCAGCGGTGCCATGCCGTGGCCGGGTTGAGGCCACATATTAATCAAACAAATGGGACACCCTCGTGGCCGGCACTCACGGGCAGATAGGTTCAAGGTCCTCGTCGGGCTGGCGGCTCTCATACAAACTGCCCCTCAGAAGCATAGGTCGACGCGTTTCGGGAGTCAATCCCTTCATCATGAACCATTAAAACAGCAAGCGGCAGGCAAGACGGGCTACACCAAGTCCTCCTTTTATTTCAAATAATACAGGAAGTCTGTCTCAGGTGAGTCTCATTGCATGCTGGGGCATGTAGTCCATCAATACATTTTATAAACCCAAGTGGGGTGTCTGCCGTTTGGTTTTTGCACAAAAGTTCTTAAAAGAGGGGGCCAGTGAGTTCCGTTTTAGCCGTAAAACCAAACGGCAGACACCCCACTTGGGTTTATAAAATGTATTGATGGACTACATGCCCCAGCATGCAATGAGACTCACCTGAGACAGACTTCCTGTATTATTTGAAATAAAAGGAGGACTTGGTGTAGCCCGTCTTGCCTGCCGCTTGCTGTTTTAATGGTTCATGATGAAGGGATTGACTCCCGAAACGCGTCGACCTATGCTTCTGAGGGGCAGTTTGTATGAGAGCCGCCAGCCCGACGAGGACCTTGAACCTATCTGCCCGTGAGTGCCGGCCACGAGGGTGTCCCATTTGTTTGATTAATATGTGGCCTCAACCCGGCCACGGCATGGCACCGCTGCGAGACCCTTGCGGAACCGCCCCTGTAACACTTGGCAGGAGTGCGGTATGGGTGGCCTGGAGGTTGCCTTGTGTTACGGCTAAAACGGAACTCACTGGCCCCCTCTTTTAAGAACTTTTGTGCAAAAACCAAACGGCAGACACCCCACTTGGGTTTATAAAATGTATTGATGGACTACATGCCCCAGCATGCAATGAGACTCACCTGAGACAGACTTCCTATATTATTTGAAATAAAAGGAGGACTTGGTGTAGCCCGTCTTGCCTGCGGCTTGCTGTTTTAATGGTTCATGATGAAGGGATTGACTCCCGAAACGCGTCGACCTATGCTTCTGAGGGGCAGTTTGTATGAGAGCCGCCAGCCCGACGAGGACCTTGAACCTATCTGCCTGTGAGTGCCGGCCACGAGGGTGTCCCATTTGTTTGATTAATATGTGGCCTCAACCCGGCCACGGCATGGCACCGCTGCGAGACCCTTGCGGAACCGCCCCTGTAACACTTGGCAGGAGTGCGGTATGGGTGGCCTGGAGGTTGCCTTGTGTTACGGCTAAAACGGAACTCACTGGCCCCCTCTTTTAAGAACTTTTGTGCAAAAACCAAACGGCAGACACCCCACTTGGGTTTATAAAATGTATTGATGGACTACATGCCCCAGCATGCAATGAGACTCACCTGAGACAGACTTCCTGTATTATTTGAAATAAAAGGAGGACTTGGTGTAGCCCGTCTTGCCTGCCGCTTGCTGTTTTAATGGTTCATGATGAAGGGATTGACTCCCGAAACGCGTCGACCTATGCTTCTGAGGGGCAGTTTGTATGAGAGCCGCCAGCCCGACGAGGACCTTGAACCTATCTGCCCGTGAGTGCCGGCCACGAGGGTGTCCCATTTGTTTGATACATATATATATATATACACACCCTCGAGACTGTATGCTGCTAACAAATTGCTAATTTGCACCTATGGGCTACTGACAAAACCCGGGTGCCCACATGTAATGATTTTAATTAATCTATCATGAACAAAGCAATGAAAATGAAAGATTCCTTCTTATATCCAGTAGAAAATAATTTATCATGAACCTTGAGCAAATGGTTGAGTCTATGCGAGTTGTATCCGTGTACTCAGATGGGGATAACATGAAGCATGCCACGAAGAAAAGTGTGTGAGGTTTCTTGTCCCATTGTCAAGATACTTTTAATGTATCTGGAGCTAGAAAAGTCTAACTGCAGCTGTGAACCCAGGCACCTCAAATGTGAGAACACTAGGCTGTGTGCCACAGAAAAGGGCTCTCCTAAATTAAAAAAAAATATCCTCAGTGTCCTGTGGAGGTCTAAAAAAAAATTTCTTTTGGGGAAGCAGCATCAACGAAAATTGAGAAGGCATATCTGAAGAATGCCCTCTTAAGCCAATCATATACTAAAAAGGCCCATTGGCCTCACTGGCTGAAGAGGATCATCAGCATCAAAGGAGTGCAAACCATCCCAGAATGCTTATCGAGCATGCCTTCAAAGGAGACAGAGGACAGCAGCAGTTGTCTGGGTCTGACACTCTCTTTAGCAATTACGGCAAGTTTAAAAATAAACGTAACATTTCTATCAAAAATATTTTTAGATGTACAGTTATTTTTGTTAATAGAATGAATTGCCTGTGTACTAGGTGAGGCCTCACACAAGGATTACAATACGGTAGGTATAGAAGCGAACGACAGGATAGCCCTGAAGAACAAGTTACTAACCTTCGGTAACGATGTATCTGTAAGAAACATTAGTTAGTTAGATTCCTCACCTTAGAATATCCCCAGGCGTCAGACTGGATCCGGAAGATTTTTCGTCAGCAATACCCCTTGCGCGTCGCTAGGCGTCGTCTGCGGCTCCGCGTCCGTCGTCGGCGTCGTGCGCCGGGATGACGTCGTCGGAGTACTTAGACGCCGCCCTCGCGCGCTGACGTCAGTTCTTGTACATAGCCTTCCGCGCCAGGAACGCAGAGCCATGCAAAGACCGACACTGGTGCCAAAAATAAAATCTAGGGGCCTGAAAGGACAACCTTAACCCTAGTTGTCAGTTCGCAGAACGGGGAGGATGGGTGGGTCGGTGAGGAATCTAACTAACTAATGTTTCTTACAGATACATCGTTACCGAAGGTTAGTAACTTGTTCATCTGAAAGAAACACGTTAGTTAGATTCCTCACCTTAGAATAGATACCCAAGCAATACCATCCCCGGTGGTGGGTCTGCGAACCAAGATCACACCAGAAAGTCCTGGAGGACAGAACGGCCAAAGAAGCCATCCCTCCGGACTTGGCTGTCAAGGCAATAATGCCTGGCAAACGTGTGTAGCGAAGCCCACGTTGCCGCCTGACAGATGTCCTGCAAAGGGACACCCCGTCCCAAAGCAGTAGTAGCCGCTGTGGCCCGAGTAGAATGGGCGCGCAGCGCAACAGGAGGGTCCTTTTTAGCCAAGGAATAGCAGATTTTTATACACAAAACGACCCACCGAGAGATGGTTCGTTTGTGCACAGCTTTCCCCTTCTTAGCGCCCACGTACCCAACAAAAAGCTGGTCGTCCACCCGGAACTGTTTGGTGCGGTCCAGATAAAAGGAGAGCGCACGTTTTGGGTCCAGACGGTGGAGCCTCTCTTCCTCTTTGGAAGGATGCGGAGGCGGAAAGAAGGTGGGCAAGGTGACAGACTGCCCAAGGTGAAATGGGGTCACCACTTTAGGAAGAAAGGAGGGACGAGGCCGAAGGACAACCTTGTCTGGATGAACAGATAGAAAAGGAGGCTTTGAAGATAAAGCCTGGAGCTCACTCACCCGTCTAGCCGAGGTGATGGCTACCAGAAAAGCAGTCTTTAGAGTTAGAAGACGAAGAGGGCAATTGTGAAGAGGCTCGAAGGGAGCGCACATCAGGAATGTCAAAACCAGATTCAAGTCCCACTGAGGCATTACAAAAGGGACAGGAGGGAACGTGTGTGTAATGCCTTTGAGAAAGCGTGTAACCACAGGGGACTTGAAAAGAGAAGGCTGATCAGGAAGCCGCAAGAAGGCGGAGATGGCAGCAAGATAACCTTTCAGGGTGCCCAGGGCAGAGCCCTGCCGGGCCAGAGAAAGAAGAAAGAGGAGAACCTCAGAAAGAGGGGCGGAAAGGGGATCCACAGCCTTTGCTGTGCACCATGCCACAAATTTGTTCCACCGGCAGGCGTATACCGACTTTGTGGAGGGACGCCTGGCTGCCAGAATGATATCACAGACTTCAGGAGGCAAGTCAAATGGCATCAACTGCCGCCGCTCAATCTCCACGCATGGAGGTGGAGGCTGGACAGGTTCGGGTGGAGGACCGTCCCCTGCTGCTGCGACAGAAGATCCTCCCGAAGGGGCAGACGTATCGGGGGATCGGTCAACAGACTGAGTAGCTCGGGATACCAGTATCTTCGTGCCCAATCCGGAGCCACCAAGATGACTTGGGCCCGGTCGCGCCGGATCTTCTTCAGCACTCTGGGCAGAAGTGGTATAGGCGGAAAGGCGTACAACAGACCGCAACTCCACTCGTGACGAAAAGCGTCGCCGAGCGAGTGCCGCCTTGGAAATTCCAACGCGCAGAACTGCTGACATTGCGCGTTCTCTTCGGTGGCGAATAGATCTAACCAAGGCTCTCCCCACTGCTGAAAGAGGCCTTGCACCACTTCGGAGTTCAGACGCCATTCGTGATCCATCATGCACCGGCGGCTGAGTTCGTCTGCTCTGGCGTTCAGAGAGCCCGCCAGATGTTGAACCACCAGGGTGACGCCCTGGTGTTCCAGCCATGTCCAGAGGCGCAGAGCCTCCTGACAAAGGGTCCACGACCCCACCCCGCCCTGTTTGTTGCAGTACCACATGGCGGTGGTGTTGTCCGTGAACACCTGCACGACACTTCCCCTGACAGAGGGAAGGAAGGCTTTCAGTGCAAGCCGGATCGCTCTCAACTCCAACAGGTTGATGTGGAGACGAGACTCCGCCGGAGACCAGAGGCCTCTGATCTCCGCCTCTCCCATATGGCCACCCCATCCCAGGAGGGACGCATCCGTCACTACGACATGCTCCGGTTGGGGAAGGGAGAGGCTCTTGCCCTTGACCCACTCGCGGTCCGTGAGCCACCACTGCAACTGCTGTGCAGTACCCTCCGAGATCAAGACATGGTCGGACAGGTTGCCGTGATGCTGGGCCCACTGAAACTTCAGGTCCCACTGCAGAGCCCGCATGCGCCGCCTGGCGTGATGCACTAGTAGGATGCAGGAGGCCATCAGCCCCAGAAGCCGCAACACTAGCCTGACCGAAACCCGGGATAGAGGCCGAAAGATGGGAATCAGGGCCTGTATATCCCGGACCCGCTGTTCCGGAGGATGGACCCGGAACTGCGCCGAATCGAGAACCGCTCCGATGAAGAGGAGCTTCTGAGAGGGACTCAAGTGTGACTTCGGCACGTTGATGGAAAACCCCAGCAAATGCAGGAGATCCGCCGTAGTCTGGAGGTGGGAGACGACTGCCTGGGGCGAGCCCGCCTTCAACAACCAGTCGTCGAGATAGGGGAAGACAGGGACCCCTGATCTGCGCAGATGAGCTGCGACCACCGCCATCACTTTCGTGAACACCCGAGGGGCACTGGTGAGGCCGAAGGGGAGCACGGTAAACTGAAAGTGCTCTTGGCCCACCGTGAACCGCAGGTAACGCCGGTGGGCCGGCAGGACGGGGATATGGAAATATGCGTCCTGCAAGTCCAACGCTACCATCCAGTCTCCAGGGTCTAGGGCAGCTAAAACCTGAGCCAACGTTAGCATCTTGAACCTTTCCTTTCGGAGGAAGGCATTGACGTTCCGGAGGTCCAAGATAGGGCGCAGGCCCCCCTTGCCCTTCTTGGGAACCAGAAAGTAGTGGGAATAACAACCACGACCTACTTCTGGACCCGGAACGCGCTCGACGGCCCCCTTGGCCAAGAGAGCCGAAACTTCCTCGCGGAGAAGATCCAAATGATCCCCCGAGATACGGTGGTGCTGTGGTGGCATGGCTGGAGGGGTCGTCTCGAAGGGGAGGGAGTAGCCCCTTCGGACGATTTGCAGCACCCACCTGTCCGATGTTATGGACCGCCAGTGGAGCAGGTGATGGCGAACCCTGCCGCCCACTGGCGTGGTATGGGCCTGAAAGCTCGGACTAGGAAGGCTTTGAGGCGGATGCTGCCGGGGTGGATGTGGGCTGACCACGTCGTCCTCCATTTCCGCCACGGCGGAAGCCACGTCCGCGACCGCGCGCAGGTTGGTTCTGCGGCTGGTGGCTTTGCGGACGTGAGGAGGCGCCCCTTCCTTGGCCACGAAAGGGGCGAAAAGCGGAGGTGTGCGCCCGCGGAGCCGAGAGGCCCAAGGACTTGGCCGTAGCCCGGGAGTCCTTAAAACGGTTCAGCGCACTGTCCGCCTTCTCACCAAACAGGCGAGTGCCATCAAAGGGCATGTCCATGAGGGTGTTCTGGACATCCCCGGAAAATGACGTGGACCGCATCCAGGCGTGGCGGCGGAGCGCCACCGTGGTGGAAATCGCCCGACCTAGCGAGTCCGTGGTGTCAAGCCCACATCTTATGGCGTGCCGTGCTGCATCCCTCCCATCGGCCAAAGCCTGGGTAAGACGCGTCCGGACCTCCTCCGGACACAGGGGCAGCACGCCCTCCACCGTATCCCACAGGGAATGGGAATAACGGTCCAAGAGACAGGCGGTATTTAAGGACCGCAGGCCCAAACTAAGGGACGAGAACAGTTTCTTGCCAAACTGCTCGAGTCTCTTGGAATCCCGGTCCGGCGGAGCGGTCGGGAAGGAGGACTGGGAAGTAGAGGCCTGGATAACCAGACTCTCGGGGGTGGGGTGTTGGGACAGGAAACTGGGGTCGCCCGGAGCAGGGCGGTGGCGCCTGGCAACGTTCCTATCCACAGGAGGAACTGTGGAGGGCTTGGACCAGGTGCCCTGCAGAACGTCAGTGAGGGCCTCGTTGAACGGCAGCAGAGGCTCAGTGGAGCTTGCTGAGGTTTGAAGCACCTCAGTGAGGATGTTGGTCCTCACAGCCACGGCAGGCAACTCGAGCCCAAGGGCCTCAGCCGCCTTGCGCAGCACCACAGAAAATGCTGCACCCTCCTCCGAAGCCACGGTCGGAGGAGAAGTGAATCCAGCGTCTGGCGAGGTGTCCAGTCCGCTGGCCTCCCCCAGTTCATCTGCCCAGTCCTGAGAAAGCTGTGACTGAACAGCCAGAGGGTCCTCGAACCCCTCCCAGTCGCCCCCTTCTTCCGATTCCTGATAAACAGGAGGAATGATCGGAACCGGACTGTAGAGATGGTAGGTCTCAAGCGGCGTCGGATGCGGCGTCGGCGGACGCCGTGCCGGCGTCGGGTCCGGATGAGGGCTAAACCGGGGCGTCGGCGTCACAGGCGTCGGCGGCGCCGGTGACGGCGTCGGTGGTTCAGGCGTCGGAGCCGGTGGAGGAGTGACAAGGTCAACCGGCGTCGACTGGGGCCCAGGCAAGGGCCCCGCGGGGACCTGCGGCGTCGAGACCGGAGTCGTCGACGGCGCCGGGGCCGGAGCCGCCGGCACGCGAGGTCGCCCAGTCGAGTCCGCGGGGCCCGAAGGCGCGCCAGCGGGCGTCGACGGCGGGGCCAGGCTCCTCATGGCCGAGAGGAAGGCACTGATCTCCGCCGGCGCCGCGTCAGCCCCAGGGACCGGAAGGTATGGGGGCGGACGCGGCACCTGCGGCTCCGCCGGAGCCGCGGGGGTGGAACCACTTGGACCCTCGGCCGAGTCGCGCGACCGGCGAGGGGAGTCCGAAGAGCGATGTCGCCGCTTCGACTTCTTAGAGTGTTTAGACTTACCCGACGACTTGGAGCCCGACGAGCGATGGTGGCGTCGGCTAGGGCTCCGCGAGCGATCCTTGGACCTCCTCCTGGACCGGGATCGCGCACGACGCGGAGCCGAGTGGCGAAGCTCCAGAAGCTTGCGGGACCGCTCCCGCCTAGCCTTCGAAGTCAGGGCCTGACAGTCGTTGCACGACTCCGCGTCGTGGTCGAGGCCTAAGCAGTAGAGGCACCGGCGGTGGTGATCGGTCACCGACATCAGTCGATGACAATCTTCACAAGCCTTGAACCCAGGCATCCTACCGGCACCAGATGTCGACAGACAAGGATCAAAAATGATCAAAAAGATTTAGTCAAAAAAGACTAAAAGGGGTAGCTCTCCCGGATCTGCGCTTACTGGCGCGGAAAAAAGAAGAACTGACGTCAGCGCGCGAGGGCGGCGTCTAAGTACTCCGACGACGTCATCCCGGCGCACGACGCCGACGACGGACGCGGAGCCGCAGACGACGCCTAGCGACGCGCAAGGGGTATTGCTGACGAAAAATCTTCCGGATCCAGTCTGACGCCTGGGGATATTCTAAGGTGAGGAATCTAACTAACGTGTTTCTTTCAGATAGAACGTGATTAGCAGGCTCTTGTTGACCTATTTATCAAACAGTTAACCGAAAGTAGATACTGTATTTTACTCAGCATTGTGTACTACATTTAAAAAACTGTTTTGATTTTCCTCTTCCATAAGCGATCAGTATCCTTAGTTACATATTGCACATCACCAGTTTGAGAAGATTCAAGAGAATTTGGATGTAGGGTCCTCTTACCTTCAACCAAGCAGGTTCACTGGTGCCAGCAATCCTTGCAAACAGATTGGATCAGCCCCTGATTTGCCTTAAGCCTCAACAGCCTTCAACAAGGATTAAGCAAATGCCTACTATGGCGGCTCATCCTCTCTATGTAAAACTTCATGTAAACAGCCCACAAGAAAAAGCACTTCCTCATTTATCGCTCATCAGCAGCCAGGTAAGTGTTTTTCCTTGTGGGTTTTAACTGTGAGAGATGCGTGTTATAATTTAGGACTGTGTTTTTATAATGGAGTTAATGTTTCTAGAGCAGAGCACTCTAGTTGCTTTGTCAAGCTATCCAATCGAAGTGAGCTTGACCTAAGCCTTTTGCCACTAACATACAGCCTTTTTGGGGGGTCTACGCGAGAGGAAAGCGTTGAGGCGGCTCTCCTGAGGCACGTTTGCCGCAGGGGCAGTAGCGTAACAAAACTTTAGGGGGGCCTCCTGCAAAGTACTTGGAGGGGGGCCCCTCCTGACTCATTCGGGAGCTCCCAGGCCAGGGTACAGTGCTGAGGGGGAACCCACACTGCGGGGGCCTTTGTTATGCCACTGCGCTGGGTGTTTTCCTCACCACTGATCGTCAATGTGATCGTGGGGCCTGGGCTGTGTGATGACCCACACAAGCCACTAGAGGGTGCATATACTCATCTCCAAAGGAGCGTATCTCACTGCCAGGCAATACTTCCTCTCTATCGAGTGAGGAGATGTAGTGGGACATGCACACATTTTACCTTTACTTTTGAGCATTTTTCCTAACTGCAGTTCTTGGTAGGAGGTATATTAGATACTCTCCTAAACAGCATTTGGCCAGTGTATATAAGGTCGTGGCTAAAGATAGGAACAAATTACTGTGTGCTCAGAGGGGCAACCCAGTCAAAAGGCCTGTGATCAGATAAAAAAAAAAATATATATATTTATATATTGCCTCCAATATGCATCCTTCACGGTTTGGCGCGCTCGACAGCGGGTGCTCAGCGTAGGGGCCATATCCTGGCCCTGAATTAATTTTATACAACAAAGGATGCAGCACTCCAGAACTGGACTGGATTCTGCCCAATTTATTCTTGGCAACACACTCAACCAACGCGTTTCAGCCCTCACTGCTTTTCACGGAGAGTAAGTCCTTTCTTTGTTACACTTTTTATACCCACATTAGCCTTGATGGGGCATTGTGAGATTTGTAGTGTTTCTATACAAACAAAACTTTATTCATACCATTTACAAAAAGGGAATATGCGTTTTTTGTCAGGTTTTTTTGTTACGATATTTGTATTTCCTATGATCAGATTTGATTTTCACTGTTCCGATATTCGGCGCAGTTTATGTTAAATCACATTACATTTTGTGCATTTAGATCATGACCATCATCGGTATAGTACTATACCGGTGATTGTGATTAATTTCTGTTCCCAGGCATTGATCTAGTTCAACAAGGGACAAATGAATAGTGTGTATGGGTACTACACCTCACAGGCACAAGAAAAACAAGAAGGGCCAAACGAAAAAAGACAATACCCATTACGCAACCAAAAGTAAGCAATATTAACTTAATTGTTAATCTTTCAAAACACACTAACACAGGAAGAAACAACGGTACTGAATAAAGGTTTATCGTTTTGTCCTGAAAGCCACTACAACTATACACAGGTCAAGAATGATCTATACAAAAACATATGGAAGCTTAGGTTGGCGAAAATACATGCCAACAAACAAGGTCCAAAACAAAGGGAAGAATCAGTACAAGAGCTAAATGAACCTATGATCACGATAGATCAAATGTCTGACCTTAAAACCATGTTTGATTTACTACACAATTTAACCCCTTCGCTGCGGCGGAAATTCCCCGCCTGTGCGGGCGATTAGCGCGGTGGCGCGGTGCTCATGACGGAGCCACTCCGTCATGAGCCACGGTTGGGCTGTGCTCATGACGGAGTGGTTCCGTCATGACTCCGCCCACAGCGCTAATCACCCGCACAGGCGGGGAATTAGCGCCGCGTGGGCGGCGCGGCCGACAACGGCCGCAGCATGACGGAACCACTCCGTCATGAGCACACGGCAACCGTGGCTCATGACGGCTTGGTTCCGTCATGAGCACGGAACGAGTTAAACGACTATGAGATGACAGATGAGCAAGTACTACAACATCTAAACAATGAAAAAGATAAAAGACTTGAAAGTGGAATGAAGAAGAAATCGAAATACTGTCCTGCTCTGTCTCCTGGAAATAAATTCGACCTATTTTCTGATGCAATAATTGAAGAACTGGACAAAATGCCCAGAGCAAGGAATTTAAATCAAAGAGAAAATGTGTCCAACAAGGAACGGGAAGCAATTAAAAAACTAACTGAGAATAAAGAGATTACAATCAAGCCCGCAGATAAAGGGGGAAACATCGTATTGATGGATACAGAGGATTATATCAAGGAGGCTCTCAGACAATTGAATGCCACGATCAACTACTGCAGGAAAAAAAAAAATCCCATAAACAAAATGACGATAGACCTAAATTCACATTTACAGAAATGGCATAATGAGAATCTCATCCGCGATGACAAATTTAAATTTCTCACTAAAGACTTACCCTTAATTCCAACAATTTATTTTTTACCTAAAATACATAAGACGCTTCAACATCCACCTGGGAGATACATTGTCTCCTCGTGTGATTCACTCTAAGAAAATCTATCACAATGTGTGGACAAATTCCTGGCACCTATCGCTCAAAATATGACTTTGTACATAAGGGACACTGACTGGAGATTTCCTTAGAATCCCAAATGGCATAGCATGGAAACATCAGAATCTTCTAGTAACAATAGACATAGTTTTCTTATATACGTCCATTAGGCATGAAGTGGGTCTGGAGGCATGCAACTACTTCCCAAGTCAATGGAATTAAAACACACTCAAATGCTCATGAAAATGATTTAGATATGTCTCACAAATAACATCATCTTGTTCAACAAAGAACTTTTCAAGCAACTATGTGGCACTGCCATGGGCATTTCTTTTTACCCCAAATTATGCGAACATTGCAATGGGATGGTGGGAGAGAACAATAGCATGAAGTACTAACAACAAAATAGAGGTGCACTGAACATAGAATGGAGAGTCCAAAATATTTATCTTTTTCTTTGTTTAACTTTTATTTCATAGCTGATAAATACACAAAAACAGCCAACGCGTTTTGTTCCTTTAAAGACAATTTTAACGGAACTTTTCAGGGCTTGAATTGACAGCAAGTCAGGTTCAAACTTTATAATTGATGAATTGAAGAATAAAAAGATAGACTGCGAGTTCCACTTAATATGTAGGAAATCCACAATGTCTCAGTCGGTATCAGTAGGTTTAGATATTATATGAAGAATCAATAGTTCAAAAGATGAAAAAATGACCAGTTGTAAGGATTTGTGATAAAAATCTGTAAAGTAGCTTCAAAGATTTAGTGTAGAATTTCTAATTTGCATTAATCAATGCTCACTTTGTTTCCTGCGAGATATCGACCAATCGCCTTGATAAGCGAATCCTGCTCTCACTCCAATTCACCGACCTAGCATGAAGTACTGACAACCAGGCAGAATTAGAACAAATCATTCTGTGGGTCCGTTACATCGATGATCTGTTTTCAATATGGAATGGTACAGAACAGGATTTTAATGAGTACTATCAGAAATTAAATAACCACATCGGGCTGTCATTCATGTGTACTACAAGTAAAAAGGTAATTGTCTTTTTAGACACTAAAGTCTTTATTGAAAATTATAAAATACACTCCACGTTGTTTAGAAAAAAGACTGCAACCAACAGCATCCTGCACGGGACAAGTTTTCACCCCAAATCGTTGATAGAAAGTATCCCCTAGGGGGAATTTATGCGCATGAAACGGATCTGTTCCAAAAAAGAAGATGCAGAGGAAAAGTTCAAAGAGACAATGGACAGAGGGTACAGTGAAAGAACATTAAAGAAATGTAAGAAAAGAATTGACAGAAAACCAAGAGAGGAAACTCTGATTCCGAAAATAAAAACATATGAATATATATATATATATATATATATATATATATATATATATATATATATATATATTACCTACTGGCGGTCGCCAGTAGGTAGTTATAGTTAGGACCACGTTTCCATAGGAAATCCGCAACATTCTATTTTGAATAACTTTGGCGCCGGTCGACGAATCCTCGCGAAATTTTCAAAATAGGTGGGGCGCTACGCTCCGCTCCTACCCTGAAAGTCTCGGGGGGATTCGTCAAGCGGGGGCTGAGATAAAAGGGGGGTCCCAAAACGCGTTTTTCCCATGCATTTTTCCATAGGACCTTTAGACAGGGCTACAGCCCTAACGGCTGAACAGAATTACTAGACATTTGGCAGAGAGGTAGTCCTCAGGTCAAGGAAGTGCCTTTTGTAGGTTTGGTGTAAATCTGTTCAGTAGATTCTGAGAAAATAGCCTTTAAATCAATATATATATCTGAGCCAGCTTACGGTGCGCTTACGGTACGCTTACCGTACGCGTACGGTGGCGTGCGCGAGCGCGATTCTGATTGGCCCTTAGATCTTAGTAAACATTCGAATCGGTCGAAACCAGGAAGCGGCGGCCGCCATTTTCTCTCTCGCACTCTGAGGGGGGAGCTGATAAACAAATGCCAAAAACATATAAAGGGGCTGTTTAGACAGCGCCCATGCACATAACCATGTTAGTTGAGTCTTCAAAGATCCCCCAAGGCAAAAAACGGTAATTTTTTATTTTTCGAAAATTTCGCCGATTACGCTTACCGTACGCTTACCGTACGCGTACGGTAAAAAATTATAAAAAAAAAAAATCCACACTCTCTCCACCCCGTGTGCAAATGGTTGCCGAAGGCCACCATTTGTGCATGGCCCATTTGAGCACAACATTTCCCCAAAAAATTTCAACAGATTACCTATCACAAGGAAGCGCATAATATGTCCTCCATGTGCGCACGGTGCGCGAAGCGCATCGTGCGTACATGGCCCATCTAGCGTAACGTGGGCACGCGGTGCGCGTAGCGCACCGCGTGCCCACCGTGCGTGCACGGCACTAACTGCGTAAAGTGGGCGCGCGGTGCGCGAAGCGCACCGCGTGCTCACTGTGCGCGCACGGTGCGCGAAGCGCACCGTGCGCGCACGGAACGAACTGCGTTAAGTGGGCGCGCACGCCACGAATGGCGTAAAGTAACTTAGCATTTAAAAAACCGTACAAATTCACTGAAAAAACCATAGGTTTCACACACGTTATAGTTAGGAATTAGCATTTAAAAAACCTTGCAAATTCACTGAAAAAACCATAGGTTTCACACATGTTATAGTTAGCTGGACATTTTACTGATAAAAAACCAATGAAATTCCCCCGTTATAGTTACTGTAGGCAACTATAACTCACGCGACCGTAATCCTCTGCTGATGACATATGTGTCTTTATGAAAAAAAAATATTTGTAATATATGTATAGCTAAAATTTAATGGAAGAAGACATGGGCAAATAAGTGTCTAAATACAGTATTAGCATCAGCAGAGGATTGCGGTCGCGTGAGTTATAGTTGCCTACTGTAACTATAACGGGGGAATTTCATTGGTTTTTTATCAGTAAAATGTCCAGCTAACTATAACATGTGTGAAACCTATGGTTTTTTCAGTGAATTTGCAAGGTTTTCTAAATGCTAATTCCTAACTATAACGTGTGTGAAACCTATGGTTTTTTCAGTGAATATATATATATATATATATATATATATATATATATTTTTCAAACAAACGCCCTTAAGCTTTCCAGGACGCACTCGGTGTTAAGCCTGCCATCCGGCTTGTCAGGATATTCCTCTCCAACAGAACCCAAGTGAATTATGGTGCCTGACGCGTTTCAGGGCTTGCCGCCCCTTAATCATAGGCTGCTCAGTACGCGATGTTGAAAGGCTCTTTTATTTCTAATTATTGCATGCTTTCTATTGGTTCCCTGCCCTAAGTGGGCTGCACTTAATTTGTGTCCAGTTTCGTTGCATGCTGGGAGATGTATTGTTTACAACAGAGCCGCAATTATTTTCTTTAAGTAAGTTCAATGTCGCATACTTGGTTCAAGGATTTCTGTTGTCCTGCAGTAGGATCCCGGGTATTGTGGAGAGTTATTTACATCCGGCTCTTCACGCTTGGCAAATTGAACTCGTTTCAATCTGCAGCCTCTTCTATTCGTTTCTCAACAGGAACGATGAAAGAAGATGGTGCAATCCTGACGCGGCAAGGACACCGCGCTGCAAATTTTTCAAACAAACGCCCCTAAGCTTTCCAGGACGCACTCGGTGTTAAGCCTGCCATCCGGCTTGTCAGGATATTCCTCTCCAACAGAACCCAAGTGAATTATGGTGCCTGACGCGTTTCAGGGCTTGCCGCCCCTTAATCATAGGCTGCTCAGTACGCGATGTTGAAAGGCTCTTTTATTTCAAATTATTGCATGCTTTCTATTGGTTCCCTGCCCTAAGTGGGCTGCACTTAATTTGTGTCCAGTTTCGTTGCATGCTGGGAGATGTATTGTTTACAACAGAGCCGCAATTATTTTCTTTAAGTAAGTTCAATGTCGCATACTTGGTTCAAGGATTTCTGTTGTCCTGCAGTAGGATCCCGGGTATTGTGGAGAGTTATTTACATCCGGCTCTTCACGCTTGGCAAATTGAACTCGTTTCAATCTGCAGCCTCTTCTATTCGTTTCTCAACAGGAACGATGAAAGAAGATGGTGCAATCCTGACGCGGCAAGGACACCGCGCTGCAAATTTTTCAAACAAACGCCCTTAAGCTTTCCAGGGTTCTGTTGGAGAGGAATATCCTGACAAGCCGGATGGCAGGCTTAACACCGAGTGCGTCCTGGAAAGCTTAAGGGCGTTTGTTTGAAAAATTTGCAGCGCGGTGTCCTTGCCGCGTCAGGATTGCACCATCTTCTTTCATCGTTCCTGTTGAGAAACGAATAGAAGAGGCTGCAGATTGAAACGAGTTCAATTTGCCAAGCGTGAAGAGCCGGATGTAAATAACTCTCCACAATACCCGGGATCCTACTGCAGGACAACAGAAATCCTTGAACCAAGTATGCGACATTGAACTTACTTAAAGAAAATAATTGCGGCTCTGTTGTAAACAATACATCTCCCAGCATGCAACGAAACTGGACACAAATTAAGTGCAGCCCACTTAGGGCAGGGAACCAATAGAAAGCATGCAATAATTTGAAATAAAAGAGCCTTTCAACATCGCGTACTGAGCAGCCTATGATTAAGGGGCGGCAAGCCCTGAAACGCGTCAGGCACCATAATTCACTTGGGTTCTGTTGGAGAGGAATATCCTGACAAGCCGGATGGCAGGCTTAACACCGAGTGCGTCCTGGAAAGCTTAAGGGCGTTTGTTTGAAAAATTTGCAGCGCGGTGTCCTTGCCGCGTCAGGATTGCACCATCTTCTTTCATCGTTCCTGTTGAGAAACGAATAGAAGAGGCTGCAGATTGAAACGAGTTCAATTTGCCAAGCGTGAAGAGCCGGATGTAAATAACTCTCCACAATACCCGGGATCCTACTGCAGGACAACAGAAATCCTTGAACCAAGTATGCGACATTGAACTTACTTAAAGAAAATAATTGCGGCTCTGTTGTAAACAATACATCTCCCAGCATGCAACGAAACTGGACACAAATTAAGTGCAGCCCACTTAGGGCAGGGAACCAATAGAAAGCATGCAATAATTTGAAATAAAAGAGCCTTTCAACATCGCGTACTGAGCAGCCTATGATTAAGGGGCGGCAAGCCCTGAAACGCGTCAGGCACCATAATTCACTTGGGTTCTGTTGGAGAGGAATATCCTGACAAGCCGGATGGCAGGCTTAACACCGAGTGCGTCCTGGAAAGCTTAAGGGCGTTTGTTTGAAAAATTTGCAGCGCGGTGTCCTTGCCGCGTCAGGATTGCACCATCTTCTTTCATCGTTCCTGTTGAGAAACGAATAGAAGAGGCTGCAGATTGAAACGAGTTCAATTTGCCAAGCGTGAAGAGCCGGATGTAAATAACTCTCCACAATACCCGGGATCCTACTGCAGGACAACAGAAATCCTTGAACCAAGTATGCGACATTGAACTTACTTAAAGAAAATAATTGCGGCTCTGTTGTAAACAATACATCTCCCAGCATGCAACGAAACTGGACACAAATTAAGTGCAGCCCACTTAGGGCAGGGAACCAATAGAAAGCATGCAATAATTTGAAATAAAAGAGCCTTTCAACATCGCGTACTGAGCAGCCTATGATTAAGGGGCGGCAAGCCCTGAAACGCGTCAGGCACCATAATTCACTTGGGTTCTGTTGGAGAGGAATATCCTGACAAGCCGGATGGCAGGCTTAACACCGAGTGCGTCCTGGAAAGCTTAAGGGCGTTTGTTTGAAATATATATATATATATATATATATATATATATATATATATATATATATATATATATTCATTCACTGAAAAAACCATAGGTTTCAGGGGCGTTATAGTTAGCTGGACATTTCCCTTGTACAAAACCATTGAAATTCCCCCGTTATAGTTAGTTCAGCTAACTATAACTCGCGCCCCCGCAATGCACTGCTGATGACGTCACATATTGGCCACTTTTGCGGGTGTGTGGCTTTACCGCCAAATATGGCATGAGAAATTTGCTCCTTGCGGTCGCCGATAATCTGCCATATATCCAGAGTGGCCAGGAGGCCCGCTCTCCTCGGTGGGCAGCCTCAATAGGGGAGCGAGCAGCTGTTGTGGAAGCGGTCGGGTTTGTACCCGTGTGGCTTTTTGAGGTGCTTCTCTCCTCCCTCGCCCTGGGAGTCATTGGTCTATGTATTGTGATGTTCATTGTGTGTTTTGTCCAGCTGCTGCCTGGGAGGTTCTCTGGGGGCTGACCGCTCGTGCCACTTCATCTGTCAGACTGCCTCGGTGGGATAAGTGGGTCAGTGGTGGCTCTGCACACCCCAGAAGTCAAACAGTGGTGTTTCCTGTCGTATCTACTAACATGGCTAAAGACAAGGCCCCTTCCGGCGCCTAACAGAGCACCCTGGATAAATATGTGCAGCCCGGGGAGTCATCCTCCATTACTGGGGTGTGCGGACAGGATGGTAAAACACTGAACAATGATGCCCTCCTGGTGGCCATCACACAATAAAGGACATGTTGGATGCAAAAATTGGAGCAGTTAGCAATTTGCTTCCCCAGGACCTTCGAAACTCGGTCAAGCGGACCATGGAGGCACAGGTATCTGGGTGGAGGATGCGGTCAACAACCTGCAACAGATGGTGACCAAACTTACTTCTGTGTAGAGGGAACTGGCAGGGAGAGGGGAAGACGCTAAGGGATGGGCTCACCAAAACAACCTGTGGTTCGTGTAGAGCCTGCTGAAATCCCTGATGCAGCTCTATCAATTTGCCACAAACCAACTATGAGAGTGGTATCTTGCCTCCTCAGTTAATGGACTTTGTTGGGTTTGGGGATCCACTGGGACTGGCCCGGTGGGGCCTCCTGTTGGGGCCTGGTCATGGTCAGCCCCGCAACAGATACTTCCTGGTCACCGAAGTAAGGGGGTGGGGGGTTGGTTGGAGGTTGATTCAGTTACCTTTCTTGATGTATATGCTGCTGTTTTTCTATTTGTCCATCTGCCACTAGCAGGTCGATTTTGCCCATCAATACTTTTTCTCTAGCATACTATAAGTGTCCCTAACGCAGCTGGCTCCTTGGACCTAATACAGGTGGTATCCTGGAGTGTGAACGACATGCCAGATAAGGGGAAGCGGGGGCAGGTTTGAAACATGCCAAAAGGCTGGGGAGAGGTGTCCTCTTTTTGCAGGAGAACCACCTAATGGGTAATAAAGTCCCTGGTCTTACCAGGTTTGGGTTAACACAGGTTTTTCACACTTGTTTGGCGAGAGGATCCAAGGGAACATATATCTTGATCAGGAACAATGTGCCACATGTAAATGGGCCACATAAACGACTTACATTTACATTGGCGCCTCGAAATTTGCAAATTTTAGCGACTCGTAATTTGTGAGTCACAAAAGGAAAGGTACTAATGTATCAGACACATTTTGTTATTCCCAATGGGATCGCAAATGACCTGCGTCATCAATATTCATGAGGCAGGTTGCAATTTGCGGCCCACTGGGAATGGGCAATAACACAGAGATGTTGACCTGCTGGGAACAGCAGACCCCAATGTCTGTGTTTGCTTTTTAAATAAAGCATCTTTTATTTTTTTAATAAAATGCAGCCCATTTTCCTTAAAGGAAAATGAGATGCGGTACAAACACATAAATGAAACGTTCCAGTTACATTTTTTAGGAGTAGACAGTAGTTTGGTTATTTAGCAGCATGTCATATTGCAATACGAACAGTGAGGTGTATGCACAGATGCAACCCCCGAGATCGGAACCTTTAGACATATGGCAGCAGCAATACAAGTCATACTTGCTAGCATTAACCTCTGTGTGATCACAGACAGACCTTGACCTATCAGAGGGAAGCCTCTAGAGGAGCTGTGAAGGGACTAGTTGAGGTGCAAGGCGGGTTGGGCCAGATGTCAGATGTGGTTTCTCTTTCACACACCAGGACGTTAATAACTGCATAATGCATCAATTGCAAAGTATGTATGTGTGTGTAACACAATAGCGCTGGTTTCCTTTTGTTTTGTTTTTTGTTGTGGGACTGTTGCCTGCTCTTAAAAAACGTTTTTGCTGCCAGTCACAAAGGGGAAGTGGTCCCCTAGGGTTCCCTTTCCATTGGCAAGTGGCTTACCACTTTGTTTAAGTAGGTGGTAAACTGCGATTGTTTTGAGACTGCTTTCCGGTTGCAAAACAATGGTACATCTACCTGCAACTCGCTATTAGTAAGGAACGCCTTTGGCATGCCCTTTCCTAATACCGAGTCACAAACCCTATTTTGCGAGTCAGTAACAAGTTACTGACTCGCAAAATAGCGTTGATACATGCTACAACCCTTTATAGCATTCCCAAATTGCCCAAATCTCCATTTGCGACTGCTAAAATTGGTCATACTTGTGGCCCAATGTCCTGTTTTAGCCCTTAAGGACCTGGGTGGACCATCACGGTCGATATGCTGCAGTGAAGACACTTTAAAGTGAATCATTTACCTTAGTGTACGTTTACGCCCCTCCTCCCCTCTGTCAGTCCGTCATAGAATTGGTCACTAGGGTATGGGGGAACTTCCTCAGGGACTTACGGTGATTGGGGGTGCTGGAATGTGTTATGGACCACGCGACTGATAGGTGGCATCCACACGGCCCATCCCATGGCCAAGGTAAAACTCCCCTGCCTTAATTTATGTCAGCTCTGCTTTTAGTGGATGTCTGAAGGGAACACGATCCATGTGTGGCTACACCTTTTTCTCATCGCCACACAACTCCTTTTCCCACCTTGACTCCTGCCTTATCCCGCATTCCTACTTAAGGAGTTTCAGATATTTCTGTTCTGGCATGGGGGCTCTCTGATTACTTCCCAGTGCTGTGTGACTCTGCATGGGCTGCCAGAGCCCGGCATTTCGCTGGCGCTTGTCGTCTTGGCATCTACAGAACCTGGACTATAGACTTTGTATTGAGCACTCCATAGAGGAATATTTTGCAGTCAATACTGGCACAGTGGCATCCAAGATGACACTGTGGGAGGCCCTAAGGCTCATTCTGCGGGGGGCAGACAGTTTCACTACTGGGCAGTGGTGATGCAGGGCGCAGGACTTCGTAGATCTGGAGGCTCGGATGGCAGACTTAGTGGTGCGGGATTGCCTGGCACAATAACAGCAAGCAAGTAGACAGCTGGGTCTCTTGCAGCGACAATAGCAACAGACCCTCTTGGAAGAAGCTAGGCTGTTGTGGCAGGTGGCCCGAAGCCGCATCTATCAATGGGGCGACAAGTCCAGTAAAATGGTACACAGGCTGTGCCTGGGTCCCCGACTCCCGCCCTCTATCCCTCTCCTGCTCAATTCTGTGGGTGCTGTACTCACAGACCCTAGGGAAGTGGCCTGCAGTTTTGCTGCAAACTTCCAAGATGTCTATGCTCTGCTGGATGTTTTGTCTGGGGAACAAGTGGAGGACTTTGCGATGGAGAACCCTCTTAAAACTCTCTCACTTATAGATTGTGATGAATTAGTGTGTGCATTTACCGGGGAGGAGCTCTCGTCAGCTCTAGCAGGGCTGCATCCAGAGAGGGCCCTGGGGTCAAACGAATTCCCTTGTGAGTTTTTTAAGGCCTTAATTAAAAAACAATTTAGGAACATACGCTGAGAGTGATTAAGGCGGCAGTTGATGATGCTACCCTGACTACCGACTGGCGATTGTGGTGCTTCCCAAGCCTGGTTAGCCGGTGGACAACCACTCCCCCTATCGCCCAATCTACCTCTTAAATCTAGAAGTGAAGATCCTTGCAAAGTCAATGGCGAACAGACTGGTATGTGTCATCCCAGATTCAACCAGACCACGCAAGATTTATGCCCCATCATGCTACCCGTCACAATATTTGGCGTCTATACACCACCCTGGCAGACAGTCTGGAGGGGCCGCAGCAGTCCTCCTAGCCGATATAGAGAAGGCCTTCGACTCTGTCAGCTGGGTATACTTGTTCGCAATTCTATGTCGATACAATTTCGGCCTCCGATTCATTTCTTATGTCCAGCTATTACGCATACATCTGACTGCAACTGTGCAGGTAACCGATGCTAGATCAGACCCTTTTTTAATCCAACTAGGGATGAGGCAAGGGTGCCCTTTGTCTCCCCTACTGTTCGCTCTTGCCATAGAGCCCCTCGCGATGTGGGTGAGGATGGATGCCCAGGTCTGCTGTTTTGAGTGGGAGGCTGGTCCTTCCGATCGAATAGCATTATACAAGGATGATGTTCTTTTCTTCTTGATCTCCCCTTCTGCCTCTGGGCTGTGTATATTACAATTCATGTGTTTTTTTGGAGAAACCTTGGGTCTGTGTCTTAACAAGTCAAAGTTCTCTGTGCTTCCGGTGGGCGACTACCCACAGAACCTCGATTGGGCGTCGGGACTACGAATTGCCACGGGTGGCCTTAAGTACTTGGGAGTTTTCGTATCTCCTAATGCAACATTGCCATGGGCGCACAACCTAGAACTCTGTCCAGGCTCGACTAAAAGAAGACGTACGCATCTCGTCATCGCTTCCTCTCTCCCATGACTGGTAGGAGTTGTAATATTCAAAATAGTGTTGCCACCATGGTTCATATACTAACTACAGAATTTTCCATACTGTATCCCACTAAAAAGGTCCACCGTAGTCAGTTTTTGTTATTTGCAGCTCCGCCACGCCCTAACCCCACATGTTGCTGACTTACCAGAATTCAATCCTTTGGAGGGCAAACTCCTTATGGGAGAATTAGGCCACCACAAGATGGCACAAATTTATCAGACACATCTGCAATCGCCAAGATACATTCAAGGCTCTACGACGGGCATGGGAGGTTGATGTGGCGGCATTGGAGGATGAGGACTGGATGGAGGCACAGAAAGCGCCTATGGGTGCGGCCAACGCAGCCTGGCTAATGCAGCTCAAATACCTATATACTGAATACTTTACATGCTATTGGTTGTGGCGGATGGTGGTGATGCCTCCCCAGCTTGACTTCTGTGAGAGGCGGGGGGAGGGCACCTTTAGCCACAAGGTTGTAGGGTTATCCTGCATTAGATAATTTTTGGCAAGGACATCATGTTTGGGCAAAGTCCTGGGTTGGACAATCCTGATGGACCTGAAACTCGCTCTTCTCCATGTCTGACAAATTGAGGGGCATTTGTTACAAGTTGTTTCTGTTATTTCTTGGCCCTACCCTGGCGAAGCAAGAAATAGCAAGGGGGTGGAGGCCGCCCACCCTCGTCACTGGCGGTATGGAAGGGTGGTACAGATTATTGTATGGGTCTGGAAGTGGCAGTGTATAAAGCCTGGGGAGGTCTAGAGAAACACTAAAGTTATAGCAGGTGTGGGCAGACTACAGGGAAATACTGTTGGAACTAATCCACCCTATACAGCACAACGTAAATGAAGAAATTCATCAGTTTGCGGGTCAAGGTGGAACTGAGAATATGGATCAGGTAATTTGGCTTCCGGGCTATTTTATATGGAGCTAGGGTGTATTGTGCAGGTGTATGTTTATATTTCTGCTTCTTCTGTATACATTCACTGCTTTTTGAGTCCTTGGCCAAAAGGCTGTAAATCTCTGAAAAAGTCAATAAACTTTGTTAAAAATAAATTAAAAAAAGATGGGCACTTTCATTATAACATTTGTCAAGGACACCAAAAAGAGGTTTGATTGTTCTTGGCAGGCCTGGTGAGACAAACTTCTGGATGTCTTGGGCCCACTAACAAAAATCTTGGACATGTTCAAAGAGTCCAAAGAAACTGGTAACTTGAAATCCCCGGATATCCTCTCAGTGTGGGCACAAAGAGCAGTGTGTTTCCTCAGAAAAGCCAACTGTACCCTGTCCACAGAGAGATGCCTCTAACTCCTTATTACAAAAAGACCACAATCTGGGGGAATTAGCCACTACTGGGGTGGGCTCAATCGCAGATGGGGGCGTCTTTGGGGCCCCAATCTTAAAGGAGCTTAGTAAATTTGTTACAGCTTTATCCTCTCTAGATAAGGCCCAGAAGTCAATGAAGCTTACCTTCGAACAGAAGGTTTTTGGAGGGGAGGGTGGAAGGGGGCATGTTCAACTGGTCGAACCTTCTTGCCAGGCTGCGGCATCGCATCAGACTCTTGCGTTAAAATCACTATGCAGAAGCAGCTTGTCTATGCGGTGCAATAACGATAGCAGGACATCTAATTCTTCGTAGAATTTTCCAGTCACATCTTCGGGGTTGGTTATTGTGGGAGTGTATGTGCTGATCAAAGTGGCTTGCCTTCTATTTTAAAGCAGGAGCTGCGCTGTCACGAGTCGGTCATTGACACCCTTGGGGAGACTGACACGTTTCTGAACAAGACTTATTTTGATAGTGAAGCCAACTTCAGATTTGCGTAACTTATCGCTCCTGCAGCTGCTCTGGAATAATGTATAGCCACAGCCTGATTCGTACAGCTTCCCAACTAAAGGTAGGTGGAAGGATGGCAGGTCTCCTCCACAATTCTGGGTGGTGCAAACGGTACAGGGCTTTTAAATAGAATTCTTGGGAACCCCAATGTAGAGCAGAAAAGTCAGTTGTTTGGTATTCTCATAGATGGAACATACTATGATAGATCAGGACATTCAGGCACTCTTACATAAATGGGCTATTCAAGAACAAGTTTGCATCCGAGGGGTTTTATAGTAACTCTGTTCCTAGTAATAACACTTCAAAATGGAGGGAATACATCTCATCAGGGACATCAAGCAACCCAACGACTGGATAGTGTGACTCAACCTCAAGGATGCGTAACTGACGGTTCCCATTTTCAACCCACACAGAAGGATCCTTCAGTTTGTGTGGAAAAACCAAACCAACAAGTTTCTCAGCCTACCGTTTGGGCTTTCCTCAGCACCTTGGTGCTTCACGAAGTTCCTGTAGAAATCTTAGGGCTCAAAGGCATGATACTCACTGTTAATCTGGACAATAACCTGTTCATGAATCCGGCTCCGCCATCTGATTTTCAAAAGCTTGCGCAGACAGGACATGTAGAAGTGATTACGCTGTTAGACATGAATCCGGTAGACAGTCATTGTCTCACAGGCGAATTGCAGAGTTGGAGGCACCACTGCTCGGTAGTTCTTCAACTTTGTTGGTAAGCTGATCCCTTGACAATCCCACATATTGGGGCCAATTTTTCAAGGCATAGCTGGGTTTCGCAATTCTTCAGTTTACTTCAGCACCGATTGACACTGCTCGGAAAAGGGTACTGCCCAGGTGCGTGAAGTGGTCCACTGCCTGCGGTATCTGTCCATTAACAGTGATGGATAGCCCTGTGTACGGAGTATGGGAAGCTGGCTGGCCCATGACCTCACTCATCTCGATGATGGAGAGACTGAAGTAGCTGCATGCAGATGAAAACTTGTCCATACTGGCTTGCATTTCTGGCTCTGTTCTAGCATTCAGAGCACAATCGTCGGCAAAGAAAGTCTTACAGCACAGATTCCTTCACCCTGATGATGGCACACAAATTCTGTTCATGAATCAGGTATCGTACCTGGTTATCTCTAGAGCTGGAGTTTGCTATCTCCTTCTTTGAAGGCCATTGGTTTATCATCAACAACGAGAAGTCGGAGAGGGTACCATCGAGGCAATGACATTCCTCAGATTTGTCATCGACTTAGAACAGTGGTCTTTACGCTTACCGTTGAAGCTGCAGCTAAACCTGAAAGAACTCCAACAAGAGAACAGACTCACTGCGACACCTGCCAAGGATTGTGCCTCTTAGCTCTTTCTGGACCATTGCATTATTGTGATCTCCAGCTCCGCGAGGCATGCATCACAGGTGGAATCTCAGCTCTGAAGACCTGGTCACCATCTCCCTGGAGGCCAGGACTGAGAAGCAGTGGTGGCTCAACCACATAGAGGCCTACAATGAAAGTTATTTTTGAGTCTGTTCCAGATTTAGTAATCAAATCAGATGCCAGCTATTTGGGCTGGGGATACAAATGTGGAGATGTAGCTACTGGAGGTTGTTAATCTCAACGAGAATCGAGACTTCACATCAACTATGTAGAGCTCCTGGTGGGCTCTTTCATGGTGAAGTGCATCATGAGGGAGGGAAGTACGAGTTGCTTACCTTCGGTAACGATGTATCTGGTAGAGACGATTCTAGCCGCAGATTCCTTCACATAGAATTATCCCCAGGCGTGAGACTGGATCCGTAAACTTTTTGCCACAGCATCCCTGCGTGCCAGGCGACATCACTCGAATCCGCCCAGGCGTCGTCCGCGTACGTGACGTCAGCGAGGTCACATAAGACTCGCCCCGGCGCACCTATGTCAGTTTTCTTCAGAGAGCTTTTCCGCACCACAAAGCAGAATCACCAGATAAAAAACTGTGGAAGCATGGGAAAAGTGTGCGAAGAGCAGAAAAAATTGGAAGGAAACTGTGACTAACAACACCACCAGAGTAGTGCCAACACCGCTTGACCCAAGGGCAGGGAAAGAAGAACAAGCAGAAACCTGCGCAGTCACCCTGCCAGCACATAGACAACTTCCCACCCCTATGCGCCAGAGGCAAGAACATGCGTAAAAGTCATGGCGCATGTAGGAACAACCCACCCCACCCATCCTGAGCAAGGAATGGGACCAGTCCCAAGACAGACAGGGACAATAAACATCCAAGTCACCCCAAACTAGAGGGCCGCCACCCTCAAGGGCAAGACATGGCCAGATGACCCTTAATCAGAGGATAGCAATGGGAAGGGAGGACAGGGATAGAAAGCAATCCCCCCCTCCAAACCTGGAGTAGCCAGAGCAGCAGAGTACTGGAGCCCCATCCTCCAAAGGACCAAGAAGGAAGGAACCGCCCCCAGACAGAGCCACCCGTCAAGAACAAGGAAGGCACTCACAGGAGACACAGCCCCCGACCAGGAGTCGAGTACCGAAGACCCACCCAAAGGTCCTCGCAGAATAGTGGAGGAAGGGCGGGCCGTGAAGGAATCTGCAGCTAGAATAGTCTCTACCAGATACATCGTTACCGAAGGTAAGTAACTCGTACAACTGATAGAGACTACTAGCCGCAGATTACTTCACGTAGAATAGATGCCCTAGAAATACCCCCTGGGAAGGAGGGTTTGCGAACTGACCCCACCAGCCAATGCAGAACAGAGGGCCCCACAGGGGACCAGATCTGTGGACCAGGTAGAACCTCGCCCCTGCCAGGCCAAGGGAACCCCTATAAGCAGTACCCCACCGACCCCAAGGGGATGTAGGGGGGAAAGAAGGCTGAAGAGGCTCGTACACTCACAGCAGAGGGACCAAGGGCAAGGACTGAGAGGCCGAAGCACCCCACAAGGCAACACAGCTTCCGCCCAATGCAAAGACATGAAAGCGGAAGAAAAAAGAAGAAGCAGCAACCTAGAGGACCCAAGGAAACCAGGTGAAAGAAGGCAAACCCACTCCAGATGGAGAGCAGCCTGCCAGCCAGAACAGCGCCGGCAGTCAAGCCAGAAGCAACAAGAACAGCCCGAGGCCCCAGGAAGGCCGAGCAGGAGAGGCCCAGTAAGGGAGTCACAGGAGCATCCCAGACCACAGAACAGGAGCAGGGAGAGGAGGAGATGCCCGGGCCACCACTACGAGTGGCCGCGCACACGACCACAGTAAGCAAAAGCAACCTACTTAAACGCCATGGAGAACAGGCACCCGAAGGCGGCCAGAACCCTCTAGCAGAGCGCAAGCCATACGATAGCTACCAATACCCCACATAGGGTATGTTAAGTCCCAAGATATGGGAACCATCTTTGGAAGAACTTCCGCAGCAGAAGAAAAAACAAAAGAGCCACGGGGAAAAAAACACCCCCGCTGAAGGCTTGACAAGCAGCCCAAGGAAAGCAGAAGGCCCAATCTCAGGGCGAAGTCTGCGCAACAACTCCTGCAGAACCACACACAATCAACACAAGGGCCGTCCAGCAGCCAACAAAGCCAAAGTCCCAAGGAAGGACGTAAACGGCCAGAAAACACAATGCACAGCCAGAACAGCCAGGTTAAGAAGGCCCAGAATCAATCCAACTCAGAAGTCACTGAGGAGGGGACGGAGGAGGAGGACGAAGCCCTGCCAAGAGCCTTTGGATGGCGGTGTCGGCCGGGGCATGGAACAACAGGCTGCCATCAAACGGAAGGTCGATGAGTCGCTCCTGAATATTCTCAGGGAATACTCAGCACCTCTGAGATGTCCAGAGCGGAGTGGAGAATAAACGCCGCAAGCTCCCGGCCATCCAATGCATGATGCCGCAAGTCCACCTGGCCAGACTCTTGGAACGTTGCAGATCTCAGAGACTCAGCCGAGTCGCACAAACAGGAGGAGACCCTAGCCAGCACACACAAGGTGTTAGGGGCCCGCAGGGCCCCGCTCATCGAGGCAAACATGTTGCGTCCCCAAGAGTCCAGCCAGCGGGCCTCTCGGGACGGCGGAGTCAACAGTGGCGGCAGAGAGGGAAAAGCAATCCGCAAATGGGGTCTGGCGGCTGAGGGGTGAAGGGAAAGACACGCCGGGTCACGCAGCGCCGGGAGGTGCCGGTGCAGAAGATGATGAGGCACCGGATCCCCTGAGGCAGGACGCCTCCAAGCCCCCTGTAATGGGGACCTGAACACGGCGGACCGGAAGTGGGGACAGGACGGACCAAAGCTACCCTTACCGGAAACAAGCAGCGGTCTAGTGGCGGATCGAGTCAGGAGGGAGGGGCCAGTGACGCATACGGAAGAGAAGTGCCCAAATTCCACAGGGAGAAGAGAGACAGTGCACGATAGCATCGGAGGAGAGGAGGAGCAAGAGTTGGATACGGAGTGGAACAAGGTGGCGAACGACAGCAACACAGAAGGTGTGGTAAATAAAAATTCCTCTACCGGGACTGAATTTGATACAGAAACATTATAAAATAGCTCAGTAAAATGAGAGGCAGAATCCGTGATATTAGAGTTTCGGAATGGGCTTTATTCCAATAATCGATTATAATCGGATGCTTCAAGTTCCATCACCACGGGGGTTCAGGAAGTGAAGTACATACTTTATTGACAAGAAGTAACTTTTATAGTACATACATTATAATGAAGTGAATACAGTAGGCGTAACAATTGATAAGGACATTGACGTTTGGTCTGCGTAACCGAAAATGGGTGTAATAATGAGTAAAAAGAAACATGATTGGTTATGATGTAATACATAGGTGGATCTATAAGATAATACTTGGCATAGATGCGCGCGCAGCAGTATGACGTGTAATTGACGTGTAACTAGGGGGTGAAGGGGACTTGACATTTAGCTCTATATGTGGAGACGAGAAGTCTGGGGGGTCAAGTCAACCTAATCCCAAATCATATCTAACATCCTATGTTTAAAGAACTATGTTATCCACAAAAGAAGGACTCTCGGACAGAATCTATTCTATACTGACTGTGCGTGCGTGTACAAGCGTCTAAGTGTCTACACTGAATGCGAGGGGGTAGGAATATTCCATGGTAACAGGGCTATGAATTACTTGCATGAGGACAGAGAAGTTGGGCCTTTTTGCTTGGTAACTGGAAGAATGTTTACTTAAACTACTAGGCAGGAATGCATCGGCTGAGGGGGAAGCAGATAATTCGAAGGTGAAATACAGTTCTTGGCAGAGAGTAGGCTGATGTCAGGCTTCGTGAGCCGCGCAGAGAATGAGACTAAGTTCATGGTCACAGATGCAGGCTCGGACTGGAGCTTTCAGAGGCAGAAGGCAAGAGGAGTTTTGATGACAGAATCAGGGCCTACTTGCCTGGACTGTAAAGTGGCATAAGTGAACCATATAAAGCCGGTGGCCTTTCATATTTAGGAATGGAATATCCGGCCTATTCATGGCGGATCTGTCAAAGGACATGTTGACGGTGGACGCACATGTGTTTGCGTCTTCATAACTGGAACTGGAGGGAAACATACATGTACTTGTGACATGCACATGGGACCGTTGGGGTCCAAGATAGGGGACATAACTGACCAGAAAAATCCATATTTCCACATTCCCTCCTTGTCCCCTACTTGCCCTTCAAGAGATATCAATCTTCATCAATCCATTGATCTGTTCATATAGCATCATTTGTTCTTCTTTCTTCTTCCGGGATCTTGAATGAAAATCTTGATGTGGAATGCACGATGTGGCACACAGACCACAAATCGCTGGTCCACATTGTAGACATAGACAGCAACTGAATAGTATGAGAAGGCCAATACCTAGGAAGGATAAAACTCTCCATCCCCAGGCTGATACCGCATTCCAAAACCAACTGGACCAAGTCCAAGTGCCTGGGTTCTGGTGTATCTGGCTTACAATCTTATGAAGGCGAGTGATGGCTTTATATACAGATGGCGAATTTTCTGGTATGAATACGCAGCAGCTTGATCCGATGACCCTACAAGCTCCGCCCCTATCAGCCAGGATGACGTCAAGGACAAGACGATTTTGAAGCACAACAATCCGCATAGCAGACTGCTCTTCCGTTAAATTGCCTAAGGCGGAAATAGTCTCATTCACTACTGCTTCAAGGGTTCTAGTTAATCTACGTATCAGCTTACTGTTAGTAACAGTACCTATATAGGGAAAGATGCCTTTATTAAAATCTACATACTTGTCCCATGCCGTCTCAGTGTAATCGACAATGGGGAGATCTCTCCGTTCTCTGTTGTGTACTAAATGAATATTTCTGTAATAATCAGGAGGAGCTAGGAAAACAGGTGGCAAAAGGAATGCAATGTAGCAGGTACCATCCCAATCTAGGGGTAGACGCATATATGCAGTCTGACCACATATAAAGTAGGAGTGGCGAGAAGCTCTAAATGAAGATTTTCCTTGATCACTGAATTCTACTATAGTAGTGCATTTACTATGGCCCATATGTATGGAACCAACCTTTCTTACACACAATTCACCCTTCGCTGGGAATACTGACATGGTGGGTAAGACTAGTTCAATTTCAGATACGACATTTAGAATCATGAGATTAGGTGTAAAATTACCTAATCCATATACTTCATTTTCTAGATCAGTTCCTGTTCTTTTGGGGCGACCCTCCTTGTCAGGGTAACAGACCTTGAGTAAAGCTAGGTTCAGATTTCCCCATACCCAATGATCTCGGTAAACTGCTGTGTCTGAGTCTATGGAATTAATTAAGCTAAACCATGCTCCACAGGAGCCATTATGTGTAAATGGATGTGGAAAGAAAGGCAGGACTCCTTCATAATTCTGATAGGGAGGGAGTCGGCCACACACCCAACAATTGGTGGCATTACTAGTCTGATGGGAATGATGTAACATACTAATGAAAGTGTTATTGCGCAGCGCAAGTCTATAAGACAATTCATGCGGAGGTAAGTCACTAAAAGAATGTTCAGCAGCAACATTATAAACATGTCTAGAAATAGGGTAATATATGTGCAACAACATACTTGTAATAATTATTAAAAGACTCAATAAAAACAAAATTAATAATGTCACTATGCAGTGGCTACGCAGTGATTTACAATACGCCTGTCGTTTCAACATTTTTCGGGTATTTTCTCTACTCAGGTCCAAGGGATACATGTCAGAGACAATTCAACCGCTTCACCTTGGAGAGGACTTAAACAATCAAATTGCTCGACTTGGTGGGCCTAAGCTTTAGTTTGTAATTTTCAGATTTGTTCGGTTCAACAAAAGGGAGTTTTGTATCAGTCTGTGAGGGGGTGCAGGGCACAATGTCTATATCCGAAGATAGTCCATGAAACTTCTTGATGTGGTTTGAATGAATCCAGCCCTTGCGGCCCTCGATCTTCACGGCTGTTCTTGTGGTCAACAGGACCAACTTGGGTGCTTTCCACCTGGGCTCCAGCTGAGTCTTTCGGTCGAAATTCCTCACAAATACAAGATTACCCGGAACAACGTCATGGGGTTTCACCTCAGTGTTGTCGGGAAAGGCTGCAGCTACCTGTGAACGAGAAGATTGTAGTGCAGACATCAAGGAAGCCAAGTAATCTGTCAGCATATTACAGTCAATATCAGTTATTTTGCGTGGTATAGGCGTCCCCCACATATTTGGTGGTCTACCGAAGATCACCTCATACGGGGATAGCCCTGTTCGAGAGTGTGCTACCATTCTCATGTAAAAGAGTGCAACTGGTAACGCTACTACCCAGTCGACACCTTTCTCTCTGCATATTTTGGACATTCTAATTTTCAGTATCTGGTTATGTCTTTTTACGAGACCTGCTGCCTCGGGGTGTCGGACACAGTGAAATTTCCACTGATATCCTAACAGAAGTGAAACGTGTTTCATTAATTCGGATGAGAACGGCTGGCCGTTATCTGAGTAAACAGCACGTGGTAAACCGTATCGTGGGAAGAATTCTCGAACCAACTGTTTGGCAGTAGTCGGGGCAGTGTAATCTGAAACCGGGTATGCCTCCGTCCAACGGGACAGAGCGCAGACAACTACGAGAACATATTTGAATCCTCGACATCGTTCCATCTGGATATAGTCCATCTGGAGTACTTCAAAAGGATGATTAGGAGTATGAAATCCACCCTGTTCTACGGGAACGCTTTTTCCTGGGTTGAACTGACAACAGATCATACAGGTACGGACCTTTTGTTTTGCTGCTGCTCGTAAATGTTTATTGAACCAAATGTGTTGAATGCTGTCTAGCATAGCTTTTTCTCCTAGATGTGCTGGACTATGTATAGTGTTAATTATAACTTGGACCATTGAATCAGGAAGGAACCATACAGACTTTTCCTTCATCATCCATTCTTGGTCCGTTTGGATCCCTCCTAATTCAGTCCATTTCTTTATTTCGCCTGGTGTAGCATGTGTCTGTATGTCAATTACGTCAAGAGTAGGATCTTTAACTGTCATACAATGTGTCGGTGTCGGGACTATTGTCTTTGTCATGTCGGGGGTTTGAGTTTGAGCAGTCAGTTTAGCTGTTCTGTCAGCTAGATCATTGCCTTGGGAAATGATATCAGTAACCTTCGTATGGGCCTTACATTTCATAATTGATATTTCAGTGGGTAGATGTATTGCATCTAATAATGCATGAATGAGGGGTCCGTGCTGAATGTGGGCACCGTGGGAAGTTAAATAACCTCTCTCTCGCCACAGCACGCCGAAGTCATGTACAACTCCGAATGCATAACGTGAGTCAGTGTATATGTTGACTTTTTTATTCGTGGCTTGAATACAGCCTTGTGTCAGAGCGATAAGTTCTGCGGCTTGAGCTGACAAAGTATTTATACGATTAGTTTCAATGACTTCAGTATCTGTTGTGACTGCGTAGGCGGCTACTAACTCTCCTGTACTTGTTCTTATGCATGAACCATCTACATACAAGGTCAGGTCTGGATCTGACAATGGGACATCTGTCAAGTCTTGTCTGGGTTTTGTCGTTATAGTAATAACTTCAATACAGTCGTGGGCTAGTGGGTCTGTTCCGACTACTGGTAAAAGTGTGGCAGGATTCAATGTGTTACAGCGTCTGATTTCTATATGTGGCTGAAACAATGTAAGCTCGTATCCTGTAAGTCGCGCTATAGTCAAGTGTTGTGTTTGCGTTCTATTTACAAGAACCTCTACTGCGTGTGGTACTTGAACTGTCAATGGATGTCCTAACACTATGGCATCGCTTTGTCTGATTGCTAAAGCTGTTGCTGCTACTGATTTTAGGCATGCAGGCAAAGCCTGAGCTACGGGATCTAATGTACTAGAAAAATAAGCACATGGTTTGTGTGCTCCTGCTTGTTCCTGTGTGAGTACTGACAAGGCAGTACCTTCGCGCTCTGTAACAAAAAGTGTAAACTGTTTTCTGTAACATGGCGTTGCTAAAACGGGTGCTTGACATAAAGCTTTCTTTAAGCTTTCAAAAGCTTGTGTGTGTTCCTGAGTCCAAGGGAGAACAGTCGATGTGGCTGCCTCCTGTGTGGTTAACTGAATGAGGGGTTTTGCTAGAAATGCATACTGAGGGATCCACTGCCTACAATATGAAGTGAGGCCTATGAAAGCCCGCACCTCCTTTTGTGTCTTGGGTATTGACATGTTAGCTATCAACTGAATGCGGTCGGGTGTAAGCTGCCTTCCCTCCTTGTCCAGCGAGTGTCCAAGATAAACAACTCGCTGGACACAGAATTGCAGCTTAGAAGGGGACACCTTGTGCCCTTTTTCGGCTAGAAATTGTAAAACTGTCAGTGATGCTTTTTCACATTCGGGTTCGCTTCGGGCGGTGATCAGCAGATCATCGACGTATTGAAGCAAGGCGGTGTTAACTGGCATGTGGATACTGTCAAGTTCTCGTTTCAGTGCTTGGCTATAGATGCTGGGGCTTTCTGTAAATCCTTGAGGTGCGCGGGTGAATTTAAAGCTACGCCCATTTAAACTAAATCCGAACAAATATTGACTTTCCGGATCTATTGGGACGCTGAAAAAGGCATTTTTGAGATCAATTACAGTAAAGAATGTTGCTTCGGAATCAATAGCTGTCAATAATGACGAGATATCTGGGACCACAGGAAATTGTGGCACAATGCATTTGTTTAACTCGCGCAGATCAATAACCAATCGATATACTGGCGGCGCTGTAGGATCTGTTCGTTTAAGAATCGGAATTATCGGTGAATTACATACATTGGAGTCTGTTTCTACAACTACTCCTTGGGCAGTGAGCTCGTCAATGATTTGTAGTAAAGCCGCTACAGCATCTGGTGGTAGCTTGTATTGTCGCATTCGTGGTAGCACCACTCCTGCCTTTAGTGTGACTCAATATGGTGTAATATTCATGCAACCAACATCAGTAGGGCCTTGTGCCCATAGATGTGTAGGTAAAGTCTGCAGTCGGGGATCCATGTCTCTAGATACATAGTGACCTTTAAAATCACGTAAAAACAACCTTACTCCTTCCGGAGAACAACATATTATAGCTCCTAGGGCTTTCAACGTTTTTATTCCTAACAAGTTTTCTGGACATGATTTAGTAAGCAATAGATCTGTAGTTCGGGTCAGAGGTCCTATCGTAAGTGGAAGAGGCTGTGACACTTCATTAACAATAGGTTTTCCTGAAAAACCAAGGGAAATATTCTGTGAGCCTGAGAGGGGTGCCCCTGGAACTTCACTACGTTTTATAGTTGTTCGACTTGCCCCTGTATCGAGTAAAAATTTTCTATCTTGACCTAATAATTTACTATGTACATAAGGTCCTTCTTGATCTACAGGAATCTCGATAAGGGGTAAGTCAACTTCCCTCTCTAGGCTAGTTCATGCGTAACGCTGATACTCGGGATATTCATACTGTGCGGTCTGATACATTTGTCGTGTTGTTGTCTGTGTGGCAGCAACAGGCAACGGTGGTGCAGCTGGCACAAACTGTATTGGCTGTTGTGCGGCTGGCATGGCCTGGGCATGCTGCATAGCTCCTTGTTCATTCTGATCTTGTCTTAGTGGCCGTGATCTTTCTTGTGTTTTACCTATGGCGATATTATGTTTTAGCACTGGACAATCGTGTACGTAATGACCTGGCTTTTTACAATAATTGCATGTCCCTTTTACAGGTCCTGCTGAATCGGAATGTGTCATACCCTTTTTATGTCCTTCAGCTGGAACTGTCTGGGAAACTAGCATTTTCATTTTCGTGTCTTTCATGCGTCTGTGTTCATGTTCTTGTTCCTCTCTAATTCTATTGTGGTGGTACTGTAACATTTGTAACATTTGTGTTGGAGTGTTACCTTGCCAGGTACTCTCGAATTTTAATACTCTATTCTTTACTGGGGGCAGGGCATTTTCCACTAATTTTGTTACAAACAGATGCGGGTATGATTCGCTACTTGCTTTTATGCCACTATTTATACCAAAACATTTCTCGAATCGGGCATAGTAATCGCTAGTGTCTTCATCTTGCTTCTGTTTACAGGCTGAAATTGTACCCCAATCTTCCTTTTTCGTAGTTAATAAACGTGGCAGTACCTGTACTAGTAGACCTGGTAGTGCTTTAGTTTTGTCCCCAAGCCCCGAACCTGGACCTCGGGCCCTTTCTTCTGCTTCTAATGCTGACCATTCTATCTTTTGGTCACCTACCTCCCACTCTTTTTCCTTGAGTTTCTCATAAATGCCAGCAGGCATCAACACCTTTAATATTGTCATGATGTCGGGGTAGGTATACTCTCCCATGAGTAACATGTCTTTAATTTCTCGGTGAAAACCCGCTGGGTCTTTGTCATGACTGGGTACCACTTTCTTCATTTCTAACAATTCTATTTTCGATATGGGCGTATATACAAATACGCGTTTAAACTGATTGTCCTCGCCTTTTATTGGGTGTACTTCTCGTAAGGGATTCTGTCTATCCAGGTGATACGTAGTTCTTTCCTTGACAGGCAATGAGACATGCTCTGAGCATACAAAAAGAATATACTGCTTTCTTGATACTAGAATTTCTTTAATTAATTTAGTACCTGGACCTCTCCATTTATTCATAAGCAATTCAGTCAATATGTCAGGTAAGGGACCAGGGTCCGAATGCTGACTCTGATATAGTATAATGAGTTGTTGAATCATATAAATCCCAGCTAACCTCTGCTCATCTGGGGTGAGATTCAAAAATGTGCGTACTACTGTCTCATCACTATATTTTCCGGGACTGTCCACCCAATGAACAGCTGCCCTTGCTAAATCTTGTTCATCCATAGAATCGAGAAAATGATAACCCCTTCGTTCTCGGAGTAGTTTGTCGGCGGTTTGGAACGAATGCTCGTTAGACCTTATGTTAATTATAGGTATTTGGAAATCCCTGTCATTATCTGGACATATTGGACGTATTTGGTCAGTATGCCATCTAGTCTGATTCCTATTACAAGATCTTCCTCTACCTACATAGGCTATGGTGTCCGACTGTCCTGCGGGCAGTCCTGACCCTTCTTCCTCGCTTTGCTCGAACTCGTCTGTCTCTAATCTCTCTTCGTGTAGGCGTTCTATTTCTTTACGGATCTTTCGGCACATGGCTATTATACAATTTTGCTTATCGTGTCTCCCTTCTGATATATTCTGGCTCCATTTTGTAAGATTTTTCATTGCTTCCGGATCTACCCCCGGTCGGTCTTGATTTCTGATCACACAGTTTATGAGGAAACGTAACAGTTCCCCCTGTATCTCTACTTTCTGGTATTCCATAGCTCTGTTAATACATTCTGGATCTCGCCCTGTTTGAACAAAATGATATATTTTATCTAGATGCGCAGTCATTCCTGGTAGCTTCGCTAAATACCCTGCGGCTCGTCTGATACGTAATGATGCCAGGATCATTTCGTCCTCTTTACCGAGCACCGGGTCATATCTACAATCTATAAGAAGTTCCTTAAGCGTACGATCACTTACGAATTTGGGTGTACGTGAATGCGCTGACTCTTGAAAAATAAGTTTATTTATTCTAGGTGGCGTAGAAAAAATATTGGTAGCACCTCCCGTGGCCCCGTCTGGGGCGTCGGGTGTGAAAGGATTCGTCGAACGTGACACAGCAACTATAGGCGTGGACTCAGCTATAGAAGTACCTGTAGGAACAGATGCAGAAACAGATGTGCTTGCCGGAACTTGTGACTCGATTTGTTGCTGTAGGGATACGGGTGCTGGATCTTGGCGTTGGACCTCCCTGGTATGCGGTCTACGTGGGGCGGAATTTGCATACTCGGGAGCTGCGTCATCTAAATATGAGGAAAGAAAAACATCCTCTGCGGTTCTAGGATGCCCCTTAGGATGTACCTTGATTGGGAATAATGGGGGTGGCAAGTCTTTCGGTATCTCTGGAGTAGCCTTAGGTAATCCTTCGGCCAGAAGGGGATACATACCATTCATAAGGGCATTTCTTTGTCTGTCTACTTGCTCTGATTTCACTCGGATACCTTCCTCAATTAATAGATTCTCTCGAACTTTGCTTGAACTTTCTTTACTCTTCTCTTCCTGTCTACGTGCTTTTTCTGTACGTCTATGAGATTCTTTACGCCATAACTCAACGGCGTCTTTCTGTGACTGTCTGACTTTCCTTTTCCATAACTCCTCCTCGACTTTCATGATGCACTCTGCATCCCAGGTCCCCGCTGTGGGCCACCTCTGACTTTCTGGTAATCCCTTGGTGTAGTCTACCCATAAATCAAGAAATAATATAGCGTCTAAGCCATGTTTGTGATACATAAAGTGCCCTGGAGTGTCCCTAGGAGGAATAGGGACGGCTTCTTCGAGAACCCCTTTTCTGGTAGTGATCTGTCTTAATTTCGAAAAGAGCGGCATATTGAGAACTGACCTTATACTTGATTTTGACCTGATACTTGAATTTGAACAGACTTAATACAATAAACACGATAATGAACAGTCATTCATACCACGATATACAGAACATACTTAAACACTTTAAACATTAAACATTAAACCTTTAACTGAAACAACAATGATGATCGTCTGCATAACTAAATCACCATGCTTAATTCTTGACACTTACTAGATACTTCGGAACACTTGATATACTGCTAAACAGTACAGATACACTGCTAAAACAGTGCAGACCGGATTTGTGTACCCAAACCCGTCTTGACCGGCACAACCTATGTGCACGTCAGAAATGCCTCCCCAGCAATGGTACTCACCGGGTAGCTTCGGAAACGGAAGGCCTCAGTAACTTGAACTTGAACCGGACTGGACTCGACTCGACTCGACTCGTCGGACACTGGGCTTGACTTCGGACTGGTGGGTCTCTGTATACCTCGGATCTTGCTCTCTCAGCTAGGCTCTGGTCGGGATACTTCGCACTTCTCACCGCCTCGTCTGGGTGTTGATCGCAGTCTCAGTCGCCCCCGCTTGACCGGAGGGAGATACAGGAAATCCTGCTGGTACGCGTTATTGTCCGTCCAGCTGTGGCAGGAGACCGGGCCTGCAACTCACCGCCGGCGCGTGAGATGAGAAAGTGTCCCTGTTCGGGCGCCATCATGTGGTAAATAAAAATTCCTCTACCGGGACTGAATTTGATACAGAAACATTATAAAATAGCTCAGTAAAATGAGAGGCAGAATCCGTGATATGAGAGTTTCGGAATGGGCTTTATTCCAATAATCGATTATAATCGGATGCTTCAAGTTCCATCACCACGGGGGTTCAGGAAGTGAAGTACATACTTTATTGACAAGAAGTAACTTTTATAGTACATACATTATAATGAAGTGAATACAGTAGGCGTAACAATTGATAAGGACATTGACGTTTGGTCTGCGTAACCGAAAATGGGTGTAATAATGAGTAAAAAGAAACATGATTGGTTATGATGTAATACATAGGTGGATCTATAAGATAATACTTGGCATAGATGCGCGCGCAGCAGTATGACGTGTAATTGACGTGTAACTAGGGGGTGACGGGGACTTGACATTTAGCTCTATATGTGGAGACGAGAAGTCTGGGGGGTCAAGTCAACCTAATCCCAAATCATATCTAACATCCTATGTTTAAAGAACTATGTTATCCACAAAAGAAGGACTCTCGGACAGAATCTATTCTATACGGACTGTGCGTGCGTGTACAAGCGTCTAAGTGTCTACACTGAATGCGAGGGGGTAGGAATATTCCATGGTAACAGGGCTATGAATTACTTGCATGAGGACAGAGAAGTTGGGCCTTTTTGCTTGGTAACTGGAAGAATGTTTACTTAAACTACTAGGCAGGAATGCATCGGCTGAGGGGGAAGCAGATAATTCGAAGGTGAAATACAGTTCTTGGCAGAGAGTAGGCTGATGTCAGGCTTCGTGAGCCGCGCAGAGAATGAGACTAAGTTCATGGTCACAGATGCAGGCTCGGACTGGAGCTTTCAGAGGCAGAAGGCAAGAGGAGTTTTGATGACAGAATCAGGGCCTACTTGCCTGGACTGTAAAGTGGCATAAGTGAACCATATAAAGCCGGTGGCCTTTCATATTTAGGAATGGAATATCCGGCCTATTCATGGCGGATCTGTCAAAGGACATGTTGACGGTGGACGCACATGTGTTTGCGTCTTCATAACTGGAACTGGAGGGAAACATACATGTACTTGTGACATGCACATGGGACCGTTGGGGTCCAAGATAGGGGACATAACTGACCAGAAAAATCCATATTTCCACAAAGGAGAGGGGCGGGAACCAAGAGCGGAGCGAGGTGGCGGAGAACAACGGCGGAGAAGCGCGGGAGACGCGTACGGAGCAGATCGAGGAGAGGGACAAATAGGGCATGAAGGAACCAGCACAGCGGGACGCCAGACTGATATTGTGCACAGCGAGCATACCCGGTGGGCCAGAGAAGGGAGACGACGCCCCGGGTCCTGATGCCACGGCCCTGGGAAGGGGTCGTGGCCTGAGGTGAGTACCTCTTCAGGGATTGTTCTTGTGGGGGTGGTGGGGAGGTCTAGGGAGGTAGGTTACACAGGGGTGTTGTGCGTGTATAATCACAACACTCACCTTACCCCTGTTACACATCCCTTCCTTTGGTGACGGTAGCACGAGCCCCTTAAACAGAAAGAGAAGGTCAAGACACTGACCCCATCCTCTTGTTTTCTCTCCCTTCCCTACCCACGGTAACAAAGCGAAAGCAAGGAAGAGAACCAGAAGACCCTGGCAACCCAGCTGTTGACCCAAGGAGAGGACTTTTGTTTTCTTCCCTTCGTGTTATTTTTTTTTTTTTGTCTTCTCTTCTCTTCAAATAACCTGGCTGAACTTTAGCCCACAACCTTCCATATGAGAGCTCTGGAGTAAAATACTACTATATGTGTATAATAAAGATGCTTACCCCACTTCCTTACGTTTTGTGTTCCCTCACACCTCTCGTAATCGCCCACACGGTCACACCCCCATCAGGGAAGAAAGGAGCGAACCTTCAAAGGGAAGTAAGATTTCCCTCCCACCAGAGCCCTGGTGAAGGACCTCCAATAGATGGTCCGCCGGAAAGTGAGCCACCGGGTCACCCATGCGCAGGATGCGCATAGTCGTGGACACCGCGTGGGCAAAGGCCACTCCCCCCTCCATAGGGTCCTGCGGTGGAGAAATTAGCTCCTCCATGGGCGACTGCTGCAAACTAAGGCGGCTGTCCCCGAGGCCAAGCGGGTCGGGCAAGAGCCAGACCTGGAAGTCAGAAGGAGCCGAAGAATGAGGGACCTGCCGCTCTTCCGACGAACACCTCTGCCCCAGGAAGGGCGGGGAGCCGCCCTTCGACGCCGGTGAAAAAGACACCACACGGTGACCGGTCTCTGGGGAGGACGACACCAATATGCAGCCTGCCTCCGGAGAAGGAGCATCCGAAGACGAATCCGCGGTACGCCCCTGCTCGGAGCCGTAGAATCCGCTGCTTGAGGTAGGACGTCGGCGCCAGCCAGCGTCACCGGACAAGGAACCTCCAAGTCACCCCGCTCGGGGGACCAGAGCGGAGACCGGAGTAGAGCTGGAGCCGCTCTGGCCCGGGGGCGGCGCCGGTGTGACGCTGACCCAACCCCCTCCAAGGTAGCCACCTGCATGAGGGAATGAGACGGGCCTGGGGAGTGGCACCAAGCCCTCCGCCAGCCGCAGCCCAGAATGAGGCGAAGATCGCTCGACAACCCATGTGGCGGCACCAGGGACGATTCAACCTCCGACTCGCCCTCTGACGAGGCAGCCGCCTGCGAGGAGGGACGAGAGGGGTCCGGAGAGGGACGAGGGGTCTTCCCTCGGCCTCGACCCGGAGCGGGACAAGGAGGGCCCACTGACCCCTGTGGCTCCGCATGGTCCAGCTGCTGCCGGTGCCGTAGCGGCATCACCTCGACCTTAGACAGGACCACCTTGTCAACGGACCGAGAGGGGCTAGGGGAAGCGACCCGAGCCCCGGCGACCTCACGCGACACCACAGGGACCCCCACGGGAGTTTGCGGCGAGGCAGAGACGCCGTGGCCTGAAGGAGGTGCCCCAGAGGAGCCGCACCCCAACAGTACCACATCCTGCAAGCCTGGATCCGAACCAGTCGGCGCCAGGGCCGGAGCCACCGGCGGTGCCGCAGAGGGTCCTGCGCAGAGCGAGGGCTTCGCCGACGCCCCAGGAGGGGGAGGAGGAGGAGACGCCAGCGAGGCCTGCAAAGCCGCCGCGTATGTCTCCATCTGGACTCTCGACGCCCCAACACCAGGAAACGGTGGATAGGATGACACGCAGGGCTGAATCACCCGCGGAGAGTCCATGCTCCCGGTAGGCTGGAAACCAGCCCCCGGGGACAAACTGAGACACTTACCCACCGGGGAGCGACGCTCACGTGACATCGGAGAAGGGCGAGGACGGTGACCACAGCCGTATCTGAAGCCGTCAACCGAAGCAGACAGAGGGGAGGACGTCGACCTGGAGAGATGCGCCGAGAGAAGTTTCATCCGGAGTTCCCGCCGCGACTTCGGCTTCAACTGTTGGCACGCCGTACAATCTGTGGTGCCGTGATCCTCCCCCAAACACCACATACAAATGAGGTGAGGGTCCGTCGCCGACATAAGATGCCCACAAGACGTGCAAGTCTTAAAGCCCAAAGGCATTCGCACACTGTTCCGTTCCAAAAGGAAATGGAAGAAAAAGGTGCCCTAACAGGCCCGTAGCAAGGACCGGATCCGCGTTGCACGTGGAAAAGGAAAAAACTGATGTAGGCGCGCCGGGGCGGGTCTTATGTGACCTCGCTGACGTCACGTACGCGGATGCCGCCTGGGCGGAGTTGCGTGGTGTCGCCCCGCCCCCAGCGCGCAAGGCTGCTGTGGCAAAAAGTTTCCGGATCCAGTCTCACGCCTGGGGATAATTCTACGTGAAGGAATCTGCAACTAGTAGTCTCTATCTGATAATCCTGCGCGGTCCTCCTAATATGGAACATGCATCAATAGTTCAATATATAAATCACTTGGGAGGTTATCAGGTCAAAAGTCCTGGTGAACCTGGCCAGGGACTTCTGGCAGTTTGGCCGTCTGGAAAAGAAGGTTTCGGTGACAGCAGAATACCTGCCCGGGAGGTTGAATCTGATCACTGATTGGAATACCAGCCATGTGAAAGATTCCAGTGTATAGCAGCTAGACCCATATGTGCTTCAATTGAATAGGTGAGGGGGTCCCAAGCCAAGTACATCTATTTGCGTCACAAATGCATTACCAACTGCTTTGGTTTTTCAGTACGAGACTAGATCCACTAGCTGAGGCGACAGATGCGTTCCTTTAAGATTGGGGTCAGACACTGAGCTATGCGTTTCCCTCATTCTCCATGTTCACGAGAATCATGGCAGAGGTCAGAAGACAGAATGAGAACTGTGGTGTTGGTGACATCGGTCTGGAGATTGCAAGCTTGGTTTCCAGTTTTTCTGGAACCTTTCTCAGATTCTCCGATCAGTCTTCCTTGGACACTAGGCATTCTAAGGGAAGTTCATGTCAAATTCCATACCCTGATGCATCAGACTTTAGGTTCCTCGAGAGCCTAAGTATTCAAAACTTTGGGACAGGAATGTGATACTAAGTTGCTTGGAGTCGTTGCAAGACAACCAATTCCTTTCTCAGAAAGAACTGTCTAGCAAACTGGCAATACCCTTATAGGCCAAAACTGTGCATTGTGAGATGCTTACAAGTCTATGAGAGTGTAACAGAGGAGGGCCAGACCTCCAGCTTCTAATCAGCTCCTCACTGCAGTCAAGAACCTGTTTAAACAGGTTTACCAGGCGACAACTGCAAGATGGTTTCCTTGGATTTTAAATGAAGTATGCATTGATGTCCCCATCGTTAGGGAGCACTCTGCCAGAGGTGCTATGGCTTCTAAGGCGTATACCCTGGGTGGCTGACTCAAGGTAAAATTTGAAGGAGGTGGACTAGTCTTCGCAGTCTACCTTTAGGAAATTCTATTTCAAATCTGTGATGGGGCTAGCATCACTGGTAGTCAACAAGCTTCACATTTCCATTACCAAAGCCTCCAGTTCTGAGATAGAATGAAAAATGTCCTAGCTATCGCGAAGGGAAGTTTTAACTCTATTACGGACACGAAGGAGAGGATTATCCTTCCCTGTGTAGCAACTACTCTAGTTTCCGATGTAGCTTCTTTAAGGATGAGGAGATATTTTTAACATTTCGACTTAAGGGAATTGTGTTTTGCTTTATGGTTGATTATTGTAGGTACTGACCAAATGGCAATTATGTTTGACTGGGTTTCAATTACTAGAAATTACGTAAATCATGGCAGTTTTTTACCAGGAGAGGAATGTTACTGGAGTTTAGCAATAGCACAAAGAAAGAAGAATTGCTTTTCCTTGTGGGCTGTTTTACATGGAGAGATTGAACAATCACTGATGAAATGTTATTTATATTGGAACTCATGGGCCATGTAGCCCCAAATCGGTTTGAGGTGTGTCAATAACAGTTAATGGGCTGCTTAGTCAAATAAAATGAAGAAAGTGAATGCATAATCCTCGCCACTGTATCTTAATGGAACTGAACGTTTCCTTTATGATACCTAGGAAATTTTACATTCATGAGCCTGATCTTTGCTGCATAGACGAAAACGCATAAAAATGATTACAAAAAAGCAAGCAAACCTAAAACAATTGCCTCAATCACATCTGTGTGAAGTGATGTTTCCTGCTGAAAGGTTAAAAATACAGTGTCATGTACAAGGTACAGAAATGGAAGACCGAAGTAGTTTGTAAGGAATTAATCTATGTGTCACTGGACTAAGTCATTTTCAGATGCATGCCTTATTCTGAGTCTATAATGTACAGTTCATTTTAGTGGGCAATAGATAGAAGGTAAGAATGGGACTAAATATCTACTTATTTTAAAAACATGTTCAGTCATTGTTTTGGAGCCATGAAAACTAGAAGGTGGATGGTTTAGATGCAGAAGTACTCTTAAGCATGACAAGATGCTGCCCCAAACTCTTAAGGCCTGGAAGCTTTCAAAGCACATTTCTTCTTAGTTGACCCCAAATTAGGATATGTGGCTACTCTAGACCCTTTTGTTTTAATTTTAGTTTTTATAAAACAATCCAAAGTGAGACTCAGAAAACTTGAGCACATGGTATGTTCATGAAGCATACAAATCCAAGTATAAAGCTGACAGTGCATAATTCGTACGTTCCCGTTAAAATCAGCTAACCACACATACATATAGTCAGATACCAGCTTAGGCTAACAACTCTCCCTCCAACATTACACCCACAGTTACATCCCATCCCCCCGGTAAGCTGTGGTACGAGTTACTACAAAGGCATCTGGAACTCTAGCTTGTGTAAGTAGTACTGTCCACTGTTACTGTGTTCAGCCCTGTGTCGTGGCCTCGTCAGTGGATGCTACCCATGAGTAAGTTTTGTACAACTCCCAGAAATTTTTGGGTCTGTTACGCGGAGGGAGTAAATCACTGTAGAGTTCGGTTTGTGTGCAGCAATATGTCATATCATGGGACCATTGTGTGATCGTCGGTACTGGGCCACGGAACCAGTTAATGGCAACTCTACACCTGGCCATCAGGAGACCCATGTCCACCAAACGTCTAACCCCCTTCGCAATAGACCTAGAGTACTCTAGACCCTTTTAATATCTAGGGATTTGCATTCTTATTCTAATTTTGTAAGCATTTGGGGTGATCTAGTAAATAATAAGTGTTTTTATAGGGAATGTTGCGACTGAAACACCATGTGACTCAACGTATCTTTATATTATTTCCCTATCCGAATTGTAACGCAACCTTTCATTTTGGGCATGATCAAACGCTTTCAACAGAAATATCAAAATAGCTTGGTAGAGCACCTATAAGTTCCAATGAGACAGGCTCAGATTGATTAGTCGGGCAGGACAGATGTGGGCCTCTTTTGTACACATACATTTGCAAGGGTTGGGGCCGGCTCACACTCCTCCTCTGACTTCGAGGCCACAGCAGTTCCTGCCCGAAACAATACAGACTTCCAGATAGCTTATTACCACTTATAGAATAACAATGGGAAGCCTGAGCAGGCCCAGCAAGCAGCGCACATCCTCCTGCCCCACCACCTAGACTTTGGACATGACAGGGAGGCCTCACCTCCACATGCACCTTTGAGCAGCAGCAGAGGTTGCACTTACGTTGAAGAAGCTGCCACTTGAGTAAAATATCTACTCGAGTGGCAGAAAGAAGCAGTGTCCACTTGTGCTTCGCGTAGTGCCTTTGGCGCTGATTTTGCATCGGGGACAAACACCCAGCCCTAAAAATCATCACGAACAGCGCGACAAAAACGCACTCCGGGGCAGCGTGTCAGAGTTTTTGAGTCACTTCGCCCAGGCCAATGCATGACTTGGAGCTGCCTAGTAACAATGCTCTTTAATACTTTTATATTTTCATAGATAGCATTGATTGAAAGCACTCGTTCAGGAACCACAAGTCCAGTTAGGGCCAGATGGCTTTTTTCAATAGACATGTAAATACACACTCACAGACCAAAAAAAAAAAAAAAAAGAATCTAAATTATTATTTTCATGACATCCCTAGCTGCTAAATGGTCCCATGTTCTATATGATGCAGTCAGTATTGGCATTTTACTCAGCAGCAGGTTGCATTCTGGAACTTGTATTTTTTTCATTATAGTCAGTAGTATGACCATATAAATCTAAGCATGCAAAGAGGTGTCAGTTATAAAACCAATTTGGCTGATGTTGTCACACAGGACAAAGGCCAGTGTCAATATGGCAGTTTGTGTTCATGTAAGCTTGTAATCTCACCACACTTTTGATGACTAGATAAACTGTGGCTGTCCTCGTTTGTTTTGGAATTCCAATACTGCTATCTTGTAAATGTGCACACATTCTTATCCCAAAGTCCTCTAAAACAACCAAAAGATCTAATCTTGGCTCTACATGAAACACTCTGACAGCAAAATCTTGAGACTGGGCAAAATGGGACAATGATGTATTTTCAATGCAGAAGGTCACACAACTCTTTGGTTTCCCCATGTCAGGTTTGGGTAAATCTTATTTCCTTTGGAGCTGAGCACTTGTGGTTCTTTTATAGTGAGAAAGCAACCTACAAGTGCCAGAATGCAAAGTAAAGCCCATGACTGAATAAGGTACTGTTGCATACAAAAACAGACATTTTGAGCCTCCAAATAATGGTGTGTTCCCATTAAGACACATACTGTAGATGCTTTAATTAGTCAGCACTTGCACTGCAGGAGATGGGCTGCTACTAGTTAATATCTTGTGGCGAGTAGACTGCTTGTAGTAAGTGGGAAGCAGTGTACTTTTGAATTTGGAACCCTTTGCGGCGGCACGCCATATTTTTTCACTCTTTAAATGCATTCAGACTTTCCATGTTCAACTATTATTTTAATCTCTTCTTCGACTGCACACAAGGGAAATTCCCTCTGTTCCCCAAACCTCGGTTTCACACTCATAGAAGCACTAACAGCATCTGGGGTTATGCCCCACTATGTTGCACAGCGCTGTTTGTACCCGTCAATACCTTATTTAACTTCTATTGCATGTTTAAACTCTCATGTATTTCTTCTCATTTCATATCCAAAACGTCGTCTTTATTTTCATTATCTTTGTGAGTTAATTCCAAAGACAAAGAGAGGGGGTCAGGCGGGAGACAAACAGAAAGGCATGGGGCAGCAATTTCTTATCTTCAGCCCCAAAACCAACCAAAAACCATCAATTCTTTCTGCTGTTGACAATACACATTTCAGTCAAGATATTAGCGTGAAGGATGACAGGGGGGGGTTGAAGTTTAAGGGGGCTAAGTAGGAGCCTCTAGGAAATAAGGTTCAGCAAAAGCCTCTAGCAACTAAGATTGAGACTGGAGCCTTGGAGACCTTAGTGTAAGTTGGAGCCTCAAGGACATAAACTGAGAAAGGCTTTTGCAGGCAACCTTAGTCTGAGAACGACCCTGCGTGGCTTAGGTGTGAGCAGGTGCTTCAGAGGCCTAGCAGTGAGTGGGATCCTCAGGGCCATAGTGTGTGGAGAGCACCAGGAGAGCGGACCGTAAACAGAAGCCTCAGTGAATCTCATTGTGAACATGGCTTCCACTGACTTGAGGATGAGCAGGAGTTTCTAGGCAAAGGTGAGCAAGAGATAAAGGGCCTAAGGGTGAACAGGCATCTAAGCGGGCCTGGAGGTGACCAGGATTCTAAAGCAATTGACAGGGGAGGCTTATTGTAAAGGCAGAGGAGCGTAACCCCACCAATCAAATGCCCCCAGATATGAAAAAATAAAATGTTAATAGGGGTGATTTATCACCATTTTTTATTAAAACCCCTGTCCCAAGCACAGCGTCAGGACAGGGGATGGGATGGGGGTGTCATTCTGGTCTCCGCTGCTGCCAGTCAGGCAGCAGCAGAAAGCAGTGATGGGGATGGCACCTTAAGTTTAAAGTGAGCATGTCTACGACAGCTGGGTTAGAGACAGCATAGGGCTCCAGTGCCCTCGGGAGCGGTGAGAGAGGCCGCTCCTTCCAATCCTGGCTCTGCTTGTAGGCTGCATTCGTCCTGCGTTGGAGGTTGCCTGGACCCGAGCGAGGAGGATGTCGCGCCAAGATTGAAGGTAAGTGTAATTTGTTTATTTTTATTTACTGATAACTTCTATATTTTTCCCTCCCGCCCCACTACCCCTCCACTGGCGAGTGATCACAATTGCAGGGGCACCTGGAAGTGAAGATGAGCTTCTTGGTTGCTCAATATGAGTAGGAGCCTCAGGGATGTGAGTTTGAGCAGGAGCCTCAGAGGCCCGTAGAGTAGAAATAAATGTAAGGGCCCTGTGGGAGAATGGGTAGTTTTAAGACCAACTGATTATGAGCAGGAACCTTAGCATCTTTTGGTGAGCAGGGCTTCCAGGTCCATGAGAATGACCAGAAGTCAGACCGAAGAGTGAACATCATCCTTTGGGGACCTGTAGATTAGTAGACGAGGATCCCCATAAATGAGCAGGAGATTTAGGGCCTAAGAACAGAGAGGCGACTCTTGGATCTGAGGATAAGCACATGCAAAGGGAGATCCATGGACCCGAAGATGGATGCGATATGTGTTAAATAATGGAGTTTTCAGTCATATTTACGTTACTGGCCCTTAGGGCTAAAAGGCTTTATTTACCACAAAGTTTTCCTAGAATTAGCCCCCTCATACTAACCAAGCAATGCTTTGTGAAATGCTGCGATCCACAAATGTGGACCACTTTTTTTTAAGGTCTCGCCTAGCAATGCAGCGCGAAGTGCTGTCGCTAGCGACATCTATTGTTGTCGACTTTTGTTTGGAAGTGGGACAGGAGCTGTGCACTTTCCTCCGGACAGGCGATGTGCACACTCACGGCATCTGTTTGCGCTTCGGCCCAGACAGCCGATGTGCACGCGTAAGGCTTGCAGGCTTACCACAACGTGCGCTTTCGCTTCGCTGCCACACGTGGGCGCTTTCGCTTTCCCTCTTGCTCATTCCCTCCCTGTCTCCATCGAGATGTGCGTGCATGGACAACATATGTGCACGTGTACGCTTTCCCTGTTCCTGCTCCCTCCCTACCTCCATCAGGCCCCTTCTGTTGCAGATCTGCCCACATGCAGCTTGGCTCCAGCGCAGTACGTGCGTTATGTAGGGTAAGTGTTGGCGTGTTAAATTTTGCATCAGGATATTGCCAAACGCCTTCCCTGCTCGTTTCAAGGTACCATATCCTTCCAGTGAGGTGGTGACACCCATGCGTTAGTTTACGTCTCCGTGTCATCTACAGTCTTCATATTGAGAGATTGATGGGGCTATTACCACAGGGTGGTTTCTTTAATGCTTTAACCCTTCCACCTTAGCTGCACCATAGTTTGATTTCTTAGTAGTACTGTCATGCATTCGCTTTTGGAGGCTTCCCCCAGTATCACTCGCATTTCATTTTCACTTCCTTTTCATTCATAGCTTGCATGTTTCCCCTGACTCTGAGGAGTTTTAGGTGATACGTGTGGTGTATCTTTCAGGGCGTTCTGTAGTGGTTTACCGGTCGTGGGCCAGGTCACTCTAGACATACCCAGTGCATTGTAAGGGTCTGGGAGGGTTGCCATGTCCCATTATTTCCCACAATCCCACCTCCAAGGGGCACACTTTGCGGTTCCTTTGGGCACATTACACCACATTTATCCAGATGTGAACATACTGCTCTGACAGGATTTCTGTTTCTTGGCAATTCAGCATAGATCATTTTCTTTTCGACCAAACATAGAAGAAAGGAGGAATCAAACTGTGCTTCTCATTTTTATTTTCAAATCATATATATTATATTTTTTAAGGATATGGGGCAACATAGATCGTTTCTTAACGATTTAAACAAGCATTGGCATTGCCAATAGTCTCGCCTTTAGGACCTTATAAGTCTTAAGCCATGCATTACATAATCCCTGGTGCTGTGCTGCCAGGGATTGAAGAGCTGAGCAATTACTACACACTGAGTCATGCAGTCTGATTTAGGAATACGTTTGCTGTGTGAAAGGGAAACCATGTATTATAGCCACGATGTGCAGCTCACAGACACTGCTGCAGACAACAATCATTGTGCGCTGTTGAAAATGACGCCTACTGCTGCACAAATGTGTATTCAAACTTACAGTCCTACAAAATACGCATGTTGTACAAGTTAAAAAAAATATATATATATTACCTACTGGCGGTCGCCAGTAGGTAGTTATAGTTAGGACCTATTTTCCATAGGAAATCCACAACATTCTATTCCCAATAAGTGTGGCGCCAGTTGACGAATCTTCGCGAAATTTTCCAAACTTTAGGCCAGCTCCGGTCCGCTCCTATCCTGAAAGTTTCGGGGTGATTAGTCAAGCGGGAGCCGAGAAAAAAGGGGGGTCCCAAAACGCGTTTTCCCCATGCAATTTCCCATAGGACCTTTTGACGCAGCTACAGCCCGAACTGCTGAACGGAATTACTCCAAATTTGGCAAAAAGGTAGTCCTCAATTCAGACTCGTGCCTTTTGCTTAAATGGTGTAAAAGTTAAAAGTACATATATATCTATGGCCTTGGAGGATCCGCGCACCCTAAGCGCACCCTCTGCGAACCGTGCGCGCACGCTCCCGATCACGCGCTGAATGCTAATCAGCTGTCAAGTGTCTGTCAACATTCAAAACCAGGAACTGTTGGCAGCCATTTTGTGCCTCGTTAGAAGCGAGGCTGAAGAAGTAAGGGAAATAAGTGTTGGAAAGATGTAAAGGGGGCAGGGTAGAAATACTCTTGACTCTCTAGTGTTGCTTAGGGGGTCCCAGAAGGACTCCCAGGGCCCCTTTTTTTTTTTAAACAGCAAAATGCGCGCAGGGTGCGCGGACCTGGCCGTAAAAAAAAAAACCCCAGATGCGCTGGCTTTCGCGCTTCCTTAATAATTAGCTCCTGGAGTGCCAAATCCCAGGGGCAAAATGTGTAAAAAATTAAAAGGGGGGCACAGGGGGGCCCCCCAGCCCCGGGGCCCACCACCCCCGGGGCTTTATTTATTGAGGGAGGGGGGCTGCGTGGCCCCCCTCCTGGAGCCTTAGAGGGCCCTGGGGACCGCCACCACCCAGGGCCGGCTCCTACAGTGTCCTGGAGTGCCCACCCCCAGAACACTGTTTGCTATGAGAGGGCGGGAGTCTCCCGCCCTCCCATAACAAACTTCATTGGATTTTGAAAGAGAGAGCAGGGAAACCTGCTCTCTTTCAAAATCCAAACCATATTGCTTTTCCACACGGGGAGCTGTATGTTAGCAGCTCCCCATGTGGAAAAGCAATGCCGGCTCCAGAAGGACGCGGGGAGCCGGCTGGGACCGTGGGAACGTCTGGGCTCCCCCCACGGTCCCCAACGTGTTTTTATAAGCCTAGGGGGATGGGGTCCCCGGGGATAATAAAAATTAGTGATAGGGGCAATTTTTTTTTTTTACGGTAAAATTAGGAGTCGTGCATCCTATCGCGTTGGGTGCACGATTTCTCTCACGTAGGGTGCGCGGTTCCTAACGTGTTGGGTGCGCGACTCCAAAAAAAAACTTGTAAAAAAAATAATAAAGTATTAAACATATAGTTTAAAAAATATTTTAAAAAATATAAAAATAGTTTAAAAAATATTACAAATATATATTTTTTTAAATTCATTAAAAACATAATATTTTTTGATTTTTAAAACAAATAAGTGAAAAAAAACTTTGGAAACTGGTGAAAAGCAATAGAAAAAAACAATTAAAGGAATTGATACACTGAAAAATAAAGATTTAGAAATCCTATGAAAATCATTAAACATCATAGGTGTAGAGGTAAGTTATCGATAGGAATTAGCATTTAAAAAACCTTTGAAATTCACTTAAAAAACCATAGGTTTCAGGTATGTTATAGTTAGCAATTTGCATTTAACCCCTTCAGCGCGACGCGGATTACCGCGCTGTGCTGAAGGGTTCATGCGCGGGCAGGGCCATGACGGAGCGGTTCTGTCATTCGCACAGCGCAACCGATGCGCATGACGGAACCGCTCCGTCATGCGCATCGAAAGGATTAAAAAACCTTAGAAATTCACTGAAAAAACCATAGGTTTCAGGGGCGTTATAGTTAGCTGGACATTTCCCTCGTACAAAACCATTGAAATTCCCCCGTTATAGTTAGTTCAGCTAACTATAACTCGCGCCCCCGCAATGCACTGCATCAGTGATCTCATCAGTGATGTCACTGACCATGTCATGAGTGATGTAATATGTGACGTCATCAGCAGTGCATTGCGGGGGCGCGAGTTATAGTTAGCTGAACTAACTAGAATGGGGGAATTTCAATGGTTTTGTACGAGGGAAATGTCCAGCTAACTATAAAGCCCCTGAAACCTATGGTTTTTTCAGTGTGTGTATATATATATATATATATACCAAGCGTGACCAAGGCGAAAGCTGAAATGCGTTGCGTTTTTGCAGTCAATAAATCTACATAACTGCAGTTTTCCAAGGTGTCCGCGCGTTACTTTTCATATCGAAGAGTGTGGTGCAATATTTTTGGGGTTGCCGGTTTTCCCTGCACAGACAGCCCTGCCAGACAGCCTTTATCTTTACCGGGATTGTGCTGTTATATATATATATTAGAGTACAGCACTCGCGGGAAACGGATTACCCAGTTTTTCTTGGGTTATGTACACAAAAAGACGCGTTTCGGCGACTGCCTTTGTCAATTTCACACGGCAGCCCGAGACAACGTTATTTAAATCAATGTCATAGCATTCATTGGTTGTTTAGATCGAGGTTGCAAAACATAGACGAAGGACATGGTAGATGGACATAGAAAACATTTCGGCCATCTTAAAACGTGCATTTGAAATCATTATGCAGATTTTTGATCAATAAATGCATTTCATCAACTGTGTATATGTACAAAATATATACAAATAAACAGAAAATTCATTGTATAATTAATGAAAACCATGCCTACATATATATTCACTGAAAAAACCATAGGTTTCACACACGTTATAGTTAGGAATTAGCATTTAAAAAACCTTGCAAATTCACTTAAAAAACCATAGGTTTCACACATGTTATAGTTAGCTGGACATTTCACTCGTGAAAAACCATTGAAATTCCCCCGTTATAGTTAGTGCAGGCAACTATAACTCACGCGACCGCAATCCTCTGCTGATGACGTCAGATATTACATCACTGTATTTAGACACTTATTTACCCATGTCTTCTTCCATTAATTTTTAGCTATACATATATTACAAATATTTTTTTTTCAGAAAAACACATATGTCATCAGTGATGTAATATCTGACATCATCAGCAGAGGATTGCGGTCGCGTGAGTTATAGTTGCCTGCACTAACTAGAACGGGGGAATTTCAATGGTTTTTCACGAGTGAAATGTCCAGCTAACTATAACATGTGTGAAACCTATGGTTTTTTAAGTGAATTTGCAAGGTTTTTTAAATGCTAATTCCTAACTATAACGTGTGTGAAACCTATGGTTTTTTCAGTGAATTTGTACGGTTTTTTAAATGCTAAGGTATGTATTTTTTTTTAAGGTTTTTCACCGTGCGCGTACCGTACGCGCGCGGTGCGCGAACGTTACGAGGTTCGCGGAATTTTTCCGTTTCTACCGTACGCGCACGCTACGCGTACTCCGCGATTTTTCGCAAAAAAATTAAAGGAAATTTTGGCCCTTGGGGGTCCTTCTGGGACCCCCTGACAAAGGCTAGGGGGTCAGGAACAGTCCACCCTGCCCCCTTTTCACGTTCTCCACCTTTGTTTTTCACCCCCTCAGACTGCGAGAGACAAAATGGCGGCCGACACTTCCTGGTTTCGACCGATTCGAATGTTTACTAAGATCTAACAACCAATCAGAATCACGCTCGCGCACGGCAGCGTGCGCGTACGGTAAGTTTTACCGTACGCGCACGGTGTGCGCTTATAGATATATATATATGCTTTTAAATGCTATTTTCTCAGGAAATACTGAACAGATTGACACCAGACCTGCAAAAGGCACATCCCTGACCTGAGGACTACCTCTCTGCCAAATTTCAAGTAATTCTGTTCAGCCGTTCGGGCTGTAGCTTGGACTAAAGGTCCTATGGAAAAATGCATGGCGAAAACGCGTTTTGGGGCCCCCCCTTTTTCTCAGCCCCGCTTGACGAATCCCCCAGAGACTTTCAGGGAAGGAGCGGAGCGCCCCACCTATTTTGAAAATTTCGCGAGGATTCGTCAATCGGCGCCAAAGTTATTCCAAATAGAATGTTGCGGATTTCCTATGGAAACACGATCCTAACTATAACTATCTACTGGCGACCGCCAGTAGATTATATATATATACACGCACACACCTACTCCTTCCGCACTCTGTCATTTATCTCTCTCCATCCATATGGCTAGTCTGTAATCTGCTTACTTTGATCCACATTACAACTATATTATCCAAATTTGTAACCCCCCACAATGTTGGGCTGGACAATAGGGCAATCGGGCAGAGCCTGATGGGCTGGTCTGGCAGGTCAGTGTGTGGGATGGTTTTTGCCGGTTTGAGTGCTTGTTTTAGGGCTGCAGAACAGTTTTTACTGTTAATTTGCCTGATATTGCCACAAACCCTGCGTGCAGCAAGCAAAAATGCATGCACTCTCCCCTACCTTGCTAAATATCACTACAGCTTATGTTTACAAGTTAGAACTGCTCTGATTTGCAAATGTGTGCAACTTTGTCAACTATGTGATTGCCTAATGGGGGCTTCTTTTATTTTGATGCTCTGGTCTAATTTCTGTCCTAGTCCAACCCAGTCAACCCCTGCATCCTACCATAAACAACAAGCATTTGCAATGCAATAGGTCTTGGCATTTGTGAAATTTTAAGCTATTGGCATTGTAAATTCCTTTTATTGATCTGTTTTTAAAATCAACACATAGATAAAAGCTTTGTCATTTACAAGGCCAGGAGCTGAAAGTTTGGCAAATGCGAGACCAATTGCATTGCAAATGCTTGTTTTTTGCCAATATTTGTTCCCAATCCGAATCTATAAAGAGACACTGCTGCAAGTCCTCTACACAGAAAAGAAACATACTTAATGGACACTGCACAACGAATGTGCAGGCATATGATGCCAAGTGAATGATTGGAATATTCAGATATTTAGGGCCAGATGTAGATAATCCATAAATACAGAATTCTTAATACCGAATTTTACCGATTCAGTATTCAGAAATCGGTATTTCTTATGTAGCTAATGAATCGGTAAAAAATACCGATTCCTTAATATTCCTTATTACCGAATCGGTAATACCAGGAGGTATTTCAAGGGTGCCAGGGTGTCCAAAGGACACCCTGTTGCACCCCTGAAATGTGCCTGTGTGCACATGTGGCGCACATACATGCCCTAAGGGCATGGATGTGTGCCACATGGCACTGGCACTTAAAAATAAATTCAAAAGTGAATTTGTAAAGGAATTCGGTAATTACCACCAACTTAAAGTTGGTGGTAATTAACGAATTCTTTAAGCACATAAACACTCTTTTATGTGCTTTCTACATTGCATTTACCGATTCGGTAAATACAGATTCGGTAAATACAGATTCGGTATTTACCGAATCATCACCTACATTAGGAATGGCTAAATACCGGTCGGTAACCCTGAAATGTACCGAATTTCGGGGTTACCGACCAGTATTTAGCCACCTACATCGGGCCCTTAGTGACTGATTGGCGCTCCACACGCATTTCTGAATTTGAATAATGTGCAAAATAGATTGCATTTCCTCAAACAGTTAACTCTCATTTCATTACTTAATTTCATGCATCTGGGGCTTCCTCACACCCCTTGTATTATTTTTGTCACCATGCTGAAAGGTGTTCTCTTTCTGTGGAAACAAATACGTTGGAATCGTGAGTGATTTACATTCATGTTCCATCTCGTACTTAAAAACACATCCACAGTTATTTTTTCTTTTAATCTAGCCATCTTTTTTACTGGGTGTGAGTCTAAGACCCCGATTTGTCTGCAATTTAGGATTCTTTTTATGATGATCTTTCAGGCTCTCCTCGACAGACTGCTAGCAGGGCCACTCGTGAAGTTATGACAGCTATCAACACTTGCAAAAACAGTGAAGGGTAACTTTTTCTTCTCCAGCACGAATAATCTTACATGGATGAAAAACCTTAGAATAAAGGACAATGCAGTTTTAACCCTTTGCCAAAGAGTCAACCTTCTTGCTCCATTTGAGTCTAATCTCTGAAATCAAGAACGCACACTTTTTTACTGGCTAGTGGCAGTTTCCAAGATGACAGGTCTCAAGGATGGACTGGGACAGAAAATAGGCCCTGGCACCAAAATAGAAGTAGCCCCCATTGCTGAATTAGAAAGCTAAACAATGGCCCATGCTTGCAAACTGTGGCAGTTTTGAACTGGTAAAGACAAGCTGTGTAAGTAAGTGTTTGCAAGGCTGCATGGATTTGAACTTGCTCTGCATGGATTTGAGCTTGCTCTGCATGGATTTGAGCTTGCTGCAGCATATGTTTCTTTTATTACCAGAACAATTAACAGTAAAAAGCGGTCCAGAAGACTATAAAATAGGCACACAAATAGCCTGAATTTTCAATGCAATAGGTCTCGCATTTGCGAGTGTTTAAGCTATTAGCATTGTAAATGACAATGTGTTTTATTTATGCTTTTAAAAGCAACACATATATATAGGCTTTCCTGTTTTCAGTTTCTATTTTTGGTAAATTCTGGTGTTTTTTTTTTAGTGTTTTCAAGTGATTTCAATACCTCAAAAAACAGTGGTTATCAGTACTTACACATTTTCACGCCATTAAAAACAACATAAATAGTGTTTTTCCGGTGTTTATGGAACATTTTGCTTTTATTATTGCTTGCTTGCTGCACTGATAGCGCATGGTATATAGACAGTGTACATATAGTGTATATGAGGTCCAAATAAATGTTTGCAATTTAATTATTAAAGTAAACCATATACTTCTTCAGTGAGTCTTTGGTCATGTGCGCTCCCTCTTGCCTTCCCATGTCAACTTTTTTTCTGTGAAAAGGCCCTCTCAACATTGGCACTTGAGATGGGCAATACCAAAACAACCAGTACACAATTTTTTTAACTCTGGCCATTTACATAGCTTTCCATGCCAATACTGGTGCACTTGAAGATTGCGATTCTCAGGGTAGGTTTTGCAACATTTGCGTTGTACTGGGCGCTCATGCCCTCAGAGTTATTGAAGCGCTCAAAAATGTGGCAGCACTTTTGAAACTACGGAGGAAATTCCCCTCTCTGGAAGGGATCTCGAACTTGTACAGAGTAACACAGTGAGGTTTCATTGACTTCAAATGCCACGGTTGGTGAAGGGACATTTCTATGCATCTTTGCAAGCCATTTCTCATACATTGTTAAATAAAAGTTCTTGAATTGCTCTTCAACATTGCTGTGCTTACCAAGTGGCAAGCACTCTAACATGGAACATGTTGCAGTGCCAAAATCACTAAAGGTGTCACCCAGCCTACTCTCAAGGAGATGTTTCACATCTACACCAATTATGCTGAACACTTGGCAGACAAGGGTGTTTTCAGACTCAAATGATTTTATTATGTCAGCTACAGCAGTTATGTTTTCGTGTAAAAATCTAAGAATGCAGTAGAGTGTACTTTTTTCACATCACTATCAGTATGTGACCAAAGATCCTCACATTTCTTGCCTTTGGCATCATCACTCACAGAAATTCTGCAAACGGTTGCCAAATGGATAATAAAGCATTGGACCGAGAACCATCATCTAAGTGACACAATTGGGATGACCTTCATTGATGCCACACAAAGCACAAAATGTGAAATATTTGCGTTTTAGTTCCTGTGCATAACAAAACAGTGCACAAGAATAGACTAAAAAGGTAAAAGCTTTCTTCATTAACTCTGAAGATTGTAAATCTGTTTTCAGTATACCATCTAACAAGTGGCAAGGATCTCTTACAGGGAAGAACTTCAGCTCAGGTTTCGATTTTGACAGGTCATCACACAACTTTTTCATATACGTAGCTGAATCACTGCAAATACAAACAATATCACTCCAGTCTTTGTTGAACTTGGAAAGAACCTTTTTGCAGAGCATTCCAAGTGACACTGTGTTCCATGTTTTCCAAAAGTCTAGTGCCATGTTTTTACTCCTATCCCAGATGCTTAGTGATAACACTCTTTTTACATAAACTTGTCACTATACCTTGCATTGAATGTTTAAAGCCTGAGGTGTTGGCAATTTACCTACTATTAATACTGACTCACTAGTAACTGGGGGCTGATGCATCAATGATTTTTACGCATTCTCTGTGGGTAAATGTGATGACACATATTGGGAAAGATTCCAAGCCATTATACCAATCAGTGAAAGAATCAAACGAAGCCAAAATATCAAAATATGATTTTGATATTTCCTGATTCTCTACAGTTTATAAAATAATTCAACAATACCTAAAACATGCTTCTAAACCCTGCATCTTTAGACCAAAGACCACAAAACTGAAAAAAACGAAAGGAAGAATAAACAATATTTTAGTGGCATCCCTAAACAAAAAATCTCAAGCAGAATAATGTTAGTCCAGTCTTTCTTGCCGCTAGCTTGTATAGCAATGGTTCATTGTATTGGCCGATGCAGAAAGAAAAAAATTACTCTTTCGCTCTCTTTTTTCTCTCTTTGAATGGCATTTAGTTAGTGGTTGTGCAGGTGTTTTTTCAGTGTTTATATGATTTCACTGGTGAGGCTATTTCTCTTTCAGTGGGGTTTTATCAGTTATTATAGTTTTAAACCTAAAACCGGACAGCCTACATATATAAAAGGCATTGTCATTTCTAATGCTAATAGCTCAAACTCTCGCAAATTCGAGGCTACTTTAATGGTGGCCCGCCCCTTTCTTTAGACGCTGCTCTTCGTATTCAGGTTACAGCGAACAGCGTCTGAAAAAAGGACCCGGACCACATTAAAGTGAAAGCACGCATGGGGAGCTTTCACCCAAAGAGGGAAAAAAAATTTAAAATTAAGAAAGCTTCTGTAGCGTGGCCGCTACAATGAAAGAGGCCGAGCTGTTAATTAAATAAATAAGCGAGGCCGCTATAGTTATAGCGGAACGCGCTATAATTTAAATAAATACACTGCTAATAATATAAAAACGTGCGGCCATGTTGTGCATGGAATAGGGGAAGATGATTAAAGAAAATAGTGCTCACCGACTTCATAAATCAGACCAAGTAACAACACAAGTAAAAAGTCCAGTCGTTATGGAAGGTTACAAATGCAGACAAGGCGGTACCATGGAGGGACTACTAAGCCTATTCACAAATGTAAAGCAACGATTTTTCAAGGACAGTAACAGGAGCCAATTGAAAAGATGGGTGGGAAATGAGCAGAACTTCTATGCCATACCTCAATACAGCATGCCTCGCAGAGCAGTGCATGTGCTGCCCAGGCGCGACCTAAAAACAGAACACACACCAACTTGTCAGATTAGCCCAACAGGCACTGCCCGATTGCCCTGTAGGCCAGTCCGACCCTGCAGCAGGGCATTTTCAGCGGCACCAAAACTGACACTTTACCTCGGGTATGCTGTCCTGTTATGTAGTCGTTTCAACATCAAGTACTGAATCTGGTGTAGACGACTATTGACTTTATAATGACTTGTTCAAAAGCACCATATTTTCTGGACCGGTCTCTCTAATGGCGCAGAGCTATTTTGAGGCTCACATTCTCATATCTTGGGGCTTGCGGAAACGCATATTGCATACAAGGATAGAGCTTTATCAAAACAATTGGGATATGATGTTATTGTATGTACATCGCAAACAATTTCTATTCGAGGGGTGACCTTATTGAAGTTTAGGAGATATCCGGCTGCTGTCCTTCGGTCACTTGCCGATTCCAAAGGGAGATGGGCAATCTCTCAAATGATGATCCACCGGCAGAAGTTTACAATATGTATGGTATATTGCCACGAATATTGATTGTCCGGATGTCATATATCAATTAAGTTCTGAATTAATGGAATCGCCTGGTGAGATGATTGTGATGGGAGATTTTAATTGTATTCTGGACAGAAAAATTGACAATACCAATGTCACTGCCCGTGTCAGAATGTGTAGGACCAGGGCTGCAATCTTAGAATTGCTTCATTTGCATCAGTTAGAAGATTCTTGGAGGAGGTTATTTTGAAATATACCAGGGTATACTGTTTATTCATTTCCACATAAACATTATTCAAGGATCGATATGATATTTGCCAATAATAATATTTTAGAGAATGCACTTGTGGTAGTATGCCCTAAAATGACATCTGATCACAATCCGGTTATGTTAACGGCGCAGTTGCAGTTGAGTGCCCAGAAATCAATAAGTAATTTAACTTTTCCTAGACATCTCCTTAGCAATTTAGAATATGTGGAGTTTATGCATACGGTACTTGAGGACTATATAGAAAATAACTTGGTTTCAGCATCAATAGCAATAGTATGGGACTGTTTAAAAGCATGTGTCAGAGGGGCAATGCTACAGTATATAATTAAACAAAGCCGGCAGGGCCGATGCCAGATGGAGCAGGCACAAAAGCTTTTTCTTGATCTGGAGCGGCAACATGCCACAGCTACTGCAACTCAAAACATGGAGGAGCAGCTGATTTATCAACAGGTTGTTGAGGCAAGAGCTAAACTAAAAAGAAGGTTGAGGGATAAAATTGCAAACAATACTATAAGTATAGCGCAAAACAATATAAATACGGCAAAAGGGTGGGCCGATTGCTAGCTAATCAAATCGCAGATCAAAGGGCCAAATCACAGGTTAAGTTAATCAAAGGCATAGACGGTTTGGTTTATACTAGGACCAGGGATATAGTAGAACAATTCAAGTTATTCTACACCGATCTTTACAGTGACTTGGTCGGCTTTGATCGACAAGTCTCTGTAGATTATATACAGGAGTCTGCAATGCCAGTTTTGGACTTGTCGCTTTCTGAGCCCTTGCAAAGAGATGTCGGTCTGAGGGAAGTCGAGGAAGCAATTAATGCTTTGCCTGCTGGCAAAGCAGTTGGTGAGGATAAGATCCCGCTCGAATTTCTTAAGACTTTTAAAAGTATACTGACCCCCATCTTTCTTGAGCTATGTGACGCGATTATGCAAGGAGAAGAAGTTCCCCTTTCTTGGAATGTAACTAACATTGTCGTTTTTCCAAAAAAGGGGAAACCCATAGATGATATGGGCTCTTATCGACCGATAGCGTTGATTAATGCTGATGTCAAACTTTTCTCTAAAATTCTTGCTTCACGACTGGCCCTGGTGATACATTCACTAGTTTCAGAGCAGCAACATGGCTTTGTCCCTGGAAGAGATACTGCTGCAAACATCAATACGGAGATCGCTGCATTTGATGTGTCAGGTGAACTGGGCCAGCAGCTGGGGATGCCGATGCTGGACGCTGAGAAGGCCTTCAACCGAGTGACCTGGGGTACCCTATGCGTTACAATGTCTTCAATAGGCCTCGGTCAAAGGTTCATCTCGGCAGTACAAACATTGTATAAGAACCCAATAGCTGCAATTAAACTTAATGGTCATTCCTCATCCTTTTTTTCGGTTCAAAGGGGCACGCGACAAGGGTACCCGCTCTCCCCGTTACGGTTTGCTATTTACTTTGAGCCTTTTATTAAGCATTTATTATTCAATGATGATATTTCTTCAGTTACTTTAAATGGGATAGATCTAAAATTTACTGCGTATGTGGATGACATCGCTGTTTATTCGACTATGCCAGTTAATGCTTCAGCCGCGACAACCCACAAAGCACAGCGATTCGGCTTTTTTTCTGGCTGGAAATTAAATCTAAATAAGGCACAGACGATATTGAATTTTAAACTCGACAGGCCTCCAATAGCTTTAGGGGTAACAAATACGGCTATTTCTTTGGGGGTCTGTCTTAGCAGTCAAATTAATTACATTATTGCTTTAAACTATGAACCACTACTGACTAAAGTAGTGACAAAATTACGAAGCTGGCATCGGCTACCCCTTAGTATATATGGGAGATACAACATTATCAAAATGAAAGTCCTCCCGAAGTTTTTGTATTTCTTTCGCACAATTCTATTGAAAATACCTTTGACGTTCACATTGTGTCATGTTCCATCCACTTGTGTTCTTAGAATATGAAAAAATACGGACAACGAACCTGACCGATTTATATGAAACTTTAACAAAACCATGCCTTTTACTTTGGGGTGCCTGCACAGCATCACTTTGTAATTCTAGACTTTTGAAATGCGTTCTGCTGATGAAAAAAACTTTTAATTCACTTCCTCTGCTAGATGCAGTCAATGCTGCTAAAAATACCACACTGCAAGGCACATGCCGAACGGAAATGAGGGACTAAGAAGAGGTCATTTTGCTCGACGTTAACGACTGCTTGTGCAGAACAGATTACACGTAACCGACCAAAGAAGGCTTTGCGAAAGGCAGTGGCAGAAAGCCAGATAGCATAGAATAGGGCTTATATACAATTTGGAGTTAATTCCCGCTTAGGCAAATAATACATCATGCGATAGTGTTAAATTGACCAATTGGACACCAAGATATAGCGAAACAAATGCAGCGAGGCACTTACCTAATTTTTCTGTTGAACTCTAGAGCGTGCCTGAACCCTTGAAAGTAGGCCACTTTAATGCGAGGCCAGCCATTAATACAATTAAAATTTTAATGGCCTCAATTACAACAATCTCTCACTCCGGGCATCACAGCCACCTGGCTTAAAGGCATCTGCAGTGTGTTGCTGAATACGCTTACAACTTTAAATTATTCTAGAAAGACAGAAATGAAGCAAGAGGGAGGATACTTTTGCCAGACGTATTTGAACCAAATGAGATACAGATGGCCAACTTAAAACCCTTTTAAGGTCTAGAGGCAAGATAAATATGCAGCCTGCTTATAGAACTCTTTAGGTCTCACCAGCCTCAGGTAATCGAAAACATTCATAAATAAAAAAAAATACATAGAGTGGGCATTAGGCAGCCCTTTTCATCCATCGACGTGTTCAACTGCCACTCACATTATGCTTCTACAAACCACAGCATACAGCATGCGGCAAAGGGTCAATCCATCTCAGCCACTGGCTCACTTACACTGATAACGATGGCATTTTGCCTCCATCACATGTGCACATTCACCTAAAACGAAGCGCACTGCAATGCCAAGGTTCCTGGGCCAATACTTACATTTCCCAAAGCTTTTTTCTTTCCATTCTTTTTATACAATTTTTTTTAAAATTATCTGTGATTAAACTTTGGGCCTGATTTAGAGTTTGGTGGATGGACTACAATTAGATGGAGGGGGCATGGCCGACCGTCGAAGAAGATGGATGCTTTCTAAAGCAGCTCCTGTAGCCAGCCACACTAATCCCCTAATATGCGACAGAATCCGTCAGCTGAGGGCACAGCATTTGCTTAGTGTCCTGCATCCTGCGAGTATATAGCTGCTGTGTTTTGGGGTCTTTCAGATGCTTTGACTGTGAGATTTGTGTTATGGCCTACTCCTCAACCTGCGGCGGCGCCCTGGAGTGAAAAGAGACGGCTGCGGGTGTGCACGGCGCTACCGCATTGCAGATCCTCAGGCCGCTTGCTGCCCTGAATCAGATTTACACAATAATGGGGTTAAACCCAGATGCATCACTAGGACCTGGGTGAAATGCGGTACAAAAAGGGGGGTAGGTTCCAGTGAAAATACAATATTAAATAGACATCAACATCACCGGATTAATCAATTATAAACAAAATTTAAGCATATTGAAAATATTTAATCATATTGAACATATAATGCATCATGTTCAAACATAGCACACATTTATCATACGAGTTTATGCATAGGTGCCCCAGAAGGGGACAGGGAGGAATAGGTGCATCAATGCGCAAAAGTGAGGGTGGGTGATGGAGGGTGGGTGATGGAGGGAGGGCAGTGAACAGTGTATACATTAAAACGCATAAAAAGGCCTAACCAGGCTACATTATTTACAAAAAAGAGAATGTCAAAACGGGACACAGTGACTCTACCACTGTTGTCCACATTCAATACAGAGAACACAGAGCTGTCGACGTTTTGACCCAGGGTTGGTGTAGGCAATTTCGCTCCTTACAAGAGGGTCCTCATCAGGACCATAGTGGCACCTACAGGTAATTGGGAAAGGGGCTTAGAGTACATTTGGGTGAACAACAGATTCAGTCCCTAAAAAGAATGGGCAAAATAATGACCCTTAGTCCACCTTGTCGTGTGGTAGAGAGAACAAGCTCAGGCCCGAAGGCTCCAATTGCAGAGAGGGATGGATTCTTTATAATATATGCTGAAAAAATAAATTGGGAAAGTATCATCATAAAAGAGAGAATGTTTGGGGCACAAGGAACAAACAATTGAAAGGTTAAAGAAAGTCCCCGGTGACAGTGAAAATGCACTTACTAAACGTATGTGGCTTAATCCAATGGTTTGGGGGAGAGTGGCATGAATAAATCAAGGTGCTCCTTCCGTCTGGTTGAGCAACTAAAACCAAACCCTTTCCCAATTACCTGTAGGTGCCCCAATTTCCACTGGGACCACCCCCCTTATTGTACTGCCCTGAATCAGATGTCAGAGCTGCCACACCGCGTGCCCAGTGAGGAGCTGAGCTCCAGAGGGTGCTGTTGAGGGGAGACGAATATTCCAGGTGAGGGGTTTGATCCGGGGTTTAAAGGTACTCGTCCGCCTGCCTCTTGGCATGGTGCGGGGCCCGCAAGTGAAAGGACGTTGCCGCCCCGTCCACTCCGAGGTGGTCTCCGGCAGTGGAGCCTGCGACAGCAGACCGGTTCACCCATACATGCTGGGGGACCTAACCGTGTGCTAGAGCGGCAATCCCCAGTCCCGATAATGCCTAACTGACTTGTACCGCACACCGGTTGTGTGACGAGATTGCCGCTACGCTGAACTGCTGATTCCTGTGGTGGCCCCAGGGGATGAGTCACGCAAACGCACTGGTGGAGCTATAAGGGGAAGTCTTTCCCTCTTGCAACATACAGCATTGCACCAACAGGATACTGACAGCCTCCTTCGGCAAGTACATAGTGCCGCCAGTGCAATTGAGGTAACTACCTCATGGGGACTGCCTTTATGAACTGTAGGAGGTGCTGCTAGAAGGTGGTTCTTCAAAGTGCTACCATCTAACTGGCCCCTAAACGTGCTGCTGCTTCTTCTGTACAGTGTTGGGGAACTTTCTGTGCCATTAAACTCCTGTTGTTGAGGAGCAAGAGCCTTTCCTCGGGCCAGCTCACCACCAAGAGTGCGCATCCTAAGGGTCACGACAACTACTGACCTTACACCTCCTGAGGATACAGGTGGCAAGAAGGAATACACAACAGGCCGCTTGGGATTAGCCCATCACCCCTTGGCAGGCGGCAGTGAGTACCACCTCAGCCCCCTCCCACCAACCCTCTTCCAGAACATAGCGGATGCCAACAGCAAGGGCGACAGAGGCATTGTCCCCAACTATAACAGGCAGTAAAGAAGCCCGTGCTGTACATTAAACTAAGTTGGACAAATTTACCTTAACTAAGGAGGCCGCTCCTAAATCCCTGCTGGAGGACCAGCAATCGTCCATGGTACAACCTGCGGAGGCTGTGGAGACCCTCACTCTAACAGAGGTTACGATGGCGATACACAGGGGTCACACAGCCCTGGAAGGGAAAATAGACATGGTGTCCACTGACGACGCACTGATAAGGGCAGATCTCTGTAATATGGGAGCGCGAGTAAGAGAAACCAAGGATCCCATTGTCGCTCTACAGGCAGAGACGAAGATGCTGAAAACCCGAGTAGCGGAATTGAATGCAACGATGGGTGCCACGGAGGCCCGCCTAGAGGACTACAAAGGCCGTTCCAGAAGGAACAATGTTCGAATGATAGGGGCTCCAGACCCTCCGGAAGGGCCAGCAGTCAGCCTGTTTCTTGAGGAACTTATACTCAAACAACTTTAGCCCCATGGCCTCTAAAATTATTTTTCCATTGAGTCCCCGGCACTCCACCAAAATCAGGAGCACCCGATCAGAGTGTGCATCTTCAACTACAGTGGACAGGGATGTCATCTTGTAGACTGCTCATAGTGCACCACCGGTCAAGTGTCACAACCACACCATCACCTTCTTCCTAGATTTCACTCTCAAGGTCCAGTGACCGCATCGGTCATTTCTGGAGGTAAAGAGAGCACTCAAAGAGAGGGAGGTGAAGTACTCCATGATGTTTACGGCAACAATGTGTGAGGTGGTATAAGGAAAGACAATCTGCTTCACGTCACCAGAGGAGGCCTGGGACTGGTTGGAAGGCTGGAGCAGAATCACGGTATCAGGACTCTAGGGCGTACGGGAAGGCAGCGGTCCAATGCTGAACCTCTCCACCAGACGCAAGATCTTCAGGTTTAGAAGCATGATTCATTCCAACACCGCCCCTGTGATTACTGTTGAGGGGTATTTGTTCATCCATTTCTGCTCGAGGGGTCCACTGTACTCTGCTATTGAGGCATTCCGGACACTAACTTCGTCAGTGGTAAAATTAATATTTGTGTTTAAGTGGGGAGTGGCTGCATGAAGGTAAGGGGGACTATGATTCACAGTCCCCCTAAGTTTATCAAATGTTGTGGGGCAACAGGTGCTCTGCACAGTTGGGAGGCTGGCAGTTTTAAGTCCATCATGCAGGGAGTCAGGGACATACTGGGGCTTTGGGTATGATGTTTTTTCTAATGTTCTTTTTTTTGTCTTGTTATTGTTGTTCAGTTTTAACTTTGGGTGAAGTCCTTTCTTTTCTGCAGGGGTGAACCAGACCCTATGCTTTTTCAGCTGTGCCACTGTTGCCTCCTGTAGGTGGCCACAACCAGATTCACCCTGGGTAGGTGCCTCCCCTGGGGAGCTATGTTAGATTATTTGGGTCTTCTTTTTCAAACTGAATTCCTATGTACGGTGGAAGGGAGATTAATCTCTGGTGTCGTCTGTGCCCTTTGGGTAGTTAAGCCCCATGGTCGCGACATTGCCGTCCCCTGCTTTTACGATCCTTTCCTGGAATGTCAATGGAATGGGGGCCAAGATTATATGGGGTGTAGTGCTACAATACCTCAGGAGACATTCTGATGATATAGTTCTTCTCCGGGAAACACACTTACAGGGTAATACCTGTCACGTATTAGACAGAGGGGGGTTACAAGACTGTCGCCCATGCAGTATACACAAGGGGTTTGAGAAGTGTGGATATCCTCATGCGTAGAACCCTTCCGCTTTCCATACAGAAGACATGGCCTGATAACCATGGGAGATATGTAGCAGTGACTGAACAATGGGAGTCCACCATGCTTAACATCGCTTCACTTTATCCCCCCCCCCTACATGATGAGACCTTTTCAGATATTGGCATGATTCTGCACCAACTCCCGAAGGGTGTGCTCCTCTGCGGGGCTGATTTTAATAGCGTTTGCGATGAGAAGGCAAACCGCTCGCCTGTAGACATCGCAACGTAGGCCTTTTGTAGGATTCATGCAGGCACATTGGCTTGTTGACACGTGGCGCACCTTTAATTTCACGGCACGACAATACACATTACACTCGGGGGCCCATGGGAGTCTTTCACGCACTGACTACATACAGACCTTGGCTCATCACATCCCCCGTTTTAAAGAGATCTCACACCTAGCCAGGGGTATCTCTGATAATTCCCCAGTCTGTGCAGCCAATGGACTGTAGTCGTAGGGTTGTGCTAAACCCATGGTACCTTAAAGTTCCTTGCATCCACAAGAGTCTGAAAGAAACTATGGAGACTTATTTTAAGGAGAAAGGGGGATCTGGGACTTGGTCCAGAAGCTGTGGGAGGCTGACAAAACAGCGATACGAAGTCAGGGTATAGCCTTGATTGCTGGATATTAAAAGGAGAAGAGAGCCAGTCAAGAGAAGATACAGAGTTAGATTAATGCGTTGCTGTCCCAGCCTGTCACAGGTGACTGGGGGGACCTCACCCACAACTTGGCCTTGAAACAAAGGGGATATAAGGTGGTGGCGATGGAGGCAGCCAGGACCTGCTTCTGTGCTTCACAACATTGCTTATACGAGGCGGGTGATAGGGCCGGGAAGCTCCTCGCTTGGTTGGACAGGAGGGAGGTAAGTTTCCAGGAGATTCTAGAAATTTTAAATGATGCTGGGGAGAGCGTGCGGGACCGACGTGGGTGGCCTCAGTGTTTGTGGACTACTATAACACATCGGTGCCTTGGCTAACATGGCCACATTTCAGGAATCTTGAGCGCTCCTAGAGAGTATCCAACTGTCGCAGTCAGATTAGGAATCGATGGAACAAGGTCTTACTGAGGAGGAGGTGGTGGAAGCCATCAGCGCTCTAAACTCCGGTAAAGCGGTGGGTCCCAATGGACTCCCCATAGAATTTTACAAACTTGCAGCCCTAGCACTAGTGCCCTTTCTCCTGCACATGTTCCTGGAAAGCCAAGAGGCCTGTGTGCTGCTGAGAGATCAAACAGTAGCTACTATAGTGGTGCTACACAAGACCGGCAAGCCGCCTGGAATGTGCTTCATACAGACCCATTTCGCTACTGAACGCGGAAGTTAAAATACTCATGAAACTTTTGGCTACAAGCTTGATTCAAGTTATTAGCCCAATGGTCCATCCAGATCAGTCCGGCTTTATGCCGGGTGTAGGAAGGTGGAATCTGACTGCATGGTTACACCCACTTTTTTCCTAGTGTTTTGCTGGTTTTCGCGACTTAGTCTGACTGGGATCCTGCTAATCAGGACCCCAGTCTATCTGCTTTCACCCCAGATTGGTTGTTCATGTACTTTAGGTACACTGCAGATTGGATTCTGGGGTACCCATATACAAGTCTCTAATATATGGTATAATATGTACCTAGGGCATAGGCACCCCAGAGGGCTCTCAGGGCCTGCAGCATGTATTATGCCACCCCTGGAAGACCATTCAAAATGACACAAAAGGTCTGCTACAGCAGCCTGTGTAAGGTGGTGCATGCACCCCTTTCTTAGATATAGGTTCACTATATCTAGTCCATATCACTGCACATGTAAACCTATCAGTCACCCCTATGGCAGGCCTTATCAATCGTGAAGGCAGGGTGCTGGGTTTTATGTGAGAGGGTGCACTTGCATGAGCAGAGCCCCTCTGCAGCCTTCAGAACCTATATTCCGGGGTTGTTTGTGATGCAGCCAACCATATATACTTAAGTGCATTATAACCGCGCGGTAAATGCTAACTTTAAAATGGCTGCATGGAAACATGTCGTGTTTGGTGTCAAACACCTTGGAATCATACCTCTACACCAGTAACTGGTGTGGGAGGTACGATTCCACCCTCCTAGAGGGAGAAATATGACAACACCGGTACACCCGGTACCAGATTTCTTGACCCTGGCATCACAAAATGGATGCTGCGAGCCACAGATACGAGTCTGCCCTCCTGCTGCGGGACAAAACTCCGGCAGGGGAAGGCTGGAAAATAGGTTTCCTGTTACAGGGAGGTGTGACCACCTCCCAGACAGGCATTAGTGTATTGGGGCTGGGTGGGTGCACTCAGAGTGCTTTGATGTCTGCACTGGGGGCACATTTGGTGTCCCTGTGCATAGTCCAGCTCAAACCAGTTGCAGGAGCCATTTGCTCCTGCTCTGGCGTGAAACTGGACAAAGGACATGGGTGTAGCTACCCCTCTGTCCTGACCCTCCCATAGGCGAGTCCCCAGAGTTTTCCCCACCCCTTCCTTGGGTATAAAGTAGGAAGTCCCGACTACAGGACTTTAGATTTATCTGGACGAAACTCTGCTACAGAAACCAAGTACTTCGACTATCTACACTACGCTGGATGACTGAAGAATCTCCCTTGGAGTAAAGGAGTTACTCCCCTGCAAGGCAGGCACCTGAAACGCATCTGACCGGTTTGTGTCTACGCAGCTCCTGAAGGACTCCGAAGATTTCTGCAACACAGGAGGTGGGTTCCTGTGGTGTCTAATGTTAATCTGTGCTCTCAGCAATTCTGAAACCCACATCCCTCGAGGGGACCGTGCAACCCGAACCCCTGGGCGCCGTGTACATTTGCAGCAGCATATGCTTTTTGGCGACCCCTGAGGCTGTGCTTTGAGCTACTTGTAGTCCTGACCCCGAGCAGTATTTCCACTGAAAATATCCGGCCTACACTCCACGAGTGTTCCGTGGGCTGGTATTTTGTGATTCAGCTCGAGGTCCCGTCGCGATCCCTGGTCCGTCGACCTGTGGGCCCCTGTGAAGGTAACTTGGTCCTCACCGAAGCATCTTTCCACTGCTCGCGTGGGTTGCAGTTGCCAAGGCTTGTTGGTGTTCAATCCGGACACTGACCAAACCCCCCCCCCCCCCCCCCCCCCCCCCCCCAGCACTCGGCATCCTTCGTGGGACAGCTCACCTCCAGACTTCGGTCATTGTCGACGTTTCCTGATCCCTTTGGCTGCAGAGTAAAGCTTCACCTCTTCTCACCTGAAACACCCGGCATTGGTGGGCATTCGTCTATCGTGCCCCTGGTCACGGTGAAGTGACCCAGACTCTGTCCCCTCTGCTTTAAGGTTCTTCTCAGATCCGATCCAGGCTTGGATCACAACGGACACTTCTCATCTTCCCGGCAGCAGCACTTCTTTGCATCACGCCATTGAAATCAACGAGCGTTTCCGACACCACTTGACCCCTAAGCACCCGGCTCTCCTGGGATAGGTAACACTGGTACCTCAGTAATCTCAAGGGTGCTGGCCTTAGAACCTTCTATGTTCCAAAGGGTTTGCTTGAAGTCCTCTCCTACGTGTCCTTAATCTTTAAAATTCCAACCACGACTTTCCCATAGAGTTGTACGGAGCTCGCGTCTGTGTTCTCACACTGCACCTGTCCTCCGTGGGTCCCCTTTGTCACTACCTTGGGGTCCCATAGATTCTACGTGCCCTAGGCACTGTGTCTAGTAAAATCGGGGTTGTTATACCACTTTTAGTATATGGTTTGGTTTTTTCCCTGGAGCCCACTGTGTATTGTGCTATTTACTGTCGTTCTAGAGCTTTAATATTGTGTACCTTGTTCTCTAATCTCATAAAGAGGTTAGTAGAGAGTGTTTAGTAATAAATACATATATTTTATATATTCCTTGTGTGGTTCTCCTTTCATTTGATCATTCAGGAGGTTATAATCTGGTAAACCAAGCTGCTTTACATTCCTTCGAGACTTAGGCTGAAGGCTGCTCTCCATAGCTACCACTAGGATAGCTTTCAATAAAGGTAGTCTTTAACCTAATCATCAATAAGGGTCGTTTGGACTGGTGCAAGGTGCCCACTTAACTAGTGGACAGCATATACCAGGACAACTTCTCACATTGGTGTGCAGCGGTTGGGATTCAAGCTTGCTATTGTTTTACAAGATAATCTCATTAAGTGATTAACTGAAAACCACTAAAGGTACTAGGTACTAGGTACATATAAATCAATACTAGAATAAAGTAAGTTCTACTGAACTTGGAGTTGGGTAAGTCAAGGGTCTAGCACACCCTTTCTCCAACTCAAGAGAGTTTAGTAGTTCTCACTAGGTTATGTAGGTGCCACACCACATAACACTACCATGTCTTCTAGGCCAGAAGCCAGTGGGCCTCTGCCAACTAAGTACGACCATATCCCATTCCAAGAATTGAAGACTATGTGTGCAGCTAGGAAACTTAAGACAGGGAAAAACCCAAACACTCATAGAGGCTTTGCTTTTAGATGACCTCAGAAAGACCCCAGGTTCTGATGAGGCAGGCAAGTTGGGTGGGACAGCAGAAGAGGAAAGGCCAGGAAGTGAAAACATCTATGACCTGGACTCTGTTGCTGGCCAGGAGGATCAAGATGATTCTAACCTGGACAATCCAATTATTCCTGAAGGTGAGGGAGAAGGCCTCAGTGGCCCTCTCTTTACCCACCTGAAAGGGTTAACAGTTTACCAAGAAGATAAAGATCTCCTTCTCTGGAATCTAATCATTCTGGTAATTCTGTAGGGACCTCTGTTTCTCATAGGACCTCTGCTTCTCATAAAAGGGAGACTTCTTATGAGAAGTGCCAACTGCTTGAGTTTGAGAGAGCTAAGCTCAGGATCAAGAGAGAGCAATTGGCCTTAGATAGGGAATCCCTGGAGCTTCAGAGAGCTTCTAAAAAGTTGGGGCTAGAGCCCCATCGTGTCAGCAACAGTGTCCCTAGAGGTAGAGAGCATACTCATGACCATAGGAACCTGAACAAGATTGTCCCTCCCTACCAGAGTGGGGATGACATTCACAAATGGATAACTGCACTGGAGAGGGCCTGTAAAGTACAGAGGGTCCCTCAGGAGCAGTGGGCAGCAATCTTGTGGCTCTCCTTTGCAGACAAAGGAAGAGACAAGCTCCTCACTGTCAGGGAATAGGATGCTGATAATTACAAAGTCTTGAAGAGTGCTCTGATTGATGGATTTGGCTTAACCACTGAAGAATACAGGATTAAGTTCAGAGATACCCAAAAGGCACAGACTCAGGACTGGGTTGACTTTGTAGATTGTGCTACTAAGACTCTGGAAGGTTGGACACATAGCAGCAAGGTGCATGACTTTTTTACGATTGTACAATTTGATTATGAGGGAGCAGATCCTTAATAATTGTCAAAACCAGCTTTTACACCAGTACCTGGTAGACTCTGATCTGACCTCTCCCCAAGAATTGGGAAATAAAGCAGACAAATGGGTCAGAACCAGGGTAAAGCCAAAGAATCAAGGTGGTGACCAGAAGAAAGATTCCTCCAAAAACCAAGAGAAAGGTGGGGATAAATCAAAAGATAAATCCACTACAGGGCCCCAAAAGTCCTTTTCTGGGGGTGGGTCCCAAACTCTTTCTTCCCCTGAAAAGAAACCTGTTAAATAGTAACTTCTTATGTACATCATAGTTCTCCTTACTCTTAGAACATTTCAAATCTTCTTTTTCTCGCCATATGTTGTAATGGCTTTCTTCTTCTTACTTTAAGATGTATCATTATATCTCACTCTGAGATGTTTAGTGTTCTGGAATGTCAGGACCAAGCCAGCTGTAGAATGTTGGAGGGCAGGGTAATCATTAGCCTGCTGACAGTTGGGTGGATGAGCTGTTGAACCTGCTACTAAGAATAAACCTGAGTTCTCACCTCAAGCCTCTGCATCTTTCTTCACCATAAGAAGTTACTATTTAACACTAAACATCTCAGAGTGAGATATAATGATACATCTTAACGTAAGAAGAAGAAAGCTATTACAACAAAACCTTATTGCCATGTCTGTAAGAAATCTGGTCATTGGAATTATGACCCCATTTGCCCTAAGGTCAGCAATAAGGAAAATGTTCCTCCTAGCAATACTACCACTTCTCCGGGTACTACAAGTAGTAATCCCCCAGGTGGTAGTAGTGCACCCAAAACGTTAGGTGGGCTCTCATGGGGAACTGAGGTGGACCATGGTTTAGAGAGGTCTCCCTCACAGGCCTCCTCAGTCGGTGATGGTGGCATGGGATTTGCCACTTTTACTGTCAGTCCTAATTCTTTGGGCAAGTACAGTTAGGAGCCACTAATAAATGGTCAGAAAGCTTTGGCATTCAGAGACACAGGGGCTAGTGTCACCATGGTGACAGGGAAGCTAGTCCCCCCCCCCCCCCTCAACAGCATTTACCCGAGTTTAAGTACCAGGTGACCAACATTGATGGTATCAGGACAGATCATCCCATGGTCATATTCAATCTCAGCTGGGGAGGGGTCACTGGTCCAAAAACAGTGGCAGTGTCCCAAAACTTGCCTGTAGATTGCCTGTTGGGTAATGATCTAGAAATGTCAGCCTGGGCTGAAATTGAATACCAGGCCAGTTTAAGAATGTTAGGCCTCCCTGAGAGAGTTGGTGGGACCCATGGGCCTCGGCTCAAACCCAGGGAAGTTTTGGAGTGGTGGAGCCTGAAAGAATATCCTACTCTACTCCACCAGAGAGCGCAAGGGTTGAAGAAAAGTTTTCTTCCTCCCCTACCCACCCCCCCCCCCTCCGACTACAGGCAAGGGTCAGCTTCCTCAGGGAACTGATCCTACCCCTTGTGGAGAAACTGCCCCAGAGGTGTCCAGGCCTGTCCTGGCACAACACCCCTGATGGCAGAGGACCCTTCCAAGGTGGTACCAAGTCTGGAGCAGGTAACCTGCCCATCTCTACCCTACTTTAATCAGCCTCGGGCTGCAGAGGTCAGGGAGGTCAGTGGACCCCTAAAGGCCCACTGACCAGAGGAACCCCTTCATCCACAGATTAGGGGCACCCAGCCTAGTAGCCCTAGCCAGGTGAAAATTCCTCAACACACTGAGGGGTCCTCAGGAGTACAACGCTTAAACTCGGTTGCTTGCATTGGATCGAATCGGATGTGAGAAAATGCAATCATACTTTCCCTGGATGCGCGTATGGCTTATAACATGGTAGAGGTGTCCTTTATTTACGCAGTGTTGGAAAAGCTTTGATTTGGCCTTTGTTTCTTTTCCTGGATTCAGCTCCTATATTCTGATCCGCTTGCCTAGGTGGCAGTAAATGTGGGCATGTCTGCCCTGTTTTCACTGCAATGGGGCACAAGGCAGGGCTATACCCTTTCCCCCTTAATTTTTGCCCTGGTGATGGAGCCATTGGCGGCCTGGGTGAGAACCTACTCTATGATCAGAGGGCTGAGAAGGACCGCAAAGTGGGAAGACAGACTCTCCCTCTACATGGGTGATATTCTACTTTAGGTTGCTGACCCCACCGACTCCCTTGAAAGAATCATGTACGTGTTCACATTATAATGGAGGAGCTTTTGTTATACTATCAATTGGCATACATCACTAATATATGTACTTCGCCGCGAAAATCCGGTCTTGCTGACTGATTGTGAGGCCCAAGTGGTAAAGGGTGGTTTCAGATACTTGGGACTTTTTATCACACGTGATCCTAGTGTTTTCTACACCTGTAATCTGGAGCCACAATTGGACAGGCCAAGAGTGGATGTCCAACACTGGAGGGCCCTGCCTTGGTCTCCTTTTAGGAGGTAGGACCTCTTCTTGAAGATGATGGCCCCGCCCTGCTTCTTGTATGTGCTCCATAACATGCCATATCCTGTTCTTGCATCCTACTTCCAGACCATAGATAGTGAAGTGCACAGCCTTTTCTGGGATGAGGGTCCTCCACATGTTGCTCTGCAAAAACAGACTCAGAGTTTTATGTAGCCCTTCCCTACATAAACAAGCATTTGCAATGCAGTCGGTCTCACCTTTGGGAACTTGTATGTATTTAGCTATGCAGCACATTAGCCTGGTTGCTGAAACATCAACTGTTCTTTAACATGGAGGGAAAGTAAGCACCAAACTGTGTGACATGCCAGGTATGGGAACACAGGGAGAGAAATATTGCCTTTCAGCGGGAAATGGTATAGTCCAAAACTCTGATTTTAATATAAAATCAGGGTTTACAGTGGTCATATCACTGAAAATACAAGATTTGAATAAAATATTATTGTCTGCGGGTGCTCGTGGAAGACTATTTCTATGGACTGGCATCTAGAGAATGCTAAAGTGGTTCTGGTATTTTACTGACCTCTGGGGCTCGTTTTCCATCAAGAACGTTAAATAGAGGCAGTTGTCAGAAAAATACAAAAAGAAAGTCTCACAGCAGAAAGCAATTCTGGTTGTTAGATGTGTACATGCCGTGACAGGAAACTTCGCTCACCTAACACAAATTAATTGGCAACTCTCCTGGACAGGCTGCTGATGAGTTGGGGCGAGATATAGGGGATATGGAGGGAGGTGCATGGCTAAAAGCCCTGAGCCTGCCTACGGAGATGGCCATACGCTCCAGATTTCAACTGTGCAGCTGAAAATACTCCATCTACCCTGATTAAAATGGGCAAATTGTATCACGCTTTGTGTCCTAGCGGGTGTGGTCTGGAAGGCGCATTCTTCCATATGCTGTGGACTTGCCCCGCGCTTCAACATTATTGGGGGAGGGTACTGGCCTGTCTCAATGAAGTGGTGGGAAGCGATCTGTCACTGTCAGCCAAATGGTGCACTCTCAAAATGTAAGCTGAAATGGACCTCAATCATATGGACCAACTCTGGTTAGCCTTGGAACTGATACTGGCCAAGCGGAATATAGCTCTCCTGTGAAGATCCGAATTGAGCCAAAGTTTGGGGGACTGGAAGAAAGACATTGACTGGTGCATTTTTGTTAAGAGGGTGATATGTGCGGGAAGGGGTTGCCCAAATAAATGGACTAAAATATGGGGTAAGTGGAATGCATACAGGGGAGACATCTGTGAACTCCCGGATAGTACTGAACTGTGGAATGCTTCTGCAGTGTTCCAATGTCGCAGTGTAGCAGTACTTCAGGGTCTTTGTCAATGGCTGCTGTTGTTTTTCTTTATTGATCTGCACTGTCTAATGTAACAGCAGTTTACTTTGTTCAACTGTTCAATAAAAATAATTTTAAAAAAATTTAAAAACGTAGACAGGGTGGAGGAGGATTTGACATCTGCCGCCCTGCTTTTACACTGCCTGCCAGACCGAACGATGTTTGCCAGCCCAATAGATGGCGGTTTCTCTGTCAGTGTTGGAAAGGTTTGATGAATGACACCGTCAAACAGGACGGTGAGCCATCAACCTTTTGCAAAGTTTTTTTATCGACCACTTGATATTCCCTGGTACAATCGATATAGAAACTCATTGCTCTTTTAGTATCTAAATGATGGAGTCTATCTACTTCTTTAGAGGGATAAGTAGGAAAAAAGAATGTTGAAAGGGTGAAATCCTGATGCACATGGAAAGGAGTGACAATTTTGAGTGAGAATGGAGCCCGGGTTCTTGGAACCAACTTGTCAGGAAAGAAAGTTGTTTAATGTCGATTAACACAGAGAGTCTGAAGTTTCCTCACACGCCTAGCTGATATGGCACTGAGAAATACCACTGCCTTTAAAGTCAGACATCTCAAGGGACAACTGTGCTGCGGCTCAAAAGTGGTGCACATCAAACAAGTAAGGACTAAATTAAAGTCCCACTGGGGAATCATCACAAACTGTTTCGGCGGAAACAAAGGTTGCAAACCTGTTAAAAACCTCATTAAAAAGGTTAATTTAAATAACAAAGGCAGATTCGAACAACAGCAAGAAGGGTGAAAGAACTAACAAGTAGCCCTTAACAGTGCGAAAGGTAAGTTCTTGCCGGGCTAAGAAGTGAACAAACAATCAAACTTCAGACAACTTTGCCTGTAAATGGTCAATTTGTCGGGTGCCGCAACAATTCACAAATTTATCCCAACAGCAGGTATACACACTTTTATGGGAGGGTGCTTCGACGCCAAGATGAATTCAATGACCTCAGGATGCAGGCTGAAGGAGGCAAACTGTTGCCACTCAATCCTCATGCATGGAGACACAAGGTGTGGAGGCGTGAGCTGTAACACCCTACACTACTGCTATGACAGAAGATGCTCCCAAAGCGGTAGCTTGGTCAGAGAAAAGACGCTTATGCCTTGGAGTCCTAGGAACCACACACTCCCGGTCTAATCTAGTGTCTCTAAGATGACTTTGGCCAAGTCGTTCCTGATCATCTTCAGAATTCAGGGCATGAGAGGCAGAAAGACATACACAAGTCCTGAGCACCACTCTAGACAGAATGTGTCTCAGAGCAAGAGCTGCTTAGGAAACTCCAGCGCACGGAAGTGCAGACATTGCTCATTCTCAGAGTTGGCGGTGGTAATGTCTGTGAGCACTGGTGCTAGCCTTCCTTTGATTGTGGGCTTGAAGGCCTTTAAAGCCAAGTGAATGTCTCAACTCCAATAAGTTGATATGGAGTCAGGTCTCCACCAGAGCCCTCTGATGTCTACCTCTGCCAGATGGCCTCTTCAAACCAGCAGTAATGCGTCTGTGACCAAAATCAGCTCTGGATAGTCACAGTCCAGCAGTCACCACAGCAGATTTGTTGTAGTTTCCTCTGAAATCTGGATACAATCAAACAGATTTTCTTGATGTTGTGCTCATTGTGATTGTTATCTGGCATGTGTCACCAACAGGATGCAGGAGTCCAACAATCCTGGCAACCTCAGTCTACCATACCGATTTCTAAGACAGAGGCTGAAACACTGGGATCATAGCCCGAATGACATTGACTTTCTACTCTGGGGGAAAGGCACAAAACTGTACTGTATCCAGCATGGCTCAGATGAAAGGGAGCATTGCATGGGAGTCAGATGTGACTTCTGCTCAGTGATAGTGAACCTCAATGATGTTTGGAGGTTCACCTTTGTATGAAGACTGGCGAGTGCCTGGGGCGAGCCCACCTTCAACAGTCAGTCATCGAGGTAGGGAGAGACTGGAACCCCTGCTGTCGTAGATGTGCTGGGACCACCAACATCACTTTCGTGAAAACCCAAGGGGCACTGGTGAGGCAAAAGGCACTGCAAACTGAGAATGCACCTGGCCCACTATGAACTGCAGGTAGTATCAACGGCCTGCAGGATGGAGATGTGAAAATAAGCATTCTGCAAGTCTAACACCACCATCCGGTCTCCAGGGTCTAGAGTAGAAAGAACATGAGTTAGCGCAAGCATCTCGAATTTGCACTTCTTCAGGAAGGTGCTAAGAGGGCGAAGATCTAAAACAGGACAAAGGCCATCATCCTTTTTCGACACAAGGAAGTAGCAGGAGTAGTAGCCCGTTCCTATTCCAAGGTTGGAACTCACCTCTAGGGCCACTTTTGCCAAAAGGGCCTGCACTTCCTGTCGTAAACCGACAGACAGTCCTAAATCAGCCGCCCTGAAGGCAGTGGAAGGTGCAGTGAGGTAGAAAGGAATGCAAGGGTGCAGCCCTGGTGGATTATTTGGAGGACCCACTTGTCTATTGTGATAGCCTGCCACCCTTGGAGGAAATACCGGATCCTACTTCCGACAGAGAGACGGCGTGTTGGCAATGACGCACTAAAGAGATTTTGTGGGTGTAGCTGCTGGAGGTGAGAGAGACTGAGCCGCACATGTTCCTTAAAGAGTTATGATTGACCCTTATGTCTGGTCAAACAACGAGTTTGCTGAACCAGGAGAATCACAAAGATTAAAAACGACAAGGTCACTAACACCGGAATAGTAGCTTGTTCAAGGACTTGGAGAGTATCCAAAACGAACGAAGTAATCTTGCCAGAGCAAACCGAAAGGATTTGCTGACAGTGATGCTCTCTTCCATCGAGCGAAGCACGTGAGGCAAAGCTCCTCTAGCAAACCACTGTCCCTGCAGATGGCATGCATGGTTCAACAAACTCGTTGTTTGACCAGACATAAGGGTCAATCATAACTCTTTACTCATCGTCCTGAAGATGGTCTAACGGACATTTTTGCCACTAAGACCGAAACGTCGATCAGCTCATCTATTTCCCCAGGGATTCATTTTTCAAGGAATTGTTTTCTGTTTTCATCAGATTCGTTTTCCGTTATGAAACTGTTCTGGAATAGATGTTCACATAAATGATTCAGAGGCCTCAACCTTTGTACATCATTCATCAACCTCGGTCATTGTGTTTTGTTATATTTTTTTGTACCCTCTTTGTTATCGTGATATAAATGAGCAAATTCACGTATTGATTGTTCAATTGTTAGCTACCGGTGGGGGCTTGACAACAGTTATTTATTTAGTTGGTTTTGATTTAGTTTATTGAATGAAATCCCTTGAAGGCGCATTTACCTACCAATAGTTACATTTCCCAAGCCTCCAAGGGTAGATTGGGTATCCCACTTTCTTTTTACTCTAAAATAAAGTCAGGCTCCCCTCGTGACCCATGTCCACCCAGAGTCATAGAGCCACTTAATGACTTATTAAATGCCTCTTCTTGAACGAAAGGAATAGCTCCCGATGCCTTTAAAAAATTTATTGTACTACCACTGTTAAAAATACCCGGCGATGATCTAGAGGTATTGAACAACTAGTGTCTATCTTTCTGCTGCCTTATTGTGACAACATTCTTGTATGTCATGTGGCCCAGGAACTTAGCACTCATTTATATAACTCTAAGTTCCTTGACCCTCAGCAAGCAGGCTTCCGACCGAAGCATAACACCAAAACGGTGTTACTGTCAGACTTGGACGTGGGACAAACATCGGCACTAGTCTTGCTTGATTAGTCCACAGCTTTTGACACAGTATATAGTGTTGTTTTGCTCACCATACAATAGCTGTGGGTATTTCTGAGCTGGCACACAAATGGTTAGTGTTGTTTATGAATAATAGAATTTAAGCAGTACAATTATCTTTATTTAGAGCAGCGGAGGTTAAAGTGGACTGAGGAGTTCCACAAGGTTTGGCTCGCTCACCTCACATTGAACATCTACATACAACCCTTGATAAAGGAACTGACTAGTTGAGGTGTAAAATCGTTTATCATGCTAATGACTCACAGATCCTGTTATGTCTTGAGGACCAAGAAGCACTGCAGTCTTTATTTCAAGACATGATGTGCTTTATTACTGGTTGGATGAAAAGCAATTTTTTAAAACTGAATGTGGAGAAAAACAAAATCTTTGTTTATCAATGGTATCTCTGAGTCTTGGGCCAACCACCATTGGCCTACTGAAATGGGACAAATTCTGACACCTATTCCTTTAGCAAAAAGAGTAGGAATAGTAGTTGACCAGCAGCTTCCATTAAGACCACAAATAAATAATGTGGTCTCAAAATGTGTCTTTACTCTATGGACCATCAAGAAACTTGACATTTCTTTCGGCTGAAGCTATGAAGACCATTATAGCAGCGACATTGGGAGTAGATTAGACTATATAAATAGTATCTATATTGGTCTGTCAAATTGCGATATAGCAAGATTACAACTACTTCAAAATACAGAGGCTCGGTTTGTGTTTAATGTCCTTCGCAGATCGCATACTTTACATCTCCTGAAACGGCTTCTCTGTTTACCAGTGAAGCAGTGTATTCAGGTTAAAATGTATTGTTCGGCCTTTAAGGCCTTGCACTGAATGACCGAGGACACCTTGACTAGACAAGAGACGAGATATGCTCCGACAAGGATATTATGTACCTCTGCCAATCTTTTGTTGGTACTGAGATTTCATAAAGCAAATGTCGGAGGTCGCATGTTCTCAGTACTTTGCCTGTCTGTTTGGGATTCCCTCCTATCCCTATCCGCTCTCTCAAACTAAGAACTTCCAGGCATGCCTTCAAACCCTGGCTCTTTAAGAAAGCATTTAACTTGCACCTCTAACGCTGGGTTTCTGACAATAATGTCTTCATCTCTCAGCGTTTCATAGCGCCATGCTACTCTAGGGTGAACGAGCACTCTATAAATACAGATTAACACAACATACATGAAGAGGTCAAAGGTAAAACCAGGTGTACGCCAGCTGGGGACCTCTGATGTAGGGTATGGGCAGGATATTAAGAGATACCACTCTTCTTTGACTTTCAGGAGCATTAAATAATTGCTTACCCATTTCTGTAAATATATTGCTCAAAAGTGAATAGACAAATAGCCAGAATAGAGCCCCAAATGATTTACAGAGCATTAAAGATGTCTCAAAACGTTCTCAAATTCTTTTTTTACTTAGTTCTATTAAGTATACTGAAGTATCTAATGGACATCGTTAAAGTAATCATTCATATTTAAACTCAAATTCAAATAATTGACAGGTAGTTTGGATACATTCTCATCCCGATAGCTAGGTACTGAAAAGTAAAACAATGTCCTACAATTCAAATGATGAGATAGTTTGCAGAAGACTTCAGTGCAGATTTAGGAAAATATTGTTTTATTGCAAGCTAGTTTACCATTTATATTCAATGAGATTGAGTAATAAAACAAGCGACATACTTAAATAGTAGCAGTAATCCAGAATGCTTACATGCCAGCATTCCTACAATGGAGGAGCTGGTAAAAGATTGGTCAACAATGGTTTAAAAGAAAGTCATAACTATCTGAACAAAGATAGAACAATCTAATAACCTTGGGATATTCCAACCTCCACCCACACAGAATAGAATATTGAAAGGATGTGTGCTTCCCCCGCTTGACGTTCAAAAACACCATGCAAGTACTCACCTGTCTCAATTTCTCTCACATTTCTTATGAGAAATCATAAATATCTTCTTAGAGGATAAGATGGCCACATTGGTTCTGAAGCATGCTGTGGTGACTTCAGTAATACAAATATTATAATCTACCTCCAGATGACATGGAAGATTTTTACTCTATCTCAGATCATCCACAGGTGGGCAGCATTATATTCAGTCAAGTCAGAAGTGGGTTTTTGCAAAAACATATTGAGGAATTTTGTCTGCCATGAAAATTACATAAAACTGTTGATGTAAGAGACAGACTAGCGGCACAGATTAGTAGGTGATCAACTGTTCTGGATTTACCAGATGCCAGACACTCGTACGCAGGCTGATCCCCAACTGTCAGTGGAATGTGTGAAAAGAGTAACTGGGATTACAATAAAGATGAAGGAATGCTTTAGGTCCTGCAAAAGGAAGTTAAAGTTATGGCACATCAGTTGCACCACTAATGGTGTCATTAGAAGTTTCTGAGGGTTCTGCTCTTTCTCACCCTATCAATTCTTTTATACAGCTTCTAGATGGATTTAGCAGATGGAACCGGACGACTTCCTACTTGTTTGGAAACACACATTTGATACTGCTGGGGAAAGAGAAGACTAACACTTATTGCTGGCTGAGGCCTATGAATGGATACATGAATGTAGACTTTCCTGCACTGACACCAAACCGTGGTATTGATGATTGTGCTCTTCAGTAATGCGTGCAAAAAGCATAAAATAAAATGCATTCGTGAGTGCCTTAAAACTGATGTGTACCTTGGAGAACTGAACGCTTACCTTTAACTTAGTTTGAAAGCAAGGCAACCCTGTACATGGCAGAGAGCAGGGAATGATCCAACACTGTGTAAGGCTGGACTGAGACCATGGTCCAGCAATGAAGTTTTTGTCACTGTTTGATTATGGTGTGAACTTCATTGTTTGACCATGACAGCAGAAGATAGCTGGAGGTTTCCATGCTGGATGGTGGGTGAACTGCTCTCTGAAGATGTGAGTTTTCAGTAAATTTCTTAGATGAAAGATAGGAGTGATCTTGGTTTGTGCTGTAATGTTGTTCCATATCCTGGTAGCATATAATGAGGCTCAGCTGACCTTTTTGATCTTCTTTATTTCAAGTCTGGTTAAGTCATTGTTTACTCTGTTGCACTGGTCTAATGAAATAGTGAGCTTTCTGCCATGTTTGGTGAGCTGCTTGCTCCCATTTTGTAAGTTAAGCAAAAAGGTCTTGAAAAAAATGTGGGCCTGCCGATTGTCAATGCAGATCGGTTGTATTTTTTAGTACTTAACAGCAGCAGCAGCATGCAGGACACTCTTCAGAGGAGGCAGGGGAAACGCTGTAAGCCCTGGCCAATAGGAGGTTATCACAACTGAAGAGAACAAGCATTTCCAATGCAATAGGTCTTGCAATTGCAGGAGTTTAAGCTATTGGTATTGTAAGTGACAATGCCTTTTATTTATATTTTGAAAGCCAACACATATATAAAAGGGACTGTCATTTCTAATGCCAATAGCTCAAACTCTCACAAAAGTGGAGATCGCCTTAATGGTGGCCGCGCCCCTTTCTTTTAGACGCTGCTCGTCGTATTCAGATTACAGCGAGCCGCGTCTAATGAAAGGGGCACAACCGCCATCAAAGTGAAAGTAAGGCATGGGGAGCTTTTACAAAACAATTTTTTTTTGTAAAAAGGCCCCTTGCTGTGCTTTCACTTGAATGGCGGCCGCGCCCCTTTCTTTAGGCAGGGCTTGCTGCAAACTAAATACGGCAACCAGCGTCTAAAGAAAAGGGCGCGGCCACCATTAAAGTGAAAGCACGGAATGGGGTGCTTTCACCCCCCCCCCCCCCCAAAAAAAAAGGTTTCGTAGCATGGCCGCTAAAGTTAAAAAGGACCGAGCTGACAAATAAAATAAATAAAGAAGCGCAGCGGTTATAGTTAAAGCAGACAGCACTGGCAAATTAAATAAAGCAGTGCATAAGCTATAGTTAAGGCGGACTGCGCTGGTAATAAAAATATAATAGCGGGGGGCCTGCTGCATTGTAGGAAAGCACGTTGTGGGTGGAATAGGGGAAAATAATTAAAGTAAATAGTGCTCACAGACTAGATAAAGCAGACCGGGTAACAACACAAGTAAAAAGTCCAGTCCACATGGGAGGGTACAAATGCAGACAAGGAGGTACCAAGGAGGAACTACAAAGTCTATTCATGAATCAAAAGCAACGATTTAGAAATCACAGTAACAGGAGCCAATTGAAAAGATGGGCGGGAAAAGGGTGAAGCTTCAAGTCCATACCCGAATACAGCATACCCCGCAGAGCAGTGCATGCGCTGCCCAGGCTCGACCTAAAAAGGAGATGATCTCCAACGGTAGTACAATTTGGTGAGGTATGATTTCATTTTGATAGCTGGTGATATTTTTCCTTCATGGTGATGAGAATTTGGAGGAGAAGATTGGGTATGAAACTTTTCAGATTCAATTTGGAGAGAAAGGTTGTATCTAGGCTAATTTAGTGATGTGGAAGGCGAGGATGAATTAGGTATTTAGTGCGTTTCTTTCAAATTAGGCACCTGACATCCAGGGATAGATAAAGACCAGATACTGCCAATATCCTTATTTGTGAAAATTATATGATTGGTTAGGAAGTCTCTGGAAGACTCCTTGCACTGTTCTGAGGGAAACCAGCTGCATCTGGCTCTAAAAGGAGCAGATCTGGACAGGCTTTGGAAGGTATGTGGAGGGGGATGTAAGAAGCATACCTAGCTTTTTCTTGACATGTTAGAGCCATAGGTAATAACAGGATCCTAAACAATGGAAGGATCCTGTTAGACCTGTCAGCCCTTTGGGTGGTCCCTCCTCATCATTATTTATTTTGTCCCACTTTTGCCTCAAACCCTGTTATAATTTTTCCTTTTTAGGAACCACCAGACTTTTTAGTGTTGATGCAGGGTCAGGGAGCCATTTTCCCTACCCCTGGAACTTCTGTCTGAGGGCCTGAGACACAAAATGGTGGCCACCCATTGTCACCTGTGACATCATCAGAACCCACTGGAGATTTCTAGAACCTTCCGTAACATTCTAGAACCCTGTGACAGTGAGAGGCAGTTTAGAATGTTGGGAGGCCATCTCAGAGTGGCAGTTGGCAACTGACGGGAGAAGAGGAAGGACAGATTGAGAAGGAGGTCGGAGTAAGGCAGCAGAGGTGGAAACCAGTGCTTGGAGTGGGGTCCAGAAACCCACCCTTGATGCTAGTCTCTACTGACCAAGCCCAACCTGAAGCCCTGTGTGGGATCAAGACAAGAAGAAGCATCTTAAAGGACTGAAAAGTTGAAACAGGCCTTAAAGAAGAAGACCTTGGCAGTTCGGGCTGGACTGTTCCCATGAGGCACAGGGTCAAGACTGATTTGCATATGGCTGGGTTCAAACTGGAACGGCATGGTGAGCAAAAAAACGATGGATTTAGGCCCAGATCTCTGTACTGGGGTGAATGTAAGACATTGTTCTGCATTCTGTCCATCAATTGTTGTTTTTGCATTTGTCACCCCGAGTGGGAAGGGTATGCCCAGACGTGGGTCCCTTGCTCTCCATGCCACTGGAAATCAAGCAAGCCTGGCTGAAGACGGCTGAAATGCCAGAAACCGGTCCTAGGATGCTTGTTTCCAGTCCAGGGAGGACCTGGCTTGGCAGTTCGGGCTGGACTGTTCCCATGAGGCACAGGGTCAAGACTGATTTGCATATGGCTGGGTTCAAACTGGAACGGCATGGTGAGCAAAAAAACGATGGATTTAGGCCCAGATCTCTGTACTGGGGTGAATGTAAGACATTGTTCTGCATTCTGTCCATCAATTGTTGTTTTTGCATTTGTCACCCCGAGTGGGAAGGGTATGCCCAGACGTGGGTCCCTTGCTCTCCATGCCACTGGAAATCAAGCAAGCCTGGCTGAAGACGGCTGAAATGCCAGAAACCGGTCCTAGGATGCTTGTTTCCAGTCCAGGGAGGACCTGGCTTGGCAGTTCGGGCTGGACTGTTCCCATGAGGCACAGGGTCAAGACTGATTTGCATATGGCTGGGTTCAAACTGGAACGGCATGGTGAGCAAAAAAACGATGGATTTAGGCCCAGATCTCTGTACTGGGGTGAATGTAAGACATTGTTCTGCATTCTGTCCATCAATTGTTGTTTTTGCATTTGTCACCCCGAGTGGGAAGGGTATGCCCAGACGTGGGTCCCTTGCTCTCCATGCCACTGGAAATCAAGCAAGCCTGGCTGAAGACGGCTGAAATGCCAGAAACCGGTCCTAGGATGCTTGTTTCCAGTCCAGGGAGGACCTGGCTTGGCAGTTCGGGCTGGACTGTTCCCATGAGGCACAGGGTCAAGACTGATTTGCATATGGCTGGGTTCAAACTGGAACGGCATGGTGAGCAAAAAAACGATGGATTTAGGCCCAGATCTCTGTACTGGGGTGAATGTAAGACATTGTTCTGCATTCTGTCCATCAATTGTTGTTTTTGCATTTGTCACCCCGAGTGGGAAGGGTATGCCCAGACGTGGGTCCCTTGCTCTCCATGCCACTGGAAATCAAGCAAGCCTGGCTGAAGACGGCTGAAATGCCAGAAACCGGTCCTAGGATGCTTGTTTCCAGTCCAGGGAGGACCTGGCTTGGCAGTTCGGGCTGGACTGTTCCCATGAGGCACAGGGTCAAGACTGATTTGCATATGGCTGGGTTCAAACTGGAACGGCATGGTGAGCAAAAAAACGATGGATTTAGGCCCAGATCTCTGTACTGGGGTGAATGTAAGACATTGTTCTGCATTCTGTCCATCAATTGTTGTTTTTGCATTTGTCACCCCGAGTGGGAAGGGTATGCCCAGACGTGGGTCCCTTGCTCTCCATGCCACTGGAAATCAAGCAAGCCTGGCTGAAGACGGCTGAAATGCCAGAAACCGGTCCTAGGATGCTTGTTTCCAGTCCAGGGAGGACCTGGCTTGGCAGTTCGGGCTGGACTGTTCCCATGAGGCACAGGGTCAAGACTGATTTGCATATGGCTGGGTTCAAACTGGAACGGCATGGTGAGCAAAAAAACGATGGATTTAGGCCCAGATCTCTGTACTGGGGTGAATGTAAGACATTGTTCTGCATTCTGTCCATCAATTGTTGTTTTTGCATTTGTCACCCCGAGTGGGAAGGGTATGCCCAGACGTGGGTCCCTTGCTCTCCATGCCACTGGAAATCAAGCAAGCCTGGCTGAAGACGGCTGAAATGCCAGAAACCGGTCCTAGGATGCTTGTTTCCAGTCCAGGGAGGACCTGGCTTGGCAGTTCGGGCTGGACTGTTCCCATGAGGCACAGGGTCAAGACTGATTTGCATATGGCTGGGTTCAAACTGGAACGGCATGGTGAGCAAAAAAACGATGGATTTAGGCCCAGATCTCTGTACTGGGGTGAATGTAAGACATTGTTCTGCATTCTGTCCATCAATTGTTGTTTTTGCATTTGTCACCCCGAGTGGGAAGGGTATGCCCAGACGTGGGTCCCTTGCTCTCCATGCCACTGGAAATCAAGCAAGCCTGGCTGAAGACGGCTGAAATGCCAGAAACCGGTCCTAGGATGCTTGTTTCCAGTCCAGGGAGGACCTGGCTTGGCAGTTCGGGCTGGACTGTTCCCATGAGGCACAGGGTCAAGACTGATTTGCATATGGCTGGGTTCAAACTGGAACGGCATGGTGAGCAAAAAAACGATGGATTTAGGCCCAGATCTCTGTACTGGGGTGAATGTAAGACATTGTTCTGCATTCTGTCCATCAATTGTTGTTTTTGCATTTGTCACCCCGAGTGGGAAGGGTATGCCCAGACGTGGGTCCCTTGCTCTCCATGCCACTGGAAATCAAGCAAGCCTGGCTGAAGACGGCTGAAATGCCAGAAACCGGTCCTAGGATGCTTGTTTCCAGTCCAGGGAGGACCTGGCTTGGCAGTTCGGGCTGGACTGTTCCCATGAGGCACAGGGTCAAGACTGATTTGCATATGGCTGGGTTCAAACTGGAACGGCATGGTGAGCAAAAAAACGATGGATTTAGGCCCAGATCTCTGTACTGGGGTGAATGTAAGACATTGTTCTGCATTCTGTCCATCAATTGTTGTTTTTGCATTTGTCACCCCGAGTGGGAAGGGTATGCCCAGACGTGGGTCCCTTGCTCTCCATGCCACTGGAAATCAAGCAAGCCTGGCTGAAGACGGCTGAAATGCCAGAAACCGGTCCTAGGATGCTTGTTTCCAGTCCAGGGAGGACCTGGCTTGGCAGTTCGGGCTGGACTGTTCCCATGAGGCACAGGGTCAAGACTGATTTGCATATGGCTGGGTTCAAACTGGAACGGCATGGTGAGCAAAAAAACGATGGATTTAGGCCCAGATCTCTGTACTGGGGTGAATGTAAGACATTGTTCTGCATTCTGTCCATCAATTGTTGTTTTTGCATTAAAGAAGAAGACCAGCAAGCTCCTGACCTGTTTAGCGGTGTCCTCCTGGAGTCCTGACGTCGAGAAGCCTGGAGACCTGAGGCCTGAGGTGGAGAAGCGGCGCTGACAGGAAGCAGACGTCGTACCCGGAGCCTTCAGAGGTCGAGTGAGGGCGCCGACAGAGGTCGTGGAGAGGCACCGGAGGTTGAGTAAGGAGTCACCCGAGGTCGAGTGAGGGCGCCGACGGAAGTCGTGGAGAGGCGCCGGAGGTCGAGTCGGGAATCACCTGAGGTCGAGGTGAAGCGCGCCGGAGGTCGGGAGTGGAGATCGCACTCCGGAGCCGCCGGAGATCGAGGTGAAGCGCGCCGGAGGTCGGGAGTGGAGATCGCACTCCGGAGACGCCGGAATCTGAGGTGAAGCGCGCCGGAGGTCGGGAGTGGAGGTCGCACTCCGGAGACACCCGGAAGTGGGGAGGCCGTGACCCTGCGACGCCGGAAGGCGACATCGAGCCGGAGCAGCCCCGCGACATCGAGCAGAGGCCGCCCAGCGACATCGAGCCGGAGTAGCCCAGCGACATCGAGCCGAGGCCGCCCAGCGACATCGATCCGGAACAGCCCAGCGACATCGATCCGAAGCCGCCCAGCGACATCGATCCGAAGCCGCCCAGCGACATCGATCCGAAGCCGCCCAGCGACATCGATCCGAAGCCGCCCAGCGACATCGATCCGAAGCCGCCCAGCGACATCGATCCGAAGCCGCCCGCGACATCGAACCGGAGCCGTCCAGCTACGTCGACCCGGCGCCGAGCGGAGCCGATCTTCGTGAAAAGGGCAGTAAGTGGTAGAGGGGGCGTCTGAGGCCCCGTGGAGCCCTAAAAGACCATTCTAGGGGCTAGAGGGGTGTTAGAACCAGCCTGGGAGTGCCAGGGGTGAACTGAGACTGGTGCAGTGACCTCTGTGAGGGGTTGTGTATTTTGGGAGAGCCAGATCCTTAGGTTACCCTTATTCTACCTCAGTTCAGGCCCAGCCTTGACCAATCTAGGTGGGACACCCCCCATGTCATCCAAATGACCACAAGCTGTACTTGGGCAAAGTGAAACCAAACTACCTCGTGAAAGGGTTGTGAACTGTAATTGTCATTGATTGTGTTATTTAAGTTATTGAGGGTGCTTAATTTATTGACTTCCACTTTATTTATTCCTGACTGTATTTATTTGCCATCTGTATTTATTGCACCTATATTTATTCCGTGTTTATTTATGACCTGATCCTATTTATTGAAACCCCACTGTGGTATTATTTATTTGACCTGCTATTTTCAAGAAAAGTCCTATGGTATTGTAAGTATGTTTTGAAACCTGCAACTAAGAGAAAATAAGATAAAGACAAACTACTTTCTTTCATAATTTTTACGGTGTAGTGTCGTTTTTGGAACGGATGAACGCATGGTTATTGTGAGGGTGTGACGTACGCTTCACACGGTGCCTGACCCCGACCGCTCGAGCCAAGCTACCACCGTGTTGGGAACCTGGTGACTGCTAACCCGGTTGCCCGGTTTCCAACATAAAATTGGTGTTCAGTGGTGGGATTGAGCTGTGCTTGCGTCTACTCGACAATAACTGTGGGTAGTCCATAGGCCTACACCGGGAGTTTTCTCCAAGCGGACTTCCTAATTTTGAGTTTTGTTTTTTCCAAATTTACTTCTGGTGGTGGGAGGAGGTATCACAAAAGGTACCCCCCTGCATAGATTCTGTAAGCAACTGTCTTCTATCCTGAGTGGGCAAAATGGAGTTTGTATTAGAGGATGTGGAAACTTATACTGTGGCCCAACTCAGAGAGTTTTGTGAGCGAGAGGGGGTGTTTTGTCCCCAAGGTGCAAAGAAGGGTGAACTCCAGACCAGCTTGAGGGCTTGGGGGGGAGGCACGGCGAGAAAGTAAGGTTGAGAAGGAGGACAGGGATGGAGAGCCTGACAGCGAGGGGGCTGGTTTGTACCAACCTGAGGTGGGGAACCTAGTAGAGGGGCCCAGAACACTTTCAAGGAAGGGCAGCAGTGTCTCTAGCAACGGCTTATTAGAAGCAGAATTCACTGACCGGAGGGAGAAAAGACAGCTCACATGGGATTTGGCGAAGCTGGAGAATGAAAAAGAGGAACGGAGGATGGCTCAAGAGTTGAGGCTCAGGGAGATAGATCTCCAGATCCTACGGGTCGGGGCACACCCTGTTCCTAGTGGTGGCAGCGAAGAAAGAGAAATCACCAGGGAATCCAAACCCTTTTTGCCAAAAGACATAGTAGCTAGTTATAGTGCGGGTGATGATATCACCAAGTGGCTAGCGGCCTATGAGATCTCATTAAGAGTCCATGGGGTTCCAGAGAAGTATTGGGGAGGGGGATTGTATAAATACATGCCTCCAGCTGGTAGGGATACATTATTGGCCCTGGAGCAGGATGAGCAGACCCACTACCCCACCATGAAAGTGGCGCTCGTAAGGAAGTTTGGACTAACACCCGAGAAGTATAGACAGAAGTTCCGGGGTAGCCACAAACTGGGCACACAGAATTGGGTGGATTTCCTGGACTATGCAAAGAAGGCATTAGAGGGTTGGATACAAGGCAGTGAGGTGAGGGACTACGAGGGGTTGTTTGATTTGATGTTGAAGGAACACCTGCTCGAAAAATGTTTCCCTGAACTGCGTCAACACCTGGTGGATAGCAAGCTGACCAATCCCCGGAAGCTTGCTGAGGAGGCGGACATTTGGGCTAGTACCCGGGTGTCCACAAGGGGGACTGGAGGGGACTCTCAAAAGACCGGACAGGGCGCCCCCCAGAAGAAAGAGGGAGGGGAAAAGAAAACGGTGTTCTCTAAAAGCCCCCAAAATAGTTCCCAAGGGAACAGGATTCACCCCTAGGGCTAACCCACCCAGAAACCCTAATCCTGGCCAGAGTCAGCAGCCAAGGGTTGTCCATTGCTACGAGTGCGGTGGTGTCGGACACTATAAGGGAGATGTGAAGTGCCCGAAGAGACCACCCCCTCCCATCGGAGGAAAGACCCCCGGAGTAGCTAGTGTAGTGCTCGGGGAGGAGATGCCCTTAGGTAAGGGAAGGGAGTGGGCGGGTGTCACTTTAGTGTCCCTGGGAGAACGGGAGATGGTTCCTAAGATCCAGGTGCCCGCAAATACCACCAAGTATGGGCAGTGGGTCACCATCAACGGCCAAAGAGGGGAGGCTCTGAGAGACACAGGAGCCAGTATGACTATGGTACGTAGCCAACTGGTGTCTCCAGAGCAGGTGATTCCCCATGTACTCCACCCCGCCGCGATGGCTGACGGCAGAATGGGCCACTAACCGGTGGCCGAGGTTCCATTTGAATGGGAAGGGGTTGCAGGGTTACTTCGAGTTGCCGTAAGCCCTGCCGTGCCAGTCGATTGTCTGCTGGGGAATGACATGGAGCATAATGCTTGGAAGGAGGTGGAATACCGGACTCATGCTGAGATGCTGGGTACACCTGACTGGGCCTGTGTCAGCACAAGGTCCGCGACTACCCGGAGGGGGAGTTCGTTTAGGCGGGAGCCTGGAACAAAGGCACCGCCGACTGCCAATCAAGGGAAGAACCGAGGACAGGAGAAGCCTGCCTCGGTATCCGCGCCCCGTGAGACGGATAGGCCACCGGAGGTGGTGGACCAGGAGTCCGCGGAGGGGGATGTTACCGAACTGGAGGACCTACCCATCCCGGCCGAGTGGCACGTGGAGGGAGGGCCAACCAGGGAGGAATTCTGCAAGGGCCAGAGGGAGTGTCCTACCCTTGAGGGACTGAGGCGACAGGCCGAAGCCCAGGCAGCAGGGAACAGTGAGGGGAACTATAATATTTACTGGGAGGATGGCCTCCTCTACAGTGAACCCAAGGCGCCCATGCACGGATCGTCATGGGCCTTGGTTGTCCCTCAACGTTACCGAGCCTTCCTTCTGGAATTGGCTCATGAGATCCCCTTGGCAGGACACCTGGGGCAAGACAAGACCTTTGCCCGTCTTGTCCCACACTTTTATTGGCCTCAGATGAAAGTGTCGTCCGACACCTACTGCCGGACGTGTGTGTCTTGTCAAGCCAGAGGAAAAACAGGGGTGAAGCTGAAAGCTCCCCTGGAACCACTTCCTGTCGTTAGCACCCCCTTTGAAAGGGTGGGCATCGACATTGCGGGTCCGTTAGATCCGCCTACTACAGCTGGTCACAGGTTTATCCTGGTTCTGGTGGATCATGCCACACGGTACCCAGAGGCCATACCTCTGAGGACCATTACTGCACCTGTTGTGGCTAGGGCCCTGATGGGAATCTTTACCCGAGTGGGTTTTCCCAAGGAAGTTGTGTCAGACAGGGGGACCAACTTCATGTCAGCATACATGCGGGCGATGTGGAAGGAGTGTGGAGTGACCTACCGGTTCACCACTCCTTACCACCCCCAGACCAATGGTCTGGTGGAGAGGTTCAATAAAACCTTGAAAGGCATGATCAGAAGTCTGCCTGAAAGCCTGCGGAGGAAATGGGACGTCCTCCTACCCTGTCTATTGTTTTCCTACAGGGAAGTGCCACAGAAGAGAGTGGGCTTCAGCCCCTTCGAACTTTTGTATGGGCACCCTGTGCGTGGACCTCTCAGCCTGGTGAGAGACGGATGGGAAAGAACTCCCAGAAAGCTTCCCCAGGACGTGGTGAGCTACATGCTGGCCTTCCGGAGCCAAATGGCTAAGTTGTGGAAGCAAGCTTCTGACAACTTGGAAGCCAGCCAAGCAGTGATGAAGGCGTGGTATGACCACAATGCTCACCCGGTGGAGTTGGAGCCTGGCCAGAAGGTGTGGGTGATCGAACCAGGAGAGCTTAGCGCCCTCCAGGATCGCTGGTCAGGACCCTTTGAGGTGTTGGAGAAGAAGGGTAAGGCTACCTACTTGGTGGACCTGAAGACCCCTCGTCAGCCCCTACGGGTGCTGCATGCCAACCGCCTCAAACCCCACCATGAGAGGCCGAAGTCATATTGTTAATGGTGACTGACGGAGCAGAGGACGTGGAAAGCGAGCCTCTCCCCGACTTATTTGCGTCTCAAGAAAAGGATGGGTTGGTGGAGGGAGTGATTCTCTCCCCGTCCCTAACTCCTGAACAGCAGGAGGACTGCCGCCAGGTCCTGGGGCAGTACTCTTAGTTGTTCTCCCTTGTTCCGGGTAGGACTCACCTGTGCGTCCATGACGTGGACACAGGAGACAGCCCACCTGTGAAGTCAAAGATCTACCGGATGACAGACCAGGTGAAGGCCAGCATTCACAGTGAAGTCACTAAAATGCTGGAGCTAGGAGTAATTGAAACTTCCAGCAGCCCCTGGTCCAGTCCGGTGGTACTAGTACCAAAAGCTGTACCACCGGGTGCCCAACCGGAACTGAGGTTCTGTGTGGACTACCGGGGACTGAACTCAGTAACCAAGACTGATGCTCATCCGATCCCGAGTGCGGATGAATTGATTGACCGGCTGGGAGCTGCCCAATATTTGAGTACCTTTGACCTTACTTCTGGGTACTGGCAGATCTCTCTGACTGATGGAGCTAAGGAAAGGTCAGCCTTCTCCACGTCCAAGGGCCACTACCAGTTCTGCGTGATGCCCTTTGGGCTCAAGAACGCACCTGCCACGTTTCAGCGTCTGGTGAACCAGATCCTCACTGGAATGGAGAGTTTCTCTGCTGCTTATCTGGACGACATTGCCGTCTTCAGTAACAGCTGGGAGGATCACTTGCGTCACCTGCAAGCTGTTCTCCAGGCCCTGAAACACGCTGGTTTAACGATCAAGGCCAGTAAATGCCAGATCGGGCAGGGGTCGGTAGTGTACCTTGGACACTTGGTGGGTAGGGGAGCGGTGCAACCCCTCCAGGCGAAAATCGAGGCAATCATGGCCTGGGAACCCCCCAAGACTCAGACTGAGGTCCGAGCTTTTCTGGGCCTCACAGGATATTACTGCCGCTTCGTGAAGGGGTACGGGACCATTGTGGCCCCCCTCACGGAGCTTACGTCCAAGAAACAACCTCGACGGGTAGTCTGGACGGAGGCTTGCCAGCAGGCCTTTGTGAAACTGAAGCAAGCCATGTGCAAGGCCCCGGTCTTAAGGGCCCCAGACTTTTCCAAGGAGTTCATTGTCCAGACGGATGCATCGGAACATGGCATTGGGGCAGTGTTATCGCAACTCAATGAAGAGGGTCTGGATCAACCCGTGGTCTTCCTATCCCGGAGACTACTTCCCAGGGAACAGAAGTGGAGTGCAATAGAGCGTGAAGCCTTTGCAGTGGTATGGGCTCTGAAGAAGTTGCGGCCATACCTGTTTGGCTCGCACTTCCTAGTTCAGACCGACCACAGACCCCTTTGTTGGCTGATGCAGATGAAGGGGGAGAATCCCAAGTTGCTGAGGTGGTCTATCTCCCTACAGGGAATGGACTTTCAGGTGGAACATCGGCCTGGAGTGGACCACGCCAATGCAGACGGTCTCTCAAGGTATTTCCGCCAAAGTGATGAGAACTCCCAAGGGGTTGGGTAGCTCTCCCCACTTTCAGCTGGGGGGGACGCGTGTTAGACCTGTCAGCCCTTTGGGTGGTCCCTCCTCATCATTATTTATTTTGTCCCACTTTTGCCTCAAACCCCGTTATAATTTTTCCTTTTTGGGAACCACCAGACTTTTTAGTGTTGATGCAGGGTCAGGGAGCCATTTTCCCTACCCCTGGAACTTCTGTCTGAGGGCCTGAGACACAAAATGGTGGCCACCCATTGTCACCTGTGACATCATCAGAACCCACTGGAGATTTCTAGAACCTTCCGTAACATTCTAGAACCCTGTGACAGTGAGAGGCAGTTTAGAATGTTGGGAGGCCATCTCAGAGTGGCAGTTGGCAACTGACGGGAGAAGAGGAAGGACAGATTGAGAAGGAGGTCGGAGTAAGGCAGCAGAGGTGGAAACCAGTGCTTGGAGTGGGGTCCAGAAACCCACCCTTGATGCTAGTCTCTGACCAAGCCCAACCTGAAGCCCTGTGTGGGATCAAGACAAGAAGAACCATCTTAACCCCTTCAGCGCTGCGCGGATTCCCCCGCGGTGCTGAAGGGTTCGAGCGCGGGCGGGGCCATGACGGAACGGTTCCGTCATGAGCACAGCTCAACCGATGCTCATGACGGAATCGTTCCGTCATGAGCATGGAAGGGGTTAAAGGACTGAAAAGTTGAAACAGGCCTTAAAGAAGAAGACCAGCAAGCTCCTGACCTGTTTAGCGGTGTCCTCCTGGAGTCCTGACGTCGAGAAGCCTGCAGACCTGAGGCCTGAGGTGGAGAAGCGGCGCTGACAGGAAGCAGACGTCGTACCCGGAGCCGTCAGAGGTCGAGTGAGGGCGCCGACGGAGGTCATGGAGAGGCGCCGGAGGTCGAGTCGGGAATCACCTGAGGTCGAGGTGAAGCGCGCCGGAGGTCGGGAGTGGAGATCGCACTCCGGAGCCGCCGGAGATCGAGGTGAAGCGCGCCGGAGGTCGGGAGTGGAGGTCGCACTCCGGAGACACCCGGAAGCGGGGAGGCCGTGACCCGGCGACGCCGGAAGGCGACATCGAGCCGGAGCAGCCCCGCGACATCGAGCCGAGGCCGCCCAGCGACATCGATCCGGAACAGCCCAGCGACATCGATCCGAAGCCGCCCAGCGACATCGATCCGAAGCCGCCCAGCGACATCGATCCGAAGCCGCCCAGCGACATCGATCCGAAGCCGCCCAGCGACATCGATCCGAAGCCGCCCCGCGACATCGAACCGGAGCCGTCCAGCGACGTCGACCCGGAGCCGATCTTTGTGAAAAGGGCAGTAAGTGGTAGAGGGGGCGTCTGAGGCCCCGTGGAGCCCTAAAAGACCATTCTAGGGGCTAGAGGGGTGTTAGAACCAGCCTGGGAGTGCCAGGGGTGAACTGAGACTGGTGCAGTGACCTCTGTGAGGGGTTGTGTATTTTGGGAGAGCCAGATCCTTAGGTTACCCTTATTCTACCTCAGTTCAGGCCCAGCCTTGACCAATCTAGGTGGGACACCCCCCATGTCATCCAAATGACCACAAGCTGTACTTGGGCAAAGTGAAACCAAACTACCTCGTGAAAGGGTTGTGAACTGTAATTGTCATTGATTGTGTTATTTAAGTTATTGAGGGTGCTTAATTTATTGACTTCCACTGTATTTATTCCTGACTGTATTTATTTGCCATCTGTATTTATTGCACCTATATTTATTCCGTGTTTATTTATGACCTGATCCTATTTATTGAAACCCCACTGTGGTATTATTTATTTGACCTGCTATTTTCAAGAAAAGTCCTATGGTATTGTATGTATGTTTTGAAACCTGCAACTAAGAGAAAATAAGATAAAGACAAACTACTTTCTTTCATAATTTTTACGGTGTAGTGTCGTTTTTGGAACGGATGAACGCATGGTTATTTTGAGGGTGTGACGTACGCTTCACACGGTGCCTGACCCCGACCGCTCGAGCCAAGCTACCACCGTGTTGGGAACCTGGTGACTGCTAACCCGGTTGCCCGGTTTCCAACAGATCCTGATTAGGGTTTGACGGCTGAGGGTACTGAAGGTTAATAAGAGATCAAGAAGGACAACTCCATCAGGGTGCACTTTCGTCTGAAAAGAAGGTGGTCGTCCATGACCTGGATGACTATTGTGCTATGAAACCAGAACAGTAAATGTGCAGGAAAGAACCTATGTCGATTTTATCTTGTAGGTGGATCACGTCTACTTTGTTGATTATCATTCTGAGGAATGGTAGGAGAGTGATGGTTCACTGGTCATAATACTCAAAGTATGTAATCTTTAAGTAAATTAAATCTAGTACTAGGGGCAAAGCTGAAAACATGTCCTGACCATATGTCATGGCAATTGGGGGGGAAAGGCTGTCTGTGAGAAAACAGTAGCTTGCATGGTGCTGTTAACGTGGTGCCTAAACTTATTTATCTTTTGGTGAAGAACTGAGCGGTGGTGTTGCACTTATCAGATAAGTAACGGGAGGGGGAGCCAAAGATCAGACGGATGCGGTGCTTGAGCTCTGCATCTGTTGAAGACATCTGTAAGAATGGGCTGGTCACAGGGGTTTAGGCTGCAATTATGAGGCTTCTTACCTGAGCTTTAAGTCTTTGGAAATCATCGTGAAGGTGTATTTCACTTCAGTTTCTTGTAGACAATCATGTGCTGTTGGTACGTTCTAGAGTATACCACTATGTTTAAGGCCCTGTTTCTCAGAGGACAGTCATTTGTGGACCATGAGTATTAACGGACAAGTTACCTTCGGTATTGCCTTATCTGGTAGAGACATAATCTAGCCACAGATTCTTTACTTTTGAATTTCCCAGGTGTGACACTGAATCCAAAGACGGTCTGATAGAGACACCTAGCCGCAGATTCCTCACCTTTGAATAGATACCAAAGCAATACCATCCCCTGTGGATACATTGTCAACTAGGAAGTCCTGCAGGACCGAACGGGCAAAGTGCCTGTCCCGGAGGATCCAACTGTCCAGGCAGTAGTGTTTGGTGAAGTTGTGCAGAGACGTCCACATCGCTGCCTGACAGATATCCAGGACTAGGACTCCATGTGTGCAGTGGTCGCAGCTTTAGCTCTGGTGAAATGAGCTCCTAAACCTTCAGGAGGCTGTTTTTTTGCCAAAGCATAGGAGAGCTTGATGCAGAGAACAACCCATCGAAAGATGGTTCGTTTCTGCACCTTCCGACCTCTCTTTGCACCAACATACCCCACTTAGAGCTGGTCGTCCACCCAGAAATCTTTAGTGTGCTCAAGGTCGAATGACAACGCTCTTTTTGGATCCAGACAGTGGAGTTGCTCCTGTTCCTCAGAGGGATGTGGACGAACATAGAAAGCGGGCAAGGTAACCGACTGTCCCACATTAAAAGGTGTCACCACTTTCAGAAGGAAAGAGGCTCTAGTAAGAAGCACCATTTTGTCAGGGAATATCGTCAAGGAAGGAAAGTTTGGACGAAAGAGCCTGCAGGTCGCTCACCCTCCTGGCAGATGTGATTGCCACCACAAAGACTGTTTTGATGGTGAGCAACCAGAGGGGCTCGAAAAGATCACACAAGAATGGTGTGAACACAATTAAGGTCCCACTGAAGCATACTGAAGGGGGAATGTGGAAACATATGTACAATACCTCTTACGATCTATTTACAGTGGGTGACTTAAATAAGGAGGGTTGGTCTGGCAGCCTCAGGAAATCAGACGGGGCAGACAAATACCCTTTCAGGGTGCCCACAGCAGAGCCCTGCGGGGCAATGGTCAAAATAAAAAGTAAGAAATCGGAAAGGGAAGCTGAATGAGGGTCGATAAATTTCTCTGTACATTATAATTTAAAAAAAATCCACCAACAGGCGTATATTGTCTTAGTGGAGGGACGCCTGGCTGCAAGAATAACAATGCAAACTTTAGGAGGAAGGTCAAAAGCTGTCAACTGCCGTCGCTCAATTTCCATGCAAGAAGGCGTAGAGTTGACGGGTTCGGATGGAGAACCCTCCCCTGCTGCTGGGACTGAAAAGCCTCCCGAAGGGGCAGTCTGATTGAAGAATCGATGCTCATTTGCTGGAGCTCTGACACCAAACCCTTCGTGCCCAATCCGGACCGACAAGAATGACTTGGGCCTGGTCGTTCCTGATCTTCCTGCAAACTCTGGGCAGGAGGGGTATGGGCGGAAACGCATACAGGAGGCCTTTCCGCGAAGGTGAACAGATCTAACCAAGGCTCTCCCCACTGCGGAAGGAGACCTTGTGACACCTCCGGATGGAGACGCTATTTATGATCCACTAGGCATCAACGGCTGAGTTTGTCCACCCTGGCATTCAGAGAACCTGCCAGGTATTACACCACCAGGGATATGCTCAGCTGTTCAAGCCATGTCCAGAGATGCAGGGCTGCTGTCCATGACCAAACCCGCTCTGTTTGTTGCAGTACCACATGGATGCAATGCTGTTCGTGAACACTTGAACTAGCCCTCCCTTGATCGAGGGTAGAGAGGCTTTCAATTCCAGTTAGATCACCCAGAGCGCCAGCAAGTTGATGTAGAGTCCGGATTCTGCCGGAGACCAGAGTCCTCTGATCTCTACCTCTCCCAGGTGGCCGCCCTATCCCTGGAAGGACACATCTCTTACTACTGTGAGATCTGGTTGGGGAAGGGAGAGGGGTCTGCCTCTGACCTGATTGCGGTTTGTCAGTCACCACTGCAGGTCTCGTGTAGTTCCCGCCATGATCTGGACCATGTCAGAGAGATTCCCCTGATGCTGCGCCCACTGGATCTTCAGGTCCCACTGCAGAGCCCACATATGCCATCTGGCATGTGTCACTAGCAGGATGAAGTGGGCCATGAGGCCCTGCAGCCTCAGTCATTTTCACTAAAATCCAGGATAGAGGCCGATACATTTGTATCATAGCCTGAAAATCCTGGACTTGCTGCTCGGGAGGATAGGCTCGAAATGCACGGTGTCGTGTCCAGAACTGAACTGCTCCGAAAAAAAGGGAGCGTCTGAGAGGGAGTCAGGTGTGACATCTGCACGTTTATAGTCAACCCCAGTGAGTGCAGGAGGTTCACCATAGTCTGGAGGTGGGAGACGACAGCCTGGGGCTAACCCGCCTTCAACAACCAGTCACTGAAATACGGGAAGACTGACAACCCCAATCTGCGCAGATAAGATTAGACCATCGCCATCACCTTGGTGAACACCCGAGGGGCGCTGGTAAGGCCAAAGAGGAGCATGATGAACTGAAAATGCTTGTGGCCTACCGTAAACCGCAGGTAGCACCGATGGGCAGGCAGGACAGGAATGTGGAAATATGTGTCCTGCAAATCCAATGCTACCATCCAGTCTCCAGGGTCCAGGGCAGACAGGACCTGAGCAAGTGTGAGCATCTTGAATTCCTCCTTTCTGAGGAAGTAGTTGAGTGCTCGAAGGTCTAGGATAGGACGAAGCCCTTGTCCTTTTTCGGGACCAGAAAGTAGCAGGAAAAGCAACCAGAGCCTAATTCTGGTGTTGGACCCCTCTATAAGGCTCTCTTGGCCAAGAGAGTCATGACTTCTTCCTGGAGTAAAATTAAATGATCCTCCATTAGCCGGTCGTAGGATGGAGTCATGGTCTCAAAGGGGAGGGAGTAGCCCCTGCAGACTATCTAGAGGACCCACCTGTCCGATGTGAAAATTATCCAGTGGTGGAGGTGATGGCTGATCCTGCCACCAATTGGCTACCCATGGTCTAGAAATGAGGGACTAGGACACCTTGGAGGCTAAAGCTGCAGGGGGGGGTGGTGGTCTGACCAGACTTAGGACTGCTCAACCAACATGGGCGGAATGAACCGCGCCCACGCAGGGCTTGCTGAACTTGCACGGGTTGGTGGCTGGGGTATGGCTGGTGCAGCTGAAAGCCCCTTCCGTACCCACAAAAGGGGCGAAAGGCAGACTGGGGACATGTGGCCACTGAGAAGCCCAAGGACTTGGCCATAGTCCATAAGTCCTTAACATGCTCCAGCACCATCTCTGCCTGGTCTCCGAAGAGACTGTGGCATCTAAGGGCATGTCCATGAGTGAGCCTGGACATGCCCCAACTATCCAGCCTCTTGGATTCCCTATCTGGGGGAGCGGAAGGGATCATGCCCTTGGACGTGGAGTCCTGGACTACCAAGCTCTCTGGGGTAGGGTGGATCGTGAGAAAATTGCGGTAGCCTGGAGCAGAGCAGCGGCAATTGTCCTATTCATAGGAGCCCCCTGTGCTGGGCTTGGACAAGGTCACCAATAGGATGTCCAATAGGGCCCTCATTAAAGGAAAGCAAGGGTTCAGAGGAGGAACCGCTTGGCTGAAACACCTCCATCAAGAAGCTCAAGGCCAAGGACCTCAGCTGTCCTTCGCACCATCATAGCATAAGACGACCCCTCCTCCGTAGCCACGGTAGGGGGGAAAAGCATGCCAGTATCTGGAGAAGTATCCAGTCCATTTTCATCACCCAGTTCCTCATTCCAATCCATTTCATCATCAGTCTTCACCCCCTCCTAGACCTTCAGAATAGGGCTCTGGAAGTGACCTAGGACCGGGAGGGCCCTGTTGTTGCCTGAATCAGTGTCAGTTGATGCAGTACTGGCTCCAGGATGTCGGGAATCAGAATATGGCTGTTGCCGCCGGGGGCACTAGCGGCGTCAAGAGCATCTGACCGGCGGCAAGGAATGGTCACAATGGCACAAGCAGTGCTGAACTGGATCCATTCCCAACGCTGAACCCGATGGAGCCCCTCTAACAGCCAAGAGACCCGAAGGCGCGCCGGTGGGGTCAGGCTGCCCATAAATGAGGCGCATGGCCTCATAAAATTCTCAAAGTTGGGCAGGGGTCGCTCCAGCTCCCAGAAAATAGGGAAAGCATGGAGCTGACCCAGGCTCAGGTCGAGTAGAACAAGGCCTTGAACCTGAAAGCTCCTTACGTCAAGTCGCCCGACTAACAGGGAAAAGTTTAAGCACGCTTCGACCGCTTGTGTTTTTTGTGCCTCTTACCCAACTGTCCCGCCGATTGAGTGGGACGAAGAGGGCTTAGGACTCCTGGAGTGGTACCGGGACCTTACTCTTGACCGGGACCGTGACCGCCGAGGAGTCGAACGATGCAGTGTCACCTGCCGAGCTCCAAGCAGCTTTAGGGTCTGCTCCTTCAAAGCCTTCGTGGCCATGGCCTGGCAGAGGAGCATGACTTTGAGTTGTGGTCACACTCCAGACACCGGAGGCAGACAAAATGCATTTCTGTCACCAACATGGCGCGGTGACAGGCGCTGCACAGCTTGAACTCTGAAGCCTTTCTAGACATGGTACATACATACCAAAAAGAGATAGACAAAAAGTCGAAAATTCCTGTCAAAAAGTGACAGAGTAGCTCTCTTCCGTGATCATAGCTTGTTTGTTGCAGAAAGAAAAAATATCACGTCAGCGAGCCTAGGTGACACCTATATAGGTGACGCAGAAGTCACTTCTGGCGCAGACGACGCAGAAGACGACACGCAAAGCCAACCTACGCCACATACAGCTGTGCAGGGGTATTCCTTGAAGAAAAATATTCTGGATTCAGTCCAATGCCTAGGAAATTCAGATGTAAGGAATCTACGGCTAGATGTCTCTAGCAGAATAGTGGCTTTCAGCATGAGTTTAAGCTACTACGAAAGAAGTGAGTGTCAATGTAGAGTCATCTGTAAACACTATGGTGAAAATGGTTTTACTTGAGGGTGTTTATGTGGCAGGAGATGTCCTATTTGGTGGGTTTTAGTTGACTAAGATGATCGGATGGTGTATGCATCATTAAACTACACAGCGCTGATTACAAGTTGCTTGGACAACGGTAACAATCTGCATGCTGGTATTGAAGACTACTATCCCGCCTTCAAATCATTTCTTCGGTTATTGATGCCTGGCTGGTGTGCCGCCCCCCAATCCCCTCATACCAACACCCCTCCCTCTCTCCAACAGAACTGTGGTCACTCCCATTTTGAAAGCTCTTCATCAACTTCCTGTATGAAAACGTGTCATCTTCAAACTTTTGTGCCATGTACATTGAGCTCTTAATATTGGAGGCCACCCCTATCTTCATAGTATCAACTTCTATAAACCAGCTGGAGCACTCAGGTCGCACTCCATAGCTCTTGCTCAACTGGTTTATCTTTTAAGCCAGAGCACGAGATTGTTCATTTCCTTATTTAGCTGCTCTATATTGGAACAAACTTCTTGCTTATAAGCGGAGAAATTCTAATTTTGCTACAATTAAAATGTTACTTTCCTCAAATTCCTGACCTGATTTCAGAATGATCAGTCTATTTGCACAGGGATCCTTGCTGGGGAGTGATTTGGCGCATTATACATTCATAAAACATACCAACACAGTAGACTATAATAAGGATGGTGTTGCTGTCTGACCAACCAAGCAACATTATGGAAAAAGGAAGAGAGCGAGGATTTTGAAAGGGCATTATCATTCTAAAACCCAGATTGTAATAATGTGTCTTAGTAAAATGCTGGTTCAGCGACATATCTGATGTTAGAAGCAGTCAGAGATTGCTTCATTTTTTGTAGTGTTGCTGATGGTGCCTAGAAGGTGGAAGTATCTGACAAAAGGTACTGCAAGAAAGGTTGAGAGGAAGATGGAGTCTGTTTTTTCCAAGAAGGTTTTGATTGGACCAAAAGATCTGTAAATTAGGTGGAAGGTGGCTGACATTTTCACAATGGTTGGATGGACAGAAATTGCTAAAAACTGAGTCTGCAACAATGCAACCTTTCCTGCAAGCCTGTGAAAAGAAAACTTATGTTATCTTTAGTTGTTTGGATGAGAGAGTATCTGATCAGATGGCATACCATTCTGTGATACAGTTAAGGGGCCTTTTCACCAAGCATCTCATCCACCTAGGTTTCCATATTTGCTCTGCAATGTCATACAACCTCTCTTGCAAAGTTGCATTTCAGTTCACTTTGGGGTGTTGTGCATTTATGTTATTCAGTCACATTGCTGAATTGGGTATGGCAAAGATGGAATGGTAGGTGATGATTACTTTGTCAATTTCACATCTATATATTCAGCAACAATCCACCTCTTTGCCTGATGGTCTTTTATGGGCAGCAGAGTATTGCCACAGACATCAAAATAATGACATGATCATCTAGAACAACATGGACAGTTCAATAGTTTAAAGGGATATATGAACCCAGGAGTCAACAACAGACTATAACTTGACAGTTAAGTAATTGATGAAAGACTTGATACACTATGTGGTCTAGATCTATACTATGAGGTACCAAGGGTGGTTTGGATCTAGCCCGATGCAAAGAAAACAAATTTGTAGGACGTTGTGTTACAACTATTAACAGTTCTCCTACAGTCTGAATCTGAAGGTCTTATCGCCTTTTCCCCATGACACTGAGTTATGTGCTCTGGGAGATCTCCCTTTGACCTTTCCCTTCTGTAAAGTCTGGGAAGTTTCATGTGACTTCAAATATGGAAGAAACCATCAAGAGCAAAATACTCTACCAGACTTACAATATCATAGCCAAGGTAAATGCAATGTGCATAGTGAATGTGTGATTCTTCCTGAGCAAAGATACTTTACTCAAAATAGGCTATAATTATCATAAAGTTTACTAGAATCTGAACCTCACAATGATGTTGTGGAACATGTTTAATCAGGAAGAACAAGTCACTTAGATTTCGTAACAATGTTTAAGGTGGATACTCTACCTGCAGATTCTTCACCTCTTGAATCTTGAATCCCAAAAGTTGAAAGGGCAGACAAATAGTCATTAACAGTGCCCACTGCAAAGCCTTGCTGGTCCAAGGTAAGAGACAAGTGCAGACAAGCTTGCCTTCAGAGAGTCAACATTCACCTCAGCGTACTAATTAACAAAACTGTACCAAAGCCCAGAATATAATTATTTGGGGGAGGGGCAGCAAGCTGACATCATGTCTACCACCTCAGTATGCAGATCATTTGAACTCAGATTGCCACTACATCTCTGGTCATGATAGTGGAAGCTCTGGATGACCGGCTGCACAAACGTCCTCATCTTCTGCAAGAGAAAGTCCGTCTGAGCAGACAAGGAGGGAGCATGGGCAGGTGGAGCAGATCTGAGTGACATCCTCTGCGGGCCAATCCTGTGCCCTCAAGATCATTTGTGCACGGTCCAGGCACAGCTTCATCAGAACCAGCGGAATGGGACAAAATGAGAAGTGAAGATCGAAGTCCCCCGTCAGATGGAAAGCATCACACCAAGGGCTACTTGCAGTGGAAACTACAGGGTACAGAACATCAGGCAAAAAGGTCCACAGAGGAGTGCCACAGAGGGTAAAGTTTGATTGAAGGCCTCTGCAAAATTGGGCAGACTGAGAACACTGGTGTGCACTTTTAGTGAGCCCGCCAGATGGATTACAACAACCCAGACATTGTGATCCTCAGCCCAAGACTACAGCCTAAGCGCCTTCAGAGAAAGAGGAAATGAGCCCACGCTACCTTGCTTACTGGCGTTATGTTTGTGGGATTAATAGAGCATCTAAGCTACTTAAAAGAGTGTCCCAACGCTAACAGAACAGTAAGGGCACAAGCGAGCTATCTACTGGACAAATAGCCAGGTTTTAAGCAATTTCCTGAACAGTCTTTGATCCCCCAGCACTCTGTAATTGTCTGTTAGGACCTGAATGGACTGGCTGTGTATGGAGGGCACTAACAACTTGGGTGTCAAGCATATTGCATGCAGCTTGAACAGGTCGATTGGAGATTTCTGCTCCAAGAGAGACCTAAAGTCTCAGATATCCAGTGCATCGAGATAAGGTCTCTAAATGATTGAGGAACATTAGCTTCGCTTGGACATTACCAGACAACCTGTAAGAGTGAATCCAAGTGTGGAAGCACATAGCAATGGAGGAAACGATGGACTGCACCACAGAATCAACTGTGTTCAAACCAGAGGGTGGGAAGAATTTGCCGCTTCCTGACCATTTCACGCAGCCTATGCAAAATAATCAGAAAGATTCAGTCTGACCAATAGCTCCATTTCACATAAGGCATTGGTGTAGCAGGCTAGTATGGTGAGAATGTCCTTCCAGTACCTCGTGCGACCTTTTTGAAATTCCCCTGCAAAAGTCCTAGCCCTGGAAGAGGTCTGCTTCTAGGATTTGCCTATGGAAGGCATGTAGGAGCTGGAAGATACCCAGAAGTTACCCAGATATTTATCCCAGGCCCACGCTATGAGCAGCTTTGCCTCTCGCATTATGCTGGACTTGCCATGCATGCAACCTCACTTATGCACTACTTGATGTCATGCTTGGAGCCCATACACCACAAGCAGACATTGTTTGTTCAGACCGAGAGGAATACCTGCCTCACTGAAATCTTTTCAACTTTGGCATTTCTTCTTATTTAACACTGCAAACAACAATCTGTTTGGAAAGCTTTCCTGGGAGAGCAACTCCGGAGCTGAGTTGAAGGGTGTGGGGTGAAACAAAGGAACTGACCTCGTACAAGATGTCATGTAAGAAGTAGTTTCTAAAGAAGACCGAGTTGCGGCACCACCTGCTGGTTCAGTATTGCAAAGTTTCCATACTGGTGCCTGAAGAGAGGAATTTGCAGGTAGAAGTACCCATCACAAATGCAACACAGGACTCAAGCTGTTGAGTGTAAGCTTGATATCTAGCCACGTTGGTGAGATATTAGTCAAGTTCTACTTGAAACAGATTAAACAGGCCAAAGGGTCTAATAACACCTATGTGTAAGTGCTAACGTTGGTGCTAATTGTATTTGCACCCAATTTAGCACTAACTCAAATTGAGTGCAAACAGCACTTGTGTATTTTGGTGGTATTGCACATGGTGGTAATTGCATAAACACACCTGTGTACAAGGGGTATTAATGCACGCACAAGGATGCAATTACAATTTGCACACTAACCATTTATTAGCACACAAGTTTTACTCAGTTGTAAAAACAGAGCCCTACACATATTCGCACAGGATGTTTTTCCACCCAGTGATACTGCATGAATCTAAATTACGTAGTCAGCTGTTTGGTGACTTCCAACAGCTTTCCTTTGGATTAAAAACCGAGAACATATTTCAACGCTAGGATCAATGACTCAATCCAAAATGGCCACCAGTGCACGACACATATTTGCATATTGCCATTCGAGATGAAAGAAAAATTACTAAAAGAATGGCCAATGGGCCTGCAAACTAGAACTAGTTAATTTGGCAGGATGTGAGGTGGGTGTTTTCACCATAACAATCGACGGGAGCATGACTGTAAAGGGTCTGCTAGTTTATCGCTCACCGGGACCTATGTCCAGATTTAAAGGCAATCTTTTAGAGTGGGTCACAGAAACAGCGATAAGGAGGGACAAGTTTTTGTTGTTGGGAGACTTAAATATACACCTGCAAGACTCACTAGACAAAGGAGCGGTGGAGTTCCGGGAAGAACTTCACACCCTACAGCTAGAGCTAAAGGGGCAGCTTCCAACACATAATCGTGGGCATCTGCTAGACCCTATATTTGCTAATTGGGAGGATATCTTAGTTGCTCCCCCAGTGCCCCTGCCCTGGACAGATCACTTTTTTGTTCCATTCATTATTCACTTGCCCAAGCATAAAGCTAGCGCTCCCACCCCTCTCAACTACCCTCGACGTAGGTGGGCAAGATTCTCCCTGCTAGAGTTTAATAAGGCTCTTACCGCGGAAGGGCCCCCAGGAGACAATGACGTGGCAATGGCAAATAAATTGCTCAATGACCGCATCACGGCTGCTCTGGACTGCACAGCCCCATTGGGCCGGTCAACCAAAGGTGTCCACAGACAAAGAACTGCTCCCTGGTTCAGCGAGGTGCTGCGCTGCGCCAAAAGGGACTGTAAACGAGCAGAAAGACAATGGAGAGTGGCATATGATGACCGGATGAAAGAGGCCTATCTCATAAAGAGACAAACCTATCATAACAAAATCCGGATAGAGAAAGCCACATACTATGCAGACAGAATCCACGGGGCAGAAAATTCCGCCAGGGAACTGTTCAGCATATATAAGTCCCTATCCACCCTGTCCCTATCGACTCAAGATGAAGACCACTCAGTAGCAGCATGCAATCGCATTGCTAACTACTTCGGAGACAAAGTGTCTAAGATTTATTCTGCTTTTCCCGATATACCACCTGTAGCGGAAGAGCCTGCAGACTCAGCAGGAGATGAAGCCGATCAAAATCTGCTACTCCATTTTACTATCCCCTTACCGGAGGATTTAGTTAAAATTTGCAGATCTGTCAAATCTGGCTCCCCTCGAGATCCCGCATCCCCAAAAAGGTTGAGTGACAGTCTGGAGACACTTGAACCCTACATCAGGCACCTGCTAGATGTCTCCTTTCGATCCAGTTCTGTACCTGAGGATTGGAAACAGGCTGTGGTGCTTCCCCTCCGCAAGAAGCCCAACATTAGCTTTGAGAAGCTGGACAATTTACGCCCCATTTCTCTGCTGCCTTATTTCTCTAAGGTAGCGGAGAAGGTGGTAAACAAACAGCTAATGAAATATGTGGAGGAAAGCAACCTTCTTCACCCTACCCAATTTGGGTTTCGGCCCCGTCATTCCACGGAGTCTGCCCTTCTTAGGGCTACCGAAACCCTCAGGCAAGGTGCTGACGAGGGACAAACCATGGCTTTAATCCTCTTAGACCTCAGCGCGGCGTTCGACACTGTAGCACATTCCATCTTGCTACAGTGTCTGAACAAAGGTGGGGTGAGAGGGGCAGCGCTGAAATGGATTTATTCATTTCTTGCAGGCCGAGGCTTCCAAGTGTGGCAAGGTGACCATTATTCTGAGCGAATCGCTTTGGACCAGGGGGTGCCGCAGGGCTCGTCCCTGAGTCCAACACTTTTTAATCTCTATGTTGCCCCGATTGCCACCTTAGTAGAGAGTCACAGCCTTCGAATGGTGTCTTATGCCGACGACACGCAGTTGGTCATCTCCCAGTCGCGCGCACCCGATCTTTCGGCGGACATCTTCAGAGCTTGCATGCAAGATCTAGCTGCCTGGATGTCCGCCAATTGTCTCAAGCTTAACGGAGGCAAGACCGAGGTGCTGGTCGTGGGGGGAGGCCGATCGGCATGGACGTCGGCATGGTGGCCACCATGCCTAGGTCCAACACCCATCCCGTGCCAGAAAGCAAAGAACTTGGGCATCTGGTTCGATACTGACCTGACCTTTGGCCCCCAGATCAATCGGGTGGGCGGATCATGCTTCGGGACCCTCAAAAGTCTCAGGAAGGCATTGAAGTTTTTACCGGTAAGAGCCCGTCAAACCCTGGTGCATGCACTAGTCACATCAAAGATGGACTATGGCAATCTTCTCTATTTACGGACCTTGGAGAAGAATTTGAGCCGCCTACAGGTCTTACAGAATGCCGCTGCCCGACTAGTGCTTAGACTACCCAGAAGAGCCGCATCTTCAGCGGCCCTCCGGTCTTTGCATTGACTCCCGATCAGAAGCAGGGTAGAATTCAAAGCACTATGCACGTGCCATCGGATCATCAATGGGAGGTCTCCTCTCCCTTTGAAAGGACTGCTGACGTCTTATGAGCCGTCCCGCTCCCTGAGATCTTCCGGCTCAGGACTCCTGGCTATCCCCAAGGTGTCTAGAGCACGGATGGGCGGAAGATCCTTTAGGTACCTTGCAGCTTCTAGATGGAACACACTACCCATAGCATTGCGGCTAGAACCATCAGAACTAATCTTTAGAGCCAAGCTTAAAACTGCACTATTCGAACAGTAAGGTATTCCACTTCTGTAGGTTCCAGTAAGTATCTGCTCCTCAGCGCGGGGACACGCCGCTGGGCGTCACCAAGCGCTTTACAAAACCCCCTAAATAGAAAAAATAGAAATATACAAATCCATATAAAAAACAGAGGAGGTTGCCAATCAGCAGGCTGGTAATATGTCAAGTAGGTGAATCCATTAAAGATACACAATGCTTGAGATAATATATGTTGCAGCTCAAACCTCAGGCACGACTATGAAACCAGTCACAAAATCTTCAGAGAAAAGGTTAATGAATTTGTTGGCTAGGCACTCAATGAGATTAAGCACCCTGAGCTGGTTACTTCACTGTAAAAGAAACGACATGAAAGGGCACAGCTGAAAATGCACTGGTTTTAACTTGAAACAAACAAAGAAATCTGCTCCAAGAATTTTTATAATTAAATTACACTAAATCCCTTTTAGTACAGGCACATAGACATACAGCATTTAATAAGAATGTTCAAACCTGCAACACAATTCATTTTACAGGTTTAACGATAAAATCTGGTACAGTTTGGCTTTTTAGTCGAACAACAGTTACAATAAAGGCTCTTTCATTAAAAAAATATCATGATGACCATTGTTAAATGCAGATGAACAGGCTTGTCGGATTAGGAACCTGAGAAGCAGTTTTGGGCTTTAATTCAGTCCAAACTTTAAACGGGAGTGCTTCCTTATGGCGATTATTGCTATTTAACTATATTCTAGTTCATGGACACTTGCCTTCACATTTTTACCGGTGCCAGCACTTACTATAAGTAAATGCTTCATGTCAGAGACACCATATCCTGCTTGCCAATCAGGATGCCAGCTTGTTGGTCATGTGGCACTGTTTCATAAATAATGTTATAGAAAACACATATAGATGTACACATAAATTGGGAGAATTTTCAAGTCCTTTCCTTTGCAAACAGTATATTCTTCTTTAACTTGAAGGTGTGTGGGAGTGAAAGTGTAAAATTACCTTCTTGGGGATTCTGATACACAATGAGCTTAAGCAGCCCTTCTCCATAAGTGGATGGGAATGCCTGCTCAGGCTGGAGTGGAAAAAAGATTCCTCAAAACATTCTGTCAGTCAAAAAATGCACAATGTACCCCTTGCACAAGCACCCATGCCTTGTCTCATGCATCCAGGTCGCCAATAGTTACTATACAGTTCTTATGTTATTTTTTTCTGAAAATGTTTAAACACAGCCGATGCAGCAAGGGTGTGCGGTGTCTGTTGTGAAGAAGGAGCAGCAAGACCCAAGTGTCATAATCCCTATGAAGGTAATAATTCCCGACTCTGACATCCAGCTCATTCCCTACTGAGTGAAAATTTTACACAGTCTAAAAGTACCAGGGATTCTAGCAAACATACTGCAAAAAACTTCAAAGCTGATACCCAAGTCCTTCCTGGACACAGCATCTATGGAGCAATGCTTAATAAAAGTATGAAGAGTAATCCATGCCCCTTTTCGGAGAGATGCCAAACTGTAGAGGATTGCTCTGTGGTTAAGAATTCAATACTTAGACGAAGCTGGGATGGTGATCGAGATAATTCAAAAAATAAAACAAAATAAAAAAACGGGAAAAGATGGGATTGAGGCAGACTGACAGGCTGATTATTAAATATTTGACCTAAGTCTTCTTATCAACTAACATTAGTCCACACTTTAGATACAGCGTGTAGGTTGAGATGGTTTTAAGAGTTTCTTTCACACAATAGTTTTTTGGGTAGATCATTGAATGAAGTGAGGCTCCTCTTAAGATGGAAAGCAATACATTTAGGATTATAAACCTCTTGGCATTTTACAACCAAAGTCTTAATCCCTGAGTTTTCTGTTACAACTGAGATTGTACCAAGATAGGAGCACTTTTCGGAATGCTGTCTGGGGTATCAGGCTGTTCAGAAGAAAAAACTATCAAGCCATCTCACAGAGACCTTACAACAAAGAGGTGTTCAAACAAACATGTACCAGGAGAACGTCACTTTGCGGGTAAGTAGAGGGACAAGAAACAGGAAAAGTGACCCTTGCACTGGTACCAACATATGTTACCTACACTAACACATGGTCTAGTGGGAAATCGTTCTTACAGAGGTTAAAAAAATGCCAGTCCCACAACAGAGACAATGATCATGTGTGGTACTAATGTCTTCTTAAACTTTGACCACCTGCAGTTTCTCAGGGCCTGGGGTCAATTTTGAATACAGAAAACACGAGAACTCATCAAATGTTAGTCCCTACACAAAATGCAGACCTGGCGTAGGGGCAGCTGATAAGAATTTAGATTCTCAATGCACTGCTTGAAGCCACTCAGTCACCAAAAGGCTGCATAGCATAGGGAGGAGAGATGGTTTATTCTTTAAGCCAATAAGGGGTCAGAATTTGGGCTGCGAAGAGGCACTTCCACTAGAGACCCGTTTACAGAATGGTCTGCTGAAGTTCCTTCGGGTGTGGAATGCAGCAGTAGGTAATTCAAACCAGTTAGCAGTGAGGGAGAGCTGGACGACAGAGTAAGGGATAGTCATTGCAATTCAAAGGACATAAAACATACATCTAAATATATATATATATATTGTGTGTGTGTGTATATATATGTATATATGTATACACACACACACACACACACATCCACACAAACATATTGTATAACCATTTCAACCCTGGATGTTGGCACATGAGGTTCACACAGCAAAGAACATATGTATCACAGCAAGACAGACAGTCTATAAAGAGAATAATTTAAAAAGATACAGAAAATGAAGCATAGAGGTAATTCTGCCACCTTATAAAGCATGAGTGTACCCATATCTGAAATACTGTGCAGAGCTGGTGCTGGAGATTCAAGAAGGAATTCTACAAATGGTAAGCAGTACAATGAAACGTGTCTAAATTTAGGACACAAAGACCTCTCACGTTAAAGATTTAAGAGTTAGAACCTATTCACTTTGTCCAAAAACAGGAAGACGGAAGACACAATTGCAGCATACAGATACACAGAAATGAGACTTCGAGAGAGAAGAAGCATGCTACAGTACAAACAAGTAAAGGTGGAAACGTCTGCCTTGAAAGCTCAATGTCTTAACGAGTTCAGGAAAAGCCACAGCAATCCTGGTTAAAGGAGGCTTTATTGCAGTGCAGGGGCTGTGCTGGAAGGATTTGTGAAGGCTGGAGAAAGGTAGAGATGGGTGCCAGAAGAGTTGGCGATACTAGTCGGGAGGCGGGTGCGTTTGATTTCGTGCTGTGAAGCATGGCTGGCTTGAATTTCCTGCCTTCCTCTGGCCCAACACAGGGAGATTTGCAGGGTTATAGTGGGTAGTGCTTGGTAGACTTTCCGTGCTTCTTTAGGATTGCTGACAAATTGGGCTTTGTCACAGTGAGAATAGTCAAGGATTCCTGCTGGAGGCCGAACTAGAACCCCCTTAAAAGTCCTTATTTATTACATTTTAATGAGCACCCAATGCACTTTTCATCGAAAGGTGCCATTGCTACAAAGATGGGTTATCCCAAAGATTGAACCAACATGCTTATATGGGCTCTACTGGAATACAAGAAATGGTTTTACCACATAGTCATGGGCCACAAAACACTGCCAGTTATCAGCTGAGTGGCGCTGTAGAAGACACAGCTAACAAGCGAACATTTCACATATGTACAATCAGTCCAAGAAACTTTGCACTATAACACAACACTGTGAAATGGGCCGGTTCATGGATTTTGGAAGTGTGAGTGTGACACGAACTCCAGATCATAAAGTCAAGTGCTGCAGTTCAATTTAGTGTCACTGTTCCAAGTTCAGTGCAGACAGATGCTTTGTGATATCACCAGCCATTGGTAAAGCTGCTCTGTTTCTCACTAGAAAGCATGTGAGCTGTTACAAGACAACAATAAGAAAAGAAAGATTTACAGACGTGCCGATACAGTTTGCCATCAACAGGGTTCGAAATTACCCAAACATTCAGTTAAATGCTGTAGGTTTCGATCAACATAGTTCACCTTCAAGTGTGACATGCAGGGTTGAGTTGGTTTAACAAAACATCATAAACATCCTGCAATACAATTAACATTACGAGCACACACAAGACCATAACAAATGCAGAATGCAAACTATCGGATGGCATCAGGGACTTTTCTTTTTAATGAGGATATCTGCCAGGTTTGTGCTGGATAAAACACAAAATTCTCGTTCAGGTTCCAAATTTAAAAACAATTATTTACTCAGCCAAGATTTTGGAATGATGGAATGAAGGTGGGGGGCACAACAAAGCAGTAGCACTACCAAAACAATACTGGGCAAGTAAGTTGTAAACTGGACTAAACAACTTCCACTTTAAGCATTTCATACAAAATAAACACATGAAGGATATAGGAAAGTTCATCATTCCAAGACATTCTGAATGTTAAAGTTCTTGATGAAAGATCGTTGAGTAATGTCTCCTGAGAACGCCATTCACAAAAACAATATTAGCATTACAAACGAGACCTGGGAGGAAAATATCTAGTTACTTACCTAGAAATGGTTGCTTGTGGTTTCAACAAGGTCTCATACACACTCTCATGACGTCAAGTCAGGATACATGTTTTTAACTATTTCCTGATATGCAGTTTGTAGCAAAGTAAGTATGTGTGTGTGTGTATATATATATATATATATATATATATATATATATATATATATATATATATATATATCCACAACAGCGTCTCCGATTAGAGACAGGTTCGCTCGCACTCAGAAATGATCACAGCCAAATCCATGTTTCTCTCAGCAAGGTTGCAATTTAATTCAGCAGGAGGAAAGTTTACTGGACTGCTGAATTAAATTGCAACCTTGCTAAGAGAAACATGTATTTGGCTGTGATCATTTCTGAGTGCGACCGAACCTGTCTCTAATCGGAGACGCTGTTGTGGATTTGTAAACGACTTGGCTCCGTCGTATCGCATACACACCATCAAGAGCGCCCAGGTGTAAAAAAAACGGGCCGTAGCTGAAAGGGATATATATATACATACATACATATTCCACAAAGTAGGTTCTCTAATACATAGAGCCTTTCCAACTGAGCGCACTCATGAGCCATCTACGTTGTCCAAGCAAAAATCTTCAATTTTCAGGAGCAACGGCTGGTGGACTTGTGTTTTGGATATATATATATAGAGAGAGAGAGAGAGTGTGTGTGTGTGTGTGTGTGTGTGTGGGGGGAGGGTGTGTGTGGGGAGGGTGTGTGTGAGGAGGGTGTGTGTGAGGAGGGTGTGTGTGAGGAGGGTGTGTGTGAGGAGGGTGTGTGTGCTTGTGTAAAAGACGGTAGGCTGCATTTATAGGGGGTAGCAGTGGGTGGGTATGGGTATTTTTTGTCTTAGACAGCAAATATAACCACACTGGAATCATGCTAGAGGTAACTTTTTTCCTACTCTATCGCGGTGCTATCCTTGGTTTGCAACAGTTTGGGAATTTTATTACAAAGGATCAACCTCCCGGAGGAGGTTGGACAGCGTATCCTACTCCAAATTTCCAGGACATTTGTTGTAGCACCATTTCATGGCCATAAGGCCGTCTTTTTAAGAGATGTGTCTGGAAAGTAATAGTTGATGAAAAGAGTAGCCCTCATGGTCACCTATCAAATGTAAGAGATAGGTACATATCTTTGGGACAACAATGACGCCCGAATTTCTTCTTATGGAATGAGCACACAGTCAAGAGGAGCCTTTACTAGTCTTCTGTCAGAGAATTTGGCTATGCAGGAGTCTATACACCCCTCATGATAAAAACTGCAGGAGACTGGTATACACAGTACTTAACTTGACACTTTACATTCTATAATTTGAACAAATGATTTTAATGCCGACTTACGTCAATTCAGAATACGACTTTATTCTATAAATTGCTTCTTTAAGTGTCTGCCCTTTTTTATCACTCACACATGACAATAGGTGATAACTTCATTTATATCAAACACTTCACTAAAATCTGGTATTAGCTCTGTGCAATTTAAACAACCCTCAAAAAGAAATAGTGGCTATACCCACTGATTTAACACCACCATATGGAACAAACAAATGTGCAAGATCAGCATGGGGGTTACTGTTCTTTCAAGGTAAAAATATCAAAGCCTTTGAAGCAAACATTGTGTACTGTCTTTCAGTTGAAGCGCAGGGCCCACGCTTCAAAAGAAGGACAGCCTCTTTCTTTCACGTGAAATTCTCTTCATACCTTCAGAACAAAGGAAGTGACCGGGCAAAGAACAATGTTGGTATTGAGGAAGCCAATGTAAGGTACTACAACAAAATACCTCAAAGCTCATCAATCCTTCTTGCACAAGCCATTGCCACCATAAAATTAATTTTCCATGTTGGGAAGTTTATATCACAGGAGGCCAGGAGCTCAAACATTTCTGCTCCACAACACCCACACGAGTCCGCTTTGAACTGCACTGCTTAATTACCCTAAACACAAGTATTAATATGTTCACTTGGAACCCCAGTTTGAGGGTCGGTGGTAAAGAGCCACAGGACACCAGAGGAAAAATACCACCACTATCAAAAATGGAGCTTGTAACTTCTAGCTGCCATGGGAGCTCCTGGAAAGGCCCTTCAAATGCAATAGGAAAAGGTTTTATATTGAGAGCTTTGAGACAAATACAGTAGGAAGGGGTTGAACATGGAAAACTCCTTGCCAAACATCATGAGAAGGGGCTTTAGATTGCGAACCCTCTAACAAATGCAGATAGCCAAGGGTTTTACCTGGTGAACTCTTCAACAAAATGAATAGCGAGGGGTTTTATACTGTGAACCCTCCATCAAATACAATAGGAAGGGATATACTTTGTGACAATCACCACAGGAAGAGGCTTTGCATTTTGAACCATGAGACAAATACAAGAGAAAGGCTTTTTTCAATTGTGAACTCAGACAGTTTTAATAGGAAAGGGCTAAGTACAGAGGTCCCTTTTTGGTTTGGTCACAAGAGATAATGTTTGGTGTCTCCACAAGAAGATTTAAATTCATGTCAATGTAGACTTTGGGCCCCTCTAATATTTAAAATATTTGATCGGTTCCTCTGGACTGTGACCACATGGACATGTTCATGTTAATGTGAAAGCCAACAGGTTTACTTTATTTGTTTTTAAAAGTTGGGACAATGGTGGTAGCCCTCTCATTTTATATTGTGACCTGAAGCCTGTAGGCCTAACTTTGCTGATCATTTAAAGCTTTGTGTATTGTAACAGACTCACACAGGAGCGTTGCTGGTTTTTAGTGTTAGAGCCTGCTTGTGCACAAAATGCCTCCTAGTAGCACACAGGTAACAGGAGCAAACTACATTTACACAGTTAGTTGCCTCCTGTGATATTCCTTTAGGATATGTGATCTGCACCCGGGTTAGTCAGCAAAGCCTCTAAAGGAGAGGCCTTGCAGTTTGTAATTCTGCTTGAAAGCTTGTAAAGCATGTAAATAGGATCATTTATACATGTTACTTCCTTTTAAAGGTCATAAGGAAAATTGTTCCTTGCCTCGCTGTTGAAGGAAGATGGTCAGGGACCCAGGCAGCTTTTGCATCCTGTTTTGATTGTAAGAATGTCATCTTGCTAAGCTTACCTAAATATTTATCGATCGTGCAAAATATAGCTACCATGTTGGTCACTTTCCAGATGGGCTTCCTCCACTGGTTCCCAGTGAATAAAGAAATGTTGTTTAAGACACTTTTCACGATAGAGGCGTGGCCAACACCATGGCCTGGTAGCTGCGTTGCTTGACAGCTCCGCCAGCCCGAGCAGATCCTGGTAAATTATCCTAGCCTTCTACGCCATCGAACCCAGGAACAGAGGGAGGAATATCCCCTGAAGCTCAGAGGCTGCAATTGGGGTCAAAAAAGATCCCTGAGAAGAGGAAAGCCCCCGGACCGTAGCGGGCAAAATTGGAAGACGCGAGCAAAGATGTCGCTGACTCCGAAGAGCTGAACGCCGCACAGAACGGAGATCGTGCCGGCCCGAATCTGTGGACCGATAGAGACCTGAAGTGTTGGAGTGGTGGGGGACCGCCCAGCCCAAACCACATTCCGTCGTGGAGGCTTGGGCGCCTGCCTGTGCGGAAGCCGCTCCTCGAGCGCCTCTCTGCTAGAAGACGCTGTCTCTGCCCGACCTGGGAACAATCCTGCCATCCAGGTGGGGGTCAACCATTCCAGGGGACCCGGCAAGACCACGGATGGTGCCGTAAGTATAAGAGGGAAGAGGCGGACCGCGACTTGGGGTGCAGAATTGTAAAATACGCCCCTTGCTGGGAGCGGCGCCTTACGGTGCTGAGATCGCCCCAGCCTGACAAAGACCCTGCTGAGGACACAAACTGGGAATTAGATACCGGCCCGAAGACACCACTGGGGTCTATGAGAGGAGAGTGGAGCCGTTGATGTTGCCCAAGGCAGACTCAGATATACGCGGCAGGCGGCGCCTTCGAGCACAGAGACTGGGCCTGCCCGAGACATGACAAATGCCTAGTTAATACCAGGATCAGGGTCTGGAGAAGTAGAGAAGGGCAACCAGCACGGGGACAAACACCCTGAGGTAGGGGCCCAGTGGGATCGATAATTGCAATCCGCTTAGTGGTAGGCACACCGCAGGTGGGACACAGAGACACACCGAGGAGGCGTCATAGACACCAATAATTGATGGTCAAGCAGAGCCTTCAGCGACACGGGTGGCAGAGAGGGAATCAGCTATGGGTGCCACAGGCCTTGGGCTCTTCCCAGAGTCGAGTCCCTGTTGAGGCTTTACGGCTTAATGACTTCCTCCGCCAGGGCTGACTAGAAAGGCAGAAAGTACTAGTAACGACAGGCCTGTCCGCAACAGGCCCCGAGCCCGCAGTGAGATTCAGGTGCAGAGATCACCGGAAGTAGTGAAGGCACAGAGCAAAAGGCCCAGATCGCGTAGCGGCAAGAAACCACAGGCAGCCACAAGCTACTTAGCGGCCAAGTACGAACAGGTGGCCAGTGTCCACGCACAATCTCTGTCACCACCGTGCTCAGAAGATGGGCACCATCCCTATGAAAGGAAGTAGCAGAGGGTGAGAGGCAGCAACTGGATTTCACAGCGTATAGTCACAGAGGGCCTCATTATTCGTACCCCTGACGACTCGATACAGAACTTTAAAGAGTGCAACCTGCCCTCGAGAGACCGAGAGGAGGCCTCAGAAAGAGGTACCGCAGTACTGCCCCGAGAATACCGTCGAGATTCAGGAGCAGTGTAGAAGATTAAAAGCAGGATTCGGAATCACTTGACCAATTCACTTGTAGGAAACAAACCCAGAAACCATATGAAGTGTGGAATAAACAACTGAGTACTTACATCGAAGTAATCACGATGGTGAAAGATAAAGAGCCTAAATCTACGAAGCAAGGGAAAATGGATCGCTATGCAAAAGTGCTCTCCACAACAACAGGGGCGGAAGGAGATAGCACACCTCTTCCAGATAATGCAGCCATACTGCAAGCAATCCATACGCCCAGAGAAGTCCTTGAGGGAAAGATGGTGGAGGGCCGCTCAGAGGTAATGCTGCTACGCCAGGACTTGAGAAAAGTTTCAGAGAGAGTCACAGAAGCTGAAAACTGTATGTCTGAGGTGAAAGATGTCTCCCACAGCATGCGCATGGTGGTGACGGGGCTCTTAGCCTCGATGAAATAAGTCCCCTGGAGAGTAGACGATGCAGAAAACAGGGCCCGCAGGAACAAACTCTGTTTTTTTGGATTTCCGGAAGGCGCAGAAGGAAAAGATAAAGGGCAATTCCTGTTGTCATGGCTAAAAGACTTTCTCCCTAAAGCACAGTTCTCACCCTGTTTTATTATAGAAATAGCTCACCGGATGCCAAACACCCATTCGCCACCTGGGGCCCCTCCGAGGCCCTAAATTGCTCGCTTCCTAAACTTTCAGGATTGCAATTTGCTACTCAGAGAACTGAGGCAAAAGGGAGAAGTTAACTACGCAGACATACGGGTAATGGTATTCCCGGACAGCTCTTGAGAAGTGCAGAAGCAAAGTTGAACTTTCGACGTAGTTAAGGCGAAACTAAGAACGCTTAAGATCCAATACATGTTGCTCTTCCCGGCAAAACTCAAAGTAAATTTCCCGGAAGCCACAGAGTTTTTTCAGACCCCAGAGGAAGCTTGGACCTGGATCGAAGAGCGCCCCCCTTTGAGACGTAGACCACTCCAAACAGACAAACGGGAGAGATCGGGTTGTAGAGACCCAGAGGGAAAAGACTACGATGAGCAGCGACAGCGCGGCGAGCCAATGTGGGAATGCCCTTACGACCTATAAGACCCATGGAGGAAAGATCACAAATTTCGCACTCGGAAGAGGACACTTCGAGAGGGAACGCTACCCAGACCCCAATGAAGGTCTCATGAACACGCAACATCAGAGCTGTCGGATAGAGACTATTCAGCAGACGCGGACAGTGATCATCCACTCCTCAGAGACTTTCAACAGATGGAAGCCCAGCACCTGGCAATCCCGAATGATCAGCAGCGGCAACAATACAAAAGTGGCGAAGAAGGTTGAGATGCGGGGGCAGGACAGCTGCCAAGAGAGAGACATCCTCAGGGCCTAGTAGACACTATAGCATTTTGGCCCTGAAGTGGTGATACCGATAATAATTATACTGTACGTAAATACATAGTTGATTGTTTTGGGGGTGGGGGAGGAAACCGACCTCTTTGAAACTTACCTATCCTGCAGTTGTCATGTTGACGAATTGGCGGACGGTGTGGATAAAGGAAGAATGTAGGGGGGGCAAGATGAGAAATGTTAGAAGTTCGAAACAGGGAAAGTCATAAGCTGAAAGAGCTCAAATGGACATCGAGGTTAGGACTGGAGTGGAGGGTGGTGAGGGCTCTGGCAAGACGAGCCAGAATTGCGATGACTCACAACCACATCAACAATGGAAGAGGGTCAATACAAAGTAATGACGTGGAATGTTAATGGGTTAGAGAAAAAAGTCAAAAGAGGGCTAGTAACTAAATATCTCAAAAGACTAAAACCCAACATAGTCCTTCTACAGGAGACGCACCTGGTGGGCACACACTGCTCCTTCCTTGGAAGAGGACAGTACACCACACTGGCACACACAGGGTTCTCCACTGGGTCGAGAGGAGTGACTATATTAATCACCCCCCTTTAATGTTACCAAGAAATGGGCAGATCCCAGCGGGACATTTGTGGCGGTGCAGGGGGTTTGGAATTGCAAGGAGTTCCTGCTTGTTAATGTATAAGCCCCCGTGACTACAACAGCAAACACTAGATAAAATAGCCTGGATCCTTTTGCAGTCAGGGCCAGCCACGCACATTATAGGGGGTGACTTTGACGATGTCATAAATCCTCATCTAGATCGCACACAGGTACATCCAGGGACACGTGGCCCCACGCACCTGGCCCAGTATGAAGACACACTCGAATTAACTGATTTATGAAGACAACATCACCCAACCAGGAGTGCCTACTCCTACTTCTCGGGAGCCCATAGGGTATTTTCCACATTGGATTACCTCTTTACTCCAGCGGGAGTGATAGAGACAATAGAAAAGGCAGAGTACCTAGCAAGGGGCATATCTGATCATTTGCCGCTCTGGCTCACGGTGAAAGGGAAAACCAGGGGGCGAGCAAAGAATGGAGATTGAGCGCCTGGGCTTTGCAGGACAGAGACGTTGCCAGGGAAATCCGCACAGAGTCAGAATTATACTTTAAAGAAAATAAAAGTTCAGTGACATTGGCGGCCACCTTATGGGAGGCGTTTAAGACAGTGATACGAGATAGGACGCAAAACATTATTGCACACAAACAGAGAAAGGCAACACGAGATGGAGACCCTGGAACGCAAACTACTAAATTTAAAAAAACAATGGGGACCCCAAAACAGATAGTCACACCCTCCGTCCGATAGAGATAACAAGAAGGGAATATAAAGCACAGGTGACGCAAGAAGTTAAAACCCATCAGCTGGCCACTCAGCATCGCCTATACGAGACTGGGGACAGAGCGGGGAAACTCCTGGCCTGGTTGAATAGGAAAGAGTCAGAGGCGAGATGGGTGACATCCATTCAGGAGCAAGGGCAGACTCACACAACACCCTCAAGACATAGCGGGCGCCTTTGCCCGCAACTATGCAGACCTTTATAGATCTAGACTACTAGTGAGCGAGGCACAAATTAATAGTTACCTGGAGGCAATCGATATACCCACTCTCCCACAGGATGCGCGAGACATGTTAGACGAAGAGCTGACCCCTAGAGGAAGTGACGGAGGCAATTGGAAGACATAAATCAGGGAAAACCCCGGGTCCAAACGGGCTACCCACAGAATTCTATAAAGAAAACAGTAGTATATTAGGCCTGCATCTATTGAACATGTTTCTAGCAACGAAAGAAGAAGGAATACTCCCACCCGATCGCCGAACTGCCACAGTGGTGGTAATCCACAAAACAGGGAAGCCTCCAGAGAACTGTGGGTCCAACCGGCCAATATCACTGCTTAATATAGAGACAAAGTTACTAGCCACCATCCTGCTAACGCGTCTTTTAGCAGTTATCACCCCCCCCTAATACACAGAGATTAATCTGGCTTTATGCAGAAACAAGCCACATGTCTCAATCTGCACCGGCTGGCCAATTAGATAGACACGGTTAAACAGAGACAGCCCACACCTGTAACTCTCCCTTGACACCCAAAATGCATTTTTTACATGGTTTATTGGCCGTTCATGAGACAAACCCTGAAGGGATTTGGATTTGGACCGACCTTTATGGAATGGCTGGAACTCCTTTACACACAACCAACAGCAAAAGTCTTGAGTAAATGGGGTGACTTCGGCAACCTGGCCCGTCCAGCGAGGCACCAGGCAGAGATGTTCCTTATCCCCACTATTGTTTGCCCTAGTATTGGCACCTCTGGCGTGTGTAATTAGATCCCACCCCGTGCTCAGTGGCTTCACGGATGAGGAGCAACTTCTTGACCAAGAGCGCATAAGACTTTACGCAGATGACATTCTGCTATATGTCGCTGACCCTGCTGAGACACTCCCGAAGATCCTACAAATATTTGAGGAATACGGCCATAATGCAGGTTATAGAATTAACTGGAGTAAATCTAACCTATACTCCGTGGGAAGCACCATTGAGATTCAGGAAATCCCGAGATGTTTGCAGGTGACCCAAGAAGGGTTCAGCTACCTCGGCCTTTATATTACTACTGATGAAGCGGCTAGTCTAACCCAAAATATCAAGCGAGTCCTGGTAGAATTCCAAGAAGATGTCAAGAGATGGAGAAAACTCCCTCGGACGATAATGGGCAAGGCCGCCATGTACAATATGATCCAGCTTCTCAATTTACTCTATATATTAGAAAACACATATAGTAAAATACCAGAGAGTATTTTCAGAACACTAAATAACGAACTACGTGTACTTCTGTGGGAAGGGCCCCACACAAGAGTGGCGCTGCAAACACTTCAACACAACCTATATAATGGAGGACTTGCCCTACCAGACATTAGAGCTTACTATAGAGCAGCCCACCTAGTTGTAATTAATGAATGGAATCATACTACAAGAGATCACCCCACATATGCACTCAAAAGGCTCCAGTTCCAACACCATACACAGCTACATAGTATATATGGGGGCAAAGGCACTAACCGACTCCTACCAGCCACTCAATGGGTGATAGAAGCATGGAAGGGAGCTGAGAAACCGATGAAATGGGATGTTAAACTTACGGGTCAGATTCTTGTCCCTGTGGAAGGGGGCAAGACTACCTGAGATCGGGAAGCTTAGGGGCTTTAAGCAATGGGACATGATCCGGATCTCCAAATTGGGCAATATACTGGAGAAAGGCAACCCTGCACCCTTTGACACACTCCAGGCCACGTATCAATTAAAAAGGCACTCAAATCAATACCTACCTCAAACTGATACATGCCTGTAAGGCAGAGGGGTTGGACGCCATCAAATATCGGGAATTTTCCCCCCAAGAAGGCAGACTTTTGCAGGACGAAATCCCGAACAAGGCTATTTCATGGACGTACAGAACACTACTTAAAAATATGCCTGATAAGTTGGGACCACTTAGAGCCAAATGGGAACTTACTACGGGGCAAATGGAAGACATTGACTAAGAGGCAGCCCTAATGCACCCACAAGAAGTGACAATAAAGCAGAGGTTACGCCTCATACAATACAACATTTTAAACCGGGTCTATTTCGATAAAGCTATATTACATAACACAGGAAGAGCAAAAAACCCAGACTGCCTTAAGTGTCAGAACGAACGAGGCACATTCATACATACTCTATGGGAATGTAGTAAGATAAAAGCATACTGGACCAAGATACTGGGGGAACTGAACAACATACTGGGTGCACGACTCGAACTAGAGGCCAATCCCCACGAAGATCGACCTATAATGTAGCAAACATACATTAGACAACCTGGGGCTAGTGGTGGCCACGAGAGACATAGCCCATTATTGGGGAGTTCATAAACCCCCCACACTCAAGCAATGGAAAGCCTGTTTGAACCAATACATGGTAGCGGAAAGAGTAACATATAAAGCTAGGGTGTGCCAACGTACCACTATTGAATGTACTATCTGTTATAACTATCTGAAAGATCTATATGATGTACAATGTGTCTAATGTAAAAATGGCAATAAAAATAAGTTTATAAAGCTAGGGTGTGCCAACGTAAATTCAAAAAGATTTGGACTCCCTGGATAGACTACTATGGGCTGGAGGTCAGAGAAAGGGAAGATAGAATGGGTTTGCTGAGAGAGGGACCAGAGAAAGAGCCAAGATAGACTCTGCCCCTTATTTCCCACGGATGGACACACATAGTTTACATGTAACCTTTAAGTATTGGAACGGCATGAAGATTGATTTAAATGTTTTTTCTATAGGATACACGTCACTGCACTCTGTGTCCTATGAAATTTGATCATGCTTTGTACCCTGTATATCTCGTATATCCAAGGCTTCTTTGTTTTTAATGTTAATAAAAACATTTTAAAAAGAAAAAAAATAAGATACTTTGCACGATGCATTGGGCACTTGCTGCCACCTGTCCTGAGAATCTCAGCTGTATGCTTCAGCCCACCATGCCCTCTCACATGGTTTATCCTCTACTTATGCGCTCTTAAATGTACCAATGTTCCATCAAACGAGAGAGGGCAGATATTCTTTGTTCTCTCTCATATTCCCAGTACACCAAACTTAAAGATTCTATCGAAATGAATGCAGGGTGAGTGGTGTGCCTGTGAGAGTGCAGGGTACAGCATATGAAAGCCAGACCTCCTGACATTGCCAGTACCTGATCTAACCATCATAACGAGACTAAACCACTTTTCTTTTCCTCTTAATCAGTGCCTCGGGCAAATAATCCATACATTTCCTATTATTTCCCTAAGGACACAATAATAACAAAGTACATTATTCGCCGACTTAACCGTCATTATAGCCAGGGACCTCGGATAATGTGTCTTTACTACTGGCATACATCACCTTCTAATCTCTATTAGGAATCACGATTAGGGGAAAATGTGGCTTTCTCCTTTTTTTTAGCAGTATAGACCATCAATGGGTTTGCTACTGGATTAAAGTGTTAAGGATCTCATCTGTTGGTCTTTGTTTTCTCAAGAATAAAAAATACAACAGAAACTCAAAAATGCCTCTTCTTAATATCTAGATAAATATGGGTTCCAGATTAATCAAAGAACTACTCATTTCGTCTCTGATGAGCTGTGGCATTTTGAAGATCTTGGGTCACTAAGTGACAGCTTGCCACCACATTGTCCCGGTCAGACAAGATGTGGCCAAAATGCTCTGATCAGTCTGGTCTTTGACTTGCTTTAATGCTAGCACCTTTAATGCAAGGTAGACTGACACACCTCACCTTAGACAGATTGTCCTTCCCTGCTGCTGTCCTGAAAGAACAAATACAACAGTTATTAAAATCGGGTACGGGCCTAGCCCAACCAAATATCCTGCTGTATTTAGGCCTCAAGTCTACTTGATCAGTTTGGGAAAACCTGTTGTGACAAATGTAGATTATGACTAATTGTGCATCTTCCCAAGAAACCTTTATTGGCACACTGAGGCATTCCAATACATGTTCCATGGAAAATGTTTGAGGTAATGACAGCATGACATCAAAAAACTAGCAGCAAGAAACCTTTATTGGCACACTGAGGCATTCCAATACACGTTCCATGGAAAATGCTTGAGGTAATGACAGCATGACATCAAAAAACTAGCAGCAAGAAACCTTTATAGGCACACTGAGGCATTCCAATACATGTTGCATGGAAAATGTTTGAGGTAATTACAGCATGACATCCAAAAAATAGCAGCAAGGTGTTGGGTGCATACAACATCCTGGCACAGCAAAAAATGGTTTAAAAACAGGTGTTCCCAGAGTATCAGCTTGATAGTTGGGTAAAAGACACACACAAAAGAATCTGTGAATAAATAAATTATATTAGAGACAAGCAATTTAATGTTTTCTTTTGGTAGTACTGCTGCTTTAGGACTTCTTAAGAAATGTTGCTGTGGACATTCAAATGTAACTGATCTGTACATACCACAATAAAAGCCACAACACAAAGGAAGAAAGGAGGGGAAAGTTTAGAAGAACTGATGTTCATCCAGCAACAAATACTCTACAGTTACTTGTATGATAGTTTTGTCAACAGCATGACCATTTGAGTTCGAACTGGACAACTGAGTTTTTTCACCCTTAAATAAGTGGAAATAATTAAGAGTTTTGAGATCTACCAGAAAATAGCTTTCATAGGTTCAACCCAAATTACATTTGCAAAAATGAGAATCATTGCTACGCCTTACCTTTAACCTCTGCACAATTTCATTGATATCCTCCGGGCTGCCGTCTGAGGCTCGGACAAAAATGTGATCTCCCCTTCCATAGAAGATTTTGATAGTCTGATTATCTGGGGTCCATCCAATCACATCCCCACAGAAGCAATTGAATACCACTTCCTTGGTGCCTCGCTCAATCAAGACTATAAATTCATTGGAGATCCCTAAGATGCAATTAATTTCTACACCTTGTGCAAAATCTTGAGTTGTAACATGCCAAGCGATCGCTCCATTGCTGTAGAGTTCTGCCCCAACTCGAGCCTTTGTCTTTTCTTTCTTTTTTGATGTGAGGGATATGAGATTGAACTTTCCAGTGGAATCTATTGGTGTGTTGGTGACACTGTTTTCAGCCAGATCCTTGAGATACTCCTGCCGCGTTCGTGTTGCCATGGTATGAAATTTGTCTGACTTGTGAGCTGCATGTTCAGCATTGATCACCTTGGCCAGAAGAAAGTCTCTGAAAACATCAGACTTGTGAAACATAACTCCATTTGGTATTGGAGGTCCGAATGGTGGGGCATCTTTGGATCTAGTCACAGCCACACTTTTGAATGAAAAGAAAAATCATTAAGATAAGTTTTGTACCCGTACAATGTTATCTTGAATCACCATAAACTACTTCAGATTAACATCCAATGTTAATGATCATTTATTAAGTAGAGAGAACTGAAAGCCATGCACCATAATATAGAGAAAGGGGCACAGGGTTGATCACATTTTTCTTAAAGCACAGAGATTCCGGAGCACAATTAACCAAACTTTGCATCAGTCCTAGAGATGGCAAACAGAAACCATTGTAGCCAAAATTACTGCTGTTTTATGACATCAATCTTTGGAAAATATAACACATGCTTAGTCAACTTTTAGCAGAGTGTGTAGTACTGTTTGAGATAAATGTGTTCCTCAACATACATAATGTGTTTAAGGAAAAATAAATTGATTTAACATTCAAGTCAAGCTCAACCGTTATTTCTACTTCTATTACTTTGCTAAATTTTTGCATCCATTCACTCTAATCATGTTCATGTCTGACGGGTAGTGGTTAGAAAATTAAATTGATAATGGTCTCTGCGATACAAAGCGGCTTGCACAGCGTTATCTTTAATTGGCAATTTTGATAAGTACTTGCAGCTGACCAGACCATCAAAACCTCACAATCACACCAAATAAACTAAAGTCCAAGTCTATGTACTTCCAAGCTTTTATTGGATGACTTTAACTGCACCAGGGCAACACTCTCTAAGAACCTTCCTCCGAGCTCACGCTGTCCAGCTTGTTTTGGAGCTCTGCCCAAATTTTTATGAGGAGGAATTAAGAGACTACACAGTGCAATTCAGTCAAATTCCAAACCTAATGATGTATTACAACCAATAAAAAATTTACATATCTTAAAGCGTTCTAAGCAGTTCCCACTAATGTAAATGCATACCACTGCAGTACTATGCCACAAGAGGGAATTAATATGTGAATTAAATGAAGATTCAATGTGCCAGAGATCACAGTAATAGCTGAAAAAAATATGAATAGCAGCTAAGCGCAATAAAAGTTCCCAAAACCCTGATGAAAAGGAAACTCAAACAAATGGTATGTTTCCCAATTCGCAGCACATGAAACCGGTCATAAAGCCAGAAACAGTGGGCAGTTGTCATGAGTGTTAAAAAACACAGGCTTTTTGGAGTTGTCCCCCCACTTTGTGCTCCCATTTGGACTACTAGATGCTAGTTTTCGGCTTTGACAGTACACTGAAGCCTGATAACCAGGACCCCAGTGCCCGTGTTCTCACCCTAAAACAGATACATGGGAATTGGCAATGCTAATTGGCAAGACCTTTCACCCCCTTATAAGTCTCTGGTAAAAGGTACAAGTGGTACCCAGGGTATGGGAGTTGAAGGGTTCATCAGGGACTGAAGCACTGTTTGTGCCACCCTGAGCAGCCCTGGTAAACAGATGACAGCAGTCCTGCCATTGCAGACTGCAGGAGCATGGCAAACTGCTCAAAATCTACTTTTCATTCAGCATGTGTGGCAAGTTCAAAGCACTAGTTTTAACATAGCCAGTCACCCTTAAGGAAGGCCTCCTGAGCCCTAGAGGTAAGGTGCATTATATTAAAGGTGTGGACATATAAGTGCAAGCCTATATATACTATAAGGGATCAGCGATCCATAAGATAACTATGAGTTGGCACCCAGGCACTCCTGAGGTTGTCAGCTCCATTATGGTACTGTTGAAATAGGTCATGTGTGGTATTAAACAACTTGCCTCATCACCCCTGACATGAATATCATGTCAGTCAGTGTGGCATGCACCCAGTTGGCTACCTTAGAGGTTGGCCACCTGGTTGCCCCTGCCTTACCTGTGCTCTGGCTGTTAGCCCGCAGCTGCTGCTGCAAAGACAAGAATCTGACCCTCTGCCAAAAGGTGAGAACTCTCCCAGGAGCCAGGAAGAAAGGCCTAGTCAGGAAGAAGGTGACACCTCCCTCCCTGACAGGATGGCTAATGAAGTGACACTTCAGGCGGCGAGCTTCAAAGCTTACACTGCCACTGGTATGCATCCAGGCTGCATCCCAAATGAGGTACCAGACTTCACCTTGCCACATTTGCACCCAGGCAGGTGAAAAGATTATGCACTCAGGAGGTGTACACACCCAAAAGGTTAGCTACACCCCTACCTGGTCTGTACAGATAAGGAAGGCTTATGCCATTTTTGTAAAAGTGACAGAATAGAAGTTTCTGGGTGGAAAAGTTAACACACCCCCAGATGTGGTCATATCAGGGCCAAATTAGCTGTTGGGGTTAGTAGCCCATTGGCTACTTGCACCCACACCCCTAAATCTAGAATTTAAGGTGTATCCTTAGCACCAGACCCTCAGTTTTGATTTGAATTGCAACAGAGGAAAAAAGAAGAAACCCGAGTCTGCGACAACAGGACCTGCACAAAATAAAGGCGTGATACTCTGCACCTGTGGCAACCATGCTGATACTGCATGACTGACTCGTCCTGTACCAAAGACTGGTTCCTCCAGACAGAGGAATTCCTTCGAGAGCCAAAGGCAACCCCTGACCACCTCAGACTAGTGGCACTAATCCCCTGCAGTCCGAGGGTAAAAAAAAAAAACCATCATACCGTAACCAAAGTATCGCTGGCCATCTGGTCCTTTAAGGGATCGTCCAGAAGTAGATGGTCCAGTGCATTACGGCAAACGCATAGCTTTTAACTGGGAGAAAGGTCCAGTTGGTAACATGATGATCTTTGAGGGTGGTAGTGAGCATTTCCACTGTATTCAGTTGAATGAGATCCCCACCACTCTCCTGAGAGACACAAGTGCCCGTCATACTATGGTGGTTGACAGGTTGGTGTTCCAAGACCAGTATGTGGCAGGAGAAGCAAGGAGCCAGGAGAAGCAAGGGAGGTCACGACCAGACCTGTAGCCTTAGTGCCCCTCAAAAGAGGGGGTACCCTTAGCTAGCATAGGGTGGTTGTCAGTCCTGACCCCTCCCTAGATTGTATCATAGGCATTGACATCCCAGAAGATAGTATGATTCCAGGTGGGGCGGTCACCCAGAGCACCGCACAACCCAAGGATCCTGGAGATCCTGTCCCTAGGGGTAGGAGATTTAGGCCCCAGCAGAAAGGGGAAAAGGGTAAAGGAAGGAAAAGCAGGCCACTTGGCAAGAGACCAAGGAAGCCAAGGGTTCCTAAACATCGAAATAACTTCTTGCTGATCTTCCCACTGCCAAGGATTGTTAGTAGCCAGTCCGGCAATCACCACCTTCACTCAACACTACAACATAAGGGAATTGTGCAGCACCTTCAACCGACCACAGCAGTGGGCCACGTTGTCGACTTTTTGCACCCATTCCCTCACCAGCACCGTTTAAGCGGTAAAACCAACTCCTCTGCAGCTCCCTCTTCAGCAAATACAACTCTGCACCCCAGCCTCTCGAGCTAGGTAAAATCAAACTGACTGTTGTGGCTTGGTCCTGGGACCTGCATCACCTTAACCACCAGTGGGTTCCATGTAATTCGACCTGCAAGTGACCGAATGTCACTAATGCTTTTTAGCATTGACCGCAATGGTAAAGTTTTGCAGTACTGATTTGCATTGATTTATTGTTCCTTCTAAAACCCCTAAGTCTGGTTATATTTATCAGATTGACTTAGTTTTGGTGTCTAAATTTACATAAAACTCCACTTTATTTGTATGAATTGGTGTTTTATTTCTTTTCGAAATGTGTCAATTACTTATCATTCTGAAACGTTTAACACATGTTCATCTAGTAAAGCCTGACTGCCCTTTGCCATACTACCAGAACTGAGCTAAGGATTTATTAGCGTGGATCCAAGGGCCATCTTTAGGGTATTGTGAGAGTATTACATACTGAAGCCTAACTAGCCTTACTACATAATACTCCACATTCCTACAATGGGTTTAATGATCTTTGCCATTGATCGGCAGACTGTTAGCACCAAACATATCTGCATCATCTCTCACCCTCGAACGTGTACTAGTAGAGAAAATGTAATAGGGTGCCGATACCTACGCTGGCAGAGATGTCTCCTTACATCACGATAACTCAAATTTAAATTGTTGATCTACATTAAGTACCACTGTACATTAACTGTTGAAGTATAAACATGAACACCTTTCCTTTCCTCCAAAATCATGTTTATACATATGAAAAACTGAAAATACAAGAATTGGTGGGCCTGTTTGAATTGGCCGTATCATGGACACCCCTCCACCTATCTAGACAATGTGGCAAATCATACAATTTCTCTGGGCTCCGATTGTAGGGAAGTACACAAACGTGTTGATTTACCACATTTTTACCTCTAAACAGACAAACACAGAATCAGACACCAAGGCCTCCAAATTATTACGAAATGTGGGTGCTTTGGTGTCTTGAAGATTTATGAAGCATTGATTAATCAGATTCTGCTCTAATTGGCGGTTTTTATGTCATTGAGTGAAAACGTTTCCTCCAGGCTCCTCTACCTCACATATTAGGTGAGTAAAGAGGGACTTGAAACAAGTAGGCATTAACACTTTTGGATGTACTCAGCAAGAGGAGAGATATAGTCAAATATCTCTGCAGGTGGCTAGGATAGAGAATATCTTCAAGTCAGCAATCAGGGAGTCAATATAAAACAAGCACTTTCAAAGCCAATAGTTCTTAGCAATGTCCGAGCTATTGCCTTGCAGCACATCTGCTGTTCAGCATGGCTGAACGTCAATGAGAGCCCAGAATCACAGGATGTTGAGCCGACTCGGAGTCTCTTCGCTCCCCATGCTGAGTTTATAGTCCTTCCCCTCCTAACACAAAAATTCACAACAACATGGCTTGCAATTGCCTCCTCACAGTGCTTTTTTCATTGACTTTCAGCCATGCTGAACAGCAGATGTACTGCTAAACAAGGCTAAAAGTCATTTACATTGACAAGGCTAATAGCTCAGGCATTGCCAAGATCTATTGACTTTGCCAATGCTTCTTTGGTGTTGACGGAGTCTTGCTGAACAAATGTGGAAGTGATAGTGAGAAACAGTTGAGGAGCATTTAAAGGATGTGGCGTAACAGCAAAAGAAATCGACAGGGGAACCAGGTTCGTTTGAATCTTGGGGTCGGCTGAACAGTTTTTGATTCTGGGCAAACCACTTATGCTTCCCCCTGCGTATGACAATGAATGTGTCATTTTGTACTGTAACTGGTGAGCCCTTAATGTGCTCCAATACCATTAGATGGTGTTAGCACTATGGCAAGATGGAGGATGGAATTAGCGCTGCAATACCACCAGATAGTGCAAAAAAAAAGCAGCAGCGATGGAGGGAAGCAGGAGGGGATGGGGAGATGGGCAAGCAACTACAGGAGAGGGCCGGAGGAAGCAACAATGAAGGGGTAAAAAAAAAAACCTGAATTGAAGCATGATCAGCGACAAAAATGAACGTGTCATTGAAGAATGTAACTGGTGAGCACTTAAAGCGCTCCAATACCATTGGCTTGTGTTCAGCCATGGCAAGACGGAGGACGGAGCGAACGCTCAGAATACCATTGTATAATGCAAAAAGATTAAAAATAAACAAGTGCTGTTCGTGTTTTAACAATTTTTTAAGAAATGCAATTATGTACACGCACATGCATTTTAGTAGTATGTGTGTATGTGTATAAGGGAGACGGCCAGAATACACAAATACTCCTATGGAGGGCTTGAAAACAAAGGAAAAAATAGCCAGGCAAACCGGGAGCAGTGTAAGGTGACATGTACTTGGTCCATGCGCTATGGGAGGGCCAAACAAGAAGAAGGCATGACGCTCGCATACAATGACCATGACGAATGGCATAAAAGAAAATGAGTGACACTGTAGATTACCAATGGTAGGAAAAAGGTGGCCTGTAAGCCCACAGATATAACACAACACTTCTGTCGAGCCAAGCAGCACAGGCGCTGTCTAGCCGAGATGTAAAAACAATTGCTCCACTACCATCGGGTGGTGTTGGTGTTATATAAAACTACACACAAAAAATAAAAAGGAATTACAGTGTTACGCTGGTTTACAGTAGTGAACATGAGGAAATATATCGCATTGGCAACCACATTAAAAGGACTACATTTGCTAATGACACTGTGGGGCATGGAGACCTTGATGACATTAAGACTCAGTCTGGCTCCTTTGAAGAGAACTCAAGTTAAGCAACAATGGCGCACAGACACATTTCACAGGTGAATGCGGAAAATGTAATAAAGTGTACTGAAGGGAGAAATTTGAAGAAATAGAGTCCCCACCCTATGAAATGAAAAGCAAATAGGTGAGATATGAACACTTCAAACATATCAAACAGGAGAAATATAGCCATGTAATTACGGGAAACAGCCTTTACAACGAGGTAAATACATCGCATGCCTTTGCCTCACATTTTTTAGCATGCATATTTTTACAGCGATTATGCATTTACATCACATGCCAATACCACGTATTTAAGGTAAGTTGGGGGTCTCCCCCCACAAATGCATTGTTTTTAAATGTAAAAACAATGCAAAGTATTGGCATGCGATGTAAATGCATAATCGAGGTAAAACATGCGTGATACGAAATGCGAGGCAAAGGCATGCGATGTATTTACCAGCGTTGTACTGTCGTACAACCTGCAATTACAGCAGAAGACACAGCTACTTTAAAAGCTCTGGCATGCTCTGTGATAAAGAATAACTTATTTGCTTAAGATCTGATTTTCCGGCTAAAAACACAATTGCCAACACCACACATAGTACCCACACATGTGGAAAACAAACAGACTACACGTTTGCCAAGTAATAGCAGTTGTGCACATATGCTCCAATCAGCACGTCAGCTATGCACTAACAGTACATTAAAAGGCAGAACACCACCACTCACTAGAACAAAACGGACTACAATGGGGGTTAAAAGCAGTGACTGGGTCGGGGGAGGGGTTGATTTGTGAACGGGGCAAGAAATGGGAGGTGCGAGGAGGCAAGAACTGGGAGGTGCCCAGGAGCAAGCAGAGACGGGAGGGAAGAGGTGGAGGAAATAGAAAGCAGCAAAGAAGGAAAAAGAAGTGACTGAGGAAGGGTGATCTCTGAATGGGGCAAGCACCAAGAGGTGTGAAGGAGCAATTCACGATGGAAGGGAGGATGTGAGGGAAACGAAAAGCAGCCACAAAGGGAAAAGCAGTGACGGGGAGGGGATGATCTGAGGAAAGGGCAAGAGGGTGGGTGAAAGGAGACGGAGCTGGTAAAAATATGAGTAGTGTGTAAAGTGCTGAAAAAGAAAGAAAAAAATAGGTCCTAAAATGGTCGTAAAAAGTGGATGTTTACAAGTACTTGGTGTATGCTCTGGAAGGAGGGCTAAACACAAGAAGAGACACGACCATGCATGACAGGGACAAATGGTGACAAAGAATATGAGACAGATGATGCAGCAAGCAAATGGGAAGCCTGTGGACGGGCTGAAGTGCACAGAAAAAACACACGTCTCTTCGAGACAGCAAATGCACGGTCTAGCTGAGACCTAAAAAGGGAAACCAATAGTTCTGGCTTGCATTTGGGTTTTGACAGAAAAACATTGAAAATGAGCAAGCTTAAATGAAAAAACAAAAATAAATTCCTGGCGGTATACAATGCATTCGAGTCTTAAAGAATTTAAAGCAAGACGATTCAGACTACTTTCCAGATGTTAAGTAGCCCTTCATGTATTGCAATGCAGGCATTCTTTAGGAGGTGGAAAGATGCACTAAACATAATGAGGCGAGTGAGGAAAACTCCCCTGGGTGGAGACAAAGGCCACTTTATATTAGGTCATGCAAAAGCTGTGCTGTCAAGCCAGATATAAAAATTACTTGGTGAGTAAGCTTAAAACCAGTGTAACCAAACCTTAGATCGGAACAGTGAATATGCATTATTCAGCCATCATGATGAAAATATCCAGGTCATTTGAGAATATGGGGGCAAGCATTATCCCACCTTAGCAATGATCGAGAGCCTTCTGTGTTTATGTCGTCACTGAATTTCTCACATATATTATGGTACATAAGATAAATGAATACATGTCCATTACTAGCTCGGTGTTCCTATTTTAAAAATGTAGGTCGGTTACCTTTCCAAGAAAAGAGGAGGAGATTTGCCAAGAGAACTTAACAAAAAGAATGAAAACCCCATTTAAAATCCATTGGTAGCCCGAATACTCTTACCAAGCATGTAGACTTCTTTGTGCATAAATTTTCACCAAGACCTAAGCATAAACATTAGACCAGTCTACGTTGGGTTGTCAAAGACAAAAAGGCTTTCATTCCCATCAGAGCTGTGACTCACCTGTAACAAACATTTTCAGTGCAAGGATCGTGGACCCTGATAATAATGAAGACATGCTGGAAATGAGATCGAATATTCTTAGGAGTGAAGGGCTTCGCTCCGGGCTCTTGAAAGATGATGGTAACAATGTCATTTCCAATGTGGCGTTTCCTTAGCAACTGATAATAAAAATGGGGAAAGGGAAGCAGGTTAGTGGTTACAAAATCCATTAAATCTTTTAATGTCTAGTGAAAGACACACAAATCTCTCTTCAGTTACCTTAAACGACATTTGGCATTTCAGATACACAGTACTTAGGTCACATGACCACAGTCCGTGTGGTAGAAAATGCAATACAAATTTAAGACGTGCTTAATGTTTTTTCAAGTGAAATCTAGGTTTTCCTAAACATAAACTTGGATTTAACTGAGAGCAAAGGGTCATGCTTTTTGATGGTTTCTGACATCAGGTCAAGAAATTAAAAAATAATTTAAAAACATGCAAAAGTGTCGACAGACTCTGAGACAGTACCTTTCTTGTTGCCGCCAACGTGCTGATGCGAGTCAGTCGGTGCAACCATCGCGGCTGCGATGCGAGATGGAAGCGTTGCAGCATGCGGTGTTCTCATGGATCGATGCAGGCAGCGCCTCGTTGACGGAGTCGGTGAGACCAAGGCTTGCGTTGCAGGGTGAGACGGTGCTGGCAGGTCACGGTGCGGCGACGGAGCTGGTTGATTTTCGAGTCAGGCAGCGACGGAGTAGGTGATGTCTATGCAGCGTGTAGCGGTGCGGAGTGCGGTGCCCACAGGACGCGGTGCAAGCAGCAGCTCGTTGATGGAGTCGTGAGACCAGGGTTGCATTGCGAAGCAAGGCGGTGCTCTCTGTGGTGCCTTCAGGACACAGAGTCTGCACCAGAGTCGTTTCTGCGGCAACTGGAACCAGCGGAACCAGATACAGCGCCCAAAAGAACGGTGAGGTCTTTGCTGTTCCCGAGACCTCTTGAACAGGAGGCAAGCTCCACTTCAAGCCCGTAAAGCAGGATATACACACAGATCCTCTCCTTGGCAGAAACAGCCACTGCAGAAACAGTCACTGCAGGCCTAGGTGCGAGGGTGCTTGCCAGAAGAGGCAAAGATGGCGTCTGAGTAAGACCTCAGTTGCCTACCTCCACCTCGCCTCAAACCCTCGACGAGTGCCGATGCAGAGTGTGGCTAAGAATGCGTGCTGGTCTTGATTTCTGGTCTCGTTGGACCAGCTGGCGTGAAGGAGAGCAAACGCCGATCAAGAAGTGAGTTACTGGAAAGGGCGAGCGAATCAAGGATTGTTGTACGCGCTGGGAAGCATTGGCCCGGCTGCTGTTGGCGGCGGTCTCCGGCTGGGGAAGCTCCGACGGGAGCCGGCTGGGATCTCCTAGCAACCAACACGCTGGATTCACTGGAGTGCATTGCGGGAAGGTTACGGCAGCGCGAGGTGCAAGACGTGCTCAACGATACAGCCGAATTCAGCTTCAGTACGGCGCAAACCCGACCTGAAATCGGACACAGAACTTAGGAAGTCCGACCAATGTACTGGTAAGAAGGGCAAGAATAAGAACGCTAAAAATAATAAGACTCACGGCCTAAACAGCATAACTGCAGGAGAACCAGGGAAAAAGCAGACTGTCATTACGAGTCTGTTCTCCACGAAGGGTATGAATACTAAAGAGGGAGGGCAGACGAATGATCCGACAAATATCCCTGCTGTTAAGTGAGAATGCTGGAGAAGCTCAAACAAATATCCCTGATGTTAGTGAGAATGCTGGAGAAGTTCAGACGAATATACAGGAGAGCATGCCTGAACCAAATAACGTGCGAATGTCATGGGGGTCAAGCTGTGAGAATACCATATTGAGCGTACATGATACACTCGTAAATGCAAAGCAAGAGAAAAAGGAAAGGGATGAAAGGAGAAAAAAAAAATTTGCTGCAGGCTACCCCTTCTAATAAAGATAAGACTGAGACGGAAAAAACGGAGGAGTTAAGCAACTCATGTGTGAGCCAAGAAATGAGGCAACCTCCACCTGCTTCGGAAGAAGGCATACAGGAAAATACCGAGATGGGCTACCTGTCCCCCGACCTCATGAAAAACGTTTTCTCGCTGAATGAGGAAACCGGTGAGTCTGATGCTATGGATTCAAACAGTGGTAGCAGTGATGATGGTTGCGCAGACACCTCGACAAGTAATTGTAGCCAACAGGGGGGTGAGAAGGGTGCACAGGAAGTCGAAGAACTTTTCGGAAGGAAAAAAGAAGGCTCATAAGCGGAGTGGGGGAGATGAAGAGGGTGAGCTCGGATGGGATTACTCAGACACGCAATCGCTCTCCTTGTTGGGGTCGCATGAAATGGAGAGGTTAGATAAGAGAGCGCAAAGTGGCATGGTGAGAAATAGGGATCCAGATCAGTCACCTGAACCCACATTATCCATGATCCTATAATCTCGAAGATTATTTCAAAACAAGGTAAAAACGGAAAATCGAAAACCCCGAGTAGATGCAAAAAAACTACACGGCTCAATGCTCAAAATTGGGAAGACATACACTGAAATTGCTGAAAGGATGAGTATGGTGGAAAACCGGATGAAAGCCCTAGAAACCACAGTTGATGCCCTAAAAACGCAGGCGACTTCACAAGAGCTCTGTGAAAGACATCATGTGGAAGCTTGAAGAGGCAGAAAAGAGGCATTTTAACTTGTTGAAAAATGCGTTTCCAGAACTAATACAATGGGACTGGGATAAAGAAATCCAAAGCGTGCACAGATTCTCGATGACAATTTCAAAGCGCCCTCGAAATGATCAAACATATCCAAGAGTTATATTAATATACTTTGGAAACTTTTTGCTCAGACAGGCGGTTTATGACCTGGCAAGACCTAATAAAAGACGAAACTGGGAGAATTTTTCATTTTTTGCAAAAAACGATTTTGCGCATGCCACAGTGGAGAGACGATGGAGGCTTCGGCAGTTGATCACACTATTCAAAAAAACAGGAGCAGTAGCTTTTCTCCAGAACCCGGCAAAACTGAAAGTAATCTTGCAAGGACGAACTCTGTTTTTCACGTCGGAGATATAAACTGAAAAGGCATTGAAGAAAATCACAGCAGGGAAATCTGGGACTTCTGAGAGTAACTAATAGTTACCCCTGTTGTTCTGTATCATTTCGATGATTATGTGTAGAGTAATCTCTTCATTTTCTTACGCAGTTGGTTCCTACCCCTTTATGTCAAAGGGGTAAGAATTTGTATACACAGAGGGAAGGGGGGGTGGAGAATGGGTGAGGTTGGTTTAGACGCTATCACACAGGCTCAGGATTGAGCCTGGCAGCCTAGATAATGGTGGGGGGTGGTAAGTGGGGAGGGTAAAGCAGGGGGGATTTCAGACACAAGGTGTACTTGAAAGGTGCAGGGAGGAGGGGTCAACATGAATATAGAAATACCAAAGAAGGGCAAGTGCGGTTTAAATTGAGGATATAATCACAGATCGGAATGGACGGGTTGATTAAGCACTATCATGGCTAGGTTGAAAATTCTGACTGCCAATATATGTGGTCTTAATGATACGAAGAAAAGATAGAGAGTAGCTGTTGGATTACAGATGACTGGGGCCAATATCATATGTCTACAAGAGACACACATCGAGGGCTCACAACGATATTTGCCCAATACATTAGGGTATAGGCTTATTACTGCTACAACACAGGGGGCGCGAACCAGGGGGGTGGCTATCCTGGCAAAAGGGGGCTGTTTACAATTCACACGATCTTTAGCTGATAGGTTTGGACGGTGGGCGATTACAGAATGCCATTATGACAATGGGGAAAGTAAAATAACATTATGTACAATTTATGGTAATGTTAGCGATGACCCAGATTTACTGTCTAGCGTATCTAATTAACTGGTGCACTTGCCTCTCCCGCTGATAGTGTGTGGGGATTATAATCTAAATCTGCCAGGTGACTGGTCGTCGGACCCAGGTTTCAAATATCAGGGTAGGAAACCGAAAGTCTTCCAGGCACTGAAAAATATGTGCTTACTGCATGGATTGATCGATGGCTGGCAAATAGAGCATCTAGGGGATCCTGGATATACGTACTACTTCAATCCACATTCTCTGCATGCGCGACTAGATTATATGTTCATTTCTAGCGCCTTAAGATCTGCCAGCACAGTATAAAAATCGCCAAGAGTGTTATCGGACCATATTCCTCTTGTGATAAATTTAGTATGTGGAATAATGAAACCCAATGCGACGATATGGACGTTTGAAAGAACACTATTAATTAATGAGAAATATTGTCAACACATGAGGAGATGGATACCGGGATTCTTAGAGGATAATATGGGTAGTACCGCAATAGATGTGGTGTGGGACGCTCAAAAGGCGGGTATCAGAGGGGAGACATTACTATTCTCTCTTAGCTCTAATAAAGAGGCTAAACAAAAGATGGGGGTTTTACCGCGAAATCTGGGTAGAGATGAGGGAGAATTGATAAAGGCCGTTCAGGAGCGGCGAGCAACAGAGAGCTAATTAAGCCAGGTGGCGACCGCCAAAAATCGCATCATCTATATTTTAACAGAAAAAGCGGTAGCCAAGGCAACATCGCATAAAGAGAAAATATATGAATTGAATGAACAGGTGGGCCACCAATTGGCGGTCCGTACCCAAGAAGAAAATTCAGCTAATGTAATAAGAAAAATCAAGGATCCAGAATTTGGCCAAAAAAAAGAATCTACTGAAATAAGAGCCGCATTTCAACGATTTTATCAGGAACTTTATGAAGAGGTAGAGAATCAACAGGGAAAAACTGAGGTATATTTAAATCTAAATACACCAGTAAGATTTGAGGAAGTGGATCAAGAAAGCATAGATAATTCTCCATATTGGGAGGAGATCCTTCTCTCCATGCATAATCTAGCTACAGGAAAAGCAGCGGGTATGGATGGATTTCCAACAGAGTTTTATGTAAAATTTTCATTCCAACGAAAAGAAATAATGCGGGATATATTTGTCCATATCTTTCGGGGGGGGGGGGGGGGGGGGGGGTCACCAGTCTCATGGTCCTCAGCCAAGATAGTGGTCTTTTTTTTTTTTTTAAACAAAGATCCTACAGAACTCGGGTCTTATCGCCCTATCACGTTGATAAATGGGGATTCTAAAATATATTCTAAACTGTTAGCCCGCCGACTAGCACCAATCATACATAAAATTATATCTGTCTGTCAACACTGGTTTATTCCAGGGAGATCTACAGTTGATCATGTCCAAACAGTGATCTCCCTTTTTGACTTTACGGAGGTGGCAGGAGACCCTACGGCTCTTATATTACTCGATGCCGAAAAAGCTTTCGATAGGGTCTCCTGGAAATACCTCTGGGCTACGATGTTGAATAGTGGGATCAGAGAGAGATTTATTAAAGCAGTGCAAATGTTATACATTGAACCGCCACCTAGGGTGATGGTAAATGGGGTATTATCGGAAAAAATAATCATCACTAGGGGGACGAGGCAGGGGTGCCCCTGCTCCCCTCTTCTATTCGTGATTTATATCGATCCGTTCATCCGCAGACTAGAAAATAACACGTTAATACCACCAATTTGGGCACGAGATCACGCGACAAAAACACTGGCATATGCGGATGACGTTGCCTTAAATTGTTTAAATCCATAGAATCTATGTTTTCCAGATTTATATGGGGATATAAGAGGCCACGTAGAGCCCTCAGATTTATCACTTTGCCTAAAGATAGAGGGGTACTGGCAATGCCCAATTTTAAACTATATTATTGGGCTACCATATTATGATATTGCACGCAATTAGTTTCCACGGAGATGAATAGTAGAGTAAATGGCAATATCCCCACACCACAAGAACTTCTACTGGGTAGGGGCTGTGGAGGATGCCTCTGGCGACACGTTAACGACAGTTATTTCAAGAAGGTTAAATTTAAGACCATCTCCGGCATATACAAGGTCTGGAGAAATGTACGAAAACTGCTGGGCCTTGGGCGATATTCCAACTATACGCCATTATTTAATAATGAAGATCTCCCAGAGATTTTCAGGGATAGCTTGGTTGTTTTTATAAGTCGAGTGGGCTGAAAACATTTGAGGAATTACGCAATGATTATGAACTTAGCCGTTGGGACTTTTTTAAATTTCTAAAGGTTAGAGATTTTTTGATAAAGAAAGAGGGGAGGGGGGTAGGATAAAATTTCAGGCACTTCAAATCATGGAGAACCTGAGTAAAAAATCTACCTTAACTATTGGGGAAGTCTATGAGTCTATGAACTCTCAGTAGCCAGATGATATGGAGAAACAGATGGCTAACTGGCAGGTTAAACTTGGAGTGTTGCCCCAAACTCCCCACCGCTCTTATGAACTATCTCAGACTTGCTTAATGTCGATAAAACTACAAGTCCAATTTTATAAAACCTTTTTCTCACTGTATTACACCCCGAATAAAATAGCAAAATGGGGGGCCGGGAAAGGAACAACACGCCCACGTTGCACACTGTTTGAGGCTGATATTGTGCATTTGTTCGCCTCATGCAATGCATTAACAAATTTGATTTACGAAATATCTGGTTCTTTATCAGAAATATTAAAAACAGGAGTAATTATCACAAAGAGGAAATACTATTGGGTACAGCAAACGTTAGGCGGCCAAAACATATGCAAGGGTTAATTTTTGTGGCAATGGCTGTTTTAAGGTTATGCATTGCTTCAGCATGGCTAGACCCGAACCCACCGGTGTTCCTGCAATGGAGAGCCCGTTTGTTGGCAACATGCAGCCTAGAGGTGGCTATCTATAAAATAAAAGGGCGTAATAAACGCAAAAGAGGTATGATAATATGAGATCCACTATTACAGTGGATACAAAGCCATACTGGGGACGGATAGATGCGTCTGATAGACCCATCTCACGATGAGGAGTGTTAGCTCAGAATTAACTACTTAACAAGAGATGGGACCGTAAAGTATATTTGATGAACTGCTCTGCACCTCTGAATTCTACGTTTTGTTTTCTTAATAATGATGAATTCTGTAAGTAAATTGTGTCTCTGTTCGGGTAAAGTCTGAAAAGGGTGGGGTCAGGGGCGGGGGAATGATATGTTAAAAAAATAATAATAAATAAATAAAGATATTTAAAAAAAAAAAAGAAATCTAGGTTTTCCTAAACATATACTTGGATTTAACGGAGAGTAAAGGGTCATGCTTTTTGATGGTTTCTTACATCAGGTCAAGAAATAAAAAAATAATTAAACCGGCAGACCATGTTTTACACAATTCTATACAACATGGCTACGAAGTAGCTCAATCCAGGACACCAGAAGTTGTCACAACTCAGGTATATGTCGGTCCTCCAAAGCACAATATCTATGCAGAAATTACTTCCTTTTACCATTCATCTTTACTCATTAAATTAAGCCCATTATTACTGAGCCTCATAAGTACATTTGCTTTAGATCAGTCCCTGCTGACTCCACAATTCATGTTGAGGCAATCGCACCACATCACTAACACTTAATATAGTAAATGATTTAGACTGCTTAGAAATAACAAATGTGATAATGCTCGCCTCCTCGCCCTTAGTAGAATTCAGAGATTCCGTAATTTTAGATAGGAAACTCTACATTCTATGTTAGGACCGTGGTCACCATTATGCTCATTTAAAGCCTACTCACTATGACAGAGCCACATGCCCATCGGCACTGTAGAAGGCAGGCCAGGCCCATTAAGGTAAAAGGAAATCTCCTCCCCCTGCTCTAAATGCAAACCAGGTCTATTCAGCCCAGCTCTGACTCATCCAGACTATCTGGAGCCACTGCAGATTGCCAGCCCCTGTCACTACTAAGCCAGGCAGTCAATACACATCCTAGCAGTGGCACACTGGATGGCTAAGCAAGAAAATACCTACTTCCTAAAAGTGGTATTTTCAAACACAGAATGTAAAAATCACCCTCACTAAAAGATGCATTTTAACATTCTAAGTTCAGGCATACTAAACTTTACTTTTCTACCTTCTTCCCAGAGGTAGTTATATGTATAGGATGTTATAAGCAAACTCCCCAATCTATCCTATGGGAACAGGTAGTCTTGCAATAGTGAAAAACGAAATTGGCAGTATTTCATGATCAGGACATGCCACACACACCAGGGCGTGTCCTACCTTTCACATACACTGCACCCTGCCCACAGGAGTACCTTGGGCATACCCTAGGGGTGACTAACATGTAAGAAAAGGGAAGGGTAGGGCCTGGCAAGTGGGTGCAGTATCAGTCTGCACACATATACTGCAGTGGCAGATCGGAGTCACATTTACAGGCTGCTTATGTAGGGGGCACAATCAGTGCTGCAGGCCCACTAGCAGCATCTGATTTACAGGCCCTGGTCACACACAGTGCACTGTACTAGGGACTGACTAGTAAACCAAATATGCCAATCATGGAATTACTAATCCATAACAATAATTTACAAAGGTAGCACTTAAACTTTGGCACTGAACAGCAGTGGCAAAGTGCCCAACGCATCTTGACCAGCAAAAACAAAGTCCAACACACAGAAAAACACTGGAAGCAAAGGCAAAAATGCAGGGGAAACCCACACCAATGGTGCCAGGTCTAACAATGACTGTGCAAGTGTTTTCAGGACAGACGCACTATGGGAAATAGCATGCTATGTAATATGGCACTCTATGTGTGAAAACACAATAAGATTATGGGCGAGTGTGTTAATATTGAAAAATACAATATCAATGCATGCCATGATATATGTAAATATAATAATGAACTTGCATCACCATTGTTGAATTCACCATTTATGACCTTCCCCTCAACTCCAAGTCAGAAATATGTGGTAAAGCAGGCTCTGCGACCTAGGCCTGAAGCAACTGATGGAAAGATCACAGGTGGGGTGACACATAACCCTTTAACAAAAGCACGATCAGAAAAACCCAGATCGATCTCACAGATAGGCAGTGACACCACAATGTTCTTAGGAGACTGACCTCAATAAAACATGTTTGGCTGGAGGAAAACACGTTCCCAAAACACCATAGAGTCAGATGCTACCCTAAGTTAGGAACACTCGGCCAATCAGAATGCACACTACCCACAGTGATCACACGCTACCCATGCCGGACATCTGGACACATACCTGGACCCACATTGTGTCCACGGAAGGTCGAGACCCATCTGCGCTTCTATCAAATTACCAGATTTACGGCCCACGACTAGGCCCAGATTTCTGTCTCCAAAGGAATGTACAAATTACTTTATGATGCTTCATGTAATGTATAAAAGGACGGTCAAAACCAATGTGCTTGGAGATAGTCTACAGACCCCAATTATGGTGCCTGCTCTTCCGGCCACTGCGTTTACTTAAGCCAACTGTTCCCATTTTGCCAAACGCCTCTTATCTTTTATTTTTTCAAGGTAAATTCACATTTGAGCAACAAGTGTAAGACGAAACAGGAGTTAAAGTTACTGTTGGAGGTGTGACGTAAAGTTAAAGTAGCAGCTTAACTTGTGTATGTGGTATCTTTTGTGGTTTAGTGATGTAAACACTATTCACCTTTTTTAACTTTAAATCTAATATAAGTTTAGTATTTTAAGTGAACTCCGTTAGATCTGAAGGATGTATTTCTCTTGTTTTAATTGAAGCAAGTCTTATTTACAAAATGCTTTGCCGTTAATGAGAACACAATGTTGCAACAAAAGTCTGGTCTAATTTTTTAGATAGTGAAGGAGACCTTGAAGAGCTGACTCCTCCCTGGCAGCTGTAGCCTTACAGCATCATCCACATTGGCCAAGATCAAATCAAATGGGGTATATTTTTTAAAATCTTCGCCTGGAGATAGGGTGGAGTTTTTGTTTGCCACAGGCTTGCAGAGGGCCAAATGATATGTATTCCCTTACCCCCAAGCCCAAGGGCTGGTGGATGTATGTATTTCCCACCAATCTTGCCCATGCAAGGGTGAGAGATGTGTTTCCCCTGTCCAAGAGTTGAGGAAATCTTTGTTTGCCCAGACTCCCTGCTTCGGGCACAGTGGGGGAAATTATTCCCTTCAATTTATCCTAAAGTGTAGATGGTTGCTTGCCTCCGCTTAGCCCAATGCAAGGAAGATCTTTGTTTAGCTTCCCTTTTTGAGCAAGGGCAAGAGCAGGGTATTTATTTCTCCTTAGCCCTCTTGCGGTTTTTCTTTAGGCACCACAGCCCTCTACTATGTTGCGCTAAAATAGGAGGGGGATTGCTTTATGGTGCAAAGTGTGCATTTTTGATAAATTAGGAGTTCTGTTAGTAACAGGACATTATTAACGAACCTGCAATTTTGTTTTATCAAGCATTATCAATACCCCCCCCACCCCCCACTGCCTTGCTTATGCATGCAGATTGTTGGGGTGCTGCTGTGCTACTTTGAATTTCCCCTGCTGCCCCAAGGCAAGACATTTTTAATTTCACCCCGACTTAGACCAATCATGGGAGAAGACATTTGTTTATTTCTAATCCTCAGTACTTATCACCATCTAGGAATCAATAGCTCTGCTCTTCAAAGAAGGCTTTCTACGTCCCACTTTTTTATGCCTTATTAAGGTTCATGGCCAGTAGGTCAGAATAGTTATAACACTATGAGCTGTTTGAGTAAAATGCAGCCATACAGAAACCATTTTAACAGGCAAGATTACTCTCATAAAAACATTTGCACTGCTTTAAAATGAGGAAATCTTGTTTGCTGCATATGGTCTCTTTCATTTATTTTTCAATATTGATTTGCGATTGCAGTCATTTTCTCTATTAACCCATAACATTTTCTTTCCCTCTGGCCTGAGGCTCAGCTGGGCACAGCCAAGAACAAACTTGCAACCAAGCTGACAGTCTACAAGGAATATCAAAAGTGGGGAGTTTTTTTCCTTTATTTCTGAGCTGTATAAGTACCAGATAGTCGCAGCTGGGATTCCAAAGTTACTGTGTCAAATTCTGTGCAGTCCTAGCATCATCTCAGCTGGCTCGGTCAGAACAAAGGGATGCCACCACACCTCCCTCAAACTCTTTACTCATCCAGAGGTATGCAGAAAATCTAAGCATCGTGAGCCTTCCAGATAGCCAGGTTAAGAAGACAAAGGAGATAACAGGGGAACAAATGTAGCCAACCAAGACAGCATTGCCAAGCAGGTGTTAAATTGTGGAGTGTCCCTTCACAGGGTAGTAGCACAGTTAACCTTGACACCTGCCTGAAATCTCAGTGGATTTAACTCCTAGACAATACAATTCTAGTCTGTAAGAGAGCCTCTGAGCTTTCCACCCCTGCGCCCCAAGATGTTCAGAAAACACTTCCAATATATGAAGCTGTTCATTAAGTTGGCAAATGAAAGCTATCAGAGGCTGTGCTCAGGTCTGCTGGACAAAGATGATGCACCTGGTGTCATATGGTTGTAGTTTATGGTTTGTCTATTCCGTGTGAATTTGTGAAACCCAGTCTTGGAGCTGGAAGGTTTGTTTTTATGTTACTGAGCCACTCTCGGAGAGTAAAAGATTTAAAAACATAATCTGTGTCTAAATGTCAGTCATAAAACTGGATAAGAGTTGAACTGGTCTAAGCACCACTAATAGTGGTCTATTTTCAGGGGACAGCAGACTTATCCCTACTGTCTTGGACAGAAACCACAAGCTCCTCAGACCTGTGGTCCTCATCCAGCATCCACTATAAAACCACAATTCAAGCTTGAGCTGCAGGCAGGAGAGTAGATAAATAATTGGAGTGTGTATAGGAACTGCATGATCCATCTAACCTGAGAATGTCACACTCTACTTTGGTCAGAGACCAAATCCTTTACACAAGCTAATCATGCTTTTTTAATCCCTGCCGTATAATTGCTAGACTACAGTATATCAGGGGTGTGAAATTCCCATCACTGTACTCCTTGGATGGGTTTTGTGGGCAACAAGTTTAAATGTCTATTCTGTTTGCTGAAAAGTTCAGAGTAATCAAATGTTGATGAAGGGTGGAGATGGGGCAGAAGCTATTGCTTACTGCAGCTCAGCTTATTCCATCACCCCTACAGGTCCACGGTTCTATGTCTCAAAACTGGCAGCATTTGCCACCGCAAGGAACAGCGGAAGAGCATCCACAGTTCTGGATAGCTATCGGAGATGATAACGATGGTCAGGCACAGTGGTCTGGTCAGTAGTCTTCTTCCAGCCCTCCATTAAAGAAGTAACTTTATGCTTGATAGTCCTGCTGCCTACTGCTCTCCAGCTACCTGCTGCAAAATAATCTCTAAAAGCAGAAGAGTGAAGCAGCCGAAGAGCTGTAATTGTTCCTTGCGAAGGAAGTGGGAGTTTGGGTAATGCAAGTAGGTGAGTATGTGAGGGTGTATGTGCCTGTGGTTCTAGAGGTTGTCATGCAATCCCATTTCAGCTGAAATTATTTACATAGTTGCTGGTCATTCTGATAACCTGACAGGATGCCAGTATTCACTAGAAGGATAAGGTCAGGCCTATTTTGTAATTGTGAGGAGGGTTTCCTGGGTGCACTTCGACATATATTGATATGTGGCAGTCATCATAACATTAATGTATGTGAGGGTCAAGACACTGAGCCCCTGAGCGCTGTATTGCACACTGAATGAAATAGAAACTAACATATGGAATGATAGGTAGGAAGGATACTGGATGATGACAATACAGGTTTGGAGCAATGGCAGAAGGTAAGAATACTGTGGAGTTGATGCCCCCAGAAGGTGGAGCTGCCTCAAATAAGCGTTCCACTTTCCTCTGCTCCCAGCCTCATAGCTGCATTCTTGGGGGTTAGGGGAAGGTTTGTGTGATGACGTATGTTTGGGTGTCAGCGGAGTCCGAATTTGTTTTCTTTTTTTAACCAGACAAGTACATTTTGCCAGCTTTCCATTACAGTATTTTGTTTTTAAGCTTAGCACACCGCTGTTTAAATTCAAACAATGACCTCTCTAAATTTAAGAATTCCCTGTTCAGGCTACAAAAATAAACAGACTAGGTCAGAAAAAAGAGAGCATGGTCTTTAATTAAAACTAGGATTAATGGTAGACTGGTAATGGCAAGCATCGTTAAGGCTACAAAATATCACATGGAGCATTGCTTTGCCAAACTGAGAAAACTCTTGCTCTTCTGAATCGAGAAAGTAGTGTCTGGATAAAGTGTGAGCTGAAGGCCATGTGGCCTCATTATAAATAGGTCATACCACTTCTCCATTAAGGAGGTCTATATGGAGATGGTCTGCTTCCAGGTTATATCAAAGAGGTTATAGTCTACCCTAAAGGGTTTAGTCCTGTAGAGGCACAGTACTTGTCAAGCAGTCCGATCCATGGAGCCTCTTCTCTTCTTTGGAAAGAAGAGGGAGTGGGATAAAGAAAGGTAGAGATATGGCCGCTGATACATGAAACTCTTTTGGCATTTACAGACAGGACAGCAAAGGTACTTGGCACTTACAAACACAAATATCAGAAGAGGATGTAAAAGCCTGAATCGTACGCACTCATCGTGCTAAAGTGACATCAAGAAGGAACACAGTTTTCCATGAGAGATAGTTTAATGGGCAGGAGTGCAATAGATTACAGGGCTGCCCCACTAAATAATTCAACATCAAGGTTAAATACCACTCGGTGGCATGCTATGGGATTGGTAGGTATTTGTTCTTCTACCCTTCTAAGAACCTAGCCACGAACGACATTTTGAAAAATGATCCAAAGAAGATGAGCAGCAAACAGACCAATGTTTCTGCTCTATGGTCCAAGCCAGCGCTCATCTCTTCTGCTGGTTCGCAGAGGATTTGAGAAAGTACTCCCTATTTAACTAATGCATATTTCTTCAGCTATGAGTCTACTCCTGCACCTCCTCTCCTTGCAAGTGTGGAAAAAAAGCTTTAAGAGTGAACTTCAATGCCCTCAGTTGCGACATACTGTTGTGATATCAACGATCCTGCGGATAACACAGACAGTTGAACATGATGTGCTAGGATGAGACCTACAGCCCAGATAGAGATGTGTCTACTAGCAATATCAGGGGGGCAGCTTTTGTCCCTGCTGGGGATGGTCCACCAGTAAAATGATGTTCAACAATGATGGATCTAGACTAGGGAGATGCAATCTTCCACTTGCTTGTGGAACTGGTTATATTAATGCTGCACTCTCTAGTGCAGTGCCCTCAATCAAAGTTCACCTTGAGAAATACGAAAGATATGCAAGGCCATCAGGCCCAACCGTCTTGGAATAGAGCTACTAATGATATGTGATTTGCTGCGCACTTTACAATCATCATCTCAAGTGTGTTTAGTAGCCTACTCTTGAGGGAACCTCTTTTCACCAGAGACACCCATCCCCAATGACAAGAAAAAAAGGTCTAAAACAAGTAGCACTTTCCGACTCTAAGCACTAGATGGTGGAATATTCACAGCATGTTAATCTAGAAGAAATTCAGGATGCAAAACGCTCTTTTAAACATGTTCGATAATGTTATATCTGTTGCAGGCCTTGATACATAGTAACATAGTTCATGTTCGTGCAACAGATGATTTGGGTGCTTGCTTTATTTGTTATGAATGTGCAAGGCCTGTAGGGCCTAAATTGAGGTGAATTGTCTTACTTTATCTGTAAGTTAACAGACTATGTGCTCAATTGTTACATTTTTCTTGCTCACTCTGTATTAGCTGAAGTGGAATTTATCCATTCTCTGCACTGATCACAGAAGCTGTAGTATGCTTGCAGGGCAGATTGACTTCATGGGAGTTGCATTTGTGTGAAATTAGAAAGAACCAAGAACTGTAGATTCCACAAACTTCTTAATAAACTAATAGCACCGCCTTCAGTTCTGTGTTGCAAAATGCATGATCCAAGTGCATTAGGCCCCACTTGCTCTTTAAAGTAAAACAATATTAAATATCTAGGTGATTGGGTGAGGCAAGAAGATCAATCGGATGCTGGGGAGATTCTGTCAAACAGGATCCTTTGAGGTATGAATGAGGTTTTACATGTTTGGCAAATATGAACTAATATATAAAAGGTAGTTCAGGACTTTAGGCTTATATGTTTGGGGTGTATTTCGTTTTCACTCATTTTATTTTTTAATTTTAGAGCTGTTTGTTATAATGATTATATCTGCTAGATTATTTCTGGAAAAATTGCGCATGATACATTCTAAATCATTATAAAACAGCAACGCTGTGTGTGCACTGATATTGGGTGGTTCAAGGCAGGCTTCTTCTATACCGATAGATATAAGAGATTCTTCAAAAGGTCGGTCTGATTCTAAGCACCCTTTTGACCATGAACATAACTAAGTGGGAGGTGAGAGAAACATTTGCCAGGTTTCCTATTCTATACAAAGATTTCATCTTCCTAAGGGTGTCCAGTAAATCTACTGTGTGAGCCCACAATTATTGGGGGACTTGTGACAATCACTTGAACGTTAGTCAATTTTCCCATGAGACCGAAAGACTTTCAAGTGTCAAACGCTGTCTCTGTAAACTGAATTTGGAAAAGCCATTAGGTAATGCTTCTATCAGGTCAGGGTTGCAAGAGAATCCTTCCCAGGTTTCCGTATTGAACACGAAATCAGGTTTGAAAGTGTCCATAAACAGATGAATTTCGGTACTATGCCTAATTAGTGATCTGGCATTAATAAGTGCCCAGAATAATGTGTGCGAAGGAGCACTGGCCTAAGGGTATTTGTTAGGTGCTTGTCGCTGATTTATGGACCCCGTTGTTTTGAAAGTTAAAGCAGAAGGCAATGTTAAGAGTGCTGGGTAGCCGCGGGTCAGACAAGTATGCTGCACACTGGCAAAAATAGTTTTACAATCTAGCGTAGAACAATTGGTGCTCTTACCGGGGTTTAGGGCAAGAAGTTCCTGGTGAGAATAGCGGTGTAGGCAAAGGTCTGACGCCAGTTATCCGGGGAGATGGGCGCTAGGCGCTGTACGAGGGCAGAAGGGCTTGCCTTAGGCATATCTTTGGCGTGGACGCGCTGAAGCTTTCTTAAAATAGCCCACTGCTCCAGCAGGGGAGTGGCTTGTGCGCACAGCAGGGTGGCAAGCATTAAAAATGTTTGGGCAACAGTAAAGTGAAACCGGGGTCAAGCAACCCCTGTATACAGTTACAGGCTCCCCTGCAGCTGACAACTACTGGCGAAATTAGTTCAAATAAAAGGGTAAAATAATGAAACATAAAATGAATAAAAACGAAGGAAGTGAACCTTCGTAGCTTAGCGGTGTAGCAGGGAGCCAGGCACCTCCCAATAAATGGCAGCATAGCTGCCTACAAAGGAACCAAATGGTGGGCCAGTAATGCCTCAATAGGCAGTCTCAACAATAACAGAGGTGTTCAGCTAACTATAACTCGCGCCCCCGCAATGCACTGCTGATGACGTCACATATTACATTACTCATGACATGGTCAGTGACATCACTGATGACATCACTCATGATCATTTAATGCATCAGCTCACAACCTAATATAACCTTTGATACACCCACTCTAAATTACATACTGGAGCAGTAATCCAGAAAGTCACATATTGTGAAATATACTTTAAAGAGTACAACTTTACTCCGAGTATTCTGCAGAATAAATGCAGTACTGTATTTGTAAATGACAGGAAGTAAGGGTCAAGTAAACATGTGTAAAGAACCACAAGGTTAACTAAACAACCATAAACTCCTGAAGTAAGCAGATACACCACACAGGTTGTAACTAGATGAATACACATTATAACCAAGTCATTTATAATCACTTCTGTCCACACAAGTCAAAAAGAAATTAAGATCTAACCAGATCCTGCAAAGACCAGTCTAGGTGTCTTTATTACACCATGCAGCTCTAAAATGCCTTTAAGCCGAATCAGCATGTACACCAAATAAATGTACACTATCAAACAGCATATCTTCCAGGGTATTCTGTACAGGCTCCGAAAACTCAGAATGACACAGCTATGCATGCCTGGGCAGGGCAACTGACTAAGCCATAGCTCTACCCATGGAATCCGTTGTGCTCATACTACATCTTATGGTGAATTTCACCGCCGCACGACCATCTTACACCATCTATAGCCGTTTACTTTTGGCTTCCTCTGGAAGAGAAGGCCGCAAAATCACCACTGAGTCCCAAAACGCATAGGAAAATCTGCCGAGAACACATGTAGTGTTCAAAGACCGTAATGCTGCACTAACGGAAGGGAAAATATTCCTCCAACAACTTTCCAGCCATCTGGCATAAGTGCTTGTTGGAACCAGATGTGGAAATGTGTGTCTGCAGATGCTGTGGCTACTTGCACAACCAGATCTTTAGTAGAGTGATGTTAAAAGGTACAAGCAGGTTCCCAAGGTGAAGGCCGATGCCTATAGGATATAGCTTGGTCTACAGGCATTCTCGTTACCAGCCATGCCCAAGCCCCTAACAATATATTATGTAAAGACCCATAAGCGAGTAAGGGCCCCACCCCGGTGTTACCGTGGTGAAGAATATCCGCCAAAGGGTCTGCGGATAATTCAACTGAGGTAAGCTGACACTCAAACAGCAGATGGCCTCCACAATACCATGGCATAAGAGGCGCTCACCTCTGTTGCCATAACAGGGGAAGAAAGTAAATCTAAAACTGGGGAGGACTCAAGTCGACTAGCCTCACCCAGTTCAGTCAGCCAATTTTCCTCCAAGAGAAACTGGACAGTATTGCCCAAAGGGTTTGGACACCCTATATTTTCCCCTTCGGCTGCCAAACGGTGCATTTTTGTAGAAAGGGCAGAAAAAGGCTTTATACTGACAGAAGAAGAGTTGCCTAAAGCGGACGTCTCCATCTGCACTGCATCCGATGCCAGTACATTGATGTGTCGATGTTGGAAAGAATAATTGGTGCAGCATCGATGAGGATCCAGTCAGGGCACCTCCCACCTCTTTGGGGCTAGATAGCACACCAGAGGGGAAATAAGGCCCAAAGACTTTATGCAGGGAAATGTAATATTCCCACATTTCGATTAGAGTCGCCCCAGCTCTAACATATTTAGGGAGGCACCAGGTGAACTCTGGAGAACACTTCGCAGCCAAGGGTTGGGAGATGGCGTAAAAAATGAATTAGCATTTCGACCATTGGTGCTTCGGAGCTTCCCACGCCAGAGATGGCCCCTCACCCAAATGGCTCCTCGATTTGGATGAGGATTGAAAACGACACAGTGCCTCAGATAGTAATGCCAGCAGACGTTTCATTCTACGCTCTCCCAACGCTTTTGGGTGAAGCCGCTGACAGGAACCACACTGCTCCAAGTCATGGTGGTCCCCCAGGCACCACAGACAGATAGGAATGTTGCTTTGTGACCGACATCTGCCTGTCACAAGATTCACAGGGTTTAAACCCTGAAGGCATTGCAAAAAGCACACTGTTTCTCACACAAAATGTGGAGATGGGACGAAAAACGCCCCCCTAATTGCTCTGGATCTGTGTCGCAAGCGCAGAAAAGAAGGAACTGATGTCAGCATGTTGGCGAGGGGGTTATATGGATTCCGTCGATGTCACATCATGTGATGACGACAAAGGACAATTCTCCTGAAACACGTGTCTAGAGATGCACAGCACTGGCTGCACAATCAAGGGTGAAAAACTTAAGACTCTCTGAAGCAAGTGTTATCATGCACTGTATTTATCATGTTGCTTTGTGGCAAATAAAGTGCTGGGACATGAGGCAGTGTGCTTCCACTCTCCTTTTATTATTAAAATCTTTGTCATTACTTGTCTTCCATATCTCAAAAACAATAAAGGCTGCCCCATTTGAAAAGGCGTAGATAAGAATATTGTTCCCTATAACTTTAAAACTGATCAAGTTAAATAATGCTCTAGAAAGCCCTATTATCAAAATAGATGTTCAGAACGGATTAATTAACAGTACCAAACTTCATCAAAATTCTCACTGACTTTGGAAAAGTTCAAGGATGCCTCTTCAAATGACATCGTTCAAAGGCAAGTTTTATCTGAAGTAGTTAACAAAATAAACTAGACATACCTAACAAGAATCTGTTTCAGGCTGCTCTGGTTTGCCACAGAAATGGATACCAGACTTTAGATGAATTAATCAGTGGTTGTTAAGGGGGATGACTTTATTGGAGGTGACCAGCGACAAAATTGTTAAATGGAAAACAAAAGTCTCTAAATCACAGTACACTGTGTCAAGTGCCATTTGTTTTCAGCTTTAATTTGCTGCAGTGATTCCCCAAAGAGGCAGAAGTCAACCAACTACTGAGTTTTGAACTGGGCCAATTTTTAGATCTCCACAAGATAGTAGAACTGCTTCATCATTGGATTCTATGCAGACAGATTGTAATGTGTGCAGAAACACTAGTGATATTTTGTTGAGTCATATTTCTACCAAAGTCTGACCAAAGTCCCCATGTTTATTGAGGGTTTATGCTCTGTGGATCCCTAATAAGAGTTATGTTCAGAACTATGTTTTGCCTGAGCAGAAGGGAGAACATGGAGAAAGTCAGAAATGTCACACCAATATGGGGATAAGGAGTTAGGGGAAACAGTACAAGTGTGGAAACGTGGGGAGATAGGGGTGAAGGTCTGACAATGGCAGCTAAAACCATCAAGGCAAGCAGACAGGAGTCACACAGCAGTAGCATTCTGTGGACTAAAACCTTTTGCTTACTGTTTTGTGTGGCATCAAGGTGGGTTTGTGACTACCAAAAAAGCTGCAGAATGTGTGTAATTGGGAAATGCAAGAACTGCATAAGATCAGTTGGTGATGTATAGGAATGGGTTTAGGGTAGAAACTAAGAGGAATGCTCATGCTGCAGGCTCTCTAAAATATTGCAATTCGCAACTCTCTTTATGCAAAGCTGTTTCAGGTCAAGCCTACGGATGGAAGAAACATCCAACCAGTTCGGAAAGAGCCACAGTGGGACAACGGGGTACTTGTAGAAAAGTGCCTCGTTTTTTTTAACTAAAATTAAAGATCTCCTTTAAAGGAATTGCTTTGAAAAATATCTCTGTGGTTACTTAAGTGACCTCTTGTCTTGTAAAGTGAAATATGACAGGTTGTACAGCAGAATCAAAACTATCAATTTCAACGCGTTTTGTCTTGAATCTCATTCATAGAAACGGCAATACTTTAGACTGGCTGGAAAAGTACAATGGAGACAGCTGAAGTCGAGTCAGCAGTTCAGAGTAAGTTTAGAATAATTTGGAAAGGAAATAATTAATAACACTAATTTATACGTGGTTTGCTAAGGGATACAGCACTAAAGGGATAATATATAATTTTTAAATGATATACCATTTGGTTATTGGTTTATGACCTTTCAATTGATGAATAGACACCTACCTGTTGCCTGTTGTTTGGCGTATACGGAAGCATGGTGGATACATGGAACATAATCTCATAGTCCTGATAGGTTGTGTAGAGGGACTGGGTACCTGTGGAGTCCGCTATAAAGATAAAAGTACAGACCATGGAATAATTTTACACGTTTTATGAACTGTAAACAGAATGGCAGGTTAAATGGAACATCTATTAAATAGATTTAAAGAACATTTGTCTGGTTTCGGTTTCTTTCTGAGACTCCGTTTTCGGAATTCAATCAATTTTCCTGTAATTCGAAAAAACCATCAGGTTTTATGTAGGTATAGTTCTAAAATCCACACAATCAAACCCACAACTGCACTGGAGCATAAAGAATGATAGTACTATTCGAGAGTTTTCATCCTTTAGAGCCATGAACTGTGGAGAATAATGTCCTTTAGTGTAAGAATGTGTCACTTCCAGTCTAAGGATGTCCTCCAACATTGGTAACTTTTATAGAAACACATACTATTTGCAAATTGCACAACATCAAGGTGGATATCCACAGGTAAAACATTTGGAATAGTTTATGCTTTTAAGCGAAAACTCTGCAAACACTTTTTTTTACATCCAGTTGAGCTCATTTTTTGCCCAAACCTTCTTCGGATTCAGAGCATGTCTTGCATTAGCAAAGAGCAGCAAGAAAATAAAGAAATGTGAATGTGGCCAACTTGCATATGTATGCAGAAGGATGCTTGCTAATACTATTGCTGGTAAAGTCCTGACTTGTTGAGAAAGCAATTAAACTCCTAGGCAGTAGCCTGTCTACCAGACGGTAGGCAACTTGATGCAGTCTATGAGCCAACCTGCTAGGGTTGTCAAATGACCACAACCATTCAACATGGAAACTTAAGTGTTCTTGTTCTTTCACTATAGTAAGAGCATCGTATTGATATCGAGCTCATGTAGGATTCTCTCGCCCTCAGATTTCTTAAAGCGGATTACGAAAGAGTGGACTTCGACAGTGAATGCACTTTGATATGGACAGTTGAGAATACTCATTTTAGAAAATTAAACTTCAATGGGTTGAACTGAGTTGACATACAGTGGGCCCAAGGCAAAACTCAGAATCAACAGAGCAATTTTGGATGGTTGGGTGCTGGAGAGACAGACACCGATGGTACTCATCCACGCTAACATTTACATTTGCCAAGAAACCATTAGCAGCACTGTTTCAAAGAATTATGAATGAAAGGTTTATTAAGATGTGAGGCAAGGCGCATGTTGTGTATGTACGCAACAAACACATTAATATACTTAAAGTGTCCTGTTGAGTCAGTCAAATACATGTTGGCAATATCTGGGAAATTTTGAGAAATATTAACACAATATTAAAGTTAACCTTACCCAAATCTCATTTGATAGCAAACTATCGGAGCACTGGTCCAAAAGAGTAATGTAGATCTACCAAATCTTTAACTGGAATGGCAATTAGAAGGTCTGAAATATCTTGGAAAAGGATAATAACACACTAACAATATGTTAAATCTTATTCTAATAAAATAAAAAAGGTCCTAGAAGGAGAGCAGAGCTCTTTCACATGATAGGAAAATGTATGATAAGGAGTCTGTTCTGGAGTACCTTTGTCAAAAAGTTGAGAACAATTATAAGGATTGTAAAAATTAGTATGCCAGAACACTGTAATTTTGGACTGCATTCTAACCCTAGGAAAAGTAGATTGATGTATAGATTTGTGACATTATATCTGGTGCTAGCAAAAAGAGGTTTTGAAATACTATAGCTGCAATGAAACTGTCCTGAAATTGAAAGATGGGATAGAGATGTGTGTGAATGGGGGTGAGGGGGGAACGGGGCAGTGGACGAGGAAGAAGGAATGATCGGGGTTGACAAGCTTGGCAAAGACCTAAAAGACTAGTCTATGTTCAAAGGCGGGGACAGTGCTTGGGAAAGGTCTCCTAGAAACAGATTCTGATGGCTATAAAGATTAACCGTATCTAAAGTTGGCTTAACCTTGTCCTAGAGTAACTAGGAACACTGTTGTTATCTGTTTATCACTGGTGTAGGCCGTTCGGCATGCATGAAATAATGATTTTTTTTTTTTTTTTTTTTAAACAAATTTTATTATGTCAATATAGCCATCACCATGCAGAGCCCTGTAACCCAGAGACATCTGCCAAATCCTTCATACATTTACATAAAGGCAATAGACAATTGTATATTCAATAACTTCCCCCGCCCCCAAACCCCAAAGATCGCACTTCCTACTGCTAGCCCTACTCTCCCCCCTCCATCCATCCCGCTCTCCCCTCGCAGCGTACGCATCCCCGCACTGCCCCCCCAGGACCACCAACGTCCGTGTATAGCTGCCCCTATGGATTGGTCTCCCTCTCTGCGGGGGGTTCCAGCCCTATTCCACGGTAGTCTGCCCAGCGTTTCCAGATCTTAAAGTATTTGCGTGGGCACCCCCTGGCCTCGAAGACGGGCCGCTCCAGCCCCATACAAAAGTCCAGGCCGTTCTTCCATCCCATCATGGATGGGGCTCGTGTCGCCTTCCACTCCCTTGCAATATCCCGCTTGGCCAGAGTGAGTCCCAGCAACAAGAGATGACGTTTATATATATTGCCCCCTATGTCCTCCATGACATGGAGTAGAGCCAATCGCGGCGAGCGGGGGAGCTCCCACCCCAATACTTCCGAGAGGCACGCCAACACTCCCCTCCAGAAGCGATCAAGGGAGGCGCACTGCCAGATAGTGTGAAAGAATGTGCCCTCTTCCCTGCCGCACATCAGGCACTCCGGGGATGCTATCAGCCCCGCCCGCCACAGCCGCACTCTCGTGAAGTACACCCGGTGCAGGTATTTAAATTGAACCAGCCGGAGCCTCATGGCTATAGCAGCACCTCGCGGGGCGGCCAGCGCCTCCCTCCAATCCTCTTCCTCCAGAGCGCCCACCTCTGCCTCCCAGTCCCCCCGAAGTTTGCTCAGTGTGGGGGAGCTGTGCGTAACAAGGGATTGATAGATCCTGGAAGTTTTTTTATCTGGTAGATCCCCCATGAAGACTTTCGCCTCCAATGGGCTGAAGTCAGGGAGCGAATCCAGTCCCACCAATGCGGGCGACAGGGCATGCCTGAGCTGGAGATATCTAAAAAATTGCTCACGTGGCATATGGAATTCCTTCTGTAGCTCAGGGAAAGATTTAAGTATCGTCCCTCGCATGACATCTCCCAGCGTGGAGATGCCAATGTCATCCCAACCCTTAAAACCTTGTAGGGCCGCCAAGTGGGGTAGACGCCCATTGTGCCACAGGGGAGTCTCACGAGTCAAGGTCCGCCACCATCCCATACGGCGCAAAGCCTGCCTCCAGATTTGAAACACGACCTGCATGGCCGGGGGCAGCACACCCCTCAGGGACGCAGAGTAAAGGAGTGTATGCAGCGTGTGGCGTCCCATAAGTTGTCGTTCCAGCGCATATGCCGGGTCTCCCCTGTCCCCGTACCACCATTCGTTAAGGACTAGAAGATGTGAAGCTTGATAATATGACTGAATATCCGAGGTGGCCAGCCCTCCACAGTAGGTGGATAGGAAGCACGTCCGTATAGCCACGCGCACCCTACCCCCCTCCCACAGGAATTGCCCCAGCACCGAATTCACCTGTCTGAACCAACCTGGCTGAATCTTGTATGGGTGGTTCTGTAGCTGATATAGGAGTCGAGGGAGCGCCACCATTTTAAATATTGCCGATCGCCCATACAGAGTCAAGGGCATACGGGACCAGATTTTAATCTCGGAGCGAACGCGCTCCCATACTGGGGCCACATTTCGCTCCCAGGTGACCGCCGGCACATCCGTCAAGAACACCCCCAAATATTTCAGTCCTCCCAACGCCAACTGAACTGAAGAGGCCCACGCCCCCATTTTCGTGCGCTCACCCAGCGCCCACAGGGTGGACTTGCGAGGGTTCATGTACAAGCCGGACGTTTCCCCGAAAACCTGCATAATGCGCAGGAGCCGTGGCCCAGTCCTGTCCACATCCGTAAGAAAAAGGAGGACATCGTCCGCATATAGCGCAATCCGATCGGACAGGCCCGTGGCCCATTCAAACCCCCGAACCTGCGCGTCTATGCGTATCCACCTAGCCAGCGGCTCCATAGCAAGAGCGAAAAGATACGGGGACAAAGGGCATCCCTGCCGCGTTCCGCGTCCCAAGGAGAAAGTAGGAGAGGTCGCCCCCGCTACTCGCACCGCCGCCGTGAGGTCCGTGTAAAGGAGCGTTATGTAGGAAAGGAACCGGGGACCCAGATTCAGTCTGCGGAGCAATACGAAGAGATAAACCCAGCTGAGGGAGTCAAACGCTCTATCCATGTCCGCCAGCAGCAAGGCCGCCGGCTGTCCCGTCCTTTGTACGGCCGCTACTGCCACCTGCGCCCTCCGAATGTTATGTCTGGTTGCCCGCTGAGGCATGAATCCCGCCTGGTCCGGGTGCACTAAGGTGGTGATATGTGGCAAGAGACGGTTCACCAATGCTTTGGCCAATATTTTGGCCTCCACATTTAAAAGGGAAATGGGGCGATAGGAGGCGTGTTGGTCCGGGGGTCGGCCCGGCTTATGGAAAACCACAATTTTGGCGTGTCTCCAGTCTGCCGGGAGCGCCCCCCTATCCCTGGCCTCCTCGACCACTGCCCGAGAATACGGGACCACTTGCGCGCGAAACCGGTGGAAGAATTCGCAGGGAAACCCGTTGGGTCCCGGGGCCTTGCCCGGGTTGAGCTCCCCCAGCGCCACCCCCAGCTCCTCGTCGGTCAAGGGGGCCTCCAACTGGTCCCTCACCTCGTCGGACACCCCAATTGGAGGCAGGTCTGCAAGAAACTTATTTGAAATAATGATTTTTAAGTTCATATAATTTGTTCATCTGAAAAATAAGTTTACAAAAACAGTGATTCGAATAAAACAGATCAGTCCACCATGCTCACAGCAAAGAGCAAGACATGATGCACAGAAATGGACGTACTGGTTTCAGGAGAATACATAAGGAAATGTAAATTTCTTCTGCATACCAGTGTACTAGTAAAAACATAAGGGAACCTATTTTGCTGTTTGGTTGATTTTCGATCAACTTCTGATTTGGTCAATAGGATATTGTGGGCAAAATTAAATGGTATGACTATTCCCAGAAGCATTTTAGCTGTGCCAAAGGAACTATATCAGGGGGGAATAAACTCTGCCAACTATAAGCGGATGGTCTTTTCAACTCAGATGTAAAGCACGTAGGGCTTCAAGGAAAATTACATGTATTTAATGATTATTGTAAAGTAAATGATTTAATAATAAGTATATAGAAAACGTATATCCAGGTAATGGGGAGAAAAAGCACGCCTTTTAAGTCATCTATTGGAAATTTGAAAGTAGAAAAACCCTTTCCTACAAATACTTGGGTATGATGCTCATTAAAGTTTTACATTGGAAAATGTATGTGGGTGCCCCAGAAACCTGAGGTTTAACAACTGTGGGGTGTTTAAAGAAATGCAAATGAGAATGTGGAGGTCCGTCAAGAGGCCAATGTTGACAGCATATGAAGATATGGTACCTCTCAAATTTTATACGGGCAGAAATATTAGGCCTGAACACCACGCATGATGTGGAGAAAACAGAGGGCAAATGTCTTAAAAACTTATTAGGCCTCCCTCCATGTTCCATGGTTCAAGCAATAAGAATGGAAGTCAAACTGAACTCTTGGAACAGCACAGTGGCAAATGTAAGCCTGTGTTCCTGGCATTAACAGTTACATGTCTCCAAAACAAAGGTTTCAATACTCTGTGCAAGAGAAATTTGCCAGATTTATCTACTCTGGGCAAGGGATGTAAGGAAGTGACTTAGGAGCTAAGCTGAGTAATTCAATCTATATAACTTTAAAAATAATGTTCCCATGCCTCCGACTAAAAATAAATTAAAGGAAAGGTGTGTCATGGAATCATGGGTTTAGAGATCTGACAAATGTTCGACAAAGGCACTTCAAAATTCCTTGATTCATTGCACGGTGATGAGGAGTGTACTACTGAAATTCTGTGTGGGCCTAAATCCCGCTTAATCAATCCAAAGTGTGAGGGGAAAGCCCTGGCGGATGGAGACATGACGTGCAGGTGTGGATTAAAAGTACATTGCTCCAATGTTCATGTTTTAATGAACTCTTTATATTTTATCACTTTAAAGCGCAAGTTTAAAAAAATTAGTTCTCGTCACGTATGATGTAAAGACTCAAATGGAAGCCCAGTGATTTTTATAGGGTATGCAATATTAGGATTTTAGATTTTTACTAGCAATATCGACACAGATAGCACAGGGCGCTCTGTTGATTTTAGTGGATACATACATTTTACAGTTGATACTGGTTTTAGTTAAAGTAGGTCATTGTAATTTTTTTGCTGTAGATCAAATCTGATGTAATCACAATACGATGAAGATCTTAAATTGATTTTTAGGTGAATCTTTATATATATGTATGCAAAAAAATGGTATTGTGTAACAGACTAAGCGCTAAATACAGTTATATTTCATGACTATTTTTTTTAAAAGAAAAGACCCCCAACTTCACTAAAAACTAACCATACCCATCAAGAAGTGGATTTCCTAACATTGCAGCTCTATGAAACTGTTTTTGTTAACTGGTGTACATCACACAAAATTAGATTTATTTTGAACATATGTGAATGAACACGTAAAATATCTGATTTTGTAAAAGCTACGTACTTTTAGTATCCAGTTGGGCAGCATATTTGTCAAATCCCTTGAGGCAAACCTTTTCTCCAATCAATGCAAGGAATTCTTCAAACGCGGGTCCTGCACTCTCATTGTTGTACATTTCCTCTTCTGAGCTCTGACCCGCTTTACAGTACAGAATTCCCACTTTATGTTTTCTGCAAAGCTGGTAAGAAAAATAAGAGAAGAATTCAGTACGATTATTTCCAGGCTCTGGGACATGCGAAAAAGCCAAACAAGGTACCATTTGTGAAAATATCTAGCTTTTTAATCTGAAAATGATAAAAGCTGTAAATACTAATGCGACTCAAATTAAATTAAAACATTTTCATGGTGTTAACATGAAAATATGTTCCTAATTGAAATTAAACACTCACAATGCAAATCCTTGCCAGCAACTCCTCTAGAACAGGGAAATATATTTAGTAGAAGCTTGAGATCAGTTATCAGTGCCACTCTCAATGCATAACGAATAATGCCACCTTTGGTGTTCCCCGCATTGGTGAAATAACAGAAGACGACAAAGAAGCTTTGGCTTTACAAATGATCATTGACAAAGCCAACCTGCCTCACATTTTAAAAGCAATACAGACTTACTTACTGGCTTTGCTAATGCTATTTGCCAATGCTGTTGCAGGTCGCCCCCCCCCCCCCAAAAAAAATGCTTCTTTGCAGGTGCTTAACAGCATCTATAATAAAAAAACGTTTTCAAAGTGCAACATCTATGCGTACATGTGTGCATACAAGTCAAGAATTAGCGAAAGTTTCCAGAAACTGTTTTCACAAGTTGATTATCTCAGACAGGGAACAACTGAATGCTGTAAAGGAACATGATGGTATCAAAACCGAGGAAACCATCACACACTCTCGGAGCAGAGATCAGCCCAAAAGGTAGTCATCTGTATTAATACTAACCCTGGGCGGACAACTACGCTACGCTCGCAAAGTTTGGTACTTTGTGCTACTTCGCGCTACGCGAATTGCACGTAGCACAGTGCAAAATCGAGTAGTGTAGCGGGCATTTTTTGCTCACTCGCGGACCTCAACGTCAAGTTGGCGACCGTGAGCGAGCAAAATGACATTCTGGCGAGACTTTTTCCTTGTTCGCGATCAGCAACATCAAGTTGCCGATCGCGAGCATGGGAAATAAACCTCCTGGCGAGGTTCTCAACGCGGGGAGGTCAGGTTTCTCATTGCAAGTGGTCGCGTATGCCCGCGTCCGCTCCTGATGAGAAACTACCAGTCCGCGTTGAGAAAGCTGCCGCTCAATTAAAAATCTACTCGAGCGGCAGAAAACGAAAGCTCGCACTGTGCAAGATGCCGTTTTCAATGATTGCACAGTGCGGACTAACATCCGGCACTGTGCAATCATCGCGATCAGCGCACTACGCAGTTTGCGTAGTGCTACACGTATCTCGCGTAGTGCTACGCGTATCTCGCGTAGTGCACTTCACGTAGCTACACGTAGCGCTACTACGCGAACTACGCCCAGGGTCAATTAATACTGTATACTTCTGACAGCAAACCACTAGACTGCTCTACGCTGCTCCTTGCATGGTAGTTCTAATTAAGCATACTGGAGCGCTGGAGATGGCATCCCATTATCAGTGGACATGCTTTCCAAGAAGTCAGCTAAAGTCACTGCGTGGCGGAATTCTATTAGCAGAGATTTGTTCAAATCAAAGATTAAGATCATGCGTATCCCCTGGTTTTCATGGGCATAAAAAAGTAACAAGAATAAAATGTAATTTCAATCGCTCCAGATAAAAGAGGTTGCTCAATTTCCTTCTGAACTTCTGCAATACCGGAGGACATTTAGAAGAAAAAGAAATACGGGACCCAGCAAAAAACATCCTTGAAAATATTGTTCATGCAACTTTTCTGTTAATGTTTGTTAATGGTGAAAGGACAACACTCCACCTTCTACTTTCAAGTGCATGCTTCCACCTTCTACTTGAAGTGCATGCTTCAGGATGTTTAAAAACTGGGTGAATCCTGAAGGAGAAATAAGCATGACGTATATCTCAAGCTACAGAAAGTAAATGTGTGATTGTCCTGTGTTTGGCACAAAATCTCGTCTTTTTACAGGTGATCAGGCAGGAAAAAGAATTGAATCACCAAAAGGTAGTTCTAAAACCATTTTCTAAATCTTGCTGGAAGAAAAGGAAGTGCGCTACCAAGTCTATTTTCTTAGACCGCACCAAGTTAACGTAGGCAGGTCTCGAGGTTTGAACTTACAATGGTATTTTTCCCTAGTCTTTCTCAGGGTGCCCTTCCAAACGTGCATTAAAACGTTCTCTGAGGACAACCAACAAGCAGTGTCAGAATCTGCATCAGCACCTTCCAGCATCTGCAAGCTGCAGTTGATGCAGAAGATGCTGTAAGTCCTTGCCCTGTTTTGGAGCTATATCCAACATCCCAAAAACTGTTATTGAGGAAGCAACACACAACTAGGCAGTCTTCGTAAATTAAACCACGCTTAATCTTAATTAGGTTGACCTTCACCATATTCAAGAAAGGTCTGCAGTGCAGGCCATGCTGACTAAGGAGGAGGGCTCAGAGTACTGCAAGACTATTCAGATAATCTGTTGAATGAGGCTGAAGATAGACCAACTGTAAAAACAAGAAGACTATTTTTGCTTTCTGCCTCCTGTACAACGGTCGAGAAGGACGCCGGTTGCCCGCTAGGATAAAATAAAACCCACGCGCCATTTGCTAACAGCCTAATGGGCTAGGGGACAAACCTGCACTCATTAAGAGCCAGCAACAGAGAAAGAGAGCGCAACCAAGATAACAGGCATACAAGAAAAAGAAAGTGTTTGCCAAAGGAAAAGAAGGCTCATCACAAATATATTAAAATATTTTTTATAAAGACAAATGACTGCTGTGCAAATATTTTACTAAATGAAGAGATGGCGTAAGTTATCAACTGGACTCTGTGGAATAATCAAAATAATTGTAGCTACATCCTTTTACTCCAGATCTACCGTTTTGCTGGAGGCAATATTTTTTCAGCAAATTTAATCCACTCTAAATCTGGATTCTAAATATTATTTGGTCAACCTAGGACACCATATAGCATTTGTTTTGTGCCGCAGAACAAAGGGTGGTCATTAGGAAAACTATTCCTGATGCAACTTCCATGAAAAGATCACCTATTCCTTCAAGGGCCAATTGCACTTTAAAAAACTTATTTTTTAAACGTTCGCTTTTTGTATTCATATCTGGCTTAACTGGTTGAGGTATTTTGAGATTCCAAAATCCATCTTCTAAAGATTTTAAAAGACTAGACAGTTCAGTGGTGTAGAACTTCATTACAGTGTAGACGACAGTTCTTTAATGATGGCATCTTATGCTAATTTAAAAAGCTTCAATGTATATGCAACTTTCTTAACAGCATTTTTGTTAACTAGCAACAGATCTGGGACTTCATACGTAAACTTAACCCAGGAGATATTTACATTTTCTTTAAAACAGCAAGTTGTGTTTGACTCAAACACTGAAACATTCTAGTTATAGAATGTATTAGCAATTTAAACAATAAAGGACAATTTACATCTACAGCAATGTGGTTCCTTTTATTGATCTAGAATGTGCAGACTGAATCCTGATCTCATATGTCCAACCAGACAATGACACCTGAGCTGAATTTTCTAAGATGCTCATATGGGTTAGAAGCTGAAATTAGAAGAGAAAATTATACGGTGAAAAAAACCTACTACTGCTGGCTATCATGTAAAGCCTAACAAATTCTAAAATGTGTTACAAACGTATTAAACTTGAGGTGAGGCAATCCAGCAGAATCCAGCAGAAGAATAGGAGAGGTAGAACAATACGTATAGGAATGGCTTATAATAAACAATAAGCCAATGCACAAGGATGAAACAAGTGGACGGACTCCGTTAAATATCTCCCAGTAAGCATAAAACATCAATAAATAAATTCAATTGACAGACAAGCAAGAAGTGATTCAGTTGGTGGTAGTCCTTTATAAGAGTGAAACGACTATGCCTCACCAAGACCTGTAAGGCCTAGAAATAGCCTTGGGAAGAGAAGATGAACTCTGCGCATCTTTAGAAGAAAAGGATCAAGACACTACTTTGGGTTTTCTTTCATCACTTAATAAGCAAAATGAAGGAAGCAGAACAGTTAAATTAACAAGGCAAGAACTACAACACAACCATTTGTGTTCACTATAAATTTCAAAAATGTGCTTAAGGAAACATTTATTTGATCGCAGTTTTATATGAAAAGTTGATTTTGAAGGCTAAATTAAGATTGCTGGGTGCAAAGAAAATTATACATGGAGACATACACAGGACTTACTCTTTGCTCATCAAGCTTCAGTAGTTGCTCTGTTACTTTCGGGGTGTTCAAGGCAAGTCGTAAGCAGTGGTTATTTAATTCAGGTAACACATATTCCAAAACATCTTTCAAGGGAATCCCTCTTACAGTCCCATGCTTTGCTGTTGTTGGAACAGCATCTTCCAAGATACATCCTCTCAGAGTTATAAGCTATAGAAAAGAAGGAAAACACCAACATTACATATATACATCTGCACAGAAATATATGTGTAAAACGAGAAACAATGCTTCCATTCAAGTTAGCATGTTGTTAGATAATTTCACAAGGAACAAATTATGGTTTAAAACCAAGACATTTGGCAGCAGAACCACTGTGCTAAAGATTTTGGTGGCTACCTATACATTACGGCAGGGCTATTACAGTAACTGTGGTTTACAAATAAACACTGTAAATAGTAAAAACTGATGACACTCAAAGGTTGGTTTGAAGGTTACACGCACTCTAAAGCTAGCATACACTCATATTTCTAACATTAATGGATGGTTCTAATAGACCGGTACCTTGTATTTCTTTTCAAAGTCTATTAAAGTCTATTAAATCAAATGAGGGTCTCTTTATACACCTTGGTTTTGAAATTTAATAACCCCTCTGCTTTCGTCCTTTACTCCATTTTCTGTTACCACGTTGGTTTGATTCATGTATACTATAAATCGATATTATCCCATGGGGGATTTTTACATATGTGTCTTTGTTGTTCTTATAGATGTTGTATTGCCAATTTTATATGTATGTTGTAGTATACACTATAGGTTTTTGTATGTTCCACAGCCTTGATAAAGTCCACAGGTGGTGGACGAAATGCGTTGGCTGTTTTTATGATATTCATATGAAGATTAAAGAATATTTTGGACACATATTGACTGGATGGACTAAGTCATTGTGGAAACCTTTCACTGGGGTGCACTCCACAGTCGTGGTTGAAATAGTTTTGGTCCTTGGGATCACTCACCGAAAACAGCGGAAGTAGTGGATGTGCATGCCAAGTAGTTTCGGATTTTCAGACTTTGGACTGAATTGGGGCAACCGAGAGGGAGGTGCACTTGCTATATAGCCTTGCTGTTTCATTGTTGTTGTCTATAACTAAAAAGAAGAGCTATATTCTAATAATAGCTTCTGCATTCAGCCTCAAACACACATTTCTCCAGATTAAGTGTACAAACACTGCAGAGTAGAGAAGAAAAAGCTATGCTTACAAAGATGGCATTACTAGCGTTTCAAAGGCTTTGCAGCAGATAGATAATTTAGGAAGGTGTGCTTATTTATTGCTTTATAGAGCCATTTCCCCAATTTAATTGTACAATTGTTAAAAAACTGCGTGCACCACAATGAAATGGCGAAACACTTGACGAAATAAGGTGATCAAGAAGAAAACGTACTAAAGATAAGAGCACTGGTTTGGACAAGTGTACCGATTTGTAAAATTGGGGTGATAAAGAAAATCAGCAGTGTGGAGAGAACCTAATTTTCACTGAAACAAACAGAAAACATAGCAGTGGAAGTGAGAGACAGGAAGACTTGGGAGGGTAATGCAAGGGTATGATAAATTAGGAAAGGGAATGGTATGTGCAATGAGTATAGGTAAACAGGAAAGCTAAAAAATAAAGTAGTGTTATGTCATAGGTAAGGACCACTACCTTCAGCTGGCATTTCTAGCTCTTAATCCTTACTAAGCAGTTTACGTCTGGTGGATTACCGACATAAGTTACCTTAAGCAATCTACGTACACCTTGCCTTAGATTATACTCTAGCCACAATCCAGGAATGTCCCCTTTTTTCAGTATGGAAGTGAGAAAATGAATCCAACCACAAGTCCAACAATCACAAATTAACTAACAGACCAGTATGGCGTGGAAGGATGACTTTGCTATGTGGACCTCAGTTGAAGGTTTAAGAGATGGATGGAGGGGTAGGGAGCAGGTGTTTGCCAATGGTGACAGAGAAGACAAGTGAAGAACCAGAGCTTCAGTCAGAAGAGGTGGAGAAATCATAAAACCAGGATACAATAAGTAGATCAAGGCATTCATGAAGTAGTACCAGGTAGGTAGCAATATCGTCTCACTGCCACACTGCAGCATATTTACCAATTACACTGGCGCCTGTGGAATTCTGCAATCAAGGAGGAACTAAGATGGCAAGAGAGGAAGAGATAGCAGACGTGCCACCGCTTCGAATGAGCAACTCAATGCTGGCATGAGTAAGGAATAAAAAAGCAATCACCTTCTTCATTCTGACCTCCGCTGTCCACCACAGACAATAGCATAGACGAGCCGAAGTATGTTGTGCCAGTCCCTCAGTAATGCCACCCATCCTACCATGCTGTTTTTTCTAAAGTTAAATCACAGTGAGCAACGCCACTTGCTGGTGTGCCCAGCCTACTATGCCTGCATAATTTCATATACAGGAGTGTCTGCTGCAACACCCTTTGATTATTTGGGCTATCGTTTGACTGGTCCTCGTTTCCGTGAGGAACTCCTTTTTAAATAGCACTGTTTTTTTCGCCGATATTAAAAGGAAGTGCGAAGACCACCCGAAGAAAAACCTCTTGCTTTTATTACCTCTTCTGTCCTCCTTTATGCTAAAGAAAATGTTTTTGGTGAAAATACTAGAAACATATTCTGTTGTGAAATCAAAGTCTAGTCACAAGGGTGTATGTGTGTGTTTGTGGTCGCGGACGTCACAGCAAAACAAAACCTGACAAAAGTGAAAGCAGACTGCGCTAATGGCGCTGCTTTCACATTTGATTGGTGCCTGGGGGCATACCTCTCCCCCCCTCCCCCAACTCACCCATCTCTGTGAGTGGGAATGCACTGGAAAGGAGATAATGTCCTCTTTACAGTGTTGTCTCTCTCTGGTGGATCCCTGTTTGGGGATCGCACCATGAATTTTATCCCCAGCAAAAGTCTTTCTTCCTGCCCCCACCCTTGGGGGTACATAGGGTCAACTTAAAGGGGATCACAGTCTTTCTGTTTGGGGTTTATCATCAACCTGCCCATTAGACATCAGGAGAATATTTTTAAGGAACAAAGCACAAGTTACTACTTGCGTAACGATATATCTGTAAGAGACATTAGTTAGTTATAGATACTGTACCTTGGAATATCCCCAGGCGTCAGACTGGATCCGGAAAGTTTTGCTAGCAGTACCCCTGCGTGTCAGTAGGTGGCGTTGTGCGGCTCTGCGTCCGTCGCTGGCGTCGTAAGCACAGATATGACGCTACGGAGACTACGTAGGCGCCACCCATGCGCGTTGACGTCCGTTCTGTACACGACTTTCCGAGCCAGGAACGCAGAGCCATGCAAGAAACTGAGCAATGGTGCCAAGAAACTATGGCCCTGAAAGGGATGACCTTAACCCTAAAAATCAGGTCGCAGAACGGGGAGGATGGGTGGGGCGGTAAGGAATCTATCACTATCTAATGTCTTACAGATATATTGTTACACGAGTAGTAACTTGTGCATCTGAAAGAGACACGTTAGTGATAGATTCCTCACCTTAGAATAGATACCCTAGCACTACCAACCCCGGTGGTGGGTCTGCGAATAGATTACACCAGAAATTCACGGAGAACAGAACGGCCAAAGAAGCCGTCTCTCCAGACCAGACTGTCAAAACAGTAATGCTTGGTAAATGTGTGCAGCGAGGCCCATGTAGCTGCCTGACGAATGTCCTGCAAGGGGACGCCGCGTCTCAAGGCAGTAGTGGCTGCAGTCGCCCTGGTAGAATGGGCACGCAGCCCCACAGGAGGCTCTTTCTTAGCCAACGAGTAACAGGCCTTGATGCAGAGAACGACCCACTGAGAGATGGTCCTCTTGTGCAGAGCCCAACATCTTTTGGCACCCACGTAGCTAACAAAGAGCTGGTCATCCACCCGGAACTGTCATGTGCGCTGCAGGTAGAACGAGTGAGCACGTTTTGGGTCCAGATGGTGGAGCTTCTCTTCCTCTTTCGAAGGATGCGGAGGCAGAAAAAAGGTGGGCAAAGTGATAGTCTGCACGATGTGGAAGGGCGTGACAACCTTTGGCAAGAAAGAAGGACGGGTCCTTAAAACCACCTTGTACGGATGAACAGAAAGAAAAGGAGGTTTGGAAGAAAGAGCCTGGAGCTCACTCACTCTTCTGGCAGAGGTGATATCTACCAGGAAGGCCGTCTTGAGAGTGAGACGACGCAAAGGCCAGGTATGAAGGGGCTCGAAGGGAGCGCACATCAGTTATGTCAAGACAAGGTTTAAGTCCCATTGAGGCATTATGAACGGCACGGGAGGAAACGTGCGCGTAATGCCTTTTAGGAAACGGATAACAACCAGAGACTTAAAAAGAGAAGGCTGATCTGGAAGCCGTAAAAAGGCGAATATGGCCGAAAGATAACCTTTGATAGCGCCCAGAGCAGAGCCCTGCTGGGCCAAAGAAAGAAGGAACAGAAGGACTTCAGAAAGAGGGGCAGAGAAGAGATCCACAGCCTTCCCTGTGCACCATGCCTCAAACTTGTTCCACCTGCAGTCGTATACAGTTTTAGTGTAAGGACGCCTGGCTGCCAGAATGACATCACAGACTTCGGGAGGAAGATCGAAGGCTATTAACTGTCGCCGCTCAATCTCCACGCATGGAGGTGGAGACTGGACAGGTTGGGTGGAGGACCGACCCCAGCTGCTGCAACAGAAGATCCTCCCGAAGAGGCAGACGAATCGGGGGTGGGGTTCAATCGCCATGCTGAGTAGCTCGGGATACCAGTATCTTCGTGCCCAATCCGGAGCCACAAGGATGACTTGGGCCCGGTCGCGCCGAATCTTCTTCAGCACTCTTGGCAGAAGTGGTATAGGCAGAAAGGCGTACAACAGACCGCAACTCCATTCGCGACGAAAAGCATCGCCGAGCGAGTGCTGCCTTGGAAATTCCAACGCGCAGAACTGATGACATTGCGCGTTCTCTTCAGTGGCGAATAGATCTAACCAAGGCTCTCCCCACTGCTGAAAGAGACCTTGCACCACCTCCGAGTGAAGACGCCATTCGTTATCCATCAAGCACCAGCAGCTGAGTTTGTCCGCCAAGGCGTTCAGAGAACCTGCCAGGTGTTGAACCACCAAGGTGATGCCTTGATGTTCCAGCCATGTCCAGCAGCGCAGAGCCTCCTGACATAGGGTCCAGGACCCCACCCCGCCCTGTTTGTTGCAATACCACATGGCGGTGGTGTTGTCCGTGAACACCTGCACCACACTTCCCTGGACAGAGGGAAGGAATGTCTTCAGTGCAAGTCGGATCGCCCGAAGTTTCAAAAGGTTGATATGGAGCCGGGACTCCACCGGAAACCAGAGTCCTCTGATCTCTGCCTCTCCCAAGTAGCCTCGCCATCCCAGGAAGGACACATCCGTCACCACTGTGTGCTCCAGTTGGGGAAGGGAGAGGGATCTACCATTGACCCAATCGCGATTTGTGAGCCACCACTGCAATTGTCGTGCAGTGCCCTCCGAGATCTGGACATGATCGGACAGGTTGCCCTGATGCTGCGCCCACTGGAACTTCAGGTCCCACTGCAGAGACCGCATATGCCACCTGGCATGTGGCACCAGCAGGATGCAGGAGGCCATCAGGCCCAGGAGCCGGAGGGTCATCCTGACTGAAACCCGGGATAGAGGCTGAAAGATCGGAATCATAGCCTGAATATCCCAGACTCGCTGCTCGGAGGATAAACCCGAAACCGTGTCGAATCCAGAACCACTCCGATGAAGGGGACCGTCTGAGAGGGACTCAGGTGCGACTCCGGCACGTTAATGGAGAACCCCAGCAAATGGAGGTCGGCCGTAGTCTGAAGGTGGTTGACGATTGCCTGGGGCGAGCCCGCCTTCAGCAACCAGTCATCGGGGTAAGAGAAGACTGAAACCCCTGACCTGCGCAGGTGAGTCTCGACCACCGCCATCACCTTCGTGAACACCCGAGGGTCGCTGGTAAGGCCGAAAGGGAGCATGGCAAACTGAAAATGCTCCTGGCCTACCATGAACCGCAGGTAACGCCGGTGGGCCGGCAGGACGGGGATGTGAAAATATGCGTCCTGCAAGTCCAATGCTACCATCCAGTCTCCAGGGTCGAGGGCAGCCAAGACCTGAGCCAGAGTCAGCATTTTGAACTTCTCCTTCCGGAGAAAGCGGTTGACGTTCCAGAGGTCCAAGATGGGACTCAGACCCTTGCAGATGATCTGCAGCACCCACGTGTCCGATGTGATATCGTGCCAGTGGGGGAGGTGATGGCGGATCCTGCCACCCACTGGCGCGGGGTGCTCCACAAAGCTCGCATTAGGAAGGTTTGGAGGTAGAAGCAGCGGGAGCGGAGGTGGACTGACCCCCACGTTGATTCCCAGACCACGTCCGCGGACGCGCTGAGGCTGGGCTTGCTGAAGGAACGTGCCTGGGCGCCTCTGCCCTGGCCACAAAAGGAACAAAAACCAGGAGTGGCTGGGCTTTTCGTATTAAGACCTTAGGACTTGGCCGTGGCCCGCGAGTCATTAAAACGCTCCAGTGTGCTGTCGGCCTTATCGCCAAAAGTGCCATCGAAGGGCATATCCATGAGCGAGCTCTGGACATTTGGCTAGAACCCGGTAGATCTCAGTCAGGCATGGAGACGAAGCACCACAGTCGTAGAAATCGCTCTACCCAGTGAGTCTGCGGTGTCCAACCCACACCGAATGTCGATCTTAGCCGCATCCTTACCCTCAGCAACAGCTTGGGACAGTACAGCTTGGGTCTCCTCAGGATACAGAGGCAACACCTGTGCCACTGTATCCCACACCGTATAGGAATAGCGGCCCAATAGGCATACGGTGTTCACCGGCCGCAGCCCCAAACTGGCTGAAGAGAACAACCGCTTACCGAACTGCTCCAGCTTCTTAGAGTCCTTGTCCGGCGGAGCCATGGGAAAGGCACTCTGACGTCGAGGCTTGGATGACCAGGCTCTCAGGTGTAGGATGAGTGGTCAGAAAAGCGGGGTCACCAGGCACCGGGCGGTGATGCCTGGCGACATTCTTATCCACAGGGGCCCCTGTGGCTGGCCGCGACCAAGTGTCCAACAAGACGTCAGTGAGGGCATCGTTGAATGGTAGCAGGGGCTCCGACGAAGTGGACGCCGTCTGGAGCACTACAGTGAGAAGATTAGTTTTGAGGGCCACCGTAGGGCGATCAAGCTTGAGGACCTCAGCAGCCCGACGGAGCACCATCTTGTAGGAGGCGCCCTCCTCCATGGTAGGCGGGGGGAGGCAAACCCCGGGTCGGAGGAGACATCGAGGCCACTGGCATCCTCCAAGTCGTCCGCCCAGTCCTGCTCGGAGTCACACTGACGGGCAAAAAGGTCCTCAGACCCCTCCCAGTCGTCCTCCACCTCCGCCACATGGGGAACAGACCTCAGAGCAGGCACAAACAGCATCAGGAACGGTGCCGAGAACGGCACCGGCCAGGGCCGAGCCGGCGCCACTTCCCGATGCGGATCCCAGGTAGGAACAAAATGGTCCTGGAACCTGGGCAAAGGCGGGACAAATCGCACCCACTGCAGCACCGGAGACCGAGCCGAGGGTGGCGCTGGGGCCGGAGCCGGCAGCGTTGGACCTTGTGGCGCCGTGGCCGGAGCAAACGGCGCAGGATCCTGTGGCGCCGAAGCTGGATCCGCCAGCGGCGCCGGCGGCCCCACAGTATCCAGACACTGGACAGTGGGGCCCGAAGGCGCGCCGGCAGAACCCGAGGCCTAAACAGGTGGTCCCTGGTAGCAAGAAAATCTTGCACCTTTGCGGGAGTCGCCGATGGACCCGGGTAAGGTGGGTTGGCCGCGGGACTCCCGAGCTCCAAAGGAGCCGCAGGGGCAGAAGCCCTGTCCCCCTTGTCCGCATCCTGGGACCGACAGGGGGACGAACACGCTTCTTCGACTTCTTTTTGTGTGGTCTCTTACCCGAATCAGAGGGTAAAGACTTGGAGCCCAAGGAGCGACGGCTGATGCCCTGCGAGCATTCCCTGGAACGTCCCATGGACCAGGAACGGCGCTGGGATGAGTGCCGGAACTCCAGCAGCTTCCGGTGCCGCTCCCTCAAGGCCTTCGCGGTCATGGACCGACAGTACCGGGAGTCGTGGTCAGACTCCAGGCAGTAGAGGCAGACATCTTGGGGGTCCGCCACGGACATATTGCGACGGAAGGCCCCACATGACTTAAATCCAGGCATCCCTATGTGCACCAAGGAACCAAATTTGTACAGGAGACAAAAGTCTCAAAAAGGGTAGTCAAATGGCAAGGCGACACGTATAGCGATGCACAAACTAGTGAAAGGTTGGTATGATGGAGGGATAGCACTCCCGTACATTAAGCTGTACTACTGGGCCTCCCCCCTGATGGTAATCAACCAATGGCTCCATGCTGATCAGGGAGACCCGGCCTACCGTATGGACAGACACCTACTGGGGGAGGACAACCTTATGGGAATACTATACAATAGGAATCAACACAAGCATCTCATAGGCCCTACAGCACATACAATTAAGATCTGGCACGCAGTACAGAAGGAGATGAGATGGGAAGGAGTCATCACGCAGGCGACGCCACTCTGGGACACCAATAAACTGGGCAGGCTACGGAACACGAAGGGGTTCAAACAGTGGGATTTGATCGGTATCTCAAAGGTAGGGGATGTGTGGAAAAAGGGGAGCCCCGTCCCGTTTGAGCAGTTGCAGCGTAGCTATGGGATGGCAGACACTGAGGCGTTTCGCTACTTACAGATAAGGCATGCCCTTACGGCGCTTATACCACAAGGCACTAGGCTCCCAGAGTCCACACCCCTTGAAGATAGGCTCCTTACTGATCATATGACGAAGAAGGCTATCTCACTCACATATAAAAAACTAGTAAACAATCAACCAGACCTGACACAAGCCCTCAAAACTAAATGGGAGGCCGACGTGGGGGAGCTGGATGAGACGGATTGGCAGGACGCGCTGGCATCGCCACGAGAAGTGGCGATCTCATCCAGATTTAAATTAATACAACTTAAGATACTACACCGTACCTATTATACCAGGACACTACTACATAAACTGCATAGAGCCGACACACCACTTTGCGTCAGACAGTGCGGAGAGCCAGGCACGTTCTGGCACATAATATGGCAGTGTGTACACATCCAGAAATATTGGAGAGCAGTCATGCGTACAGTTGCGCAGGTCACGGGGGCAACATTAGTCCCTGAACCCAGGGGGTGCATTTTGAATATTTGGGACGAAGCGGATATCACGCAGACAGTGCAAACATGGGTAGCGTTGGGGATGGCGTTGGCGAAAAGAGACATTGCGCAACAATGGGGAGCCAGGCAAGCTCCGACCCTCCAAAAATGGTGCAATGGTATGGACGACCTAATGGTGACGGAGAAATCGGTCTATGTGCACAGAAGATGCCCCAAAAAATGGACTAAGATATGGGGGAAGTGGAATGACTATCGAGGGAACATCTGTGAACCCCCGCAGGATGAATCCCTAACGGATGACTCAGACTAACTTGGGGTGTCTGGGGTGGCATGACACGAGATGTTTGCCACGGTGTGGGAAGAGGGTGTTGGGGTCCTGAGGAGACAGAATGGAACCTTTGAAGCGCGGCAGCGGCTGACACGAGCAAACTATGATGTACTTTATTTTGCACAATATGGTATTGCAGTATTGGTTACAAATGAAAATGTTAATAAAAAGAGTTTTAAAAAAAAAAAAAAAAAAAAAAAAAAAAGGGTAGTCAAAAAGTGACTAAGGTACGTGCTCTAACCGGATCTGCGCTTTCTGGCGCGGAAAAAGAAAACTGACGTCAGCGAGCATGGGTGGCGCCTAAGTAGTCTCCGTGACATCATCACGGCGCTTATGACGCCAGCGGAGCCGCACGACGCCACCAACTGATGCGCAGGGGTACTGCTAGCAAAACTTTCCGGATCCAGTCTGACGCCTGGGGCTATTCTAAGGTAAGGAATCTATCCCTAACGTGTCTCTTTCAGATTATGGGGTGTGGCCAGACTGCTCAGCCATAGGGCCCTGTCCCCCATTCAAAAAGCACCAACAGTTTTTCTGCCCACCTGGAGCCTACACAATACCCATCCCCTTGGCAAGCAACAGAACATTTGGATTGTTTAGGGTGTTGTTTTGACGTATTGGCCAGCAGAGTGGGATAAATCCCAATTTCCTCTCACCTGCCTTGCTGAATGCCTGCACTATTTGTGCTCTGAGTGATCCAAAAACCAGGGAAACCTATCAAGCCCAAACATTTGTGAAAGCTAGACATTAAGGGGAGTCCAGGGTGGTCTGAGGTATGTGAATCCCACTACCTTTCCATATGCAGAGAGCCCTGCTAACTTAAACTATTGGCTAATATCATGCATTTTGCTCACAATTCTGTAAGAGAAAGCTCCAGAATCTGCATGGATGCACAAATATATTACCACCCAGCTTTCTCACCCTTCTTCCAATAAAAACAGTACCCCCACTTATGTGGCTGTGCATAGGGCCCATGACAGAAAAGGCACCCTAGTGCAACATGGAGACATCAAAAGTTCCCCATAAACAAGAAATTTGCTATGTGAGAAGCTGTGGAATTTGAATCTTGCTTGGCCGCCAACCATGGAAAACTACCAAACCCAGAAATGTCAGACAACTAGACATCCAGGGGAGTCCAGGGTGGTGTGAGATTCTTACCCAGAATGCCCAGTAACCTCAAATCTTTGGAAAAAAATCACCTATGCTTTTCATATCTCTGTGATGGAAAGTTCCAAACTCTAGAAAGATCCACAACATTCCTGCCACCCAAGTGCCTATACTTCTCCCCATAAAATGGGTACCCCATTTGTGTGCCTTGGCCTAAACTTACAGACGGGGTCAGTAAACTCAATGAGCTATCTTAACATCTTATTTGAACAAATATTTTGATACCATATCAGATCACCTCATCAAAACCTGGTTCATCTGCTCTGTGTGCAAACATAGCGGTTTACTATTAGATTAAAGCAAGGGCGCAGTGAATCCTCGGCTTTAGCAGCTACCGTGGGGGTGTTTCTCTTTTATGGGCCTCTTATCTGAAACTTGGCAGATAAGAATTCATAATTAACTAAAAGCAAGAGAGAAAGGCTGGTTGCTAGAAAAGGAAGAGAAAGGTGACGAGGTGACGGTGAAAAGATGGATTGATGAGTGAGTGAAAGCATGGGTGGTTGAAAAAATATATGGATGAGTGTCTGAAAGGATGGATTAGTAGGTGAAAGGATGGATAGATTAGTGGGTGAAATGATGGATGGCTGAGTGGGTGAAAGGATGGATGGATGAGCAGGTGAAAGGGTGGATGAGTGTGTGAAAGGATGGGTGGATGAGTGTGTGAAAGGATGGATGGATGAGTGTGTGAAAGGATGGCTGGATGAGTGTGTGAAAGGATGGCTGGATGAGCGTGTGAAAAGATGGATGGATGAGCGTGTGAAAAGATGGATGGATGAGCGTGTGAAAGGATGGATGGAAGGGCAGGTGAAGGGATGGGTGGAAGGGCAGGTGAAGGGATGGGTGGAAGGGCAGGTGAAGGGATGGGTGGAAGGGCAGGTGAAGGGATGGATGGAAGGGCAGGTGAAGGGATGGATGGAAGGGCAGGTGAAGGGATGGATGGAAGGGCAGGTGAAGTGATGGATGAGCAGGTGAAGGGATGGATGAGCAGGTGAAGGGATGGATGAGCAGGTGAAGGGATGGATGAGCAGGTGAAGGGATGGATGAGCAGGTGAAGGGATGGATGGATGGATGAGAAGGTGAAAGGATGGATGGATGAGAAGCTGAAAGGATGGATGGCTGAGCGGGTGAAAGGATGGATGGCTGAGCGGGTGAAAGGATGGATGGCTGAGCGGGTGAAAGGATGGATGGCTGAGCGGGTGAAAGGATGGATGGCTGAGCGGGTGAAAGGATGGATGGCTGAGCGGGTGAAAGGATGGATGGCTGAGCAGGTGAAAGGATGGATGGCTGAGCAGGTGAAAGGATGGATGGCTGAGTGGGTGAAAGGATGGATGGCTGAGCGGGTGAAAGGATGGAGGAATGGATGAGCGGGTGAAAGGATGGATGGATGAGAAGGTGAAGGGATGATGAGCAGGTGAAAGGATGGATGGATAAGTGGGTGAAAGGATGATATATGAAAGGACAGATTAGTGAAAGGATGAGTGGGAGAGAGGATGGGTAGATAGGTGGGATGATGAATGGGTGAGCGGATGAGTGGGTAAAAGGATGCGTAGATGGGTGGAGAAAGGATGGCACAGTAAATGGAAATCAGAGTGTGGATGGATAAAAGTATAGCAGAGTAAATGGAAATCTGCGCGGATGGGTGGGTAAGTGAAAGGATGGAAGCGTAAATGGAAATTAGAGGGTGGGTGAAAGAGTGGGAGAGTAAATAGGCTTCTGAGAAGACAGATGATGGCAGAGGAAATGCCGATCTGAGAGGACTGCTGGATGATGGATGGATGAATGAATGAATGGACAAAAGCTACAATTGAAGGCTGAAAGGCTTTTTTAATGGATTGGTCCGTCAAATTATGGATGTATGCATTGATAATGGATGCTGGATATGTGAACGGATGGATACATGGATGGAATAGCCAATGGATGGAAATAATGGTGAAAGATTGGAATGATGGGTGACAAAATGTAAACAATGATAGATGTTTGGTGCTCTTCTAGGGGGGTTCGGGCTCACTGGCATCGCATGCTTGGCGCCGTCAGAGCTTCGGCTGAAAATGGGGTGTACTTTAATGTTCTGGCAACTACCTTAATGAAACGTTTCAGCTTTTAAATGAAGATTGAAGTATATCGACGGCATCTGGTGTAACAAAATAACAATGTTCAAGAAAATATAAGCACAATTATCATGACATAAAATAAGTTCATTGAAAATCTGCTCCTTTGCGCCTTTCCCTGGTGCTATACCCAACGAATTTCTCAATGAGTACTGAGATAATGCTTTGAGTGTGCTCTGCAATGCGCAATAAACATTTAAGCAGATTCGCGTTCTACCATTCCTATACATTAATATATGAACATTTCAAAGCCCAGTACCGGGAATATCCAGTAGATGGTGCGCTTGCTTCAATTAATGCCCGTCTATGCCCAATGTTTTCAGTCACCTGCGGACCATCAGTATTGTGACAAATTACTGCTGCATAGACGTAACTGAGGCTGCGGCTTTAAGCAACCAACAAGAAGAGTGAGACTGCAAGAGTCGGATGGATAGACCTCAAACTTAAATGATTCGTTTTTCCCCAAGGGGAATGTGTAAATCATGAATCGTGTGTGCAGTTTCTTCATAGAAACAGCAGTTTAGAAAAATCCGAGAGATTATCCGTAAACATCATCCACAGATTGTGTGCGCCCCCGCAGCCCCCGCGGCGCAAGGAGAGGGAGGGGATTGAGGGTTCTTGGGGGAAGGGAGGGTGGTTATTAACCCTGAGGCATATGATTATCTCTGAGCTATGAGTCTCGAGGGCCTCTCAACTCATTCTATAGAGGGGGCTCGTCATTTTGTGTTACGCGAGTGATTTGTGACAGGCGACTCTTACCAGAGTTCAGTTCGGCATGCTTAAACACACCCATTCTGGAAAGGCAAAATCCACATAATCCGATGCCATGCTATCCCCCTTCTCGTAGGTGTGGCACATGTGACCTGGGCTTGGCAAGTCCGCTGGACGGTCAGCATTGGGAACACAAAAGCCTGCAGTCTATTACAGACCGTCGACCAACGACGGAAGTGCACATTCACCACAATGTCCGTGCCTGGGTGACATTCGTGACCAGTCAGAATGCAAGCTCACCTGCACCACTCACAGGATGACCATGGCCAACCGAAAAACGTGCACTCCAGCAGGGACTACCCACCCCCTCACAACGACTGGCATGGCCACTGTTAACTAGGCAGTGCCCAGGCAAACCAGTCCAACCGCAATGACTGGCAAGACGAATGTTCACGAGGCAGTGCCCAGACGGCAAATTAGTCCAACCACGACTGACATGCCAGTGTCCAGAAGGCAGTGCCCGGACTGCAAACCAGCCCCACCAACATCAGCCCACGACTGGTGGAAAATGACACGAGTTAAAATGACCTTACCCATCGTCCCAAAGGAGAGTTTGTGATCAATAAGCAAAAAACATGCGGCATGCAGAAGATGTATGAGGACACGTTAAGAATAGATCCCACACATAACAAACGGCCAATTGTTTGCAAGTAGTACAAGGGCTTTCCGTAGACTGCAGAATAAACTGCCCTTTCAGCTCTGCCACCACAAGAGCGCGCGTGAAACTGTGGGATCAGCCACCCTGCAAGAGCTGTCAACATTGCCAGAATGTGGTCTTAACGGCACAGCGCTCTGCCATCTATCGGTACACATCCCACATTTGCAGGTACACTTCCACTCCCTCAAATCGCCAGACACCATCTGGGTTTATTTCAATCAAGTGATAGAGATCGCCAATAACCAGACCACCACCATTCCAGCCACAGCGAGCTTGGAACCCACGCCCTATTCCTGCTCAACTTCCAGTCTTTTACAGACCCCGCTTAACTATAACCCTCTGTAAACTGGGATGTTTAACAACCATCTCCCTGCAAACTCTTGAAACTCTTGCAAAAGTCTTCAATGAAGTATCCTGCTTAACCACCCAAGACCCACTTCCCCCTGCAGTGCCTGCTAGACAGGCTTACAGTATGCAGTAGGTTCCGTACTATAAGAACAAGCATTTTTAAAAAAAACGATAAATAAAAGGCATGGTCAATTACAATGCCAATAGCTTGAACTCTAGCAAATGAGAGACCTATTGCATTGCAAATGCGTTAGGAGAGAGCGAGTCCTGCGTTAGGAGAGAGCGAGGTCTTTGAGAAAATTGTGCTTGGAGGCTGTAATTAAAACCTACTGAGCAACAACACACACTTAAAAGGGGCTGTCCTCATGGGCGGTTACAAAATGGGAAAAGGTGGTACTAAGGAGTGACTACTAAGCCTATTGACTAATGAAAAGCCAGTTTACAATGGACAGTGACACAAACCAATGAAAAAAATGGGCGGAGCCTCACGTCCATGCCTTAATACAGCATGCCCAGGCTCGACCTAAAAATACAGTCCACGATGACAACCACCCCCACTCTCGTTGCTCAAACACCACTCAACAGGAGGTCTCTTTTTCTCTCTGAATGGCTTCAGAGCAGCCCAGTTACTTCCCAGTCCAATAGTCCCACTGAGCAGCGATGGCAGAGATTCCCAGAGGCTGAAGGGTCTTAATGTGAAACTGCCCTGCTGTCCTCCCACTGGAGAGGACCCCAAGTGCTGCACCTTAAACTGAGGTAATGGGCTGAGTCACCATGGAAATGGAAGACAAAACCTTCCCCTGACAAAGTCCTTTCACAGCAGGGAATAGGACTCCTTACGCTTCCAGGTGCACACAGAGGTGAGGGTCGGACTTGAATGCTGGTCCATTAGTCAGAGTTTGAAAGGCCAGGTGTGCTACGCTTTGAGACAAGCTGGATGGCGGAGAGTCATGGTGATCTCAGACAAACCCATTCTGCGGACTGTGGCGTCCGTTCTGTGAGGCCTGGTGCTCTTCATAAGGGGACACCTTCTGAGCCAGGTAATGAATGGATTTGCGTCATATAAACGTACAATGAACTTAATAACAGGGATGATTGCACCAAGGTGTTTATCAACTGCCCTGCAATATATAAAGTTGGCGGGTGCTTACAGAACATGTTTATTTGGACAATTTATTTATGGTGTAAAACGATTGGCATGCTTAAACAGTCACATTACTTCATAGTACTGAATGTACTGCTGTGGTAGTTACACACAGGTACCCTTTCTAGGTGAGCAGGTATATATCACACCTACACGCGGTGACGTGCACAAGAGCTTTCTCAAGGGTTAACTACTGGTACTGGGATGTGCTTAAATGTTGCTCTGCTTGACGGTCACTCAAAGGCGGCGAGACAAGTACCTGCAATCTCTCTGAAAGATAAAGTGCCTCTAGAAAGATTGTTAAAGCCGCATTCCTTTAGATACAATGTGAAAAAGAAATCCTTCTACAGGGTTTTGCAGATTGCATGCTATTGCAAAAACTCTCCACCTGCCATATTCCTGAAAGCCTGCATGAAAAATTGACCTGGACTTAAACTTTCATGTTTTCCTTTCCTTTTTTATTCTTTATGCTCCTCTCCTTTCCTTCTTCATGCCTCTTCTGTATAAAAGACTACTATAAATCCGCAGGCCTATCTTAATCGCTCTTTCTTTGAAATCATATCCCTGTAACCTAACAATATCTATTCATTCCACCAACCATTTACTTCACATCTAGCCCCCTACACTGATTACACTTAAGTCATGAATGGACCCCAATGAAACTGGGGCAAATGCATGGAATGGCTTCTTTGAGAGCACAAGACTAATCCCAATAACCAATGGATTGACCTCAACCTTTGGGCTGCCAAGTAGAGTGCAACTCGCCACAAAGTGCTACAATGCTTCGTCAAGGGTAGTAAGCGCTATACAAGTACAATTTCAGTTCAAGGCAATTACAATTCAAGTGCGAGGAGGGAGTGTACGAATGACGATACAAACAATTCTTGCTCTTCTGACTCAAAAGAGAAGTAATTTATTGAACCTTGAGTTCACAGAAGTGGTGCTCAATATATAACGATTCAGAGATTATCTTAAGTGGCATTTGTAGGTCTTCTGCAAGAATTGATGAATGTTTGTTGCAAATTCTTTCTTACAACAGTTTTTGGCAATTCCTTAGACGAATAGTATGTTAGGAAGGGATCAAGGGTTGTTCAATGCTTACAGTGGACGACTAGCAAACAGTATAGCAAAAAAATATAGTTCTCACATTTCACCATGACCTGTATGCTTAGGTTCACAGCCTGATACTTACACAAGTATCCCAAGCACGGTAATTAGCAATGTCAGCTCCTGTTTGGTGCTTGTACCATACCATAATATTTAATCTTCATGTGCATCAGGGGTGGCTAGATATGACACTGCAGGGAGGACCAGCAAACAACTACCTTTCAGTGGCCACACTACAGAAAATAATGCCATTTAAACCAGTTACATACAACCCAGAAAAGTGACGAAATTAGATAGAATGGGCCATTCCTTTTGGAATTGCTTTTGAACGAGATAATACGCTCTTACACTTCACTGACGGGTAGCAGTGACAACCCGTGGAGAGGGAGACAAAACAAATGCGCAACAAGCAAGAAATTCCCCTGGAAGTTGATCATGGCTCAAGACGAGGGCACCGTGAAAAAGAGAAGCGGGAAGGAAGCTCCTGGTCTCATTGGCTGTGAAAGACAACCGGCATTGATTAGGGGCTGCTAGTTTTATATATCAATTTAAAATACAGCATCCCGCCCTGTGAGTGAACTGAACCCCACCATGAAGACACAACGATGTGCATCAACCTTGTGGTGAGGAAGCCCAGTGTCACAATGTGAGTTGCATTCTTACGTATTCCTGAAGGGCTGGGGCAGACAGAGGAGCTTATCATTCCATTCCGCTCTTCCCAATTATCCATGGACATGGAGCCCGACTTAACTCCTTAATGGCTCCACCCTATGGGGATCACCGGCATTTCAAGGGCTTTTCACCTCCTGTAGATAAGCAGATTCAATTTATAGGTTTCAATGTATTTCATGTTCAATGGGACGCTGTCCAGCAGGAGCTGGGGGTGAAGTGAAGGGTGAAGCTCTTGTACAGCTCCAAATTGCTGTTGAATGATCTACTTTAACATAGTTTTCCAATTGGTAGCTTGGGGAGAAGACAAGGTGCACTCGAAGGTGACTTCATGAAGTCGTCTCTAAAACAACAATATGGTTAAAATTCAACCCCTAAATATAAAAGGCTTTAATGATCAACGAAAAGAGTCTCATGGAAACTTAATAAAACACCGCCCAGAGAGTATCTGTCTGCAGGATAGGAGGGTTTCGAAGGTTATTTTCACTGGAAACAAAGACACACCAGAAATTAAAGACATTGAGGTCAAATACAGATAAACCAGCTCAGTAAGGCTGCCAATGAAAACTGAGTGCCAAAGCCAACTGAAAATTATTTATACTGGAGCAGAACGGGCTTTGCTCCACCTTGAGAGGTAATCACAGGGCACAAATAAAGTGAGGAAGTTCCTGAGCCAACAAATACCCTCATCTGTCAGACAGAAAAGGCATATGTTAAGGAAATAATACCAAGTTAAGGACCCGGCTGACGATGAAAGGGGAAACGCCTTATGAGTTCAGGAAGTTCTACGAAACTCAATATTCTTCTGAGGTTAGCTCTTCAGGAGATCAGAAGGAAAATATACCTCAAGATAACCTAACTAAAATCTATAGGAACTTTGTCCTGTAATTCATTCTTAAATCAACAGTATTATTTAACTATATAGAAAAAGCATAACAGAGTTCCCCTAACTATAAGCAAGGCTGATATTCTGGTTATTCCGAAGCATGTTCACAGTCCGCTTTTTTACTCCTCTTACAGACAGATCGTTCTTCTGAATGTTGATGCCAAGATTTATACAAAATGCTTACATACAGATTGGAATACTTAATACCTAATCTGGTACACCTACACCAATCAGGATTTGATCTTGGCAGGCAAACACATGGCAATAATAGGAAGGAAGTCCACCTAGTCAAGAAAGCGGAAATAAAAAAGCTCCACGCAATCTTGGTGTCCTTAAACTCCAAAAAGGGCTTTTGGTCGGATGGATTAGGATTTTTTTTACAAGCAGGTATTTAGGGAACTGGCGATAGGACACAACTTTCTTAAAACGGTTCAGGGCACTATTACAACCCAACTGCTGGAATTCTCTTGAATGTCCAGATATCGAACCAGATAGGGCATCATCATAAACTTTAGGGATAAGAGAACAGTGAATTATATTTGTGATTGGGTCCAAAATGATTCCACATTAACCATCTACCCCCTTCCCCTTTCCTACTTCTATGTGGTGGTGCCCCAAGATAGGGGTTGTAACCAATATTATGGTGGACAAAACATGGGGAGTGTTGGACCTATGTCCTAGGGGTAGCTTGACCTAAGGTCAACAGGCTTACATCTCCATCAGGCCTCTCGTGCGTGCATCCTACTCAGCTCGCAATCTTGCGCAGCACCACCCAAAAAGGACACTACACCGTTTAAATGTAGAAGTTACTAAAAACTTTATCTCAATTTGTTTTCATTTAAAACATGTTTCAATTAGACCTTACAACCTGCACAATTTTCAGTACATTTCCTTATGAATGTTTCTCTTATCTGGCGGCAAAACCCATCTTTACATTACAGATAAACTTTTCATTCAATGTTTAAAAACTTAACCCACTGTCTCTTTTCAGACTGGCATTCCTAGGTATTTCTTGACCCCCCAACATGAAACGTTATTTCCAACTTGGCACCCCTTTACTACCTTCCCTGGGGCCTATGCACAGCACCTGAACTTTAGGATGTCTCCCAGCAGCTTAATTACATATCATTTACTATTGCCTTCCTTTATAATCATGGTAACAGTCCTGGCAGTTAGAAACTAATAAACATTTCAAACATTTCATTTCATCACAATAATGCATAGGCTTTAATCTCCTCGAGGTCTGTGCGTGTTTCTTAAGGATCTCGGCTTCCCAGAAAATAGAAATAACAGGGATATTTATAACGCACCCTAAGCTCAACTGTGGGCCTCGCAGAACTCTCTCTCCCCCTCCCCTCTCTACCAGGCCCTGCTTACGGTACAGTCTTGATTTCCTCCGTGCTCGGTGTCCCGTCGGTACTGGAGCTGCTGTCCCCTCACACCATGGGAGACAGACCCGTTCCTTAGCGCGGAATCCTTTCCCCAGGGACGGCGGGTATCCGGGAACTTCTCAGAGTTCCCGCCCCACAACTGCTGGAATAGTGCCTCACTCCGAACTTCCACAGCCAGCCGCGGTGAACTGAAGCGGGGGCCCTGGAGGTTTCTCGTACTCCTCTCCGAACACCAATGCACAGCGCAGTCTTCCTCACTCACGTCGGCAAAGGGGCGGCGTTTCGGCCCCTCTTCACGTGATCGGAGGACGGACCCGCCCCTCCCTTCCTCCGGCTTCCTGAAGTGACTCTCCTCACGCTGTCAGCGGCGTCGCCGACCCCCTGCTCTTCTCCTACTTCCGCCCACGGGGCACCACAAGTCCACCCAAAGGACCACCAGACACCCGACGATCCCGGGGTGGCGATGGGGTCCGCTTCAGGGAGGAACTCGTCGCAGGTATTTTACAGTGGGGGGGGGGGGGGGGGGTCTGGCGCTGCACTTGCGCTACCGGGTAGGCTCCGGGACAGTTAGACAGAATGGCTTAGTCCTCTTGCTACGGCTGCGGTCCGCTCCTCAACAATTAAAGGTAAAGGAGTTACCGCCAAGGCCAGTCTACTTGTCAACGAGGGGCGACCAGGGAGATACTCAGAATAAGTTGGTCCTGGGCCACAAGGCTAGTCCCCCTCCATGGGCTCCCGCCCTTGATGAAAATTCCAGAACTACGATACTCCTCCAGTTCACTGCCTACTCCCAGGGACCGGTCGCAAGGTCAGGGGTGATGTCACTAGGTTCAGGACTCTGTGCAGATCCGTGGACCTGTCTGTTCCCCTCTAAGTACAACCACCTCCTCACACAGGCGCCTTACTCCTGAACCTTCCGCTGTTCTGACCTCTCCTAAAATGGCCGCCCTGCTGTCACCTCTATTTATCACCTTGGACCTGACTTGCTAGAGAGGTCCAGAAGGTTCTAGAACCTCCCATAGCAGTCATGGTCCAGGTGCTGAGGTGACAGTTGGAACCACCATTTTGCGAATCTCACCTTCCTCGCCTATTTACCTCAGTGGAGCACCTTGCGCCTCTCCCTCAGGTAGTGAGGGTGAGGCGCCCAGAACCTCTACATCAGTACCCAAAAAAAGTTTGGTAGACAGAAAAAAATTGAGAAGGGGTCAGGGGACAAAAATAATAATTAAGGAGGGAACTGCCAAAGGGCTGACAGGTCTAACAGGGAGGTTAGGGGAAAATTTGGAACTATATAATAGGTTTGAAGTGCTTTCTGGTTTGGAGGATTGCGACTGACTTCATGGGCTACATCTCAGTCAGGAGGAAGTGCATACATCCCCTAGCCGGCCAGAGGTGGCTATTATAAACAATGTTACTATTTCAGAGAATCCAGAGATTAACATTGTCCCCACACTTCTAATTGTAAAATCCTGAGTTGGAACATAGCGGGATTGAGAAGTAAATGCAGGGACAAAACCTGGTTGGAAGAGATAAGGCTTTATGATATTTTGGCATTCCAGGAAACTTGGGACACAGACCATAATTTTTATATAGATGGGTATGCACATTTATTTATTTCCGCTAAACAGGCACATTATGGTAGGGCACAGGGAGGTCTATTAATGTGTTTTTCCCTAAATGTGCGTGGTTCATTAAAACAAATCGAAGTAAACTGCCATAATTGTTTGGCAGTAGAACTATCTCGCCCACACGCAGGGAAAATTTTAATGGTTAATTTTTATAATTCTCCCAATAGTGACAGCACTAATAAATTTTTACACAACTTAGAGGTGTGTTTGACTGCTTATCAAATAGATAATCAGCAAGCTGAGATTATTGTTATGGGAGATTTTAATATTCACCCCTGTGAAACAAACTGTATCTTCGATAACTTAGATGGTCCCCAATACTCTGCTCCGGTACACTTTGAACATACGGAGCAAGGTAAGTACCTCGAGAACCTTATGGCAACCATAAATCTTTATGAATCGGGGTGTGTTAAGAGCGGCCCGAGGGTTGCCACCTATAAGGGAACAGCCATCGGAACAATCAGACTATATTTTTATGTCCGCTGCAGTCTTAAGTAGTGTCATCTCGTATAAAGTTGGGTATTCTGTTTTTAGTGATCATAACCCCGTTATTTTAGAATTGGCCCAGGGGGCACTATTATCAACTATAGCATCTGACCAGAGGGTTATTAGTCGAGAGGTGATGATAACTGCCCAAGGAAGGAAATTAAAATGGACGAAAGTGATCCCAGAAATCTTTGTAGGAGAAGTCCTGTCCAATACAGAGAAGGAAGTTAATATCTGTTTGGACATTGACGCGTCAAACATACTGATTATAGATGCTTTTGAAAGTATCTGTAAGCAAATTTGTAGTAAATTGACGAAGCAAACGCCCTCAGAACCCAGCATTAGAGGGAAAAGATGGTTCAACAAAGATTGTACCAGGGCCCACTCTGCCCTCCTAAAAGCATTAAAGCAGACCCCTAGAAACAGGGAGCACATAAATATGTTGAGGAATTCCTATAAACAAGCTACCCGGACAAGAAAAAACCAGATTAAGGACGAGGCATGGGACAAACTTATGTTCCCGGAGGTCCTGAGGGACAGTGGAAAGTTCTGGAAAACCATTAATGATCCCTATTTCAACAGTGAGGATAATTCTCATCTGGATTGTATTATCCAAGATGAGCTATGGATTTCCCACTTTGAGAAAATATACGGAAGGGAGGGGACTGAGAGTTCGTCAGATCATATCAATAATTCAGTCCCATCGCCAGGATTGGTCTTCCAGGAGCAAGAAGTATTACAAGCAATAACGGAGACCATGATTAATAAGGCACCAGGACCTGATGGGGTCCCGGCGGACCTCTATAAAAGTTTTCCTAAATTTTGGGCTAGGATATTGACTAACATCTTCAACGCTTTAGGCCCAAAAACTATGCCTACATCCTGGTCAAAGTCCATTATCATCCCGGTATTTAAAAAAGGACAGAGGGATGATCCAGCTTGTTACAGGCCAATCTCCCTGATAGACTCTGCTGTAAAGATTTTAGGCAGAGTTATCTTAGATAGACTGACAGACTATTTTGAGGGTAAAGGGATCCTCTCTAATGCTCAATACGGATTTAGAGCAAAAAGGAGCGCATTAAATCAATGCCTTAATTACAGCTCCTTATCAGTAAATATACTGTGGTCAAAAAGGGTTCCCTCTACTTGGGTTTTATGGACCTCTCAACAGCATTTGACCTAGTTAACAGGTCTAAGCTTTGGCAAATCTGAATTGATATGGGGATCGATTTCACCTTGGTTAAATTCCTTGCTGATCTACACTGTGGTTTGATCGCCTCTATAAGAGTTACCCAAGACGGCAGATGCACCAGGTATTTTAAATCAGAGAGAGGTGTTAGGCAGGGGTGCATTTTGGCTCCCCTGCTGTTTACATTATATATTAATGCTCTAGAACCTGCTTTGAAGAGAGCCACATTAGATGTGCCGAGAGTTGGAGATACAATCATACCAGTTCTCTTATATGCCGATGATGCAGTTCTTCTCGCGCGAACAGGCATTGGATTAAACAAATTATTAATGAAATTTAATACTTTTATGGAATCACTTGATTTGAAAATTAATGCTAAAAAATCACACGTTATGATAATGGGGGAACAAAGTAAAAAGAAAAAAACATTGACATTCCTTTGTGGTAAAGACGTGGTCAGTAGGGTCCCGGTTTTCACATATTTAGGAATTTTATTTAGTGAGAATGGGACCTGGGGACCGCAAATGAAACATAAAAGAAATGTATTTGTAAGATCCTCATCAGCTCTCATGGGTTTCTCAAAACGCTTAGGAGCCAGACCTATGGAAGCCATTATAAAGGTTTACAAGGCAAAATGCCTTGCAATAGCTACTTATGGTTCTGAGATATGGGGATATGCCACTGAAACCCAGCAGATTCAAGTGGTGGAAGATGCTTTTCTTAGATCCTTACTTTCAGTGCCACAGTCAACGCCCACCTTTTCGATCCACGTGGAGTTGGGACTGGAATATGTTATAGATACAGTAAAAATGGCCCCAATAATATGTTGGCTTAAGGCCTGGCTTAACGATGAGATCTCTTTAAATCATATGATCCTTAAAGATTGCCTGGCCTTAGACCTAGCTAGTAAAATCCCATGGTAAGCCTACATTAAAACAACCCTTAATAAACTTGGTAGGCCGAAGATTTTCTTGTTACCAGAATCTATTAAGAAAGCAGACCTGGGTTTGATTAAAACTGCTATGATAAATTTAAATCTCGCAGAAAGAGAAGAACTAGAGCTGAAGAAACCTTTAGTAAGATTACACTATGGGCTAGTGAGCCTACCTGGTCTGGAACCCTATCTGAAGTTAGTAACACGCCCCTATCATCGTTTTCTGTTAATCAGATTTCGATTTAATTTAATTCATTTTTTATCAGGTGACTACCCTAAATGGGGCTTCCCTGATAAAGTGGAGCCCTGCAAGTGTGATAACGCATCCCCACAAGATACTCTACACCTTGTTATGTTTTGTAGGTTCTACTCCGATATCAGGAAGAAGTATTTATTACCGTTGCTTAAAGAAATAGGGTTCACCCAGGTCAGACCAGCCCTTGTATATCTACAATTAATGAGCAATGTTCGGATAATTTTTCATGTTGCTAACTTCTTAGTTGCTGCTGTTCGTATTAACAATAAGAAAAAGAACAGTAATGCAACCGCAGGACTAGACACACTGTGAACTGATATAATGCTGTAGTTTTTGTGGGTTTTTAACTGGAGGTTATGATTCTTAACATGTTATGATTCTTAACATGTTCTTATTTATCAATGATTTTAACTGTATAGAATTTTTGTGTATACCCCTGTATGACTCTGTGGGGACTGTGCCTCTCGTCCCGTTTAATGCCTCTATAACGATAACCATTGACGCCATGTCTGTGCTCACTTTTTAATTGATGTAATGTTTATATGAAATGTTCCTTTTTATGGTATTAATTTTACCGAATAAAAGTATTTTTGACTGACTGACTGACTGAACCAGATAGGGCTACAAAGGGGTACTAGACAGGCATGCATTCTATCACCTGTATAGTTTATTATGGGTATCGAGCCATTTGCATTCCATATACAAAGATCTCAAGTAGTGCATGGATTGACCTTTGGATCAGAAGTACACAAATTGATTTTGATTTCAGAAAATGCCCTTTGAACCTTAGGTAACCCCGAAAAATCACTTCTTGAACCTGTAGATCACCCCCAACAGCCAGAACTTAGTTGGCTATAAAAACAATACGGAGAAAATGAAGGTTTTGAGTCTCACGGTCTTCGGGGATATTGTGACCCAATTAAAAGAACTATTTCACGGGCCACTTCTCATATTTGGAGAATAAAATCATATAAGAGTCTAAGACACGGCTATGGTGAAATATGTTCCTTTGTGGTTATAAAAATAAAATTATAGCAGTCCTGGGACTGAGATTTCCATTTCGTGGCTAAGTACGATAAAAGTCACAGAAATGTATATACTTCTGATAATTTTGTACCTTTCCAGGCCTGCCAGTAAAGGTAGAAATCCACTTCTTGGAACACCTTCTACAATATACATCTCAATCTATAAGGAAGTGGAACAGAGACGCTGTAAAATGTTTACAGAGCATGAAGTAGCAAGGTGAAGAAGCTCTGAGATTTGGGCGCAAACGATCTGTCAGCACAATTAAGGGGGGCAAATTGGTTCGTTTAAAATAGAAACTGACAAAATATGGCCTTATATGGAAAAAAGAACTATAATGGGCCAACACACTAGGGATGTTAATTACTTAACTGAGGGAGTAAGGCACACTTCTGCCGACTGCTCTCAATGTGTGGGATAGTATACACACAAAACAGGGACACTGCATCCTTTCCACCCTTATACAGCCCAATTCGTTTTATTCCAGACTTCTCACCAGCACTCCAACCTGGTTTATTCGATAATTGAACGGAATGGAAAGGTACACTCAGACGTTAAAAAAAAAAGTGCTCATCAAAACCTCCACAGAAGCTAAAGAAGACTTTCATCTAGGGGAAACAGAACCGTCGCACGGTGCCTAGACTCATTGCCGGGTAATGAACTCCACAACGAAAAAAGCGACCACAAGGGATACAAAAAAAAAAATCGATTTGCCTATCTAGTCACTCACATCTGAACGAGAGATATTTAAAACATTTACAAAACATCCCTGGATTCAAAAGTCTCTCAACACAGTAAATATAGGAGCATGTGGGAATATACCCTGCAGAGGGTGATTTCTAATACAGACCAAGAAGTCTTATGGGAAGATATGCATAAAAGGGTGGTCAATATGAAGAATAGAGAGATATGCTTTAAACTAATGTATAGTTGGTACAACAATCCAGACATGATTCACTGTATGTTCCCTAAAGCAAGCTCCAATTCTTTGAGAGGCAGTAATCAAAAGGGTGTTGTGGCACATGGTTGGTGAAGTTGCCCCAAGGTCAAGCCTTTTTGGCAGGAGATACAAGACGTAATTAGGGAAATGGTTGGATTTTTTTGGCGGTTAAGAAATTGGCAAAGGTAACATGATAGAAGAAGAAAAATAGATATCCCCACTCTGACTTAGCGGCACTCATGTTTATGCCATACATTGGACAGTGAAATGCTTAAAAAGGAACATAAGGTGAGAACATTTGAAATGTGATGCAAATTGGAAGCCTAGGGTGGGTTACCTCCCAAGTGGACTGCCTGTAATGCCCTAGGCATCTCGTTTGTGAACACAAAACATTTTCCTGATTTCAGTTTGAGCATTTGAGCTTCTGCACTTATTTGGGACGCTGACTGATAAGCAAGGTTAACAGCACGAAATGGGTTGGTGAGGGGTCTTGTAGCATCCCACTCCAGCCTGGGTACCCACCAATGACTATGCCACACACGGAGCTTAGTATAACACGTCTTTATTCATCTGTGTGTAACCACAAACAACATTTGAAACCTGCATTCACTTCACTATGCTCCAACACTTAAGTCACAATGCTACAGAGTCCATAAGACGCCAAAGGGGTTCTGCAATTGCTAACTCACACAACACTACATCTTAACCTCGGTTACATTTAAAAACAACAATTTGAACAAATAAATATACAATTATAGCTTTGATAAGTCATCGTGAAGCTCTGATCACAAGTCCTGATTGTGTTGTCAGAAACTGGGGACAGGCAGTAGAAGTGTCTGATCTGCCTTGGCAATGTAGAAGCAACAGCAGCAAGGGAGTTTTCAGTTGTCCTTTCAGACCCAGTCTCTACATTGACATCAGTGCCTGATGAGAGATGAGCCACATGTCGGAAATGTGAGGAAATCTCACATAATGGACTTCCAACGACGTTTTGCAGTCAACTGCGTGTCCTTTGCTGGTCACAACAAGAAATGGCTCAGCATCAAAGGGAGCATCAGATTTCCGTCTTCGAGACTGACAGACAAGCGCTCGATCTGCTCTAGTGAAAGTAATGACTTGTGCATGTCGGCGCTTGTCTGCATAAGTCTTCATTTTCCTTTAATGATCCAAGCCTTTAATACAGGTTTCTTCTTCAGTACTTGATCTTTTGTTGGTCCATTGAGATAACTTGGTCATCATGGCTCTCCTCAAACTTCCCAAACAGGGCTTTCACCTGTGGTCGAGCAGAGGGACGAATGGTAAGCTCGAAGAATAGAATTCAAGACCGCTTTAAGGTCGAGGTTTTCCAATACAGCACGCTGAATAGCTTTCTTAAGAGTACTCATGAAAGGTTCGACGTGGCCATTGGCCTAGGGATCAAAGAGGGGTGCTATTCTGATGCTTCACACTAAGATGAGAAAGTTTTGAATTCTTGACTGTTGAAAGGTAGACCATTGTCAGATGTTAAGATCGCAGGAACAGCCCATGTCGCATAGATGCCGTCAAATCTCTTGATGACTCTTTCATGAGTGACAGATCTTCTAGCAATGGAAAACTCGAACAATCACAATCAGGTGATTTACGTTGTCAAGAGGACCGAAGTCGTTAAACGGCATTTCTTTCCCATAAATGCTTTGGTAACTCTGACATGTTTAATGTGTGTTGCATGGTTTTCGATGAAAGGCAGTTACAGAGAAGACAGGCCTGCAATTCTCTTTCAACTCACTCATTGAGATGAGGGAACCAGACTCTGTCTCTGAGAGCTAGTTTTGTGGCAACGATTGCACAATGTCCTTCATGGAACACTTCAATTATCGGTTTTCGCACACTCTTTAGAATAACAATTCTCGAACCTCTCAGGATAATGCCTTCTTGAGTAACAAACAGTTCATCCTTGATATTTTTAAACTTTTGGTATTCATGGTCACTGGCAAGAGGTCGAGTGTACTGGTCTAACAACTGATGCGTAATAATTTCTTTTAGTTTTAACATGTTACTATCGTTACTCGTGGCAGTGACAATCTGTTACAGCGAAATGGCAGCTGTGTGCTCTATTTCATAATTAAATTTATATAGGCTTCAGCTGTCTTGAGAGGGGTACCATGGCACTGTAGAGGCACTCGTGAGAGGTTGCCGGCAGGGTTTTGATCTTTCCCTGGAAGGTGCACGATTGTGTAATTGTATTCTTGTAATCGAAGACCCTAACGTTCAATGCAAGGAGGCATCCTTGCCTTTGGATTGCCGAAGATGGTCAATAATGCTTGGTGATCTGTCGCAAGCGTGAAAGGTTTTCCAGATGAAAATAAGTGGAAATGTTCATAAGCCCACACTACTGCTAAACTTTCTTTCTCAGGTTGTGAATAAGAATGTTCAGTTTGGGACAAACTTCTGCTTGCATATGCCACAATATGTCTTCAAGAGTTTTGGTGTCTGCTGTACAAGGACTGCGCCTAACCCGACGGAGCAGGCGTCAACAACCACCTTGGTATGAAGCGTTGGATCAAATGATGCCATTTCAGTAGTGTTCTCAATATCATGTTTGATTTCTTGAAATTAAACATTCTTTTTCGTCAAGTCTCTTAAATGCGCACTTACAGTGTAAAAGTTTCGTATATATCTAGACCAGTAGCTGGCCATGCCAAGGAATGAACGTTACATGGAAACATCTTGTGGGGGACTGGCTGTTGATAACGCTTGCAATTTAGCTTGATCGGGTGTCATACCCCCATTAGAAAAGATATGGCAAAATAATTTGTTTTGTCTTATGGAACTCACAATTCTCAGCACTCAACTTTAAACCTGTGTCAATAAGTAAACAACACACTTGCAAGAGAGCTTTTTCGAGCTCCTTGTGTGTAGCTCAGAAAACCAATAGGTCATCACTATAATTGAAAGCGTTCATTACAGGCTGCATGATACGTCGAATGACATCTTCAATAAGCTCTGCAGCTGATGACACACTGAAACTTAGTCTTTTATAACAGAACAGACCAATATGTATAGATAAGACTGTAATGTACCAGTAATTCTCCTAGAGTTCCAACTGATGATCTCCTTTATTCAAATCAAGGCGAGAAAAGACCTTTCGTACCATTCAATTGTGCTATCATGTCAGCAATGTGCGGACATGGATGACGCTCTCTTTCAATTGACTTGTTTGCTTGACTCACATCCACGCAGATGTGTACGGCTCCTTCACTATCCTTTTTTAGTATTACCATGGGAGAAACCAATGGCGTTGGACCAGTGGAACAACCATCAACGATGTGTTTGAGTAAGGATTAAAGTTCTTTTTCAACAGCTTTCAGTAAATGAAATGCAATTAGTTTGTGTCTTTGAGAAATAGGACGGATGTCTTCATTAATGTGTAATTTTACTTTCATGGTCGAGTTTTCCTAACCCATTAAACAACAAAGGGAACTGACTTACTATTTTGTGATGGGCACTCATTTTATAGTTCACAGATATCAGTCCCATATCAGCAGCTGTGCTGAAGCTGAGCAAACAGGCTCTCGACGCCGTACCTTAATGTACATGAATAGGTGCTTGTACTCGTGCTTGCTTGTGTTTCATCTTTGCTACAAATGAACCTTGACTTTTTAATGGCTTCAATGCAGCTCATGTATATACTTTGGTTTTTAATGGCATAGATTGTGACAACTGAGAGTGTTTACCATATTTCTCCTCAAGCATAATGTTTATTGATGCACCACTTTCAATATTAAAAGGTATTGAGCAAATGTTTACTTTTAGGGTAATGTTTGGACAATGTTTGAATACTTTGGTGTTTTTTCATGTTGACTTTTCTTTGACCTGTATTTTTCTTCATGTGAGGCCAGTCTAGCATGCACACTTTTTTCAGAGGTAAACATTGACATTGCACAACCATCTACTTGACTTTCACTTGACATTGATACTGAAGAACTGTTTCACTGTAATTTAGATGATGATTGACTTAATTTGGTGTTGGATTGTCTTAACTGGTGCGATCGCTTGGTCTTGTGGGAGTGAGTTGAACATCTCCTCTTGTCCATCGCCTTGCAAACCGTTACAAAGTGGTTGTCCTTCAGACAGCCTTTGAAAACCAGCACAATGGCAGGTCATTAACCTTTGCGTTGAAACAAAAATCCACACCTGAAACACAACATCTTTTTCTGTGGGGACATCACTGTGTCCCTCTGCCTTGTGCTTTGGCTTTCTTTTCATATTCTAGACTGCTCACTCTGGGCTCCTCCGGCCTCCCTGACACCAGCTTGTCGATCGGCAAGCTTTTCAGCTTTAGCAGCCATGAGAAAACACTCCAGTCTAAGAGTTTCTCTCAGCATTTGTCGTCTGAATGAATCTGTCAATAACTTTGAGACACATAGCTTACTCATCATTAAATTATTTGAAGTTACAGTTTGATCAGTTTATCCAGTCTGTCAACAAATTTGACATTAGTTTCACCAACTTTGTCAGTCTTGACTAAAAAGGTTTCTTTTGTAATCTACATTTGGCTTTGGATTGAACTTGAGATTCAAGGCTGCATTGATCTGACAGTATGTAAATTTGTCAGTTCGCTGCATTTTTTTTAATGACTTCATTACACTTTCACCAACAAGATACTTAAGATATTTGATAATCTTGTTATCTGCTTTTTCTAACGCATTAATGAAATCATCAAATGTCTCTATCCAAGTAGTCTGTTGCCAATATTTAGCTTTTTGACGGTATTGAACGGTGGAGTTGGTGGTTTCAAGAAGGCTGTATTTTAACCATTTAGAAGATTGGCAGACACTGAGGGTGGTGTTCTCTCGGACACTGACTGCTGTCCGCTAGGACCTGCTTCAACCCCACTATCTCTAAGGCGCTGTGCTGGACTCCAAGTCATCCTGGACAGTCTGTGGAACCTTGAACTCCCTCTTGGTCTTCATTGGAGCCCAGCAAATACCAAAGGAAATGATGGACGGAGTGTTGAACATTGCAAGCACTCACCCCCAGTCAACTGATCTGGGTTTAATCCATCACCGTTCTTTAGCCCACTCTGCCACCCCAGTTCAGACATGGCCATATGCAAATCAGTCTGACCCTGTGCCTCATGGGAACAGTCCAGCCGGAACTGCCAAGCCATGTCTTCCCTGGACCGGAAACAAGCTTCCTAGGACTGGTTTCTGGCATTTCAGCCGTCTTCAGCCAGGCTTGCTTGAATCCAGTGGCAAAGTGAGCAAGGGACTCACGTCTGAGCATACCCTGCCAACTTATGGCGAACAAAGCAAATACCAAAGGAAATGATGGACGGAGTGTTGAACATTGTAAGCACTCACCCCCAGTCAACTGATCTGGGTTTAATCCATCACCGTTCTTTAGCCCACTCTGCCACCCCAGTTCAGACATGGCCATATGCAAATCAGTCTGACCCTGTGCCTCATGGGAACAGTCCAGCCCGAACTGCCAAGCCATGTCTTCCCTGGACCGGAAACAAGCTTCCTAGGACTGGTTTCTGGCATTTCAGCCATCTTCAGCCAGGCTTGCTTGAATCCAGTGGCAAAGTGAGCAAGGGACTCACGTCTGAGCATACCCTGCCAACTTATGGCGAACAAAGCAAATACCAAAGGAAATGATGGACGGAGTGTTGAACATTGCAAGCACTCACCCCCAGTCAACTGATCTGGGTTTAATCCATCACCGTTCTTTAGCCCACTCTGCCACCCCAGTTCAGACATGGCCATATGCAAATCAGTCTGACCCTGTGCCTCATGGGAACAGTCCAGCCCGAACTGCCAAGCCATGTCTTCCCTGGACCGGAAACAAGCTTCCTAGGACTGGTTTCTGGCATTTCAGCCGTCTTCAGCCAGGCTTGCTTGAATCCAGTGGCAAAGTGAGCAAGGGACTCACGTCTGAGCATACCCTGCCAACTTATGGCGAACAAAGCAAATACCAAAGGAAATGATGGACGGAGTGTTGAACATTGCAAGCACTCACCCCCAGTCAACTGATCTGGGTTTAATCCATCACCGTTCTTTAGCCCACTCTGCCACCCCAGTTCAGACATGGCCATATGCAAATCAGTCTGACCCAGTGCCTCATGGGAACAGTCCAGCCCGAACTGCCAAGCCATGTCTTCCCTGGACCGGAAACAAGCTTCCTAGGACTGGTTTCTGGCATTTCAGCCGTCTTCAGCCAGGCTTGCTTGAATCCAGTGGCAAAGTGAGCAAGGGACTCACGTCTGAGCATACCCTGCCAACTTATGGCGAACAAAGCAAATACCAAAGGAAATGATGGACGGAGTGTTGAACATTGCAAGCACTCACCCCCAGTCAACTGATCTGGGTTTAATCCATCACCGTTCTTTAGCCCACTCTGCCACCCCAGTTCAGACATGGCCATATGCAAATCAGTCTGACCCTGTGCCTCATGGGAACAGTCCAGCCGGAACTGCCAAGCCATGTCTTCCCTGGACCGGAAACAAGCTTCCTAGGACTGGTTTCTGGCATTTCAGCCGTCTTCAGCCAGGCTTGCTTGAATCCAGTGGCAAAGTGAGCAAGGGACTCACGTCTGAGCATACCCTGCCAACTTATGGCGAACAAAGCAAATACCAAAGGAAATGATGGACGGAGTGTTGAACATTGCAAGCACTCGCCCCCAGTCAACTGATCTGGGTTTAATCCATCACCGTTCTTTAGCCCACTCTGCCACCCCAGTTCAGACATGGCCATATGCAAATCAGTCTGACCCTGTGCCTCATGGGAACAGTCCAGCCCGAACTGCCAAGCCATGTCTTCCCTGGACCGGAAACAAGCTTCCTAGGACTGGTTTCTGGCATTTCAGCCGTCTTCAGCCAGGCTTGCTTGAATCCAGTGGCAAAGTGAGCAAGGGACTCACGTCTGAGCATACCCTGCCAACTTATGGCGAACAAAGCAAATACCAAAGGAAATGATGGACGGAGTGTTGAACATTGCAAGCACTCACCCCCAGTCAACTGATCTGGGTTTAATCCATCACCGTTCTTTAGCCCACTCTGCCACCCCAGTTCAGACATGGCCATATGCAAATCAGTCTGACCCTGTGCCTCATGGGAACAGTCCAGCCCGAACTGCCAAGCCATGTCTTCCCTGGACCGGAAACAAGCTTCCTAGGACTGGTTTCTGGCATTTCAGCCGTCTTCAGCCAGGCTTGCTTGAATCCAGTGGCAAAGTGAGCAAGGGACTCACGTCTGAGCATACCCTGCCAACTTATGGCGAACAAAGCAAATACCAAAGGAAATGATGGACGGAGTGTTGAACATTGCAAGCACTCACCCCCAGTCAACTGATCTGGGTTTAATCCATCACCGTTCTTTAGCCCACTCTGCCACCCCAGTTCAGACATGGCCATATGCAAATCAGTCTGACCCTGTGCCTCATGGGAACAGTCCAGCCCGAACTGCCAAGCCATGTCTTCCCTGGACCGGAAACAAGCTTCCTAGGACTGGTTTCTGGCATTTCAGCCGTCTTTGGACCTTTGGAGTTGCTCCGAGTGGCCACTCGGCAGCTTTGGTGGTGTGCCACTTCGTGTATGGACGGCTCCTTAAGCACAACCCTACGCACTTCATCTGGGGCTACTCCACCCAACGCTTAGTATGAGGACTCGTTACTCAATTCTGGCAAGCAGATTCCCATTTCTTCTATTTGAATTGTTTTGTTTTTAGGTGTTTATTTGTACTGTCAAACACCTGGTTGATCTCTGCCACCCAGTGCTTCCGAGTGCAGAATTATCTTGCAATTTGTTGTCACGATTTGTTGCTCTTTCAAAACCTGGTTGTAGCCACCTTTAACATTATCACTACGTATTATGTATAGATTTAGGTTGCATAGTAGAGCAGTACCTTTTTTATGGCATTGCCAATGGTTTCTTGATTAGTTATCATCAAATGCTTTACACTGACTGTAATTGTGCTTTGGCTCCACATACACCAAACTTTGATTCGGCACTTCGACAGAGGCACACACCAGCAGTAAGTTGGACCACGGCAAACTCTCTGGGAGAGCACTGTCGATCTTCTAGTTACTTATCCCCTATATCGTCACAAATTATAGCATCCTCCCCAGCCAAGGTACCCGCCAATGACTACGCCACACACAGAGCTTAGTATAACAAGTCTTTATTCTTCTCCGTGTAACCACGAACTCAACATTCAAAACCTGGATTCACTGCACTACGCTCTAACACTTATGTCACAGTTCTACAGAGTCGATCGGGAGATAAAAGGGTTCCATCATTGCTAACTTACACAACACTACAGGTCTGTTAGAAAAGGTTGATAATCTTGGAGTGCTATATAGCTTTCCTCTAATTTCTATATGTGATCTGCTGATCATTTCACTATCTTTTTAACGTTCGAAAATTAATAAAAACAGTTAGAAAAAAAAATCGCCAACGATTCTGCTAATGTTAAAAGTACCTCATCCTCTTGTGCTGGGCCTGCCCTCTGTCACAACCATTCAAGGTGATCTGCCACAAGTTGTTTACTGTCATCTATAGTTAGAACTTGTCATACGTTTGCTGAAGGATGGCAAGCAGCATGTTGTTCAGGAGGGCGAAAAAGAGTAAAAAATACCATTAAGGTCCTTACTCCGTTGTATTTTCCCTATCACTTTCCTAACTGGTTAAGAATCATATTTCAAAACCCTGCAAAATGCTGGAAAGGGAGGGGAGCATTTGTCAGACTTCACAACAATCAAATATGATGTGCTGAACTTCCTGCGACGAATTGCTTCTGTTTTGGAATGTACATTCAGTCAGTAATGCTGACAAAATGTATAGAAGTTATCGGATTGATTTCCCTACCTCTGCAACGAGCAACCGTCCATAGAAAGACACTGATGCTGCCTTAATGAAGCCTCAGATAGGTTGGACCCTTCCTGTGATTAATACTTTGAATATTTCAAACACCATCCACTTTTCAGCAGTGACATCTAGCTCATGTCCCGGTTTTTGGAGAGGGTCGACTAAAAACGGGGGAGGTGTTTTTTTAATGTTTTACAGAGCAGGGATAGTTAGCAGTTGTTCCAAGAAAGCAATTTAATTCACAGGCAAGCTACTGGGTTTAAAAATTGCATCTTATGTATTATCTTACTGCCTGTTGTGTAATTATCTGCTGAGGAGAGCTGTCATTCTATGCGCTCGCTTGACGGAAAATTATAGTCCTATTTTTGTGAAATTTCACGTTTTTTTGCTTTAAAATTCTGGTCACCCTATCTTTATGGAAAATTGAATTTGAATCCTTTATAGAGTTTGAAGCTCATTATCCGTTACTGCAACAAAGGCTGATTTTCAGAAGAAGAGGGAAACAGAACGTGCCATAAGATCATATTCTTTGTGCTTTAATGAATTAAAGGTGAATTTGGAGCACATCATACAGCAGGATCACCAAAAGGAGGCTGAAAATAGACAGGCCCATCAAAATGTATTCTAATTGCTTAATTTTCAGAGGGAACATGACCCTAGGCCAATTAAAGCAGGCTCAGATAGCTAAAACAATGTTTGCTGGAAACCCCCAACGTTTCTGAAACAGTCAGATGTGCAGGGATTCGCACGTCCCTCAGCAGTTAGTGGAGCCACAAGATATAGGAAGCGGCTGATTCTAGGGCAATTAACCAGTGCTTGTACAGGTAGCCTAGAAGGGAAACCTTGTTTGGTCTATTTCCAGGGTTTCTTAAGCACTTGATTCACAGTGATAGTAAGGGGAGGTGAGAAGGAGCATTGTGTTCCATCAGGCTGTTACTGGCACCCATCCACAGCAGCACTTCCCACTACCCGCACTCCTGAGGGGCTATTAATGTTGGCCAATGGGAGTGAGGAAAGATGTTTCACAAATAGGAAAATGGGACTACATGCCAAGAGCCTCATAGAGTTGGCCCAGGGGACAGAGTGAAGAGGGGGGCCTCACTGTGATATTTTGTAAAAAAGAGGGTACTGCCTGCTGGGGCGTCAGATCAGGCTCATGAGAGGGAGACAGAAGGGAGAAATTCCCACCAGCTGCAGAATGCCAGCTCACCTCGTCGCAGGGGAGAGATAAATACCCCAGTGAAAATAAATTCTAATAAAAAACTGAATCAAAATATCTAACATATGTTGCTTTTAGAAACAAACAAAAGCATATCTCAAAGCCGCAGCAGCTTGAATAGACAGAAGCAGCAGATCGGAGCTGTATTTTTTTATTTACCAAGGGGTGTGCTCACAATACTTTAGTCACAGAAGTGTTGTAAACACACTGAAAACACTACAATTTAGAAAGCACTTGGTAAAGCTCAGAGATCTGCTTTTTATGTCCACCAATGGAGTCTGCCTCTGTTGTGATGGGGCTGTGAGCATCATGCATGCATCTTATTTCACCCTCTATCGTACCCCGGGACATCCTCCCGCTGACTTCAATACGCTCATTTGCCCTGAAATCGTCCCTCACCCTCACAAAAAGAGCAGTTCCATTGAATTCAATTGGATGACCACCTAGAATCTCTGAATCTCACTTTCCTTGGAGACTCAGAAGATCTTGAGAGGTATTCATCATGCCTTCCCTTACATTTGAAAAGCTGTACTTTTTTGGGGTTGCCAGCACCACATCCATTTGATTTATAAGTCATTTAGGAATAAGTTAGAGAGCACTAAAAAAACAAGAACTCACTTCAGAAGTTTCTGTTTTGAGTTTATATTTCAAAGATGAAAAAATTGTTTTTTTGCAGATTGTCTCCCTTTTTACCAACTTTAATGTAAATTATGAAATCTCGCTCCCTCTTCCCATTACCTTCCTGACCGTAAAGTATAATGAGGCGCCCAACATAAAAAAACATTCCATTCAAGAGAGGCTTGGAAGAACGTTGGAAGACGTCTGTCCAAGGCGGGTGTTGGATCAGCTTTTTGTATTTACAGAATGTGCAATAAATAAAGGCATAGAAATTCATCACAAGTTCAAAGGAGAGAACGGGGAAGGGGGAGAAATGAAAGATAAATAAAGCAGCCATATTCAAGAAGAAGAAAATCCAACGCACACAAATCATAGTGGTTTCTCTGCTTCAATAAGGTATTTATTGACACAAAAAGTTTAAACTTTTGTAGGTTTGAAATACCTCACTGGTCCGGAATATTATTCGGTACAGATACTGTGGTCCAAAGTCTTTACTATCTTCCAGCTTCTCTCGTCTGAGACTAACAGCCACTGGGCCAAGCTTTTCGTCCACCCCAAAGTAATTGGAATGCTCTGAAACAAGGACACATATTTTAGTTACATCACTTTCCATTTGGAGAATGTGAGCCGGGCTTCTTTCAGTGACTACAACCAGAGAGAAAGCATAGTGCAGAGTTTAACAGTGAGAATTAGAAACATCGGCACACTTGCACATTTCAAGCATAGCACAACAATATGCAGGTGGGCTATCCAAAGACTGGATAAAATCAAAGCTGACTGTGGTCCTCACACACCAGCTATCAGAGGTTTTTCTATATACCACCACGATGCCCCGTTGAGCAACTTTTAATCCATTGGTAACAGCGGAGAGAGAAAATGGGTGAATTACAGGGGGGCGATGAAGGTAAGGGAAGTAATTAAAGTGGGCAAAAATCAAAGGGTCGCAAAAGTTGTACAGATTTTTTTGAGGCTTGGTAAAGCTCCAGTAATGCTCTTCTGAATCTTTAAAAAGCTGCACAATTCTGGAGAGTGAGGAAGAATAGAGGGAAGTGGGTGGAGTATGTGGTCAATAGTTAGGGTTAAAATAAGGCGAGATGGGGAAATCACAATATGTCCACGCTATGTCTTTATACGCACTATTTTTTGCAAACAACCTTAATTTGTTTGCTTGATGCTAATTGTCTTCACTAGCTGCCACCTCTGTACCTAAAACACAAACATAGATACTCTGCCTATAAGATCCTAAATGAGATGACACCTTCAAATGAAAGATCATGCCCACAAAAATGCATGTAGCACTACCGTGGGAAAATTAATTGAACGGTATTGTACAATGAATTCTTAAAGTGTGGACTCTTGGACGAGGAGAAGATAACTCATTATCTGCATTCCAAAAATGAGGTGCCCAATGAGCTTGTACTTTTTAATCATGCCTTTCTCCACCAAGATAGCGTGCCATAGTTATTTTTACTGACAAAGGAAAATGACTACAATAGGATTCTATTTACGCAAAGCGTATTGGGGAGTAGGATTGTGCCCTTTGGGTTGACTACCTTTATCAGCCACACCCTAATGGGAATCAAATGCCAAGTTGGGTTCAAAGGAGGTGAGTAATTGGTAGTTTCTTTCTTCTTTCTGTTATTATTCACACTGTTTTCTCTGTACAACAGGGATGTGGAATTCCTATAGCCCGACGCCCAAGAAATATTGTTTGAGGTCAAGGGCAACAAGTTTTCATGCGTATTTTGTCCTTGGGACAAGTAGGCCCAACCCCCTGCAGCACAAACCCTTTGGCTGCAAGTTTGCAGTATCACATTATGGATCAGGGAAGGGCACTGTCTGCAGTTAAGATGATATTTTTGCCCATATGTTAATGCTGTTCACACTTGTATCTATGGTTCATTAATTGAAAGCCTTTATTATTCGGTTGAGCGCTCAGGTAAATGTTGTAAGCTTCGACTGCATTATTGTCAGTGGTTGCAGTATAAAAATGTGTACACACGTTTTCAAAGTTTAACAATATGTGGCAATGTATAATGCTCCCAGAATGCACTCTGATTTGCTGCAAATATTTGCAGGAGCTTGAAAGCAAGATTGATGATTCTTTGCTTTCAAAAGAAAATGTTAATAAAAAATTAAAGCAGGAAAAAACATTTTGATTGACTACTGTAAAAGTTCAGGAACCATTTCTTTGCAGCATCATTTAGTAACAATTGTTGGTGCATGCTAGTATTTCCCAAAAATATTCATAATGGAAAATCAGTGTAACCAGTTTCAGAAAGATTATGGGAAACAAAAAAAACAAGCATTGGCAAAGCCAGTAGGTCTGAAATTAGTGGTCAGGGTTTTAGTTTTGTCAATGTGTGACTTGTTTTGGCATGGTTTTTGTAAAACCTTATTGGTGTGTGAGCTGCCGGGCCCTCACCATTATAACAAACATTGGCAAAAGCAAAAATTGTTTTTTAGTCTCAAAAAGCACACACTGCCACAGTAGTTACTGGCAGTGAACAAAACTACTTTGCGTGCAGAAATGCTCCTTGTGAAAGAACAGAATGCGGTCACTCACAGTGAAGCCAGAGAGAGACAGAATTTTAATAAGCACAAAAGGTCACGGTCAACGCTAGTCCAAATTAGGGTCCCAATTAAACAAAAGTCTCAAAAGTGCACCCATGGTATATGTCCTTGCATTAAGTGCAGCTATACGGGTTTTGTGAATTCCCAAGAATTTAAAGAAGCTTGACAAGCAATAATACTCCTAGAAAATATTTGTGAACTGCATTTTAGCATGAGCAAATCTGCATGTGTAGATTTGTTCATGCGAAAAACGGAGTGTTTGAAAGTTCACTTTCCCTCCAACCACTTTTTTCCCAACTCTGGAAGAAGTTTTACGTCTGCCATTGTCAGAAGTAAATTTCCAACATTTCTCAATATGGGAAAAGATTAGAGAAGAGTTGTTGAAAACCCTTAAAACATGCAAGTTAATAGGTTTGCACAGACTCATAAGGGCATTCTAACCCTAGAATTATTGCTTACCACTACCTTCAGCCCCAGTATATAGATCTGTCGAAACGTGGCAACATAAGGCATTGCAAGTATTCAAACACTACTATGGTATGAGCCGTGGCATAATCAGAGAGGCTATATCAGAGCTCTTATATAGTGAGATTGCTGCCATAATTTGTTGCTGCACTACATGGCACCAAAGGGGCAAGTGCATTTTGTTACAGGACAAGTAGATTTATGAAGCAACCTGCCCCATGGACAAGTCGATCTTTTATTAAATTCCACACCCCTGGTACAAAGAACTGCAAACAAAGATTTTTTCAGAATAACATACAAAAAAGAAACCATTAAATTTACCTTTTCCATAAAAGTAGTCTTGGAAATACCGAGCTCCTAAATCCACGTGCTCAATGCTGTAGTGCTTCAATCTAGCCTGGTTCCTTTGCATTTCCTTCGGTACCTCTAGTACAGAGATGCTTGCATTAGTGCAAAAAACGTTTAGAGAAGGTTCCATAAAACCACCTTCACCTCTAGTTGGAGAAATAGCGGAAGCTTTGGAAAAGCTGACATTCCGTTCACTCATCCCACCAGTCTCGTTTCTAAAATGTGGGCAGCTAAGGAGTAGATCATTACTATTTTCGTCTCCAAGGTCATGTTCTAGGTTTTCTTTGTAGTTCAAGTCTTCTGTGCTGGTGAAAGTGGACTCCAAGCCTCCTAGCCCATAAGCCCTTGAAACAGCCAGGGAGACAGCCGAGGCTGCAGAAGCACCTGTTGTAGTGTTTCTTCGCTGTGCAATGTAAGATCTATTAGCCACCACTTCGTTGAGATCAAAAACCATACTCTGCACATCAAAATGCCCAAAACTCTTTTGACAAATCCAAGGTTTGCTGCTGTCATGAGGCTTAACCTCCTCGGGATCCATAGATGTTTTGCCAGATTCGTTTTCACTTTTACTGTTCCTTAACTTTTTAAAAATGGACTGGTCATGTTCACCTTTTTGATTCTTTTTCCTAGGCTTATCTTTTTCTCTCTGTAGGGAATGGAGTTCTTCTTTCTGTAGCTGATCAATTCTCACATCTGGTTGGGTGCTCCCAGCTAGATGAAGACTTGATGCCATGCTGGAATCGACCCTGAGTAGTTGATTAAGATCTTCTGCTGCAGAACCTTGCTGGTCAGGCTTCTCACTACGAAACTCTTCCAGCATTTCAAAGAAACTCTGCTCGGAAATTCCTTGAACGTCTATGGAAGAGGTGCTGCCATATTCTCTACAGAGAGGCAACCCGCTAGTATACCTAGGCCCTCGGAATTCCAAGGATTCCTCACCGTCACACTCACTGAGCGTAATTTCACTGTTACTCCGATTTCGAAGCTGAATGAAGGTCCTCCCGGGCGACCGTGGCCAACCATCAAGGAATTCAACATCCTTGGACCTCTTCCTGGACATTCTATGGATGCCTCTGAATCCTGCACTGACTGGTGGGTGCTGTCCATTATACATGCCTCTTGGCACAGCAAACTCTCTACCAATTTTTGACATTTCCATTTCTCTCAGCGGGCTTGGAGTTGTTGACTCTTTAAATGCTTCCCTTCTTGGAGGCCAATCAGCAATCCTGGCACGAACACCCATTTTTGGCATTGCAGGGGTGGTCGTGCTAGGTCGTGCAGTAGTGTTTTCAGTTGTTGCTGAGTAAGGCTGCATGGCACTGCCATTTTGTACCCAGTATCCTTGTGGGTAGTAATCCCCACTCCGTGGACTGAGTACATCATTCCCTTTTACTGGGTTTCCACCACCCTCCGAGTTTTCATTGTGAATTGGTCGAAAGGTTGTCATAATCTAACAAAAAATAATTCTGCAGCCAACACAAAAGTCCCTCTCATTTGTATCAGCCACAAATTACTCTCAACCATTGTTGGGAGCAGCTGGCTCAGGGTTTACGTGCAGAGACTTGCTATACGATGAATAAGGTTTTCCTGCCTTCCTGTCCCAGGCCGTCACCACCTCATTTTCAAATCCATTAAGGGTTCCATCGACAGCAGACATATTTTTTGTGGCCAGAAAGTGAAAAGGCTCGAGTTAAGACTTCTGAATTTATCTGTAGAGTGCTACTTTGAAGAGGTTATTTCAAGATGGCAGCCAGGAGACAGAAGAGTTTCTCAGCCCATTCTACAAGACAAAAGACACAAAAACAAAGCATGTAAAAGACAGATACTTGAGGAGCACGTCTAAATATATGAGGGCACAGAAGCGGGTGAGAAAGTTTTTAACATACAATTTTATTGTTTTATATTTCATGTCAATAATATTTTCTGCCCTTTTAATTTTGGAGGACTAAAAGATAAGTATGAAAGGCATGCGATCATTTTACTTCCTTTATTGATCAGCCAAGTTATCTGCAAAACTATCGAAGACAAATATTTGATAAGTTTAAGACTGAACCATTTACCAACAAAAAGTAACAAGAGTTTACTAAATATTACAAGTTATGGCAATTGTCAGCTGAGTTGTGAATTAAGGAACTTATGGCACTGAAACCGGATTTTAATTCAGCTTTTTTCCTAACTGGACAGCAGCTTTCAGCGGGGCAAAGTTATGGGAATTGGTCAATGTCTTTTGTAATCATACACTGCATTACACATAGTCCGCTGGCATTCAAGTTGAAAGTCATGAATCTACTTTTAACTGAAAAATATTTTCTTGTTTAAAAAGATCATGAAACCTAATCAAAGGGTGCGCTCATTTCCGCCTTCCATTTTCAATGATGTCAGTGGAATGAGCGGCGGCGGTCCTCCATGGGAGCAGAGGGGCGCCGCCCCCAGCCCCACACAGCTGCAGAAGGCTGGAAAAATTAAATGGTAATAAAAGGATTTAAAAAACTTTTTAGTTTCTGCCGAACGAAGAGGGCAGTGAGGGGCCAGTGTGTCGTTGCTGCTGATTGGCAGCAATGACAAGTGGCCCTTTCCATGTGAATTGGGCATGTCGGTTTGGCAGGTTACAATATTACAGCCAAACAGACATGCGTAATTCAACCTCTCCCACCCGGCTGTCATAGACAGCTGGGTTGGAGAGCAGGCGCAGGCCCTTCGGTGCTCTTTGGAGAGCTGAAGCAGTCTGCTCCAGCCAATCCAGACACTTCTCTCATGCAGCATGAGAGCAGTGTCTGGATTAGATAGGAGCTGCAAGACTAGCATTGGAGGAGTCGGGTGCCGGCCAGAGAACACAGAGGGTGTGCTGCAGGCTAAACAGATAAGTGAAGAAAAAAATAATTCTTCATTTAAAAATGTAACTGTTTCTTCGAATTTTGTTTAATTTTATTTATGTCGACTCACCATTTTTGTGGGTCACCAACCGCCCCTGGATACGAACAATGTAGATCCTTTTGATCGAATGGATAGGGTCTTGGCCTGCCCTCAAGCCAAACATAACCTTCTCTTTTCATACAGCAAACGATTGTAAAAAATATTACTTTCTTGTTTGTATTCATTTTTAAGTGTCAACACGGGTGCTCTAGCGATGTCCTTATGATTTTGGACATCTGTGCTTTGGTTATCACTGTTGAAGTCAACCAAAAAAATGCAAAATTACATTGAATATTCAATGCCTCCTTTGTGTGGCTTTTTTGGGTGCACTGCCTTATGAACATCAAGCAGGGAAAATTTCAGAGCGATTTAGAATGCTTAAAAAATATTCCCAGAGTTTTCTAGAATTTGCAAAACCGCAGGAATTGTCAAAATGTAATGTTTAAGACCACAATTATATATGGAAACGTAAGTTTCAAATCGGAGGCAATATTCTTACATTCTTCGAGAATTTAGAGGTACAAAAATGTTCCATCTGGCTTCGCTCTGTTTCTAAAGGCTCGTTGAAGTAACCAAGCCTGGGTGTTGCAGTACATCTACTCTCTTGAATGAAACACATAAATGATAACACTAGGGACACTCTGAAGCCTTACTGCCATTATACGTGCATAATGACAACAGTGCGCGTCCTCAATGTACAAGCAGCACAACATTTCAACACTCCCTTTTGTCATCTGTCCTTTGATTTTCCCCATATGGCTGCTCTGCCCAAATACAGCAATTGTAATAGGGTGGCTGCAGGAAGTGGTAATCCAAAGATGAAATATGGGTTTTGACTGCACAACAGGAAGAGAACCGAGGCCCAATTCCACGTGGATGTATGCAAAGCCTAAACACGAGGCATACTGGGCTTGTAAACCAAACGGTAAAATACAATGATGTTTACACAGTACGCAATGCATATGTCCATATTAAGTATTCCAGTCGAATGTATTTGTCGCATAATCTAAAAACACCAAATGATTTTTTCTGTTGATGCATCTGAACCCTAGAACTTACCTCTCGATTAGACCGGGCATAATTTTCAACAACGTAAACCACTACGCCGATGACATGCTCCTATTGAGCAAATGGCAATTAGCAATCAAGCAAGCAAACCTTAAGAATTGTTTTAATTAAGTATTATGTCTAATGAATCACTTTACTAAAACCCACCTTCAGGGCAACACAGATACAGCAGCAAACACAAATAGATAAGAAAGACATGTTATACAATTAATAATTGCAAGTGGCCCCACTTTTTTCAAAGAAGAGCAGATGTGGAAGCAAGAGCTGCAAGCGGCAGCCTATAGCCAAGTAGAGGTACCTTCATCTAATATGTTCAAATCCCTACTGGATTGTTGTCTTCAGCAGGATGACTTGGGATCATGTCCTCTCACAATATCACACACCCTACCCGCCTCACAATTTTCAAAGACTAAAGCTGGAAGCAGGTGGCTGCAAACATTCTTTTGCATCGCAACTCCTCCTTGTCACAATTATCAGCATAGCCAAAAACTCTACCTTTCCTATGCTTAATTTACAGATTATGTCCAGCTAAAGCGAGTCACGATGGCTGTCGTTCACCAGCTCCTGCAATAATAGGCAAGAACCAATGCCTCAAAGAGAAAGTGGATTATTTAATGGCCATTATTGGCTTGCAGCTATGGTCAATACCAGCAGTACATTATCTACGCCCCCTTTGCATCTCAAAAGAAGCACCTTAACCCAAAATTCATATCTATCCATACCCTTCAGTCGGGGGTTTCGGGGGTTGTGGGAATGTTAGACGGGCACTGCCCCCCCCCCCCCCCAATGAGTACGATATACTGAGAGATGGGTATACCATACATTGCAATGAACCAGGTTGCTGGACCTCCGGGGCTCCTGAGGTGATATATGGCTGCAATCCCATACTAACAACATTTGTTTACAGGTTTGACTTTTATCGCCTGCATTTTCTCCCCTACCATCTATATGTTTAATGTGATAAATGCAATTTGTAACCCAATGCTCCTTCTCATGAAAACTTAATAAAGTGTTTTAAAAAATAAAAAAATCCATACCCTTCTGTCGCACACAGCCAAAACCCAAAACTCTCCATCCATGCACTAAGAGCCACATATCATGCCTTGTGAAGTCTAGAGGTAGTAATATTGAGTACTGGGACTGATTTGAGCCTTCTGTTGACAGCAGAAGAGAGTTCTAGGCTCAGGAACCTGTCACATGTCATTATGGGTTTCTGCATAGTCATCTCCAAACCCCGGAGCTTGTTCGGTATGACAATTGATGATGCTCGGTGGATAAAGGGGTGTAGCAGCTTTGAACACCTTCAGCGGTGTGCCAAATGGGGTCAATGTTTATGTGATGTGTGATGGTGCCAGAGACAACATGAGGAGTGCATTGGGGAGTTATAGTTACACTGTATACCATTGCCGACTAACTTCAATGGTTATTAATTAGTTATAAGAAAGTAACTTTAATGTCCACGTACCTGAAGTTTTGTTATGAGAATTTATTTCTTTGATCATATGCATGTTTATTTTTAGTTCATTAAAACTGCAGAAATTTTAATTATAAGACTTCTGATAGGGCAAATAAAATTTCACAAAATGTACAATTTCTTCTCCAAATCACAAACCTTCTTGCAATATGTCTCACAAATGAGGAGTCCTGCGATTTCAGCATTATCCGATATTAAATCGTAGATTATTATAAATCTTAATCATAGTTAGGTTAGGTAGTGAATCTGAAGGCATTTTACAGACTATATTACATTTTTACATAAGCAACATAGATTGCCCTAAAAGGCAGTCGGCTCTATGCCATTTGTTTCTCTTCAAAGTAAAGAAACAAAGTTATAGATACATACCCATACCTGTTGGCACATGCTGCCAAGTACGGGTGTGTAAATTGCACTACCCATGGCATCAGCTCCTTCCCCCACCAGAAAGCAGAGCCGGTTCTGGCATGATGGGCCCACCCAGGGGTAATGCTGGGCATATCCTACATATTACTGGCCTTCTCTGGCATAGTCTAAGTAGCTGTTCGCATATTCTGCACATGATTGACTATCCCCTGGCATAATACTAGCCCCATCCATCCTTGATATGGTTAGGCAATGTCTCACAGAATTAGAAAGAAATCTTTGCTTTTGAATGCACCGAGAGAGGGGCAATTAACCAGCTCTTGCGTGAGCTATGATCCTATCTGAGCAGAGGGAGTGGTGCGAAGGTGGCAATAGGAACAGTGATTTAGTCTAGAGCTTATGCAGTCACTGATTTCCTAGTGCTCTTTAATATTTCAAACTTCAAACATATTTGTCTTCGTGATTGGTTGTATTGCGTCTTTTTAACAGTTCAATTGAACTGAAAGATATCTTGAAGTATGCGAAGCAGATCAACTTTGTAGCAACAACCAGGACTCGAGATTCGGAACTTAAGGGGGATATTGATAGCCATAATTAATTGAAAATTAATTGATATGGGGACGCTCCAACGGCACCCTCTAGTTTGTAAGTTTACCTGCCACCAAATGCCGCGGCACTTTAAAGAGCCTTTCACTCAAAATCCAGCACAAGGAATCTGCTTCCGTCTCTGAGAGGCATGAACCTTCCCACAGAACCTCACCGAACCCCCAGTGGGTTTGCAAAGTCTACAACAAGGTCGTCAAACAGGCCCTTCCCAGCACGTTTCCAGGCACTTCTTGTGGCCTGCAGTTGGCTCTTTCTTCACGCTGACCTCGAGACAACAGACAGTGAAAAGGGATTTTTTCCAGCAGAATTCATCTTCTCGGATTAGGAAAGATGGCAAAGAGAGGGAATCATCGTTAGTCTATCTTCTGCGGCTGTCTCAGCCATTTTGTGCAGGGATCTGAAGGAGTTAAGTAGTTTGGAAGGCCTGTCCTTACGCTACCTTTCAATATTTACCTATAGCATAAACTTTCATTGGTAACTTTCATTAGAACACATTGGCAAGATCGCTTGTGCCTACCTGCCTAGGTGCTTTGAAGACCAGTAGATCAGACTGGGTTTTGGGGGGGTTGTGGGCGTGTACCACATCTTTGGCAACCAGATTTGTTTTCTGACATTTTGCCTTTCACACAAGCTTTTGAAACGCTGAAACGAAATACATGGTGTAAAAACCCGTATGGAGAACGCCAGCCTGGCAGAATCTTAGATATCGCGATAAAGAGAGGTTGTAAATGGGCCCTTTCATTTGAAATGGAGCAGCTGTGCATGGAGAAACTGAATATTGCTTAACTCTTCTCACCTTGACTTTAGGCAGCTGTGAAAACACTGCGGCAGTTACGATTTCATGCGTTGATGCAATAAAATCAACTGTGAGAAAAGGAAAGCAAAAAACGAAACAAATCCTAAAAAAACTAAACAGTTCGGTATCAGTTCAGTGCTCGTTGCATCCACGTTTTTTTATTAAAGTATTTTAATACAAACAAGACCTGCGAAAATGACGAGCGTTTTGAGTGTTTAAAGTACACTTTTCACAGATAAAACAAAACGCGTCGATATTTCAACCCCAATGTTCGAGTCAGAACCAAATCAACGCTGACTGCACCTTTTACAAACTTAAGTAGAATTGTTTTTACTTATTATTAAGAAAAGGAGGACTTTCAACTTACATTAAATTGGTGTCCTTAGGAAGCAGAAAAGAGTGTTTAGCACTTTCATGACACACCTCAGAAGACCTTTTACTGGGGGGAAGAACCGTTTTAGGTCTGACGTTAGCCAAGGCATATGGACTTCACTAGAATTATATACGTACTTACAGGGGCTTTCACCCAGCCCTCGCCATCCATTGGTCTATTACTGTGTCATTCATATTTATTAAATGCCCATTACAATATATAGCATGGAGTAATGAGTGAGCTCACTCAAAACACTGGCCAACTTCACGGTGAGTGGCGGCATTCTGCCTTTAACTAGGAGAAGCTTTCTTGAGAGAAGTGTTCTTCAGTGGCAGGGACTACTACGGCAATGTGTGCTTTTTGAGGCCAAAAATATTTGGGCTTTTAACCATTTTTTTTTTAATAACAATTGACGTGAACCTAACATCTTCCCCAACAATAAAGTTTTGTGAAAACCATGACAAACAAAACATTGAAAAGGCTAGAAGACAAAGACAGACCTATTAGCTTCACCAATGCTGGTTTCAAATGAGTTGTTCTTTACACTTGTTTAGGTGGGTCTGACGAGGATGAAAACAGGCTTCGTAATTATTTAGTCTGACTTGACAGCGTAGCTGAAAGTTAAGATGTGCTGCTACACTTCTTTAAAATTCATAGAGTAGGGGTTGGGACCACCAAGATGAGTATCACTCTCTAACGTCATGCTACTGTCTGCATGGTATATCATTCTGCCCTCTAGAAATGTATGTGGGGTTATTTTACATCTGAAAAGTAAACTCATTTGTGCCAGTAGCTGCAGGTGAAGGGCACAAAACTCCTTTTTGGGGACAATAAAGTAAGAACAAATAAAGGGAGAACAGAGGTGTGAGATAAAGTCACATAAACTACACTATGGTGGAAAAAAAGGGTCAGACTTGAAATTAAGACCAGGCACCCAATAATATTGCTGGATGGATGGAGCGGGGTTGGCCAGGTCCACTGCCTGACAGGAAGGCCATGACCATAAAGACCCTAAGGGCTGGGCGAGCTGGTAATATGCAATCAATAAGCCATAGGTGGGAAGATTCCCAGAGGATCTTGACGAAATACTGCTAGTCTTTACCAGACGTATAGGCAAAGTAGACAGAGTGTTGCGGAACTCGGACGTGTAGTTCTTTGGTGAGTAGGAAATGGGCAGTGAACGACAAGTTACCTAAGCCTGCCAACCACTGTTATTGGGTACTGGCGGGGAGGCAAACATCGTGAAGAGGGCCATTACCAAAAGACTTTGGGCCACACAGATTGCCGTATAATTCTGAACATCTGCTAGGAATCATTAAAATAGTCAATATCTTGTGAACACAAGAACTTTGGGTGAACTATTCCCATATTTACTTGCATGTGCTGTGTCAAACCATGAGCAGTCACACTGCCCAGAGAAGGTGCTGGACACTTCTGCAATAGACCACCACACAGAGAGTGTTGAGGTGCCCCTGCCACCAGGGCTGTGCGAGTGCGGGAAAGACTGAGTATATGTACTTGACCTGCATATGGTTGGATGTGGTTTTTCGGGAAGCCTTGGTTGTATTTTCTTTATGTTATTAACTGCTCAGAGAGAAACTGAATAGACAATGGTATTGCACTGAGCCTACTTGTTTGTTTCTTGAGATGGGCAGTAAATGGGTTCCTGGATCTGTATATTTTTGGGGGATGATAACCAGAAAAGTAACCTTTAGAGCTACACTGAAGATGCCCACTACCTATGTATGAAACAGGAGTACCTCCTGTTACACCAGTAGTGCATACTAGATACACATATATAAGAGTTACGCCAACAGTGTGGGGAGAAAGTGAGGATCGATTGTACTAACTGGGAAAGCCAAGTTACATTTAAAATTGCTATTCATATTACAAAAGCAAAAATACAAATTCCAGAATGCTAGAAAAATGGTCTGAAGCCATTATGTCCTTGCCCTGAATACGTCAGACGTGCCTTGACATTCATCTCATTGCCCTTATGTGGCCTTAAAAAGCAGCCTCTGTTAAGTTGAAAGCCAGGCAATCTGTGGTGACTGTATGATGGAGAGACTTCATGAGGTGCATCAGGATTGGGCACAAAACTAATGTTGCAGCTCCGACAGGCCTATACAAGCGAGTAGCCAGAATTATTTTTAAAAAACACTTTGAACCAAAGCTCTAAGGCACAAAGCAATTGAGCCTAAATCTCCGTAGAAGACCTTCCTTGTCTCTTCCATCGAAGTATTTATCCATTCAGCCTTTCACCCTTCCTTCCACCTGCTGATATTCACCATTTCACTTTTACATTCGGTCATCCATTCATCCTTCTTTCAATCTTTCACCATTCCATCTGTTCACTGGCAATTTTATCCATCCATTCGCTCACAAACCCATCTATGCATGCATCCATCTATACAAGCATCTATGCATGCATCCATCTATACAAGCATCTATGCATGCATCCATACAAGCATCTATGCATGCAGCCATACAAGCATCTATGCATGCAGCCATACAAGCATCTATGCATGCAGCCATACAAGCATCTATGCATGCATCCATACAAGCATCTATGCATGCATGCATCCATCTATCTATACAAGCATCTATGCATGCATGCATCCATCTATCTATACACACACACACTTCTGTCCGTCCATCCATCCATCATTTGGCTTCTCCATCGATAGAGTGTTTCATGTATTGTTCATCGGCTCATCCACCCATCATTCATCCATCCTGTCAGATTTCAATTTACTTTGTCATCCTCATAGTTCTGTTTACTCTGCCAACCTTTCACGCACCCATCCATCCTCAGATTTCGTTTTACTCTGCCAGTCTGTCTGCGGCGAAAGGCAGTGTGTGAGGCAATGGGAGGCAGCAGGAGGTGTGGCAGATAAGCCTTAAGAAAATAAAGCGTGTTTTATATCGGAAACGATAGGCTCCCACTGATTGTAAGAGTGAGAACTAAAAGAAGAGATCAAGGGATGACATGGTTTACCCCTTGAAAGGGGGGAGGAGGGGCAACATAAAAATAAACTAATTAACGAGCACAAAACAAACGGAAAGGGCAAAAACTCAACACTAAAATAAATCACAATAATGATGAAAATGAAGGTAAAAACCCCAATTCAGAAAAAACCTTATAAAAATAATCAAAGGGACCTTGTTGTTTACTGAGCTGTTGACTCGCTAACAGGACGATCAACGTCCGGCTTCGGAGAACGGCCATTGCCCTCTTGCTTTGTGTGTAAATTCTATGATCACTACAGATATCAATGCACACAGGGATGTGGGAAGTGCTCTCGCGCACAAACATCAGACGATCACCAATTTCTTGATCCAGTTCAAACTTCATACCCTCCCCTGAAACCAAACACGCCACATGATCATTATTCTAACAGTTCCCTTCCCACTTCAGCTAGGCATGAGACTCGATACTCTATCTGCAAAACGTACATCCATTCTCTTGACCGCTTTCCATCAGCCAAATCTCACTTTTCTCTTGTATAAAAGCGACATATCATATTTTAACTCCCAAGCCTTACCATTCTTGATCGTCCCAGGACAGAAGCTGATGACCAACATCGACCTTAGAGCAATTCAAACAGAAAATCCCACCAGATTTATTAGTATAAAGATTTTCTGTAAACGTGTTGTGGCTTTCCTTTGCCATATCTTGGCAGTGGAATACCCTCGCGGTTGGTCCTTTCCACCACCTCGTTTGATTGAATATTGTACAAAGTCATCTTTCATGCATAACGCCAATAACTCACTTGTGCTTAATATAACTAACCTCTAGAACATTCTTCAACCTGGAAGACGTAAACTGTATGACGTTGTCTGTGTCTAGGGAGAATGTTATAATGAGGTAAGACCACTCCCTGAAAATATAATGGCAGCATGCACAGTCGAAGGTAAACACGGGCACTTGTATTCGTTTAAAAATATTTGACACAACCAAATACTTCAAAGTCCTAGGCAAAATGCCAAAAGGATCCAAAAATACAGTTGATACATTTTCCACCAGTCCATCGGGTAATTAAACACCAGTGAGAGGGGAGGGTGGGCAAACAACAATTTCATCCAAGTTTATGTACTACACAACTGTTCACATAATGTATTACCATACAATTTCAGCTTGCACTTCTCTCAATTGTAGCTTAGTAACAATGGCAATCAGATTCAGCAGCTGCTGCCAGGAAGCACACATCGGTCCCTCTGTAACAGTAAATCTGAGTTAATTGTTGTGATTATTTTTATTTTAATAACGCATGCCAACCGAAGTTTCATGGCGCTTAACAACTGGTAAGTAAGACACCACCATGGATCCTACATGTGAAAAAATATGTTTGAGAGTTTTCTAGAACGGAAATGATGATTCAATAAGAACTCATTCAGAATTCCTGACCTAAATACTGTTTTTTTTTTTTGCCAACCTACCATTAACATGCTTCTGGACTTACAGCCCTGCTTAACTTATTCCTGCAGAATACCTGCCAGCACATTCAACAGCACCCATTAAGGTGACCAATCACTGACTGTCTTCAGACAAACATTAACAGTTCTGCTTGGATTGGCAGCATGCCTGGGAGTAAGTCACGTTGCACTCAGCCCAGCAAAAACCTTTGGGAGAAGCATCTAATCACATTCTACACATCAAGAGCATGCATTCCGACCAGGCACTCCTCTGCAGGCTGGAAAGACATCCTCACTTTCTACTCGCATGCCCTGCGGAAGTGACAGGTACCTGGAGACAACTTCACCCCAAGCTTGCGTTCTGCAGCAGCATGCTTCTTGAGGAAGTGGCCGATGTACTCAACAGATGGTCGAGCCTAATGTGGTTTTCAGGTGGATGTGCCCTTTGTTGTTGTCAAGATTAAGCCTCTTGGAGAGATGCAGAGATAGACTGACATCACACTTAAGACACGCAAGGTCCACAAAACACGTTTACCCACCGCTAGTAGTAATAAGGAGACGGTCACTGGCAGTAGGAAGCACACATTTTTATCAAGAGAGCACAGTGGAGCCCAGAGCTGAACACAACAATGCAACTGCATGAATTAGTGGGACGACTGTAGGGTGTGTTGAGTATCAAAAGATAATAAAGTTAAGTCAGCATCAAAAGGTAAATAGTTTTTACTCTAAAATACAATGCAGAGTTTACATACTTATCAGCATAATACAAGTCCAGCAGATCTTGCGCTGAGGTGGGCACACAGACACAGTGGGCTATGTGTTTATATTGTCAATGCCGGGACATGCCACAATTTGGTGGAGCCCATGGATAGAAAAAACCTAATGGTCGCTTTTGAGGCCTATATGTACGAGGTAACAGTCTAGAAACAGATCTAGTGCTTTTGAACAATCAGTTTGCAGAGCTATGCTTATCCACAAACTGACCACCGTATTTTTTTTTAATTTTTTTTTTAAAAGAAGTTTTATTGTTTTCACACAAATTACAACAAAAGGACACGGAATCAGATCGTATACACATTGTAGTGGGCAAAACACCATACACAATCATCATTTCTCCAAGTAGACCTAGATCGGGCCTCCTGAGGCCATCCGTATCAGCCACCCTCCCCTTCTCTCCTTCAGCTTCTCTAGTCATCTGAGTCAGAGGACTCCTCATCAGAAAGAGGTGGCGGATCACATATGTTGCCCCTATATTTGTTCCATGCTCCCCACACTCTGACCCACTTTCGAGGACAACCCCGCCTGATAAACACGTAACGCTCAGCAAACATAGCCCCATCCATTTCCTTTTTCCACATCGACAGCAGTGGTGTTTCCACCGCTCCCCACTTTTGAGCTATGATCCGTTTAGCCATCATGTTCCCTAACGTCACCCAGCCCTGCGCCTGGCGATTAAGATCCGTGGGCTCCCACACATTCAGCAGACATCGTCTGGGGTCTGGCAGCAGTGACACCCCACACACCTGCGACATCGTTCGCAGTACTCGCCTCCAGAAGAGTTGAAGAACCGGACAGTCCCAGAGCAGGTGATAGAAGGTTCCCTCCTCCCCGCAACCCCGCAGGCAGAAGGGATGTGGTGCTCTGCCCAGTCTGTGCAACAGGCTCCTGGTGAAATATGAGCGATGTAAAATACGAAGTTGCACAAGACGCAGCCGTGAGGGTATACCCGCCTCGCGCGGTGACGCCAGCGCCTCCCGCCAATCTGGGTCATCAAAATCACCGACCTCGTCGGCCCATTTCTCCCGCAAGACCCCCATAGGGTCCGGCAAATTGTTGATCAGTTTGCGGTATGTGAAAGATGTGGCCCGCTTAGGCATGTATTCGGTCAGCAGCCTGTCTTCCAGCGGAGATGCCTCTGGAACCTGCACACCTGGGGTTAACTGTGCCGTCAAGGCGTGTTTCATCTGCAAATATCGGAACCATTCTGAGGGAGCCAGCTCATACTGTTGTTGCAAGCGAGCGAACTGCACAACCTCCCCTTTGTGCCACACGTCGCCTATCACCGAGATCCCGATAGCGTCCCAAGCGGCAAAGCCCCTGCTGTCCCTGAGTCGTCCCAGTCGCTTCGTGTCCCAAAGAGGCGTGAGCTGCGTCAGGACTCCGCGCCACCCCAGCCTGGCCTGTGCCGCATGCCAGATAGACACAGTCTGACGTAGAGGGCCAATCAGCTGCGGGGCCAGCCGGGCATCATACAACGGGGTTAGCATACCCCTTTCGCCCAGTATATCCCTATCTGCCTTAAACGCTGGATCCGACTGCGGCGCATGGAGCCACTGGTTAATCACCTTAAGCTGCGCCGCCCAATAATACAGCTGGATATCTGGGAGAGCAATTCCCCCATCGTACCACCCACAGACCAGTTTCGCCTGTGCAATGCGTGCTGGTTTGTTGCCCCAGAGTAAGTTAGAGACTTGCGCTGCAACCGCTCAGAAATAGGCCGGCGGCACCGGATAAGGAGTATTTTCCAACACATAGAGAAACCTCGGCAGGGCCATCATTTTAAAGAGCGCCGCCCTCCCCACCAGGGTTAGGGGCAACGTTCCCCAGTGCCGCACATCCTGCCTGAGGCGGTCTAGTTGAGGGCTTAAGTTGTGCCTGTGAAATTCCATCTGATCCGAGGCAACGTGTATCCCCAGGTATTTGAATGACCCCTTCGCCACCTGTATCTGGCAGCCCTCCGGCAGTCGAGGGGGGGGGGCCCTCAGCACCATGAGGACCGACTTCGACCAGTTGATCGTATAGCCGGATGCCCGGCCAAACACCTCGCAAATATTAAGTAATGTAAGGATGGACCGCCTCGGAGATGACAAGTAAAGCAGTATGTCATCCGCGTACAGGGAGACGCGGTCCTCCCAATTCTCCGACCATCGAAGGCCTCTCATCATTGGCTCCCACCGTATCCATGTCGCGAGGGGCTCAAGTACTAGGGCGAAAAGCAGCGGCGAGAGCGGGCAGCCCTGTCGCGTACCTCGCCCCAGGGGGAAATCCTCCGACATGTGCCCGTTGGCCGCGACATGGGCCAGCGGCTTGGTGTATAGGAGTCGGATCCAGGCACAAAATTTCGGCCCAAACCCCAGATGAGATAATACTGCGAAGAGAAAGGGCCACTCCACCATATCGAATGCCATACGGGCATCAAGGGAGAGAATAACAGCTGGTTCCTGAATTCGGTCCATTCGGGCCAACACGCTATGTAAGCGCCTCAGATTGTGGGAGGTACTCCTCCCGGGCATAAAGCCCGACTGGTCCGGGTGCACTATGTCAGTTAAGTGTGGCGTGAGTCGGAGGGCCAGCAGTTTCGCAAGGATCTTGGCCTCTGCATTAAGCAGTGAGATGGGGCGATAGGAGGCGCATTGGTCCGCCGGCTTACCCGGCTTTGGCAGTACCACGATGGTGGCTGTTCGCTGGTCTGCGGGAAGCTCCCCCATCTCCAGGCCGTGTTTGTACATATTCAGCAAGTGTGGGGTCAGCATCTCGGGCAGTCGTTGATACAGCTCAATCGGGATGCCATTAGGACCCAGTGCCTTGCCAGGTTGTAATGCCGCAATAGCCACCTGTAGCTCCTCGACCGTAAGATCGGCCTCTAAAGACTCCCTAGCTTCAGGGGAGAGCTTAGGCATCTGTAGGTCACTAATGTATGTCAGCGCCACCTCCACCGACATGGAGGAGTTGGAGGAATACACCCCACGAAAATGCCCCGCCAGGGTGCGCACTATTTCTCGTGGGTCCGACGTTGTCGACCCCTCGGCCGTGGCCAGCTGCGCGATCCATCGGGCTCCGCTGTCACGCCTGTCCAACCACGCCAGTAGCCTGCCGGTTTTATCGCCGACATCGTAGACCGTATGCCGTGAGGCCTCAAGTCGCTGTTTGACACGGTCTGCCAGGTGTTCCCTGTGTTTTACCTGAGCCACTCGCAGGTCATGGGAGGTTTCACGGGAGGGGGTTTCGGCTTGACGAGCCTCCGCAGCCAGGAGCTCAAGCTCCAGCGTCTGCAACTCAGACGCTTGCATGCGTTTATATCCTGTGATGGCAGCCATCACCTGGCCCCGCAGCACCGTTTTGTACGCCTCCCAAAGAATTGTGGGAGAGTCGACCGAAGCGGCGTTCTCGTGGAAGTAGAGTTTCGACCCCTGTGTGATGGATTTACTAATCTTCGGGAGACGCAGATAGCTGGGGCGTATCGGGTAAACGCGGCGGCGCATCAGGTGGGAACTGTGGTAGTGCAGAAGGATCGGGGAATGGTCAGAGATGCCCCTGGGTCTAATTTCAATACGTTCAACGTTGTGAAGGCATCCGGGGGAGCCCAGAAAATGATCAATGCGGGTGAGACTGTTGTGCACCCCGGAGTGGAATGTATAGGAGCGTGTCTCTGGGTGGTGCCAGCGCCAAAGATCTGTGAACCCTAGCGCCGCCACGAAGCCTGCAAGTCGCGTTGCGCCGCTGCCCTGCGCCCGAGGCGGGGACCGGTCAATGTGATCATTCATCACCGCATTAAAGTCTCCCCCAAGCAGCACCTCTCCCCCCGGTAGGGTAAGGAGAAATTCACTAAGTGCCGGAAACGCCGTGGTATGCAACCCAGGAGGGATGTAGACCGACACTACATTATAAAGATGCCCTTCCCATTGTATGTGAGCCGCGGCAAACCTCCCGGCTCCGTCCGTTTGTACACCAAGCACTATTATTTGGGACTGTTTGCGCAGCCAGATGCCAACCCCTCGGGACCCAGAAGTAAACTCAGAGTGAACCACCATCTTATATCCCCATCTGTCCAGCGCTTTAGTAGCCGTGCCGGTGAGATGGGTCTCCTGAAGCAAGACCAGCGCCGGGGCGCACCGTTTAATACTATGCAGGACCAGGCCTCGTTTGATTTTGTCTCCTAAACCCCGTACATTCCAGGTCAGTAAAGAGAGGGGCTGCACCGGGGTCGATTCAGCGTCAGAGGCTATTGGAGTAAGCAAATCTGACTTCACGGCGGGTGGGAGAGGAGATAAAGCAATAGGCGGATAGAGCATAGTGTGACCCAGGTTGTGTGTACGACATGTGTATGATGTAAGTCAGAAGGCCGTGTCCTACCAAACCAAAACAAAGAAACAAAACCAAAGAACATACCCCGTCCCCCCACCCCCCTCCCTGCCTCCCTGCCACACGGACTCAGAACTGCCCGCCACCCCAACTCAGCAGAGTGCTCAGTCCCTTGAACCCCAAACATTACTTGCGCTTTTTAGGGAACGTGGAGTCCGAGGGGGACCAGGACATCCCCCGTCCCCAGGTCCATCGTTCATGTCTCAAACCATTCAGTATGCGGACACTACATCAACACCAGTTCCCAGCGGGTAGTCTTGAACTACAGTTCGGTCAGGAAGCGAGCCGCCGCATCAACCCGTGGGTCCCTCCTCAACCTCTTCAAGGCGCTGTTCATGTCCAGTAGGATCGACCTCACTCCCGGGACGCCTTGTCCCTCGACTCGAGCGCCCTGCGCCACCAGCTCGGCGCCACCCCTCCAACCAGTCATGAGCCTCCTCCGGTGTGTCGAAGAAGAAAGTCTTGCCCTCCGCCGCCACCCGGAGACGCGCCGGGAAGAGCATTGCATATGGAAGTTCTCGAGCCCGCAGTTTCTTCTTGACCTCCACAAAGCTCCGCCGCTGCGCCGCCACCGCAGCCGTATAGTCTGGAAAGAAGGATACTGTGGAGTTTTGAAGCCGAATCGGCGGTGCCACCCGCGCCGCCTGTAGAATGGCATCCCTGTCTCTAAAATTAAACAGGCGGGCCAGGACAGGCCTCGGAGGCGCCCCAACCTTCGGACGCCCCCCCGGCACCCTATGTGCGAGCTCCACTGAGAAGAATGTCGAGAGGCCCCGGGGTTGCAACTTGGATTTAATCAGCTCTTCTACATAAAGGTCCATGGCCGGGTGCCCCTCACTTTCGGGAATCCCAATAATGCGCACGTTGTTGCGGCGAGAGCGCCCTTCTTGGTCGTCCAGCCGGGCCGCCATGCGTTTGTTCTCTGATTCCAACTGCGACACTCTCTGTAAGAGGCCTTTGGAGTCCTTCGCCAAAGTCTCCGTTGCCTGCTCCACCTCCGCTACCCTGGCGGACATCTTCTGGAAGTCTGCGCGGAGCAGGGATACGTCCGTAGAGATCGACCCCACTGTGGATTGTACCTGCGTTAAGGCCATCATGATGTCCTCCAGCGTCACCTTCGGCGCGTCGGTGGTCGTCGCCATCTTCCCGGTGGGGCCGCCGCGGTCCGACACCTCGGAGTCCTTGGTGTAGGCAAACTTAGCAAGCTTGCCTTGATGGTGCCCCTTGGTTCCTTTCCCGCTCATGGCGTTAATGCTACCTCCCAAATGTCACTCCCGCAGAGCAACAGGGGAGCGATGCACCAGGGGCCCCCCAGGCCGGGCCCGAACCCTTCAGGCAGCCTAGGGAGCGGTCCCCGTCCCAGGTCGTCCCCGAGAGAGGGGGGGGGGGTCCGGCACGGATCAGCAGGGGCGGCCTCACGTCCCGGCGGGGCCCGGTACAGGTCCGGATCGTGGTCTCCGGCGCAGCTCAGGCCCGGGGGCCGGCAGCAGCTCGCTCTAGCGCGGGTCAGGTCCACCGGAGGGATAGTGGATTCCGGCGCCTCTCGCAGTCCCCTTGTCACGGGCCGATGGGGGTCGTCCAGCGCTCGCCTCACTCCTGTCTCGGTCACCCCAGGCGTCGCCGTCGCCAGTATTTACTGTGGGCGTCCAGCCTCCGCTACCGCCGCAGTGCAGATCCGCTCGGGCGCGCCTCACCCAGGGCCGCCCCGTCACTCGAGGCCCCGGTCGCACACGCTGAGGCAGGCCGCAAAGGTCCGGGTCCTGCCGATTCCGTCGTAGGCGTCCGAGGGACCCAACTCCGGGGTGCAACGCTGTGTGTCCGCTGCACGATTCTGGACCTTAGGGATCGGAGCACTGCCCGGATAAGTGACGGATGAGAGGGGGAGTCGATCGTTCCCCCGGAGCCCAACTAGGCTGCGGCCATCTTGCTTGGCTGCAGGCCACGCCCCCACCACCGTATTTTTTATCGTGGAACATGCACTCGTGAGCTGTTTCAGAACGCAGGCCAAATTGTTTTATCACCACAGCTAAAATGCAATGGGAATATACAGGTGAAACAGGCATGCCAGATACGGCTTGTTTAACCCCTTCGATGCTGCGCAGATTCCGCCGCTGTGCTGGCGGAATCTTGCGCGGGCGTGGTCATGACGGAATGGTTCCGTCATGAGCACAGCTCAACCATGGGTCATGACGGAACCATTCCGTCATGAGCACCGAAGGGGTTAAAGGGCCAAGTTTTTAGAATCTTTGTGAACTGCCAGTAATTTAAAATTTTCTGTATTTGAAGGAAGTTGTGGGTTCTTGAAGTCATGTCTGAACAGCTCAAATTTGAAGAAAATGCAGGTATTAAACAGCAACGAATCATGTAGTGATTTAAAATGCCAATGACAAACTTTAGAACCCACCCACAAGGGCAGCATAGTCTTCCATCCTGACGTCTTTGTTACATGAAGATTAGAATTCCACAAGTTGACTTTTGACTTGTGCTGGTGTAGGCCACACAAAACAGACTTCATAAAATAATGCAGCTGACAATCAAAATCTGTATCTAGTGGACTGTTTTCAAATCATTTGAAGCCTGACCTTTTCTTTATTAAATATAGCTATGTTAAAGGAGGTAGCATAATCCAGTCAGGACAAAGCTTTCTGTGCCAAAGTTAGTCTGGGAAATGCAGAAAAAGCTTTGTTAAGCATACAGTCTATAATGACCACAATTCTGTACTCAAACGGTGCTTGTCAAAAGTGCCTTGCCAGATGAATGTCTAAGACGGGGAGTTTAGGAAACAACCAGTACCTCTTTTTAGGGCCAATGTAGTCAAATCAACTAGCCGACATGCAGTCATGGATACTTGTCAGGAACTACAGGTAGCTTGAGGTGCTTGTGGGAATTTTAATCTCATGAATATGTGGAAATGGACAAGCGCTTTAGCAACAATATATATGAATTCTGATTAACAGTGTGTCCCTGCTAAATAGTTCATTGTTCAAACAGAGGAAATAGTTTGTATCTCACTAAAGACACCAATGTGCATAAACAAAAAATAATTATGGAATCAAACACCACACTAGTGTGCAAGAACAAATTAACACTGAAACCCTACTTGTGTTTTTTTTTATGTTTTAAACACTATAGCATACACTCCTCAATAGGGGTCCAGACTGTTTTAAGATCTGGCTATAACCAGCATCAGCTGTCTGCCAGATACACTCCTGCCACCTACTGTCTATTTCATGAGGACAGACTGACCCAAAGATGGATGCACAAAGTTTAGATCTGAGTGACCATATACTTGCCTGCCACTTCCCTCTCATCCTGCAACCAAGCCACTAGTACTTCTTAGCATGCCTGGTAGCTCCTTTTCATCCTTCTGCCAGGCCACTGCTACTTTTCAGTGTGCCCAGCCGCTCTTCCTAATCCTGCTGCTGTGACTCTAAGGTCAAATCACTGGCAAAGACAATGGCCCTGGCTTGTAACTCACTGTGCAAATTCCCAACTAATTAAACAGAACACCGTAGAGCAAAACAGCTTCTACAGTTTTCTGCTTAAAGAAAATAACATTAAGCTAGGAGAAGAATGGCAAATCAGTTGAATTGTAGGAAAGCTAGTGACCCCCTTTGCTGAAACCAGCTAGATTCTTCGAGCTGTTGTTTACAATCATGCTTAGAAAACTGCAATCTAAATGAAAGTTTAACCAATCTTGTGCAAAGACCACCATTCAACCATGCAGAAATCAGAACTGGCAGTTTCATCAGCTCCAAGATATTAATCTTGTATCAGGGAGGTGTTCTTTCATAAATAGTGGGGTAATGGCAAAAGGGTGGAAAGGACATGTACAATACTGTCATTTCAAGTTCGAAAACAATGATGAGATTGTAAGTCACAAAGAGTTGGGTGTGCAACACAGATAACTTCTTTAATGGCCATTGTTAAAAAATGAAACACGGGCAAAGTTACAAAGGTACTTCACGTGGGAATGTAATCTTTAAACAGGAGAGGCAGTTTAAAAGAGAAATAAAGAAGCAGAAAACGACTTATGTTCTGCCACCTGACCACTCGCAGGTAGTGTTGTATTTCTAGAGTGAATTGATAAGACTGAATGAAAGTATTCACGGTTACACGTATCAATGCAAACTGTCCGGGTTTTAACGAATACACTAAGATAGATCCAAACAGGAATGGTTAGATGATAATGGTAGTCTCCCAGCTGCCTGACATTCTACACAAAATGGAATGCAAATGACTTAAATTAACATAAAGCAGCTTTCCTTTCTATTCGTCCTCATTCTGGGAACCTATTCCAGATATCTGGTTAAATACCAGTTACTAGAGTCCCACCTGGTAGCCCATTCAGACATCTCCACTCTGCTCCATACAACACCTTTTCTTTCAGTGAGAGCTTTGTCTTTTTGCAAGCACTCATAAGGTGCTTTTGCATCACGCAGTGCTAAACAAAACAATTGTTCCTAACAATATAGGTTGTGCAAACTACCACTCTCCGGCCAGCTCCAACAACAGGGGATAAGGTCACACTCTGTCTAGTAGTTTCAGTTAGAGCTCTCAATCGTGTCACAGACACTGAAATGTAAGGCGTGTGAGGGAGGGTAGAAAGTGTGCGCCCTCTTATTAATAAGATTCAGGATGTCGAGCAATGATTTCATAGTGCATAATTATGCACTAACGGCGTCACCATGTTAAGAGGCACGAAAATGCTCACATAAATGAACCAAGACTGGGTATTTCCCTCACCACAATAAAGTACGTTAAGTCTGTTATCTTAATTTAGACAAGTGATTGATGTGTGGCATGTAGGGTGTTGGGGTACGGTGCTGAAAGCTTGTTACATGGGAAGTAGCAGCGCATGCTGTGCGAAACAATCTAAATAAGCAGAAACAAGAACCAGTGGTGGCTAACTTGTACCGAGGGTGGAGAAGCAGGGGTGGGAAGGGCACAAAAATGAATAAATAAATCCTCTTACCTTCGCAGCGAGACATCCTCCTTCCTTGGGTGACTTCCAGGAAGCTCCCGATGCAGGAAACAGCACTACCCAATCCTGGTGCTGCTTTCGCAGCATGAAAGAGGCGCCAGGATTGGATAGAGCAGGCTCTCCCAATGCTCTTAAGAGCACTGGTAGCTTGCACTTTCCCTAGCCCAACCGTCTAAGACAGCTAGGTTAGAGAACTTTAAAATGCGAATGTCTGGCTGGCCGTCCCAAGACAGTCGGCCAAAAAGACATGGGGATTTTGAAGCGCACAGTTCACTGCTGCTGCCACTCAGCAGCGCTGGCCCCGCCCCATCCTGACAGTTCAGGATGGGTGGCCTGAAAAATAAGACAGTAATAATACTACTGTTTTATTTTTCAGCTCTGGGGCTTGTGGGGGCGACGCTCCTCCGCTCAAATGGAGAAGCCGACCCTGACAAGAACTAATGAAATACTGCATATAGAATTGAAAGATCCATCTGGAGGCAAAGACACTTGGCTTGGGAGAACATTTCTTGCTTTTTAGCAGAGTTTGTGTGTTAAGCGAACAAGTTACGATAACGATGTATCTGGCAGAGACACAGTCTAGCCGCAGATTCCTGAACTTAGAATATGCTCCAGGCGCCAGTTTGGATCCAGAGATTTTTCAGTAGTACCTCTGAGCACCGGGGACGGCGTCGCATAGCTCCACTCTGACGTCGTCCACAGATGTTACGTCAGTGGAGCAATACAAGTCCCGCCTGGTGCGCTGAAGTCAGTTTTCTACTATGAAACTTTTCCGCGACACAACAAGGAGCCAGTACTAAAACTGAATGTGAGCAGTGTGCCAACAAAAGGTTAAACAGAAATTAATCGCTTCGCCGCGGCGCACGTTTCCCCGCTGTACGGGCGAATTCCACGCGTGCGCAAATCAGACGGCCCCCGGCTGTCCTACGCCCACACCCACCGTGACGTTGGACGGCCTTGGGCCGTCCAACGCATGGAACGGGTTAAGATGACAATGATAAATAGCATTGTAGAGAAAACACTACATAACGTAAGTGACTGAAGGGTGAGAGCAGAGTACTCTCCTCATAAAAATAGTCTCCTCTAAACAAAGAACGATTCCCTTCTATAAAGCAAAACAACAAATTAATATTACGAGAAACAACAAGCATTCTGCCACCACATGAATGTCATGGGAATCAATAACAAGACTTTAGCAACATGAAGTTACGGCAAGTGACAAAATGTCTGCAACAACAGAGAATGTGCAACCAAACGCACTAAATATGATCAATTCACTGTATCAGAGTCAAAAGGCCCCAAACTAATGGATAAAGGGGAAGAGGGAGGGGAAAAGGACATGCCCAACCTCCACACTGGAAAAGAAACCAGGGTGGCAGTGCGTGCATGGATATATGAGCTCACCAACCATTTGCGAGAATGGGTGGTGAAGCAAGTGGTAAAACAGAAAAAGGCATTCTGACCTGGTGAAGGATGTGAAGTAGAGAAACATGGATGAAGGCAGAGATCACTGGCAGAAAAGACCAGTGGTTAAGAACCCAACCTGAAAAGGTCCACGCAGAACAGGGAGGAAGGGTGGGCGTTAGCGAATCTGTGGCTCGACTGTGTCTCTACCAGATACATTATTACCAAAGGTAAGTAACTTGTTCATCTGATAGAGACATCTAGCTGCAGATTCCTTAACTTAGAATAGATACCAAAGCTATATCCCATTGGAGGAGGGTCTGCGACTCAACCCCCCCAAGGTTCCAAAAGAGAACTATCCAACAAGCAGATGGACCAAAACAGGTGGGGACAGCAAGTGTAAGCGTGGCTGACACCAGACCATTAAGCCCTGTAAAAGAAGCATCCACAAGTAAAGGCAATGGCACCCCAGTTTGACAGAGGACAGTTCGAGACCTTCACTCCCCAGGAAGGGACGAGGGAAAATAACAGAAACCAGACTAGCCAGTGCCCAATGGAAGAAATACATAAGCTTCTGCAATAAGAAGTAGAACTGTGCACAGGATCCATGGATCTGCAAATAATAACATCCCGGAGAAAGGACAAAAACAGAACGATAGAGCAGATTGTACAAAATGAGCATACACAACAGTGGATGCCAAGATGGACAATCATAGAGACAGATGTCATTGATGTATGTGGATAGTATGGATACACATAGGCAGACTGTGTGAATTGTTGAGACACACCACACACATGCAAAAGCCTATAAAACGTAGCATCGACAGCACAGATGTGTCAGCAAAAAAGGCACAGAACTTATTACCAGGTAGTCATACTGACGAAACATACACAGAAGTACATTGGTGAAAGGATATTGGCAGAAGTCTGACACACACCCAAGGCTCGCTCTCATGAGCAGGGAGAGGGAGAGAAGGAGTCTGGGGCTAAGAAACCCAAGATACTGCAATGAGGACAACATAGAATGTGTGCACTCTCGCAGTTTGTATACACCAATATGTATATGTTAAAAAGAACAAAAGTTCGAAACGCGCCTGCTTCTTTAATATCTTTTTTTTTGTTGTTGAAATAAATAAGGCAATGGATACTCGAAGAGCATGCCCCAGACAAGTACAGCACCATGTACAATAGGTACCAACGGCACCGGAGTGAACCATAATAAGACATATGTCAAACATAGCAAATCCGATATATATGTATATAGAACCATATACCTATATATATATTTCATTGTAAATAAGTATTATTTTGCACGTTTAATAATGGCTGCCAATGTGGACTGATGTAAGTCCTATGTTGATGTCTATGCTATGAGCGAACTATTTATGTCCATTGAACGTCGACGCCTCTGGCAATTGACGAAGGCGACATCCGAAACGCGTTTTGCTTGCTTGTCCAGTGAATAAACTTGGACGCTGTTCCCGCGAGTGCTGGTGTACTGTATTGTTTACCCGGAGCTTTGACCACGCGCGGTATCCGTCACCGCGCCAATAGCACCCGACCACGAGTGAAGGGACGAGACGGAAAGTTGAGCTGAATTTAAATTTCCCTTCACCGCCGCAACGGATTTTGCAACATTGTTTCACCGCGCTGGGAGCCCGTGTAACTGTAGCCGAGCAGAGGAGGATGTGAATTCCTTCGTGGAACGGACTCGAGCTAGAGGAAGAACAAAGACTCTCGGCGGCCGGTAGGAAATTGACATTTGTCTTTATAGTTGTGTATGTAATTGCGGCAGGTCGAGGGAACGGCAGAGCATATAACTTTGATTATCATCTTAAGTGACATGTTTAATGTGGAGGCACGACGTGAAGTGGCCAATGAAATCTTCAGAAGGAGAACAGATACCCGCTTAGGAGGCACCGGCAGTGAAGGTGGACAGGGTGCGGCTCGTGGGGCTAATCTATTAAAAGAACATTTTGCTCGCCTAGAAAGACTCTACGAACGAGAAATCCGGAAGTGGTGGGAGGCCACCTCGTTACAGCATTATATTGATGTAGATAGAGTCCCTCGAGGCCTTCGAATTTATACCATTCCCGCCTATGAAAACCCTAATCCCAAATTGTTGGAAGAATGGGCGGAGCATACAGCGGCCTCATCCAAGGGAATGCTACTGATACTGATTAAGTTTGCCTGGAGTGATAGGGATACCACGCTACTGGAGATCAGCGCACTGGAACAAGAGATTGAGAAGGAGTGCGATAAGAGTAAATTGGATGAGTTCAAAGAAGGTATGAAAAAACGTATCTCAACGTATGAACTCAAAATCAGACAAAGGAAACAAAGCAAGTTTGAGCGCGATGAGAGGGATTATGAGCAGGGACGCGTTCTGACTTTTGCTAAGAGATATGATCTACCCAGGAAGCAGTTATTCAGTGGCAGAGATAGAGTATCAACTGAACAACGCGATACATCCGAATCTGAAGTCACGGATGCAGAGCTGAGCAGTGACGAAAGAGAATCAAGACGTGCTGAAAACGTAGTGGCAACCCCTTTTCACGAGGAGTTCCGTATTATTCGGGAAACGTGGGGCAGAGGTGGAAGAGGCAAACCACTGCCACAAAGGAAAAGAGCAGACGTAGAACAAGGAGAGGTGGTTGGAGCAAGCAGCAGCACCGCATCTCCTCGGATCACTCGGAGAAGACGAGGGGCGAGAAGATAACATCAGAAATACTTACTGTGGTGAACCTAACACCGAGAGTTTTAACTGAGGCGGAACTTAAAGTCTTGCAGTTAGGATTAGGTTTTTGCCCTACGAGAAGATCTGAGTATACGCAAAACAAAATTGATTTGTTCAGATTTGAAAGAAAAATGAAACTTACGAAATATTTCCAAGGCAAGAAGTTGACAAAAGGAAAAGGAACACCAACTATCAGTGAAATGGAGAATCTTACAGCTGGCGATTTAGAGGTATTGGCTGTCATGGAAGATTTGCAACATGAAGGTGACCCCAGACAGTTGATCCCTAAGAAAGTGATGGATCAATCAGATATTGTACAAATTAATCCTGGCAGGCCGTTTAAACCTGCATCGAAATTTGTGCCGATGATGCCGGCTGATTCCATTGATGTATTCACTGAAGCTGTGACGAAGGATTTGGTCAAACTACGAGGAAGAAACAATTACAACAGAAGGATGGGTAATATTACTGAGAGGCAAAAACAGGCGATCAAGGATTTACAGAACGACAAATCCATTGTCTGCAAACCATCTGATAAGGGAGGCAAAGTTGTTTTGATGACATTTGAATATTATCAAAAGGAAGCATTAAACCAACTCAACGATACATCCAGTTACATAACACGCAAGGAGTTTGAAAGCAGCATAACATCTTATAGGAACCTTTTGAATAAATAGTACCATAAAGGGATGCTATCCAAAGAGGAGTATGGCTTTTTGGAATGCAAATATCCAAAACTACCTACATTTTATCACCTCCCTAAACTTCATAAAGACTCTTTAAATCCCCCTGGTCGCCCTATTGTTTCCTCCTTAGGAAGTTTGACTGAACGCATGTCTAAATTTGTAGACTTCTTCTTGTCTGAACCGGTCACCAAACTAACTTCCTACATCAAGGATACTAAGGATTTTTTGAAACGAGTGCAAAACATACATTGGGAAGATGAGTATGTGATGATGACTCTTGATATATCTAGTCTGTACACGAGCATTAATCACGATCAAGGAATTGAGGCTGTCCAGCACTTTTTGGACAACAGGTCCATTAACCTGGCAGAACATAATATTATGTTGATTGAATTCGTAAGATTTTGCTTGTGTAACAATATTTTTTTGTTTCAGGATGTCTTGTTTAAACAAATACGGGGCACTGCGATGGGTACCTGCTTCGCCCCCAGCTACGCGAACTTGTTCGTGGGCTGGTGGGAGGAGCAGGTAGCCTGGGCGGTGACAAATGTACATTGGACTCAGAAAGTCATCTGTTGGACAAGATACATTGACGACTTGTTCATTGTTTTTAATGGTACTGAACAGATGGCGAATGATTTTGTTGGAATACTTAACAATGATTTCAACCTCAAATTCACAGGAGATATCAGCAAAAAGTGTGTGAATTACTTGGATCTAGAGGTGTTCCCCATGAAGGGCAGACTATGCACTCGCCTGCATAGAAAACCGACCGCGGGGAATTCCGTACTACACGCGAGAAGTTGCCATTCGGAAAAGACTATAACAAGCATTCCGTTTGGCGAACTTCTTAGGATAAAGCGTAATTGTTCTCTTGACAGCGATTACCAATTGGCAGCAAGGGAAAGCATGGATAGATTCAGGTTGAGAGGTTATCACCAGGACATCCTGAATGAAGCAATGAAAAAAGCGGAAGTTAAATCTAGAGCAGACTTGATTAAAGACGAGGATCACAGCATTAGACCAGCTAAAGATGGTGATAATAAATTCAGGATAATTACTTATTATTCTGAAGATGCCCGAACCATTAGGAAGATATTCAGAAGGAATTGGCACATCTTGGGAACTGACCCCGTTATTGGTAGAGATATTCCTAAAGCTCCATTGTTGACATTTAGAAGAGCAAGAACATTACGCGATGACTTGGTACAAAGTCATTGCTACAAAGAAAAGACAATATCATCTTTTGGGAATATAACAGGGTTCTACCCGGGTCTTAAATGTAGGGCTTGTAGAAACAGTAGGAAGATCACTCACTACAAAGTTCCAGGTCTACAATATCCCAAAAAGATCAACAAGTTAATGAATTGCAACACTTGTTTCACTGTCTGGTTTGCCCATGTGGCCTACGCTACATAGGGAGTACCATTCACCCAACCAAGGTACGCATTCTAGAACACATGAGGGCCATCAATAACAAAGATGTGTCATATCCAGTGGCAAGACACTTTGAATCTTTTCACCAGAGCAACAGGGATCTGTTGAGCTTTTTTTGTTTGGACCATGTACCACTGAATGTTAGAGGGGGCGACAGACAGTTGCAATTGAGGAGACTAGAATCAAGATATATCATTGATGTTCAGACCAAAATGCCACTTGGTCTGAACAGTGGGGAAGAGCTGGCTGTCCACCTATAGCTGAAAGATTAATGAATATATATGTATGAGATTTCTGCTCTCTGTTATAATTGGTTTATTGAAATTGACTTTCAACATATGGTAGAGTTATAACCCATCCAGGGTAAAATGTCATTTATTGTGAAGGCCCATCCAGGGCATGATTTTCATTGTAAATAAGTATTATTTTGCACGTTTAATAATGGCTGCCAATGTGGACTGATGTAAGTCCTATGTTGATGTCTATGCTATGAGCGAACTATTTATGTCCATTGAACGTCGACGCCTCTGGCAATTGACGAAGGCGACAGCCGAAACGCGTTTTGCTTGCTTGTCCAGTGAATAAACTTGGACGCTGTTCCCGCGAGTGCTGGTGTACTGTATTGTTTACCCGGAGTTTTGACCACACGCGGTATCCGTCACCGCGCCAATAGCACCCGACCGCGAGTGAAGGGACGAGACGGAAAGTTGATCTGGAGATATATATATATATATATATATATATATATATATATATCACCAGTTTCCGTAATCAGGCATCGAAGCGCTCACGGACCAAATAGTTAGTGCACATAATTTATTTAGTGCGGTATGTCGCCATAACGTTTCGGCTCATCCGAGCCTTGTTCACATGACAATGTGAATGTGTTAAACCACAGTATTTAAAGTGACAGTGCAGATTTTCAAAACTCAACCATGTGACTGAATTAAGAGTAGAGGTAGAAGACATACTGCGGCATTGGATTTACATCATGTGCAAAGATGCAGTCTAAAATCATTGTAAATATCCAACATCATAGTAAAATTATCGCAAATCAACCGATGACTTTAAAATTGATTATAATCCAATAACGTTGTGCAAATAAGCGTGTTGTGCAATTGTATATGTTATTATGTATAGAGCGCAGTAATATCTCCCTATAATAGGCACTCCCATACTGCAATTAGACATCTAGGGTCTGCAGCTCCCGGTAATTAATATATACATATTATTGCTGTTAATAGTGTAAGTTGTCAAGACACCAATGGACTTCACAGACATGAGGTAAACTTCATAATGTGCAAAGATGCGCAAATGTAAACTCGCCCAATTGCAAACAAAAGGGTCCATCAATAAGTAACTTAGTCATAATTTTGTGAAATCGCTTTTGAAATCATAGGTTAAATCCCATATGTGCAAAATATGCAAAAACACACTACTAGCATGATTATTCCTAATGGACACATGTAATTGAATTAGAATTATTTGATCAATTTATCTAGGTGTTAAATAATACAAATAATGTAGTAAATCACATGTTGATATCACATATTCCTGCCTGATTCCTTGTTGATCCTCCCCCAAATGCATCCTACTAATTTCAATCTTCCCAATTATTAATTTAAAACATTTATAAAACATTTTTTATATATAAAAGAACCCTTGTGTTACGTGAAATTAAAACATATACATCATTACTGTTCACCGATGGATTATGGGACCAGAAAAACCAGTAATACTTGTTAATTTAACTTGTAATACTAATTCATATTATGGAGAACCTGAGAAAATTCTAGAGTTTGACAAAAGACGTAAAATCAGGATGGGTAATATCTAGCCCTGAGAGATACTGGCATATACTGAAGGTAGGGGTAATGCACACATGTGGAGTTGTAAGGATGACCCATTACTGAAGTCCATGTATTTTTCTAACTGGTAGTAAAGTCCAAGATAAACTAAATAAGAGACAAATGTTGTACAGCTATTATTTGTCTCACAGGGAAGCATAAATACATTTCTCCAAACCTAAAATTGGGTGAATAAAAGAATAAATATGTATCAAAAAAAGTTAAAAACCCCAAGGGGATCTACTCTCCAAGATAAATTATTACCACCAGAATTTAGGATAAACATGTGTGCAAATCTTCTGTGACATTTAGGCCTCCTGGGTACTTAGAGTCCAGTTGCAAAATGTATTTAGTTTCTAATTTGCGCAGCTTGGACTCGCGGTCACCTCCTCTCCTACTTGCAATTACTGCATCAATAACATAATACTTAAGGCCCTGATTATCACTGTTGTGGTATTCTTTAAAATGTCTTGCTACAGGATAGGTTTTATCTTGGTTTACTATTGCCCGGAGATGCTGTAATATACGTTTATTTACTGCGTGTTTTGTGCTTCCCACATATTTTAGTCCGCAGGGGCATTGTAAAACATATATTGCATATTCAGTCCTGCAGGTGAGTACTTTGCTGATTTGATGTTCTTTCTCACTGAAGGCATCCTTAAAATTTTTCATGTTGATGCCATGTGTACAGGACTTACATGTTTTGCATTTAAAAAAAAAAACAATTGGTTTGTAACCATGAAGTTTTTTCAATAGTCTCCGGGTTAGTGTCGACCAATCTATCTTTCATAGATGGAGCCTTGCTAAAAGTTATGGATGCTTTGCGGGGTAAGGTGGGACCAATAACTGGCTCGCTTAAGACAATGGGCCAATTAATATATATAAAACCAATCCGGTCTGTCTTTAAACAAACAGGCGCCAACTCTGTGAGAGTAAAACAAGAAGATACATTTATTGACAAAAAAATGAGGTCACGACGCGTCTCGACGGCAAGCCGCCTTTGTCACACCGCCGGGCTTAACTCCTATCAAGCATTAAGTAGGCAAGTAGTTCTAGGGGTTGTCACAGCAACCACGCTCATAATGAACATAGAAGAGTAAACTCAAAACGAAATCCAGAGCAGTTAGTGGGTACCTAAAGGAAAATGTACAAGGATAACATTATGAGCACAACATTGTTAGACCAAATATATATTTGACAAAATCAACAATTTGTGAAAGGCAAAAAAAATAATAAAGGAAAAGAAAACAGTTGTTACAGAACAATAGATCTAAACAACAGACTATACGTCTCATAGTTCTCTTATGCATTTATCTTCACAATAGAAGAAGACAAAACCCCAGAAGTTGTAATTCTAAGCAAGTGCTCTGATTTGGACAATAGGAACACAACTAGTTTGCATATAAACTCGGTAATCGGTTTATCAACGTAATTAGACTTGTCATCTGGCTGGTTTACTTAACCCGAAAGAGATACATATCTCCGATAAGGTGTGCTGATAATTCCACACTATTATTCTGGGATTCAGACCCAGACAAGTACAGCAGCATGCACAATAGGTTCCAACTGCACCGGAGTGAACCATAATAAGGCATATGTCAAACATAGTAAATCCGATACATATGCATATAGAACCATATACATATATATATATATACACACACACACACACCTTATACAGATGTATGAAGGACAAAGATCAGCTAAGGATAACATCTGGCAGAAGCAAGAGCAGAGCAACCTGAGCCTCTGCTTGGGAAGTGCATATAAAAAGTGAGGCCCAAGACACAGAACAACGCGTCTGGTGTAGAACCAACTGCTGACATGGAAGAAACCAGACCGGGTCTGAGACCTGAGGGAAGACCAAGGACAGAAGCACTTCCTACCACCAAAGAATATAGAGTAGCCTGCCTGTGAACATGCACAGTGTGTGGTAACATACCGTGCCAGAACTGGATTCGGAAAAGAAACTGTCTCTCAAGTGGAACAGAACAACATGCTCACAAGAGACAGGCACTAGCTAACGGCGAAGAAGACCAACATAGGCAAAATGATGGAAACACACCAAAGCGCTTGAAAAGACAGCCAAGGCAATAAAAGGAGTATACGTGAACACGCTGGAGCGAGCCAGACGTGGCGCAAACCGAGCCATATTCTGGAGGGGTCTGCATCCTTAGAAGCTGGTGGGAACTATGGACCAATCGTAAAGTACAAACATGTAAACTCCGAAGAGAGCTACGTTACCCTTGTGGGCTTGTCCAGAGAAGTCCTACAACAGCAGGTGGAGCGTGAAGAAGCAAAAAACATCACAGTAAATCTATAGCATAAACTATAGTAAAACTCCCCGGATAGGAAATAGATAGCAATCCTAAGAGGACCTCAAAGGATCCGCAGTAAGAACCTGCACCACCCAGGAAGACCCTTTCCATGGCAAGTTAGAATGGCTATACAATAATCAACCAATACCCAACAAAGGGTATGTTACATCCCTATAAAATGCAAGGGAACGCCTCTTACGACTAGCTCTTATACAGAGGAATTGAAAATAATGACAGAAACAGCTGCATATCTGTACAGTCCGTCTGAGAAATAACAGCTTGGACCCAGAGACTGACACCAGAGAAAAGCAGTGGCAATACTGCTACCAATGCAAACAAAACAAGAAGTCCGCAACAAGGGACTAGAAGAATGCCATTCACTGAAAACCAGACATGAGATGCTGAACCGCTAAGTCAGCATGACTGTCCAAAAAATGGGCCCAATCAAAGGGCAAGTCCCAAAGACGCTCCTGAACATTTTCAGAAAAACTGCTATCACGCAGCCAAGCATGGCGACGCAGAGCAACTCACCTGGCCATCGCTCGACCCACAGAAAAAGTGGTGTCCATGGCTGATCGATTTCAAAATTTTGCCAGCTCACGACCATCCTGGAGTATTCGAGTTAGGTCAGCCCGAGGGCCTTCCGGAAGGGAGGGAAGGAGGTGCTCAACCGAGTCCCAAAGGGCGAAAGTAGCCCGTGCAAACACGCAGTACATGTTCAAGGACTGGAGGGCCGAGCTCGAGGACACAAACATTTGCCGACAACATGTTTCCAACCATCGAGATTCCCTAGTGGGTGGAAGCATCGGAGGAGAGGACAAAGACCGCGAAGCTGAGGCTCTCTGGACAAGTAGCCCTTGCGACCTAGGGTGTAGGAACAAACGGACTGGGTAATCTGTAGCCGGGCAGTGACGATGTGAGATAGCACATTACACCGGGTCCTCCGAGGAGGGCCTCATTCAGGGCCCTACAAGAATTTCGTACAACGACTCTACAAAACGTAGCAAGTGCTCAATATCCGCGTTGCCCTGGTGGAGGAGATCCAACAAGGGATCGGAGGGCAGAGAGATAGAAGGAGGCTGTGACTGTAAAATGTTAGCAGCTTTGCAAACAATTGTTGCAAACACTGCACTAGCCTCTGTTGCCATTCTAGGGGGTGACAGCAAGTCATAGCTAGGGGACAGTTGCAGGCTAACACGTCCATCAAAAAACCAAAGGCCCTTCAGTCCGAGGATGTACAAGGACCTGCAATTGCTCCATATCAACATGTTCCGAAGAATGCTCAAGCAACCATGGGGTGGGTGAACACCCAGGGGCCTCATCCTCCATTTGAAAAGGAGTAGCAAGGGACATCTCCGGCATCGAACGACATCGAGGCAGCGCCACAGCGACGCTGACGAATGTCTAAAGAGGCTCCGTCGTCCGGTGTCGGGCCGGCGTCCACTCAATATGCACCACGATGGGAGACTGCAGTGTGGGACGGCGTCAACTCGGAGACATGTCCCCTGTGGCAGCCATGTCAGACGTCATCCCAGGGAGCCTCACCAGGCTGTCCCCTGATGCTGGAGGTAGACTGTGGCCTGACGTTTGTATGGGAGGTATTGCTGCAGATCGGAGCATATAAATTCTCCCTACTTCCACGGACAGAGTAATTCCACAGTCATACGCACATACACTCATCATACGCTAGGGCCCATCACACTAACATTCATAACTATTACTCTATCCACACTGAAGATACGAGAGAAAACCTAAACCAATCTGCATCTAATGCAAGGTCAATGCGACCTTAAAGATATGTCTTGAGTCATGATTTTAAACACAGGAAATACATTCGGAACTCAATAAATGACAAAGAAATAATTACCCGACACTGTGATTCAAACAAAGGTTATCTTTTATCTAAATTAGTTCAAGGAAATCAATCATTAGCAGAATCATTATTCTCATAGTTACCTATTCTAGCTAAATGGGTCAATTGGGTCAGGACAGGTCTCTCAGTAAAGTCTCCTGAGTCGCCGTCCTCTCAATCAGCGTTGATCCTCTCGAGCATAGGTTCGGGAAGAAGTGGCCTTAGACCCTCTCTAGTCTAACAATATTTATAGGGAAACTAACAAATTAAAAGTAACAAACAAACTCTAAACGTCCGTTGAGCCATTGAGCAGAGCTAGCAGGAAAGGATGTTGATTCGCACCATTTGAAAAACCTCCGCTCTCGAAAATCTCAAAAATAAAAACACGGAAGAAGGAAGCTCAAACTAAAAAATGATACATCCATGAATGCTCTTCCTTGGAATCATAGTGAAGCCACCGCGAGTTTATCAGAGTTTATTGTGGCTTTATTCTTCTCCAAGGGCAATTGGCAGCAAGCCTGGAGCTGCTGTCCTCACGGAAACTTTTAATTCAGTCAGAGGCCGTGGTCAGGTGGTTTTCAACCATATTCAGCGAGGCCTCTCGTCACATTTCAACTACTCGAATGCAGGCTGTAAATATCGGCCATCTTGGATTAGGCCAAAACGGACCATCTTAATTAAAAGAAACACAAAACAACGTTACCACATCGTAATGATTATACAGTGTTAATTCCCACTAATACCCTTATGTGTATGTAATTACCTAGCCATCTGCAACACAAAGAAGCATTAAAGCACGTTATTTTATAGCGCAAACACAAAACAAATTGCACTTTAGCCACACATATTTAATTAATTTGCACACCAACTTAGTTCACATATTAATTAGGCAACATAAATGCATTCCCACGTGTAATTCTCTCATTAGTAATGTTGATTAATCAGGAACTTTAACAAAATTAGTAATTAATAATTAATAATCAGTAATTTTAATTACGACATATAAACAAAACTGGAGTTTAAATCTCAATAAATTTTCAATAAAAAACTCTGCTCCAGCAGTATCACCGATGTCGCTGCGACTCCGGAGCCGAGTCAGGTTACTCGATTGGCGTCGAGGGCAAATCCGACAGCGAGCTACCAATCTGAGTCCCTGCCACCTCTGTGGGGCCTGAAGACGCTCCAGGGAGTGGGGTCGACTCAAAGATAGCCTGCAAAGCCTGGTAATAGGCATCTATCTGGGCTCTACTCGCCCCAACACCAGGAAATGGTTGGAAGGCGAGGGTCGACAGCTGAGGCAGTGGCCGGTAAAGACCGGGAACCACAGGCCTCGACGTCATGACTACGTGAGGCAGACGGCCATTGTGACTTCCTCTTGTGCTTATCTGAGGAAGGTGAGCGACATCCTCGGTAACGGCCTCGTGACCTGCCCCGAACAGGAGTCCCAGGTCGAGAAGGAGACTAACGACACTGACTCCAAACGAGACAGCAGGGTGAAAAACTATTTCATCCTACGATCCTGCAGGGACTTCGGATTCACTTGGTCATAAAAGCCCACCCCAAAGAAAGGGGAACCTATAGTAGGGTTCTTACATTATGTATTCAACATATCTTTCCTGTTAATGCAAAAACACTTATTTTAATCTGTTGTACACTGTGTATTACTCATAAAGGCATGCAATTGTATCCTATTTTTGAATGTAGGCAGGATAAATACCAGTGTACAGCACCCTTTAAGCGGCCATACATTTCTTTTCGGAACACCCAAGCCCAATATCCGCTTTGACTCTTCACCCAGGCCCCCAAGACCAGTATTCCTTAAAAGTTTTCTGATCAAGTTGTGTACATATATTGAGGTGGGATATCTCCTGGCACTCTGCATCTCTGCTGGATGTCTGGACCAACTCCATTACTGGCTTCTGAAAAACAACAACACTGTAGCGTGTCATTTCCACCTTATTTACCCATCTCCCAAAGCGCTCTAAAGCCACCAGGTGGGTTAACAGTACCTCAATAAATCGTCAAATATAAAAAAGAATTAAGGAAAAAACTTGGTATGCACAAAAAATGTAAAAATTCATTAACAAACATTGTGGTTTGTCTGTATTCGATTAGACATGTTCTAATAGAACATTCTCTCCTGTGAATTCCAGTGGAAAATGCTTTCTGAAGTCACCAAAATTATCACAAAAAATAGGACTTCTCTGTTCAAGATTGTTCTTGCAAAGTTACAAAAAAAAACACCCGCTTACTACTTTAAAAGAGAGAACTCGGTGTGCCAGTTAGTCAGATCCTAAAAAGCAGTATAATTTATTTTACATTTGCGAGTTTATCTGGGATTTGTGACGTTTGCAGACTAATACTTATTTTTCTAAGAGGGTGTAGGTGTCAGATGAATGCCAAGGACTTAATTATTAACGAAAATCGGAACTGTGCCCCTACAGCTCAGTGGTGGTGTTAAATGCCGCGCACTGCGCCAAGAAAAGCAGGCGGGTTGACTTTTAATTTACCACCCAGCAGGGAAAATGGAGCTGCAGTGTAAAGATTCTTCAAAAAGGCAAAACCTTGACCTCCCAGGGGTTTGTAGCCTTATTTATTGAAACTCAGAAGTACGTAGTATATCTAGCGAGACAAACCGATAGCTCACAACCTGTCATTAACTGCAATCCCCAGCATGCGCCCTTAATCTGAACAGTCAGTTGCCATGACAACAGGTTTTAGCCTGCGCGAGAAGCATGGCGGGTCCTGCGGAATCTTCAAACTGCATAATCGGACTACGTGAAATCCATCCTTTATCGCAAAACTCCGAGGCGTTCATTAATCTGCTTGCTGTCTGCTCTAAGTAAGAGTTTTATTACTGCTTTCAGGGGAATATTAGAAAAAATCTGGGCCGCGGCTAAAATGAATTTTCCCCAACTGCTCCACTAGCGCTGCCATTTACAGTGATGAGAAATATATGAAGGCATGCATTTTTTTTTTAATAGGAGGTTCGAAAAAAACTAATTTGCATTCCAAAATAAGTCACCTTCACGGCAACACGTGCAGTGAGCAAATCGTCGAAATATATATTTTTTGACCCAGGAAACATCTTTAGAGAAAATCAAAGTCATTTTTCTTACTATGCTTACTTACAATGGAGCAGCTGAATAAAAAATGAAAACCTGAAAGTGACATATACCTCTGTAACCTACGACTGCCCTGTGCTCCCGCAAAGTAGGGCTGCAAATCTAGTCTTTCGAAAGAAGAAAAATGTAATAAAGTGTTTGGCAGGTTATCTAAATTCAGTAAGAAGATGGAAGCATTACCTGGTTTAGACTTCTAGCAACCTTTAACGCTGTTTCTATTAGCAGAAGATATAAAGTTTCTTACCTATAATAACCATTGGTATATAGCGAGCGTGGCCGTCTACTCAAATTACCGTACTTGCTAGAACCTCCCACGTAGCCCTGCTTTAAAGTAAAAGTAAATGGAGTTGCACAGGCCGTCCCTACATATAAAGAGCATTTTTTCCAGAATATCCTAGTTTGGCCCAATCTTTATCTGGCACTTCTGTCTCCAGTAAAACCCTCTCAGGCACGACACTCCCTCGCCCTACATTCTGCACATACCATCTCTGAGCACGGAATTAGGCACACACACACACACACTCACACTCAGCTTCCTGAGACACGGCACGCACGCACATACATACATATACACACACACACTTTTACTTTCGTTATTGTTCTGGAGCTGACAAACTATCAAGTAAGGGTGAACATAGTAATGGTATTGTAAGAGTCTTATCAGCTCCAAATGAAATGAGAGGTGAGACGTTAATGAGACATGCATGCTTCATCCCCCACTTCAGGTGGCAGCTACTCTTTTGAGCTTACTCCCACAGAAAAATCTGTAAAATCAACCTCAGGCGCTAGACGCATATAATGAGCTTTATATACTTCATTGCTTATATCAATATTGACAATGGACAGCCATCAAAGGCATGGATGGTCCACACTGATGGACAGTGAGGTCACAGACGTCAATGGACTGGTTTACTGAGGGGTATAGCCAAAAATACATCTAGTGTTGCAGGGAGGAAGCCACACTACACGTTTTTATATAATTGGTATATTTACCTGACAAAATTACACAAAACCCAACCATCCGAGTCCTTGATGTTGGAAAGGTTACGAAGACCCAGAGAATAGGAGGCACATTTGATGGGGCTATCCACGTATTGAGACCTTCTGGAGGGAAGTACTGAAGTAGAAGAGAGCTATACTGGGCTTCCTTATTCTAGAGAACATAGCAACAGTTTAACTGGGAGCACACTTCTACCATTTAAAATACCAAACAAGAATAAATAAAACTACTATATTACACTAATGAGACAATATGGGCGAAATTTGGAAAATATGACGTTAGGTACCTAGATGGGTGTACTAATATCCTATTGCACTGAAAACATTTACGTTTTGCCATCTCTGTTAAAAGAAATGATGTAAACAAGATTGTAGGTTTTCTTTTCTTGAAAGAAAATTGATATTGAAGATGCAATTAAATTAGTTATTTAAAAAAAAGTGATCCAAACCTGCAGCTGGGAACCAAGAGTGAGGATTTGGAAGAAGGACCCAATCATTATGCTGCAAAAGAAGATCTCATCTGTCTAGAAGACTAAGAGGCGAATGAATAACAATTTCTAAAAGACTGGCATACCAATTCCTCATCACTCCGTATGAGTAGAGAAAGAGTCAGCTTGACCCTCATCCTCAGGCACTTTTTGCAGCACCCTGGAGATGAGCAGACAGAAATGGAGACAACTTACAAAGGAAGTCCTAAGAGCATGACAAGGTCAATGCGTCCCACAGAAATCTAACTTGTGGGAAGTACCAGATGCAGGAGCGAGGGCATTTTCCGTTAAGAACAATAGCAAACAAGTCTCTGTAGGGCATTCCAGATGAGAGAAAACGGCATCAGTAGCATTGGAGACGAGTTCTACGAAGATTGCAAATGAGAGGTCAGGTGACTCTCGGCAATCACCAGGTAAACTGTCAGTATGAAGAATCTAGCCAATTACCACAAGAGCATAACCTCCCAACACACTGTCCAAATAACTAACGCCACCTAATCCGTAGTCGACGGAGGTAGTGTGGTCCGAGAGAAATTGCAAGGCACAAGATGAAAAAGATAAACATCTTTCTGAGCTAGATTATATGCTCTCAGTTTTAATGTGGGGATGTTAGGCAATCTTCCTGCTAGATTCTAAAGGCCTCACATCGCTGGCTTCACTAGGTGGGCGCCCTGAACCTATGAGGAGGCATTTGCTTGCACAGTGAATGCAGAGGAGAGAAACAAATTGCAATCAGCAGTGAGGATGGAAGAGCAGATCCACTAGTTAAGATCCAGGAGTACCGAGCTGTAGATCGTCAGCAGAGAGCCTACCCGGATGCCGGGACCATTGACACCTGATGCCCCACTGAGGGGGGAACTCGCTCAACCAGGAAGAGGGCACCAGGAGGGCACACAAGGTCATCCAGCACATAATACAGAGGACTTTGATAAGCGGAATGGGCACTGGAGCCAAAAACAAGGAGTCTATCTTTGTCTCTGAATTGGAACGAGGAGTGTTTTCTGCTCACTAAAGAAGTACTTCAGATGGCGCAAGGTCCGGGTGCACAAGAAGGGGCCAGCAACCACAGTGTAGCAGAACCCACCTTTACCAGCTAATCACGGGGGCGTGGCTTCGAGCATCAAGATGGCGGTCGCACTCTAAGAATGCTCTGGACCTCTCTGTCATCTGCACCTATCCATCAGCCATGGAGATGCCTATTTCCTCACAATTACATCTACCAGTGCCAGAGACTTGCCCTGCATGCTACCTGATCCTGAGGAAAGGCTTGGGCTCAGTCTGCCTGGCGTCCCGCGGTGCTCCTCTCCTTCCAACATGGTGGCCCGCATGGACCATATGCTGCCATCATGTTGAGCCTGGGGTTGGGTGGTCCGGGTCGGGCTGCCGCACTTTGGCCATGATCAGAGATTTAATGTCCACATCACCGCTTGCTTGTGAGGCTGCCCCTTGCCCAGTGATCCCCTTCTTGCCTCTTGACCCAAGATCGGGGCACGTGGCAAAGCGGGTCCGTGAGGCCCGCTTCATCTTGGGTGAGTGGGTCCGGGCCTGAAGTCGGAGGCCTGTCCGACCCATCGGCTCCATGTGTGTTGGAACACCTGCCTCCCCTGCTGGACCCAGAGACTGTAGCCTGAGGGGCAGAGTACCAGTGCGATGACGTCCAGCCTGGGCCTTAGGACCTTTACGACCTCTGCTCTTTGGGCTGGCTTGTCCATGTGATGACCCCTAGCCCTGATGGGCCTCACCTGTTGACCACACCAGTGTCCCTCCAGTCACACAGCCAATCACAACCCTGTGGAGGCGGTATCCTCTCCAGGTAAGCAGGTGCGTCTAACGTCAGTGCTCCCCTCACTAGCCCTGCGGCCCCACATACATGAACACAATTGTGGGAACGTCTCCTCACAGGTCTAGTGACCCTTAGTGGCCCCCATAAACTACCTCTGCCATTGGGACAGTGCTGAGGATGCTTGGGGAACTGGTGGGCCCTGTGGCCTGAGGCCGAGCTACTGATGTGAGAGACTGGGGCTATCGCCGTGGGAGTGCCGGTATTGCAAGCCTATTCTCCGATGACTTGGAGCCTTGCCAGGTCTGCCCATCCATGCCTCTAGAACTGTACAGCATTCTTTTGTGGGGGGGAGGGGGGGGGTCCAATCGTTGCAATCAGAGGTCACCTACTTACTCTGCTGGCCTGGTAAGCAGTTATACAGCTGAACTGCCTGGACTGGACACAGCATACTTAAGGGACAGTGGACCTGTACTCACTTGGAGGGCTGGCCTCTGCGGACATGTGCGCCTGGTTTTCCGTCCACGCTAAGGGAGTCTAAATCCAACCCTCCCCTTGCTTTGCCTCTGGATGATCAAGCCTGAAGTCTTCCGTGTGCCACACACTACAGCCCACCCAGAGGAGGGTGCCATACTCACCCACTTAGCTATTGTTCCAGTTTCAACACAGATCCCACAGTCAGTTTGCGTGCCAATGGCCGCCTGATGCCCCGACCTCTATCCTGAGGACCTAGCTTGCCCCTTGCAGTACCTACCATGCTCACCTGTAGAAGAGATAGACCCGACTAGAGGCTCTGGCTCCCTGCATCCGGCTGCTCATGCTGTTGCATTCTCTCGACAAGCAGGCTGGGTTCCTTCCGGAGGTCATTTGTGATGCCTCAACCAATTTCCACAATGGGTAAAGACAAACCCAACTGTACAGCGGCCTCCCAGACCAGGATGGATCAATACACGACTCAGGGCCAAGCAGGGAGTGATGTTCTGGACAAAACAACATCACCAGAGGCGGACTTGGCTACAATCCTACAAGCCATTCACGCCTCCCAGTCTGCAGTGAAGAACAAAATCAGCGAATTACATGTAGATGTTTCTCTTCTGCACTAAGACTTATGCAAGGCCACAAGCATAATCACTGAGCCGGAGGCCCGCCTATCCACGGTAGAGGATAAAGTCACCAACTTAAAATTGCAGGTCCCCTGACACAGCGGAACTCCACTGACGCGTCGAAGACGTGGAAAACCACTCTCGACGTAACAATCTATGCTTCGTGGGTATCCCTGAAGGCATGCAATATTCGTACGTCGTTGAACTTCTCAAAACCTGGATAAAATTCTGGATTCCTCCAGACCAAATGTCTCCTTGATTTGTGATCGAGAGGGCACACAGAGCCCTGATACCCAGGCCACCTCCAGGGGCATCCCATCGAGCCATGATTGCCCACATCCTAATTTTAAAGATTGAGACGCTATCCTGAGAGTGGCCCGCTCCCTCTCAGCCCTTAGATGCCAAGATCATTATTCCAGATTACACCAGAGAGGTGCAAATGCAGTGCCATCCCACAGTGGAGGTAAAGCAGAAACCTCCAACCACACTAAACCTCTCCTACGGTCTGCTATTCCTGGCCAGGCTTAAAGTCGTGTACACAAACTAGACTAACTTCTTTGACAACTTGGAATCAGCCTGGATCTGGCTCACTGAGAAGCAGCCGCTCCAGGGGCTGGGAGGCTCCCCATCCTCTGGTGCCTGGGCACTCAGAGTCAGCATGATTGCAGCTCCAAAACTGAAAAGGAACTGCACACGCTCTTGCAGAGGGCGTGGTGCCCAAAGACCTACTCCTCTTCTTCTCCGTCCACTCCTGTGAGAGACTCACTGCCATCCGCAGCACCATCATTTTAGGCCTAGACTGCAGTGGTCTCCCCTCAAACTTCAGATGGCCAACAGGATGTGATCGTCAGTCCTCCCGCTGTTGCAGAGTCCTACGCTAAGAGTCACAAGGCTTTCTGGCTGCAGGCAGGCGCTGTCTTTTGCTACATTCTGTATGACTTCCCTCCCAATGGTTGTCTTTGATCCTATATTATGGAGGGGTTCACGACTTCAGTCCTATTATTAATCTGGTTGCGTTTTTGTTTCTAGTTAATGGGCATGTACAACAGATGCTTCGGGAGTGGAAAGGTGGGGAGTGTTGGGGGGTTTGGTTAACTACTATTCTGGGGGAGTTCTTCTCTTGTTTTCATATGATTTTTGATTTGTAGAACACTCAGACGCAAGTACACACAACTATTACTGTGCCAAGACCTAGGTACACTGTTCTGTGCACCATTGGGGCGCGCAATCTGCAAAATCCTCTCTGTGGAATAAACTATTCTCTGCCCCCACATCTAGTGCAAAATCGCTCTACACAACCATGGGGTCTTTATGAGATGTCCTGGAACGTTTATGGGTTACTGGACAGCGTGAAGCTCTCCGCGGTCCGGAGTTGCACACGCCGCTTCCTTCTGGACACCAAAAATATCCAGAAAGTCACCTATTGGGGAATCACTGTTCTTTCCTGGCACACCAGGGCAATGACAGAGTCGATCGTTCTGGTTATGGCCGGGGCTCCACAGGAGTGGCGATCTTGCTTCGACGCTCCTTCCCCAATAATGCCACGCATGGAACTAGTGACCCTCAGGGTCGCTTCCTTGACATTACTGGTGTGGTTAAGGTACGATTAGTTAACTTTGAGCGTGCCTATGCGCCCCGCAGTCCTGGATGTCCTCCTCAGGGACCTCACCAATGTCACGACCCTCTGGCCCACATACATCCATCTATTGTGCCCATTCCTCCATACCAAGTATCAGTGTATATGAACAAACATGGACTGACAAGTAGAAGTGTTTATGTACAAACGTTCTGTTAATGATCAAGCTGTGTATTGCAATCCGTGTTATTAGACCTGAGTAACATTTATTCCAGATAGTGCTCTATGTGACAAGCCGCCTGAGTGTTTAAGGTAGAAGCTGGAGTGCAGGCTGTACTGAACTCATTCAACATGGTGCTGCTATTTTAGCCTTCCTTAGTAACTTGGTCCTTTGTTGGTTTTCAGTGTTTTCAATGGTGGCCGCTATCTTGGTTAAGACCGCTATAATAGAGGCCACTCCCAGCCACCGAGTATGGATAATTCTGCATCTTGCCGGAGACCTTCAAAGCTGGTGAGAGTTATAGGGTCATCTGAATCGGCCTCCAGATATAGGTAGGCCTTTGGTCCTCAAAACACCTAAGCAGGTAGGGAGAAGTCTGCTTCTTGTTTCACAGGGGTATTTGTCAGTACGCGACCAAGTGCAGGAACTCAGACAGATTTCACTGCTCTGTGGGAGTGGCTACTGGGCAGTTGGAATGCTGCTCGGAGAAGGGCGATTCAGTGGCTGCTCAATTGGTATACCAATTGATATAATAGGTAATTATACCAATCACACTAAACTTGGGTGATTGATATAATTCAGCAATTGCTGAGCTTAACAAATTGAATATATTATGCCTTTGCTGTGCATAACAAAACCAAAGAGGCAAGACTGTGTTTACAGCCTACAAACTGTGCATAACTAAGTGCACAAATGATTCAGAAACTGTTAAGACATTCCAATTGATGCACACAAGAGTTCAATTCGTAAGACATTGCTCAGTTTGGTGGAAAACCGTATGTTGATTTAAACCCTGAGTGAAAGAATCAGTGGTGAATATAGAAAGATTGATATACTGACGTTGATGGCCTAATAGGTAGAAGATAATAAAAGATATAACAGGCCAAAAGAGAACAAGGCATCTGGGTGATAAAGATCCCAAATTCTCACAGAACTACTCTGTGTATCCATAATTCGTGTGAATATTGAACAAGTTCTAAGAGTGTTCAGACTAAACCCACATTCCTTCCGTACAGGTAATAATCGCATACACATCATTTCTATATCTCTAGAAAAATGTTACAGCAGTGCTAACGGATTTCAGCGTTTTGTTCCAGATCTCCCTCCCTAATTCTCTCCCCCCCCCGCCCCCCCCCCCCCCGTTTGCCCACTGTGATCCTCTGAACAATTAAGCCGGAGTCGGAGCTGCCGGAAGGTGGGCCTGTTGGGGGTACTGCTTTTGAGGAAGTAGCGAATTCTGACAGCCAGGGATCTGTTGGCCCTCCCATGTGGACTGATAGTTATCGGGGGAGATTTCAAACCGGCGTCTGCACCAGACACGGATGTCTCAGACATTCCCTCTGCTTCCTGTTGGCCCGGTGCCATTCGTCTCTCGGACTGGACCTCTGGCCTTGACATATGGGGATGTGGAACCCCCGTCAACATCCTTAAACCAACACCTCAGGCGCGCACAATACCCACTCCCCCATTGATTTTGTATTCATGCCAGCTCCCATCTGCCGCGAGATGGCCCATTTCCTTCCAGGTTGAATATCTGATCACTCCTCTTTCCTCCTGCACCTTGGTTCCCCTAATTGTGACTCACACCCTATCTGCTGGCTCAACGCTTGGTACCTCCAGTAGGAAACCTACACACAGGCGCTGAAGGGTGAGTTGAGAGCATACTTCCAAGCCAACGAAGGATAGCTCAGATCTGTTGGTACCTTATGGGCCTCCCAGTAAGGCGACTATCAAGGGGTTCGCCACAACGAAAACGCTTGCACAATCTTACATACCTTTCAGCCGACCCGCAGGAAGACATCTTCCGGCAACTAGATTTACTATGGGAAGAAATTCACCTTTTGTCACTGGAAGATGCGGAGGAGATATGACGTGTCTCAACAGTCAGGGTTTACGGGTGGGAGACCAAGAACAGCAAATTGCTGTACTGGCTTGCCTCCCACCCACTGGCAAACAATATATTCCTAAAATCATGGACTAGCACTGCCACACTCAATGGTCCCTTTGTGACATTGGGCGAACATTTGCGTACTACTATAGCTCCCTGTACACGTGATTCCTCGACCAGAAGCTGAAGTACCCCTTTCCCGGCTTGTCGCGTTCGGAGGCTCAGCTGGTGGACCAATCAATATCAGCTGAAAAAGTGGGACCAGCTATTTCTGTCATGGCATCCACAAAAACCCTTGTCCCGGACGGGTTTCCCACAGAATACTATTACACCTTCCATGAAATTCTGACCCCCCCGCTCCCCTTCCTATCGCTATATGAAGATATGGCTAAGGCTGGTACCTTCCCAACTGAGATAGATACTGCTACCATCTTGGTAATCCCGAAGACACAACCCCCACTGACATCCTGCTCCGACTATCATTTGATCTCTCTTAACAATGGTGAGGTAAAAGAACATTTCTACATCCTTACGAATGTGGCTTCATGTTAGCCAGGAGTACGCAGCACTGCCTCCGCCAACTCCATGTTGCCCTGGCTCATCATCACATGCTTCCATCCTGATTAGCTCTGCCTCTCGTTGACTTCGAGAAAGCATTTGGCATGGTGGATTGGACTTGCCTCGAGCGCGTGTTGCTGAGGGCCGGGTTCTGATGCCGCTTTTGTGGTTTCATCCGCATCCTATATTCAACACCCTCAGCCTGTGTCCAGATTAACTGCGTAATTTCTGAGCTCTTGCCCATCAGACACAGGACTCAGCAAGGTTGCCCCTTGTTTCCGTTCATTTTAGCCTTAGTGATTGAATCACTCACGCATCACCCCCCGTCGTGATGCCCAGGTTAGAGTATGATGGGAGGAGGATCATGGGTACTGCATCACGCTGTACACCAATGATGTCCTCTTTCCTGCAGATCCGGCACTGAGTGGAACCCGGAGCCATCAAATTTTCCAGCTTTTCAGGGAAGCACCGCGCCTTCATGTCAACCCAGCCAAATCAGTCTTGGTGCCCCTAGGTCTGGCTCAGGACTGAGGGGCCAGGCAGACTGACATCCCTGTGCGCCATCTCAGCTTCAAATATCTGGGTGATGATTCACCCAGAGTGGACCTGGACTCTTAACTACCTTCGAGACTGCTGGGAGGGTTAGTTGGGTCCCATCGACTATGTAGACTGGCAAGACGCCATGATGGCTCCTAGAGTTATCATGACATTGTCCAGGCTCCGCCTAAGTCAGACCTACTATCTTTATTGCGTTCATCACACTCATTACAGATTACAGTGAGTGGTGCTTCTTCTGGATCCCACCTGTCCCCGCTGCTCCTGCTGACTTTTACCACATGGTGTGGTTGTGTCCGGCGATTCAGAGTTACTGGACGGGTATAACGCGGTAACTGACTGATTTGTTGTGTTGGGAGGTGCAACTCTCACTGCTTGGGGTCCTGGAGGGATCTGGGGGCTCAGGGGCAGACCGGGCATTCTTGGGAACCACCACAATGATGGCAAAGTGGGACATAGCAGCTCGATGGAAGGCTTCTGCTCCCCATACGATAAGGCGATGGCAAAGAGGTGTGGACTGGTATGCACAACGAGAGGCCAAAGTACAAAGCTATGGGTTGCCCAGCGAAGCATGGGCGCATCTGGGGAAAGTGGTGGGTCAACTGGAATGGAGTTTTTGTATCATTCTACTGCTTGTTGGTGTCTCCTCTTTGGATACTAGCCCAACAGTTCTTTATACTTTTGTATTATGGAATAATTAATATGTACTTTCTTGTTTCTTCTGGGTGCGTTTTCACTGCGCAAAACTCAATAAAATTGGTGATAAAAAAAAACTAGCCAATCATTAAATTATGGAAATACATGAACAACCAATAAACTCAGGGAGGCTACCACCACCGCCAGCACCACTGTGAAAAGTTGCTTCGCAATGGCAGGGATGAATGACAATGCTATGAGGGACCCGACTGTGAAGAGAAGATAACCTCTGTGAGCCAGAAGGACTGCATTGTAAAAAATATGCAGCCTGAGGATCCAGAACACCAATCAGTCCTGCGTGTTCAAGGCAAAGAGGACAATATTCAGAGACCGCATCATGAATTTGTACTGGAGGACAAAAAGGTTCAGGGGACCTCCTCTTTGCCTTGAACAAATAATTGTGATTTTCCAGCTGCAGAGGCAGCGGAAGAGGTGGAATAGAACTGCTGATTAACCTCACATCTGCCCTTACTACAAAAAGAGCAGAATAATTGTTGTAGAGTATGTCTATTTGTGAAGATTTTCTCTACAGGGAAAGTTGGGTTCTTGAGATGTCATAAAAATGGCAGTTACTGCTGGTGAAACTATTTAGTTGCAGTGGCCAAGCTCCGTGTGTGTGCCGAGGTGTGGCACTTCTTAAATTGCTCTGTGTAGGAGTCAACTTTTTCACCAAAGAATCTCTCGACATCAAATGTCGTATCTACCAAGACAGTTTAGAGGTCTTCAAAAAATCAAACCAATTGCATCCAGGCATGCTTGCACAACGCCACTGCAATCACTGTGGAGAAGGATAATATGTCAGCCATGTCTTGTCAATATTTCAGAATTTGCTGCAAAGAATTAAGGCCGTCCAGAACTGTCGGGAATTGGGATGGTACATTGCTCATGAGGCTAAGGAAGCTAGTTTTGATATTTCTCATAAGGTATTAACATGAAGGGCAATAGGGAAGGCAGTACAATTACGTTTTGTCAAGGCCTTTTGGAGAAGGGTGGGCTGACCAGAGTTTCTGGTTACATGATGCAGAGCCTATGATAGCGGGCAATCTGCCAATTAACTTCGGGGACCAAGAAGGTCTTTTCCCATGCCATAAGCTCTAGCAAGGCCGCAGTGAAGGGCAGAAGACATTCTGGAGCATCAGAAGACAGCTGTAGGATTTCAGTGAGTTTGTTCACTATGTAAGGGGCAACTCCCTTGCCTCCAATGCTTTACGTACAATGGCTATGAATGGACAAGCTTCCTAGGAGGGTGGGCCGAAGGGAATATATCTCTGGAAATGTATCAAGGCACCAGCATTTTGAAGGTCTAAATAAAGCCAAGCACAGGTATGATAAACTGGGAGAAGCTTATCAGCCTCCAATTCATCTCCTATGCGCAAAATATCAAGTGCATTTGAATCTAAGCCAGAGAGTTCCTGTATGCACGCAAATCTTTGGGCCCCGGTGAGAGGCTTACATTAAATTACAGAGTACTTACTATAGCACACAACTCACTCCCATAGGAGCATGTCGGCGCTTAGCGCAGCAGGCAAAGGAATTGTCACTGTCAGAAGCTTGGAGAGCAGCACTGAACAGCAATGTTTTTTTTTTTTGTAACATTTTTATTGACATTTTCAGATTTTATATACTGTTCATTATACAGATCTATCAAGTAATTATGCCGTATAGCACAGTATGCGGTATCACACATCATCTGCATAGACTGATGGATATTTGGCAAGGAAAAGAAACAATCAAATACAAAACGATGTGTGTACCCTATGGGCTCTGACAAAGAATATGTCACTTGAACTGGGGTGCAACACAGGAACAAACTAGGGTGTGGGCATGGAAGTTCACGTCCGGACCTTGCGAACGAATGCTCGAACTGTCGTGTGGGTGTGGCGCCCCAATGAATCGCGATTGAACCTCCTCATAGGTCCGACCAGCACTGAACAGCAATGTTTTAACATCTTTTTTTAATTTGGCGTGCTCTGCACAGGAGCAGAGGGAAAGGGGCAGTTTATTCCAGTAAAATGGAGCTAGATAAGAAAACGATCTGCCACCTTGTCTAGCAGTGTGGATTTGTGGGATCTTTAGATAGCTCATACAAGAAGATATCAGCAATAAGGAGGGATGATAGAAAGGAAGTTTAGAGTGCAAGTACGTAGGTAAAGCCTTGTTACGGGCCTTCTGGGTCACGGAACATAATCTTCAAAATTATCCTTTTTCAAATGGGCAGCCATAGATTGGAAGGAGTCCAAGCAGAACTCTGGGTTCGATTATCAAGAAAATCTCTAAGCCAAACCAAGAAATTGCCGGAAATCCCTGCCTCAAATAATCTATGAATAAGGAGGGAATTAGAGACTGCATTACAGGCCGCCCACAAGTCAAGCAGTACCAGCGTAATTGGGGTCCCTGAATCCAAAGATAATCGGATAGTATCAGAGACCGCCACTAGAGCGGTCTCTGTGCTATGTGATGCTCAAGCCTAGATTGTGAAGAGTCTTTAATCTGGTGTTCTTCTAGAAAGACCATCAATTGAGAGTTAAAATAACTCTCTAGAATTTTATCAAACAATGGTACCAAGGAGATCGGGTGAGAATTAGAGAAGATAACTGGACTGGAAGAAGGCTTCTTAAGAATAGGCTTGACTTTAGGGGCACTTCCATTTCACCAGAAGTTTAGCTGAGGTTAAGGAGAGATTAAACAGTGTCATAATTGCTAGTGCAATATCGTTGGTAAGACTAGCAGTTATACTAGGAGGACATGGGTCAAGAAGGGAGCCAAATTATGTATAGATGAAATCCTCTACACCTTTTCCAAAACACATAACTCGAAGTTGCTCAGGGTATAATTGGTATTTGCAGGGCATTGATTAATATGATGTTCTCTCACTTGAAATTCCGGAGCAGTAGGACAATTCTTGTAAATAAGTTTAATTTTGTTTTCAAATAAATCAGCCAAAGAAATGCATAGTTTTTTAGATGTCAGGATAGTACGAGAACAGGCTTGTGGTTTTATAAAACTATTCAGGGTTTTGCGAAGTTCCTTAATAGGATTGCCCTAATCGATAGTAGCCATTAGATACTCTTTACGGGCCATCTTGAGAGGTTTATGATAGCTTTTCAATAGTAATCTGTGTGCTTCTTTATTGGCCAGAGATTTTATGGTCCCACCATCTCCGTTCAAGACATTTGCATTTGAGTTTTGACTCTTGCAGAAGTTCATTATGCCAGGGAGCATGACCTTTCACTAACATGGATAAAACTTTTTGAACAGGGGCGATCTGGTCAAAAACCCTTAAGAGGGAACTACGATATGCATCCAGAACAGAATCAATGTACTTGCGTGACAAGATTGAAATGGGTCTATATACATCAGAAAAGGGGGCAAAAGCGTCAGCCTTCTAGGCGCAGCTACGTTTGATAGGCATTGTGCCAGACTTAAAGGGTATATTTTTGCAAAGAATCCCAAATCAAATTAGGCGGTGGTCAGTCCAAATCATAGGAAGGAGAGGTTCACATGTTACTTATCCAGAATTAATAAAAATAAGGTCAAGGGTAAGCACGGCCCTGTGTGAAGGTCCTAAGACTATTTGCGTGAGTCCTAACATTTTCACGTCTGCTAAAAGTCGAGACATCGCCATCCTCCTTATTTTTCCTGGGAAAATTATAACAACCTAGGAGCAAAAAGTTACTTGTGGCCAGAATATGTGGTGCGATACAGTCAATTAAAGACTGACTAAAGTGTTTCTTCATAGCGAGGGAGCTGATATACCAGGTTCCCCTCCAAGAATCAGTAGCAGAAATTACAATTTGGAAAAAAATAACCCTACCCAGCTAGTTATTAAAGTATCAATTAGTTAAACATGGAGGGAGTCTGAAATGCAATAGCCACCCCTCCACCAGGTCTACCCTCTCTATCGAGTTTAAGCAATGAACAGTGGTCTGCTAAATCTATAGGTATATATGGAAGTGCTGTTGCATTGAACCAAGTTTCTGAAAAGAAGCAAAGTTTAGGAGACAGGAAAGAGATAAGATGCCAGATTTTTGTCACATATTTAGCCAGAGACCCGACATTACAATAAAGCTCCATAACTTCCTTGGCAAAGTGCTTAATGGCCGAGGGAGAGGTCCCGGAGCTTAAACACGGGGACCTTCAGGTGCAGCCCATCCGCAGGGATACTGTATTAGTATGGACCTTCAGGTGCGGCCCATCCGCTAGGGACACTGTATCAGTAGTTTTAACATCTGGCATGGAGCAACTGAAACTTCAATAGTTGCACCAGGTTCCCGGGACCCTCTAAGAAGGGGAAGTGCTGCTCACAACATCAAATCGTTTTTTTAGAATTCTTAAGATTCCGGAGAATGTAGAGGAGGTCTGCCCACATTTAAATCGGGCAGGTGGACCGTCATGTAGACAGTATGTATACTCTGCCCGTTGCGATGGAGTATGCATAATGCAAACATATAAATGAGGCCCTGAATCTGTTAAAGACTTGATGCAATCTGTCAACTTGAGACATATCAAATTCAGCCCATAGCAAACTTTGTAGTAATTTTCAATAAAATAAAATTTAATTAAAGCCAGACCAAAAAAAAAAAAAAGAATAGGACGATGGGTAAAGATATTTTGTCTCACTATCGTCCAACAATAAACTCTTCAATTGCTGGATTTGGTCAGCAGACCATAAAGATTTACCCTATAAACATAAACAAAATAGGGAGTAGAGAGGTACCACTCATCCGAGTGGTGGAGGTGGATACTTCCTCCCGGTCAGATGCTAACAAACATATGGATCCACCCGTTGGTTGAGTATATTGTGAAAATCCCACAAGAAGATGAAATGTATCCCACGGCCGTGGAGAATACAAATCAGTTGTTTAAATACCCCTCACACACCAAAAGGGCCCTTGGTGTCATGCTTCATCATAGGGGTCTTCCCGCCCCTCTACGGGACGGGGCGTGCTACGACCTACGTCTACGCGGGAGCACTGTTATAAGTGAAACCACTATGTGTGATGCGAGGGTGTGAGAGGAAGGGTCAGGAGTGAATGGAAACGTGAATTAAAAAATACCTGGCTCTTTTGGTCGAATGAACTTTATTATACCATCTGAGCTGGTATTAGTAAACTAGTGGGGGAAGGAGGAAAGTATGCCTCAATGAGCTAAGCCTCCTGATGGTGCCGACATGTTTCGAAGCTTCAAGAAAATAACTTCCAATGGTTAGTAATGCCTAAATAGGTCTTATATGGTCCATTAACCTAAAAGAAAAATCATGCGTCACGTAGATCGAAGATCAATGCATCAATTGTGATTAGTGATCTGAAAAGGAAGCGAAACAATATTCTCTTCTTAACGCTATCCATAACGTTATCACGTGATCTGTGGTGAAGATACTGTGTAACACATAGACATTGACTTAAAGACACACATATAACAAAAAGCACACACTCTATTCTCACAGGGACAAAGTTCCTGGGTTCTAAAACTATCCAGTGACAAAGAGAATCATGCCAAAGGGAACACGCTGAAAGGAAAACAAACATACTTGCTGTAATGAGAAAATTACTTCATGAGCTCAGGACCGGGTGGTGGGAATGCCCACTCGGCTATCTAGACGATAGAATTAGGAAGAACAAGAAAAAAAGTCCCATCGGTAATGGAGATGGCGTCGGAATTTGTCCGAAAAAGGAACTCCCTACAGTTACCGGCTGTGCCGTACTTACGAATCCCTGGGAAAATGTCCCGCCAGAATAACCACCCCGGTCAGCTCCGTAGATGATACTGAGCTCGAGGGTATGGTTCGTTAAATAGTCCCTTCAATCAAGGTTTTTTGGCGCACGAATATGCTGACTGCACCATTGCGCGTTCGCCCGCTGCCTCTGTATGTCAGGACCCGGAACCGGAAGCGAACCGGGCTTGCCTGAATACAGCGAAAAGGACTGGACAGCAGCTGTCGCTGTTTGCTGTGACCCGGAACCGGATGTGTACCGGCCGGGTTCACCGGTGAAGAAAAGAAGATAGAATTATGTTAGTAGACATTCTGTGGGGCCAGATATGTTAAGGCTAGGGCAAGCGCCAATAGTAGAATTTAAGGAATTTGATTTAAAAAAAAAGAAATATACCGTGTTCAAATATCAAGGTAACAATTGAAAAAATACGGGGGAGTTTAGGGGGGTTTGAAAAAGAAGGATATTATGGACTTCAACATTCAAAATTGCCCCATTGATCAAATACAGTTATAAAATGGGCGTACAGTATTAGGCTCAGACGGGGGAGCTCATAAAGCGACATAGGATCTTCTGTCTTTTAACGGGGAATACCAATATACTGACTATGTATAGTGGACTGTTGCAGACACAGATGGAGTAACCAAGCATCAATGAAGGGGAAAATGTTAGGGAAACTATAAGACCTGTAATTTAGGTAGTGCAGGTACATTTAGGGGACACAAATCCCCAGGACATAGGATGGTGGCTGAAGGGTCTGCTCATTATCATAGGCAGCTGGTCCGCATATCACAAATGGAATTGATTCCAAGGTATTTCGTCATTTAATCCATTGATGTGGGTCCCCAAACGGAAGACCCAACGTTGTTCTTTCTCAAGCAGACCTTGTTCACCACCTAGTTGTTCAATCACTGTCCACCTCAAATCGTCTATGCCATGACCACTGGATATATAGTGGCTGGACATTTTGGTAGTACTTCTGCCACATCGGACATTGCTTCGGTGTTCACCAACTCGTATTTTGATTGGTCTGGTGGTCATCCCCACGTATTCAAGACCGCATGGACAGGTGATAAGGTAGACCACGTTCTTGCTGTTGCAATTTGTGAAGTTTCTCTGGTCCCACCCCTCACCATTGCGGAATTGAATATGTTTGCTTTTTCTCGTAAGATGACAAGTACTGCAATTACCACATGGGTAATGTCCTTGTATAGGTGGTAACATACCCTCCATCACAGGTCGAGATGTGTTTCTTGGTCTTGTGTGGACAAGCATGTCTCTCAAGTTCTTGCCCCTCTTATGTGCAAACTTCGGTTTGGTGATGTTCAGATGGCAGCTGTTGAGGATTCGCCAGTGTTTATTTACTATTTTCGAGACTTGTTTGGAGTGCGTGTTATAAGTGGTTACACAGATAGGTCTATCTTCAACCGTAGTAACCACTTTGTCTTCTAAGAGGGCTTCTCTGTTGTTATTCCTGGCCCTTTTGCAGGCCTTGTCAATGATTTTGCCAGGATAGTTGCGTTGGATCAATTTTTGGCGTAGTTCAGATGCTTGTCTCTTGAACTCATTGGTATCAGTGCAGTTTCTCCGTAAACGGAGGAACTGTCCATACGGTAGTTTCTCTCTCAAATGGCGGGGGTGGAAGCTATCGAAAAGAAGTAGGCAGTTTTTGGCTGTTTCTTTAAAGTGTGTAGTGGTTTTCAATTTGCCCTCCTCTGGGTAGATATTAAGATCAAGGAAGACAAAGTTGTTGACTGAAACTGTATGGGTAAATTTGAGAAAGGCATTCTGTTGGTTTAACCATAGCATTAATGCCTCCGTTGAGTCTGTATCACCTTCCCAAATGACCAGAACATCGTCTATATACCTTTTCCAGGTCTTAATGTGCATAAGGAAAGGGTTGATGATGTTCAAAATCCTGGTGGCCTCTAGATGGTGTACATAGAGGCCTGCCAGACTAGGAGCAAAGGTACTCCCCATGCTGGTACCGTGCCTTTGTTCATATATGTCATCAGCATACATGAAGAAATTTCTGGTGAGTGCCAGAGAGACGCATTCCATCACCAGGTTGCGTGGTGTGTGGTATTCCCAAGCCGCGGAAAATAGTACTTCCTCGATAATGAGCAATGTTTCCTCATGTGGGAGACTTGTATACAGGCTCTCCACATCGAGGCCCATGAGGAGATTCTTAGTAGGGTCAAAATCAATATCCTGTAGTAATTGTAGGACATTTTTAGTATCTCGCAAATAGGTGCTGGTTGCCTGAACCAACGGGCGGAGGAAGGCATCCGCAAATCTGGATAAGGGTTTCAGAATGGAATTGACCCCGGAAACAATAGGTCTGCCTGGGGGAGATCCGAGATTCTTGTGGATTTTTGGTATTGTGTAGAAATATGGTACTCTAGGATTTGTGTTGATCAGAAAATCAGCCTCTTTCTTAGAAATCCAGTCATTAGCAAGGGCTTCTTCAACCATGGTGGCAATTCTGATTCTGATTGATTCGGTTGGGTCTTCTTGGAGGATCCCATAATTTCTACGATCGCCAAGGAGTTTCTTACATTCCTGGTCATATTTGTCTGTAGTTTGTAACACAATTGCCCCCCCCTTGTCAGCCGGTTTGATTATGATTTCCCGGTTCGTGGATAGTTCGCGTATTGCCTCCCTTTCCAACCTTGATGTATTTTGAAAGGTGTTGTCATCCTCTGTTGAGATGTCTTGTATTTCTCTCATCACAGCTTTCTCAAAAGCTAGGATTTCTACAGGAAGTGTTGAGTCAGGGGGTACAAAGGTGGATTTATTGTGAAGTCCGGTATCCTTTCTACTTACTTCAGTGGTAGGCTGGTCCTTGAAAAATATTTTCAATTTTAGTTTGCGAATGAATTCAGTGATCTCTGTAAGAATCCTAAATTTGTCAAACCGATTAGTAGATACAAAGCCTAGTCCTCTTTCAAGGACCTTGCTCTGTAGGGGTGTAAGGGTCAAATCGGTGAGATTTACCACTAGATTTACTTCCTGCTCGTTGACGGTTGGGGGGGCATGTTGTTGGTCATGCTCCTTGTGATACTCGGGGGGTCTCGGTCTCTGGTGTGGACCAGTGGACGTTGTATCCACCCCTGTTCCGACCTCTTCGTGGTCCCTGGCGTGTCCCTAAAAAAGGTTGCGGGGTTTGGTAGTTGTATTCATATTCTTGTGGAGGTGGTACCCACTGTGGAAAAGGTCCTCCCATCATAGGTGGACCATATGCAAAGGGAGGATAAGGGGGAGGTCCTTGGTAACTGTTCCACCTACCACCCCTCGGGTAGAAAGGACGTTGATTGTAATTGTCTCTCCCTCTATTGTACCGTTTACCGCTACCTCTGCTAGAATTAGAGTTGGGGGGGGGGGGGGGGGATTAGACAGAGGACCACAAGGAAAAAATTAAATAAATAATTTTCCATCGTCTGTTGTGTTTCGGATGGAATGGGATACCTTGGGCAGAGGCTGTCTCACATGAATTTTAAAGTCCAGAACATCTAAAGAAGTTCTTTGGAAGTTGTCTGTCAGCATTCATTTTAAAGCTATATGCTGCTAATATATCGTTTGTACATCCTAATTGCTCTGATCACATGGTCTGCCTACAAATAAAGTGTTAAGACACTTTATTGGTCTGTGCCATATCTAACTTTTCATGATGGAGAGGCAATATAGAAAGAAGCCTATTCAACGAAATCTAAATTCAAAACATGTTTATAGATACTTCAAATTCTTTTAGAGCTGGAAGGAAACTCAGGTTCACACATCCTGCAGTTACTGTAAAAATGAATAACTTCTTCAAAATGAATGAATCACGGTTGACACTGGAAAAATGCACCAATATCCGCCTGGACACGCCCATGTCAGGAAGTTCCTTCAGATGAGAGCCATACAATTGACTTCAGAACAGAGGGGCCTTTGTTGTCGGCATCTCGAGGATCTGTTCACACTAGAGCCAGACTTTTCAGTTGTTTTACACTTCTATTTGGCAACCCAGAGGTGTCTGCTGTTCTCAAGTTATACTAAATGCGATACTTCTTGGAATCTGTGTAACAGGCTGGTTCTCAGCATTCAGTCCTTAGTCTTTCACAAACTTCTTTGACCAATACACACACACCAGAATATTTTTTAACAAAATACAGATTATTCGTTCAATACCGTGTGCTTTTGTGAAAAATGTCTTAAACTGTAAAACCCACAAGCAAACAAAAAACAAAGTTTTACTTTGTGATTAAGCCACTAAATCAGTTTTCTTACTTGCTGAGAAATTAGTAGCACTTCGAACAGAAAGGCTGTAGGAAGTCACAACTGAGCCTGAGCAGTTTTAGGGCGAGGATCAGTCACACTTGAATGAGTCTAGCCAATTAGTGACCCCCAAGTGTTCAGGATGTTGCGGAAACAAGGATGATTGCTCCGCATACTAATGGACGCGCCTAGTTATGGAAACTGTATACTGGGTCGACAGTAAATGCCTCTTATTCCTTCACCAACAACTCTTTCCTGCAGGATGCATTTGGACTGTACTGTACGTTCTGGACATGTGTGTTTCAACATTAGCTTTTGGAACTACTACTTGGAGATAAACAAAAGGTGCTGCTTAATTATTCAGGAGGCAAGACATTTACAGACATTAGACTGCACAACGTTTAGGCACACACTATCTAGCTTCTAGCGCTTGCACATTATTCACACTTTCTTGGGTTGTGTAGGCGGTGTAGGATTTGGGGTATCATGGGTGGGTCTTTTCAAATTCAGAAGGCGGTACCTGCAATGGGAACACAACTAGGAAAGAGTAGCAAAAGTGTGTGTCAAGTTCTGGTCTACGGTAGCATGTTGCATGTGGCAGAGAAGAGAACCAAGTGGTTCAAACAATGTGAACCTTAAGGGGAATCATGAGGGTTCTGGGTACAACAAGGGGATGCAGACAGGAAGTACATAAGGAACAAGCTGGGGTATGGCACTTGAGCCGCTGGTAGAATGTTGGAAGGGCTGGCCTGTGGTCAGCTTCGAATACCAGGGTGAATGTTTTGTACTGACAGTCAGACAGCCAACCAGCTTCGTATCGGAGAGAGGCAGATGAGCAGGTGTGAACGGTACTATCCCCCTAGCGAAATTGATGATCCGGTCATAAAGGAAGTCCTAGAAGTAGGGGGTGTAAGAGTCCATCCTGCTGTTGACCAGTATTATAATAATGACTAATTTTAATATTTAGCATCTATAACAGATTGGTAGTGGTTGTCATGAAGAAATCAAGCTTCAAAAGATACTTAAACTATACTCCAAACTTTCGGGCCACGGGAGAAAGTATCTAGGTACCTGGAGGAAGGGAATGAGGATGGGAAAGGTGTTGGATATATTTAAGGGAGGGAATTAGTGGTTTTCCTCTCAAAGTTCAAAATGTTTGAACTGAGAGAAGTATACAGAAGAAGAGAAGGAGAAAGACATTTGTGTATCACTGGCTTACAAGTGAAATGAGAAGGCAAAGGATAAAACTTATTCCATAAGGGCAGTGCTTTATTTGGAGAATGGAGTAGATCAAGGACAGAGCTTTAGGAAACATCAACTGCTAGCAATGAAGGTGTTGAGAATAAGGAGCACAGGTACAAGGACCTTGTAACTGTATGGGCGGTATGACCGACTGTGTGAAAATTCAAGGAGTTTGAGGTTGTATTAGGAACCACTGTGATATGCAGTCGTAATTCAGTTTTGAGACATGGAAAAGATCTGTCTCAGTTGAGTAACATTTGCAAATACGAAAATGTAGTGGATTTAGTATGTTGATTAGGTGAGCTAACTGAACAGGCATCAAGGATTTCAGAGAGTTAAGGAAGTAGGGATACTCGTCTCTATTCTAGAGGATGCAAGGTCAGCAGTTAACATGTTTGCAGCAGCAGAACCATATGTCTACTACATGTTGGGCAGATTATAGAGAATAAGGAATAGTTTAAAGAGTTGTGACCAAGAAGATACTTGATGGCTGGGCTAGTGGCTTAACCAAGAGAGTGCAGAGAGGGCCCGAGGGGTTGGTAAGGTGGAGTAAATTCGTGTTGTCAGAGAGGGCGAAGTGAAGAAATCAAAACTGGCAACACAGGTGGTAGGGCCAGGAAGGAATTAGGAGGGTACAGAAGGTGGCCTTAAAAAGAATGCAATTGGTGCTGTTTTGAGAAAGGCATTACGATGAGGTGCTAGAGCGAAGAGATAGGATGGCACACGGACTCTGAGCAGGTATCATTTCTCCTCTGCGTTCAGGACATGAGGGTACAGATGTCTGGGAGATGGTGCAAGTAAGTCTATTGATAAATTGGGCACATGAACCATTAAGTTGAGGATTTGGTTTGATGTGAATTTGGTTTAGTGAGTTAGGGATAGATTCAAAAGGAACTTTATGCCTGGAGATGTATGAGAGATAGCAAGGTTGAGGTTAAGGATCTATGGAACAACATGAAGTTAAGGAGTAGTCACGGAGATAGGTTACTATTGAGAGGGAGCAGGTGAGTGCATAAGAAATGGATATCAACTGGACTGCCATAAAAGTGGGAAGGGAGCAGGACACAAAATCCTCAGTAATGTCAAGCTAGGTGCGATATACCGAGAGTACAGACACACACCGGTACCAAGACAGACATAATGCACAATTAGAATTAATAACATTCCTGGAGTACTGTTGCAACATTGCTACCAAAATTGTTCATATGAGGTCAACCTAAATCGCATTGTCCTTGGAATTTGAGTAACACATGGCTGCCACAGGTACAGCTTACTACTGTCATTTCTAGGGCTGCATGATATATCTTACATGGATAGCTGGAGGATGTATGAATGCAAGTGTTCTACGTGATATTTGTGATGTCTGAGTTTTCTTCACATGGGACTGCTGCAAAGTTGGTACTGGGTACAAGACGGGAGTGTCACAGACTGATGATTAAGAGCACCGTTACTCTATTCCACCGCACATGATATAAACATTTAATTATGTTATCACTAACATATCAGACATAAAAAGCACCGAATGGTAGTGTTTCTTTTAAGAGAAACAAGGATAATGAGTTGAAGATATTCAACTGTAATTCAATTAGCTCTACTAAGCTGCTAGCTAAAGCCATCAACATGTCTTTCCAAATATCCAATTGTGAGGAGCAACGACACACTGGTAGCTGAACTACAGAGACATCAAATGAATCATATGCTTGCCCTCCAGGATAAGTAATGCTATGTTCTATTTTCTTTATGGGACAGCCATGAGTTAAAACGTAGCTGCAGAGTTTGCCACAGAACTACTACAAGATGCCTCATGAGGAGGGACTGCTTGTGAGAAAGCCTAAACCAAACAAAGGAAAAAAAGAAAGGAGGTATATTAGAATCTTCTAATTGTATAACTTCAAAGGGTGTCGGAGGTCTATGAGACATACCATAAACGATCAGCCACACAAACTAAGGTGTGTGAAAATAAAGGCGAAAACTCAATTGAACGCCAATGACGGTTCAACGCATAGTTTAGAACACATCAAGTCTTATAATTTTTCATGGGAGGTGTCTTATTTTTTTCACACCCGATTTGTACGTCAGATTTTGTCCTTTATGGATTTTTTTTTCTCATCTTCAAAAACCCTCAGTAACTAAAATCAGAAGAGTCTAGCATACTGCCTTTCCTTCGTTAGTTGCTTCAGACTTTCAACCAGTGTCTTTTTTATTTAATTTAACGTGGGGTTGTCCCTTTCTGGGATTTGTTTTATTTTTCTTCATATAACCAGAATGTCACCAAGAATGCCCGTTGCATGTCAAGGAAAGAACTTTACTGTTAGGCACAGCAAGATTGTCATCAATAAAGTATTTTTATGTCAAGGTTGAACATTCATTATGTCAGGGATAAGAAGAAACCTGGGTGGTCCCTTCTTTTCCTTAGGCCACCCCTAGAAACACATACTCAAGTCGCTTGTGTTCCAACTTACTCTCACAAACATACAAGCTCCAACCCGCCTTCTGACCTACTAGCAGGCAATCTTCTAGTACTCCTCTTGCTCTAAAGTGAAGCCCAATATTAGCACAGTAGCTGGGACAAGAAGAAGCAGTCATCATTGACAACCTGTGAATGTCCTGCTCACGTACTGCATCCTATTCCAATTAGCTAAGGAAGAAGGGATCAGTGGGGAGTTATGCCTCATATATTTAGGTTGGTGCTTGCACTGCTCTTGTCTAATGCAGATCTGCAAGCTTTGGCCTGCAGCTAAGCTATCATCCTAGATGTATCACACATTTGCAAGGAATTAAGAAAAAGGTGACAATTCCTCAGTGGAAGCTGGTAAGAGTGGGGAGAAGGGGCACCATACTTTAATGCACCAGCCACCCATGATCATGGCTTTACACCTGTGCAAATCCACAAATAAATGTAGGCTTCACATGTGTAGTTAATGTTAATATGTGTACAATAACCCTGCTAACCTAAGGAAGGAAGTTTATCCCAAAAAAAAATCCTTTAAGCAATGTAAGACTAAGAAAAAAAACATCACTTTAATTATCAATTGGCATTTTACTGTGAATGAGTAATGTCCTACAAGACAGCTTTGTGAGTAATGACACATACCTTAAACAAAATGCCAAGGTATGGTCACTTGCTCCCTCCCACAAGGGGCACAAGGGACAAAGAAGTGCTCTGTGCCTATCTCACGCATCCTGTGCGCAGCACTGGAAGATCGATTGCAGACCCAGCAACAGCCTCTGGTTGACCTTCCTGGATTGTGTCCTAGCTAACCCAATCACACTTCGATTAGTTAGTTTTATTGTTTCATTGTTTGGTCGGGGAAGGTGTGGTGGCGCACTCAACGTCCAACATTCATCTCTCTTTCTAAGGTAGTGCCAGAACACAATTAATATCTCCTTCGAACTGCTTCCTACACTAGAGCTTGGTTCAGTTTGAATTTCAAGTTATTACATGGGTTTTTACCTAAACTGTTCATGGCTGGGATGATGATTTACTACAGTGGTGTAACCCTTACTCCAAAATACCAGAGTCATCCCTGACGATCCTACCACATTATGTCCAATCTGAAACTCTCTACTTTGACTTGTGCACATACTGCAGGACCAGCCCCCTTACTCTTGTAAATGTTCCATGGTTTCCAGAACTGAGACTCTGATCTGTGAATCTTCAACAGAACCAACACCCGCCTCTCCAGACCTGTGAACGTGATTTGCCTTCAGACCCGAATGCCACTCATGCTCAGCACATTATGCTTCTTGTGATTGCATCTGCAGGAGAGCCTACTAATAAATACGGCACGCGAGTGGAGTGCCACAGAGCAACCAATCTGATTTGTGCCTGCAATGCTAAAACAACATCTCAACTTGTGTAAAAGCTGCATGCTTTGCAAGTATTGCACAACTCCTTAACCTGTTGGCATGAACTGTGGAACCCACTCCCTTATGCTCAGGCATGCACTAGAGAGCCAACTACTAGTAATGTTCACATTGTACACACCAGTCTAATGGTCCAGGAATCTCCATATAAATTAGAGCCTAGTGCAAATTTATTTTACAGAGAATCCCAGTAAAACATGCCAGAGAGCCTCCACGAGAATGAACCTTTACCAAATAAATACATTTAAGGGGATTTTTAGAAGCTTTTAAGGAATTGTTTTTAATCTGATGTGCCCTAGTTTTTGGAGGCGCACATACTCGGTCATTAATTTAGCAGAACTGGAGAAAGGGGGCCCTTTCTCATACGTTGTAGATGCAGAATTGGACTCTAGAACAAGCATTATACTACGCACCAGTGGTGGTGGTGGTGGCGGCATAACCTTCAATAGGATTCAATTGATATTGTCGGGGCACAAAACTCAGTAAGATTAGATCCTTACATCTTTGTGAAAGAGGGAATAATGGCGAATTGACTGATTAAGTTGTGGTGATCCGAAAACATACATTTGCCAACTGTTTGGGAGATATTTTTCTAGCTGCCCTTACTCGATTCTATACTGCCCCAGAGTGAAGTAGGGAATTGGCCTCATGAACTATATGCATTTCAATCATCAGGCAGATGAAAATAGCACAAGGTTAAAGAATAAAACAAATTAATGCCTGGGAGATGTTGGATGCAAATGGTGAAGGCGAGACAGAATGACGCAACTCCACTTATCCTACCACTGCCATATTAATGCTGGAAGCTTGTGTGGGTGGAACGAACATACGAGGATTAAAGTGTACCACTGGGAAGACGTGAAACAAGTTGCACAACAGGTTTCGAACTCAAAGAAAGGTCTCATATTTTGTGATTTAAGGACACCTCAAAAACTAGCTAATATCAACCATCCACAGGACAAAATGTTAAATATTTTATATGAAAAATGTTATTGGATATACAGGTGATCATTTTCTTTTCTGAATGGTATATATCAATTCTAGGTTCAGACAAAGAGGAAGCTGTGACTGCTTAGCAAAGTAAAAGAGTTAAGTGTTTTATAACATTGGCAATCAATTGATTAACCCCTTCAGCGCGGCGCGGATTTCCGCGCCACGCTGAAGGTTCTGAGCGCGGGCGGGGCCATGACGGAACGGTTCCGTCATGCGCACAGCGCAACCAACGTGCATGACGGAACCGTTCCGTCATGCACGTCGAAGGGGTTAAAGTAATCCTGATTATTATCTCCAATTTTAACTAACCACCATCTCAAGTGGTCAGAAGGTCCTAAACATTCTCATCCTAATGTCAATGTTCTAGACTAGCTACAGAAAAACATGGCCATGGTCCTAATGTTTCGGTATTTATCATTCATGTGCCTGTGTAGTTATCATACACAATTTTTTCGCTCGGGACGCAACATGCTAAAGCCTCATCTGGCATTCTCCACCCTTATCGAGGCTATCCAATAAATGTAGAGAAGTATGCAGTAGGTACAGGGCGGGTGGGCGTACACAAGGCCCTTCAAGTTATTCTATGTGAGCAATCACACTTCCAAACAAGATACTACTGAAGGTTACATTCAATGCTTTGCAGCCATCCATCAATTCCTTTTGTTTCAAAGCACTTATTAGCATTTGGCAAACCTAATCCAAAAGACATTGTGCCAAAAGCAAAACACTTCACTGTAGAAAAAAAGAAGCTGTTAAACTTGAAGGCAAGAGAAAACGTTTTCAAGTGAATGTTCCATTGACTACTACTTAAAAGTCTGACTTCATGGGTTGCACAAAAAGACATGTTTATAGCGGACTAACAACAGCTATTGAATCCTTCAATGAAAGGAGAGCAACAGATGGCTCTGCAGGCATCAGCGTACATTATGTAGGGTACAGACAAAGCGGATGGTGCTAGCACTTAATTAATAAGCACAATCTGCAAGTCTGTTAAAGCATTAGGCGAAGGCAGGAAGAAGTAACTCTTTCTGATGAGAAAAAACTACTGAGAAGCAGCAACCGATGCAGGTTAACCCTTTTCATGCAAACATAAATACCCTGAATATTCATTTTTAGAAGCTGGTGGTACACTGATCTCTGGAAGGGAAGGTTATGGGCATGTTGGCTCAAACAAATGCTAAAACAAAAATGTCAGACTGGATTGTTTGTCCTGGTGGCCATGGGGAGGGGCTTGCTAATTGAGTGTGGTGTCCTGGGAGTGTGGCTGCAATGGTGGCTTGAACAACTCTTCCCTCTCATCTCCACCACGGTAAGCTCTACAAATAAGAAATACAAACTGCAACAATTGCAAAACTGGATGGACAAGTTAAACCTTGCAATAAATAGGGAAATTACATCGGAGTGATCAAATGCTTAACCAACTGGGTGCTTTCGCCACACAGGCGGATGACTTGGGAAGACGGTTGGTGCAAATGATGCCCAGGTCCTGATGGCACACCAAAGAGCCTAATATGTAGAGCAGATTTCTTGAAGATGCACAGAGGCACTGGTGGTGGGCATGCCAGTGACTGGAGAGAGGGTTAGAGAAGGAGGAGTCAAACAGGAGCCTTGTGGTTGCAGTTTACCTCGATTCTAAAAAGGCAGAGCAGATTCACACAAGAACACTATCTATGGAGCGGCCTCTGAAAGAGAAGCTGAATGCTTCCCGCAATTTATATAGCAAGGACTGCGGTCTTCAATAGTGACAAGGGTGATGGTATAATGCATCTAAGGGGGGGGGGGGGGTTTGCCAATATGCAACATGCGAGATTGGCTTCAGATGCTGGCCACAATGAACTGTATGGCTCTGCCAGAGTGCCAGTGCTGCAAATCGGTAACAAAGATAGATAGAACACTCAATACAAAAAAGACTTAATTAAAAACGTAATTGACCAGTACCCTTATACAGTTTTTGCTTCAGCACAGAAGGGGTGGATTTGTCAAAAAATAAGTCACAAAACACAGTTGTGCACAGGTCCAACGTGAGTGCCATCTAACTGGAACTCCCATGGTGCCAGACTGAAGTAACTATTCAAATACAGACTATGTCAATTGCAAGAGACTGGGTTATTGCAATAGAAAGACCGGGGTGTTTAAGAACTATAGATTTTTCCCAGACCAATACTACAAAGCAATGACCTCTAAACGTGAACCAGGACTTGTGAGGAGTGGCTCAGGTTTGAAGTAAGAAAAGCAACTAAGAAAACAAGACCCCCATCAGTATGATGAAGCATTGCATGAAACACAGCATGGAGAACTTGATGAGGTCGTGCTGCTGGGAATGAATCATTTATGTGTAAACAAAGAATAAGCCAGCATCTACCAACGTAGGCATTGACACTACACGTCAGTGACAGGTTGATCAAGTCATGAGGAAATATTGTACCCAGGCCACAGTGCAAAGTTTTGATAGCTGGATGCCTATTAAAATCATCTTTATGGAAGAAAGGGGAAGTAATGAAGTATTGGAGAAGAGTAGCCATGTTGTTGGTGGATAGCAATAACTACAATAGTGAGAAAAAGAAGGTGTTGGCATAAAGTGGGTCAATCCTGAGGCACGTCTGCTGGCATGCCCACGTTTTGGTAAAGTCACCAGGACGGGGGGGGGACTGTGATTCCCCAGCTTTTGAACAACCTACCGGAGAGCTTGTGTAGGGAAGTCACCCTACTTCCGTTAAGGAGGAAACTTAAGACCATTCTGTTCACTCAGGCGTTTGGATAAGCTTACCCAGACTCACCAAGCTCCGGGAAGCGTGCCCTGGATTCTAGGTTTATGGTCCTTTTACAAGCGCTTTGAGGCCATTGGTGATTTGGCGCTATATAAATAGAAATTAACATAACATGAAGTGAAAACTCAGAGGGTTAAACAAAAGAAGCTGAACACAGGTTGGGAAAAGTAGAAGACACTGCTAGGACCACCAACTGCAAGACTGAAGCAAAGCAATACAAACTCAGGAAGCAGCTGGCCAACTTCACGGACCTTAAAGACTGATCTAGTATTAACAACACCCATTTGTTGTGGCTACCAGAATAGAACATGGAGAGTTTTTATTGGAGAATACTTGTTTTCAAGAAACAGATCGCATAATACGCCCTTTAAAGCCTTGCACCAGGCTCCCTAGCATGCACAATAATGATACAAATACAAAGGCACATAGATGAGATCAAGTTCAGAAGCTGGAAACAAGTTCACCACCTGGACATAGGATGCATGATCTCACTGTATCCTGATTGAGACGCCAGGATTGCATAAGACGATTGATGGGAGTGTACCCGTCCCTGATTGTTTATTTGAAAGCTACCATAGCTTGAGGATCCCTTTCTTCAGCTTAAATGGTTCACATGGCTAGGTTGTGAGCACCAGCAGTGTGCGCTATGAAGGCACACTACTGTATAGTTAATTATATCTCAATTTCCAATATGCTCAACTTTTCATGACCCCATTGCCTAGAAGCCACAATCAACAAATAACAAATTCAACAACTGAAAAGGAGCGTAGATTTACACAAGGCTGTGTAGACTTGAAGCCTGACTGACCCAACGGCATTAAACAACCCGGCAGAGATTACACCTGTCCCGCCTGGTTTCAAAATCAGTTTTTGTGGAAGGGCTGGAAAGGATTTAACCTCAAATGTTACAATGACCACTTTATATTATATGCCTTTAATGGTCAAGGAAGCCCTTAACTAAGCATGTGAAGTCATAGAACCACTTTTAACTATAATGTATGCAGTAATGTCATTAGGATTCTGGTTAATTTTTAAGTGCACAGCCCAAAGCAAGCATACAATGGTACTACTACTGTCTCGCAGAGCATCCACATGCCTCTCCGATACAATCAAGAAATGCCTTTGTCACCTTGGGATTTCATAGCTTTTCATTCGTCATTAGCAATAAACTCCACATCAGTATCCACTCTGAATCATTGAAGCGGAAGTAAGAGTGACTGGGGAATGGGGCGAAGAACAGATAGAACAAGATCAGGTGTTGGTTGAACATTCTGAGAAATATGAGCAGGGACAGGCTTTCTACAGAGAATAATTCAAACCCTCAGTTCATTATCTAAACTTCTGAACTCCTTTTCAAATGTTAGGGTCTGTGTCAAAATCCCTCTCAAGTGGTGGACCCTGTAAAGGCAACCTAGAAAATGGCACCTCCTGCTTCTCCCTTTAGACAGGACATTTCTTGAGGCAAAGAGTGAATTTCAGAGCATCCCTAATCTGAAGGTGAAAGTTCTACAAGCCACATAGACAGCAAGTGGGAAACCCTGCAGAAGCAGAAGAAAAGTGAATTAGAAAGCTGTATAATAGAGAGAATATCTATAGCAGGGGTCTCCAACCTTTTCTGTAGAGAGAGCTACTTCTGCTCAAGGAAAGTCTTCCCGAGCTACTAGCAAATTTTATACCTGTAAAATAGTGACTACACTATGACCATCCAAAGCAAGATTTTAAGTAGTTACCACCCAAGTATACCATGTGCGGTTACCAGCAGAAATGCTGGGAAAAAGTTCTTCAATATTAAATGCCTCACCGTGACTTATGAAGTAACATTCAAATCTTGACATGCCCAGTGGTACAAAGGACATAACCACAGCAGTACGTCTCCAGTTTCTGAAAATGCACATTTTTCTATCTAATACTACTTTCAACTGTGGGCAAACAAACTCAATTTTCCAGAAGAAACCCCACCGCCTGCGGAGGACATAAATGACCCTCATTGCACCAGGGTCGAAACGTCAACACTCTCCCCCAGTGGGCCTGTACCTGATATCATTCCAGCCATCCTTTTCACAGATGAATGATCTCTGTGCATTATCAGAAAATCATGAAATGAATATTTGTATATCCATAAGGGACAGGCCTATCTGTAAAACTGGTGCCACTATGAACCACTACCAGTTTTACTAAGGATACCAGAATGTGTAATTGATTGGTTATTGAATGTCTTTTGGATTCCCCTCCTTTATATCAGTCCTACTTCACAAGCACTTTCCTTTTTCACATTCCCCTTGGATCAACCTCTTTCTCTATTTGGAGCATTGAATATGGTGATCTGTTATAAAAGTAACTAAATAATAAACAGTCACTAATGGAGCGATATTTTGTGCCTTTGTCTCTTTTGAGGATATACTTGTTTGCATTGTAAAGAAAATGGTGGTACATTAATGATACAATGCTAATTCTATATGTTCCAGATGCCCTTTGACTAATGATTTTTTCCATAACTGAATTGTAGCTTTAAAGAAATCTAGGACCATTGTTTCCTATACTAATCGTTACTCAGGTCAGTGGACAATTGTGGGTTACCCCATTATATCATAATGGATGCTCACCATAGCACCACGGATGCCTGGATTATGCCAGTAATGCCCACCATTATAGGTTGGAAACCAGAAGGCTCAGGGATACGACCACATATCAGTCATGACCATTAATATGCCAGGAATAGGTACATATAGGCCAGTCATGCTCAGAGTAGGACTAGGATGGCTGCCAGCATACCACACCTAGAACAAAAATACTAAAATAGTCAAGGATGACCATTATTATGCCAATGGCACTATTATGTCAGGAATGGACACAATTATGCCAAATATAACACTCTTATGATGGGGCTAGCATATATATTTGGCGGTTCTTGGCATCAGGCATAGTTTCAGGAAGCAATAGTGTTTAGTATGGGCACACACATAAATATTGATTAATTTCTTATTTATCTCTGGTCTGGATCATACCCTGTTCTCCTCAGGTCTTGAACTGATCATGCATCTAACTGACACAATTTCACTCTGACTCCTGCAGCTACTCGTTGGAGACCCCTGATCTATAGTCACAAGCCATAAGTTGAGCAATATTTAAAAGTGACCGCTGTACATGGAGCTTGACCAATAGAAAAACTGATCATGCACTGATACAGTGATTCAAAGGGACATCAGTTTATATTACATTGTGGTTGTCGCCAGTGTGTCATTATGGTCAGCCACTCTTTCCAGTAAAAAGGCATTTTTTGATTTGCCTATACTATAACTTGGCCTCATGAACAGATCTTTACTAAATTTGGCACTGGCTCAGCATTATCAGCTAAGATTTGGCATGCCAAATTTCATGCAGTTCAGTGCCGGAGAGGAAAAATAGTTAAGAAGGCAGGTTAAAAAACATGGGTTTTCCGGTCTAAATTTTGCTCGCACCCACAGCCAAAACCATGGTATGGATTTTAAACAACCATGGAAGGCATGCAGAACTTTATTTTAAGTGTGCTTTTGTTGTTTTGGTGTAAACCCATCCAGTGGTTTCGAGGGCAATAGGGTTTGAAAAAAGGGCTGGGCTGACTTAAAAGGATTAAACACCAATATATCTTATCAGCTGAAAAGGCATTTTCTGATTTGCTTATAACTTTGATGTTTGACAAATATGCATGAAATTTTGCAGACAGTAAGTATGGCGAGATTTCTCCTGGTATTTGTCAAATTTATACAGATCTATTGGGGGATCAAAAACATGTTCATTTGCCAATAGCTTTGGGCCTGTGTAATCTATCTGCACAGACCTTGACAGAATCTTTAAATGATTAGTTTTTAACGTGTGCAAATCTCAGGGGATGAAAACTTAAAGGGTGTAAAGTCAATGAAATTGTAATTGGCTTAAAACTGTAGTGCTATTTGATTTCAATGTGGCAGGCAGTTAGAAAGTCACAAGCAGTTTAGGTATTTCAGGTTTTGTGATGATCCTGTTGGGGCAGGATGGGGTAAAGTTAAAAGGAGTGTCAAAATATTTTCAATCTACTAACTTTGGTACAATTTCATGGAACTGCACGAAACCTGACAGATTTCACTTCACAGCAGTTTAGCCTTCGCTTGGTAGTTTAAGGTTTGTGCATATCCATCGGGGGGGGGGGGGGGGGGGGGGAGGGGATATGGGCAGGCCGTTAAAAAAAAAAAAAAAAAAAAAAAAGAGATGTGGGAAAAAGTGTTCATTTGATAAAACTATTGGCACTGTGTGGCAAATCTGAACAACATGTGTCAGAAGCCTGGAAGGATAGGTTGACTATAAGTATGTCAAGTTTAAAGTCAATCCATCAAAGAGAGACAAGTTAAAACGAGAGGGATGCAAATAATTTTTCTTTGCTTATAACTTTAGTGACAATTGATGAATCCACACAATATTTGGCTGACATGTATGAGGTTTAGATTTCGGGGGTTTAGGGGGCAGTAAAAGTTTGAATGAATGAATCTACATGAAATGAGGCAGTACGCAAACTACGCTCAATGCTAGGCCAACTTTGACCCCATGGTTTATGGTGCTACTAAACCCCTTGATGGAAATATTTGACCTTATTTCACATTTACCCTTTTTAGAGCTCAATGGGCTTGGCTGAGCAAGAACTATAGAAGCGCTGAGGTACATAAAAAATATCAACCTAAAAACCTTTAATCTGTTAGCATCACTTGGGGCTGAACCTAGATGCAGACACCCACAAATTCAGCTCCAACTGGTAGTGCAAGCCAGTTCTTGTATGCTGGATGGCCCTACATTTGGTAGACTTCATTGCTCCAGCCATGAGCTTTCAGAACCTACTCAGTCCAGTAATCCTTTAACCAAGGTTATAAAACCTTCTCAACCAGTGGATGGGGTGCTTTCCCTCCAGTCAGTATCACGTGTAATAGACTCAGTAGATTTGGAAGTAAAAGCCACTGAAAGTCTTTGTGCATTTAGCAATCTTAAGACTAGTATTGAAAAAGTTCTTTCAGATATATGCTTGGCAAGTTCTTAGTATCAATGTCCTGCATGCTGGTATTCAGCAATGAAGTCTTTGCTTCTGCTGCACCGCTGTTTTAAGCTTCACAAATGTGGATTAAACGACGTCCAAATGACCTTAATGAAGCGTTTCCAAACTGAGGGTTGGTCGTAAGCGATTTTTTGGGGTGGGTCCAAGCGATAAATAAGATGACTTAATTCTGTATTTATCCTGTTACATTTGCTGAGCTTCAAAGAGAGAGATCAGAAGTCAGGCTATGTCTTTTAACAAATTGCTGCTTATGTTTTTTAACATGGAGATTGGTGTTTGAAAACTCTTCTCACTTTGCAGTCAGAGAAAGAAAGGTAAAGTGAATTTTGTAACAATCTTGCTGGGGTACAGGAAGTGTGAAAGAAAAGTCTGCAGGTCGTCATTTTTTGTAACTCACAACAAAATGTAAAATACCCGTAAATGAAGTGTACACATTCAACAGTTAGGAAAGCAAAAATTTAGCACTTTTTGGTAGTTCGGAAGTGTGATAGTAACAAGCATATTATTAAGAACAAAACAAATGATAAAAAAATTTAGTAACACCGGATTACTATGAATTACCATTTGTGTGCAATTTTGTTTTTTATAATTAAAACTGTATGTCTGTGCAAATTTAGAAGCCATTTCAATGGATAATGTGCTATTCGTAATTGATGGCGCGCTGCCAGACAATGCTTTTGTAAACATTAAAACATTGCATGCCTCATATCCCTTAAAAGCTAGGTGGGTCAGGAAAGCTTACGTTCTAAAAATTGGGTCAAGGTTCTTCAAATTTTGGAAAGCACTTCTTTCGAGCAATAGCTTGACGACAAGAGCAGGCAGCACTGGGAATGAGGGCGCTTACACATAACATGCGAGCCCTCAGTGGGCCAGCCATACAGAACTCTCCCTAAAAACAAATATGTCCTTTGGATCAGTCAGCAGGTAGTGTAGATAAAACTGTAGAAAAATAAGGTCCTGTGTAATTAAGCACAAGCACAGGAAGGGTGAACAAGTGAGAGCCTGGCTGAAACCTTAATAAACGGTCCAATAAGAAAACAAAGCAAGCCAGTCACCACACAAGTTAGCAGGGGAAAATAACTGTCAGGGGAGCAGGCATTTGCATAGTGAAGTACACAAAACGCCCTTTAATCTGTAAAGATACAGCATCGCTTTTGAAAAGTAGTTTATGTATTGGCTGCTTTGGCAGCAGCGTACGTGCAGGAAAGGAGGAAAAAATAGGCATTACAACAGGGGGAGTTTCTAACAACGAAGAGGGTTGAGTCCTCCATCCTTGATGCTGAGATGAACAACAATTTGTTACATTGTCAGGAAAGCCAAGATACAACAATGTAATCATTAGTAACCCAAAGAATTTGTTTCAATGCGAAAGGCTGTAAATTATGGAGGAATCATGAAAATTCACACATACTGAAAAAAGAACATTCATTTAAAAGGAAACAGCGATCGACAGCGCACACATCTTGTTATTTTGTTCGCATGTATTGTGAGACAAAAAAAAGTAATGGGAAAATGAGTCTGACATTAAAACAGTCCTGGAGAGAGAGACAAAATGCTTCAGAGGGATTACAAGAAAATCTTGAAGTGACCTGGACTATGGTACAGCCAATATAGTTAAAAGCCCTGCATTGAAGCACCTGTCGAAACAGATCGCAGCTCTTTGTCTGACACACAAATCAATGCATGGCCACACTACAGGCTACCTCTGAAAAATCGTCTAGCCTTGCATACCAACTTAATGTCTATTTGCCACAGTCAACTTCTTATCCGGCTACAAGAGATTTAGCAGTAGCGCCCGTGTACAAGGCACAACCCTATAAAACTCCATGGCATAGCTCATATAGCTGAAAGGAAACTTTCACAGATTTCACAAGGGATTGAAGACAAATCCTGTCCATGCTTGCTGTGGGCCCACCGAGTGTTAGCCTACCATTCACCATGGTCTCCTTCCCTCATGTAGAAGTAACCAGAGTCTTTCATCATCACCGGGTCACAGACCTTCACCTGGTATTCTTTTCCATCAGCACATATCCCAGTCAACCCTTTCGAGGGCTACAAATGTTATGATAGTCATTGTTCCCCTTACTCATCGCACACCAAAGTTGTCATCCTCGCCTCCTCACCCCTTCAGTATCTTCTTTTAAGTCGAGCACGTATAAGACGGTAAAGCAGCAGGTAGCACTAAACAAAAACCTATAAATAAAGGTTGTCTAAATATACTATGCTCTCTCAAATCCACCACAAAAACATCAGTGAATGGAAGAAAACTTCATAACAGAGAAAATGAACAGCGAACTGAAAAATATGGAATAACGTTTGAGAAATTCAAAAATAAATACAAAGAAACGAACTGTAGATACCTTAAGAACATTAATATATTTTTTAGCAAGCTTTCTGGCTTTAATAAGTGGAACACCACATACCTAAGAGGCATGCAGTAAACATTTCTGTACTAAAGAAAGAAAATTATATTAACTTGTGCTACAAATGAGCATTTACGGTTGGACTAATCTTTACCTTCTATGACTCTTATTTCTCCATCCGAACTGGTCACAGCATCTCCAAGAAAGGCTCACAAGCTTTACGACGTCATCTCTTAGTCACAATTCTCTTGGTCTGAACTTTCCTACAGGAAAGAAGAAATCAGAATTCAGAACAAGGAAGATCTCTGGAGAGCACAGCTCGAATGAGAAGTGCTGTGTAATAGGTCGTCACAAGTCACATTCCTAAACGATGAATATATTTAAATACAAGAATGTTTAGCTTCGGTCTAGCTCTCCCAGAAACATGTAATGAATCGCCAAGAGTCATATAAAACACTCTAGCCAGACCTTTATGGGAAATGATTACTATAACGGAAAGGCCCAAACCACATGTCCTTTCCTACTTTACAAAAAACTGTAAATGCGAAGGCAAGCAAACAGCAAAAAAAAAAACAAGTAGGTTCAAGCAGTAAAATATGGTGCATTATGAACGGACATAGTTGCATTTTTTATTCACACCCACTCTCAGCTACAAGCTCTGAAGAAAGGAACATGTTCAGCCTCCCACAAGGTGCATTTGTGTCTGTTTTAGAACACAGAGAGCAGTGATTTTCTCAAATGCCCACAATAAACACATATGAAATATTTACTAAACATGAAATTAGTTTCTCGGCCATGTGTTAACTGAACTCTCTTTGGAGATACCTTACAGCTCTACAATGCGTTTCTCCTTATAGCAATCTTCTCTCTAAATGCGGCCAGCCAGTTTCATAGTGAAAACTTTAGAGCCTACAAAACTTTTAATTGGAAATTGTTAGACTGCTAGCCCGATCATCAGAGACTGAGAAATCATCAAATTATACAGAAGTGTGGTTGGTGGCAACCATTTCTGTTTTTAAAATTCTCACTTTAAAAAACAGTATGCACACACTTATTACACTACACTCATGTGGCGCACATAGAGGCAGTAATACTCTCTCTCATGTCTCGCTGTTCCCAGTTAACCACAAAGTAACTCCAAAGGCATCACCTTGGTGGCAATACAACGGTGAGTTGCCACTAGTGGGACAGCATTTCATCAGCTCGATAAACACCACAAGCAGCATATCATGGTATACTTTAGGGAACCGTTCCAGCACCACAGTGAATAAATAGCAGTGGTAGAAATGAACAGTGAAAAAATGCGGGCAGAAATGCTGTGCACACAGCATGAATTTATAGCAGTAACCACCTTAGCAAATAAACTTTGCCGTTACCTTGGATACTGCACAGCAACCTATACTTCAGATTGTAGCAGCTGGTTCTGGACATTTTTATTTTGGCTCCTTACCTCCATCTTTTTCGAGCGCTAATTCTTCCTATAATGAATAGCGCCTGCCACGTGTGTTTAAGTATCTCGCTGGCCTGTCACTCATCTATGCTGTGAAAGTGCCGGAGGGCAGAACTTTGCAGAGACTCATGTGTACTCCCTTCAGCACAGCGCCTCTGCGCCATATATACCAGCCTCATAGGAACAATATCCTGGGACATGTCACATCACCCTAGCATGAACAAACCATAAAGCACAAAGCTTATCGCCACCCTCACCATCTCGTGGGTCCTCTCTATCACCGCAACTTCCCTCACTCAGGTTTCCACTAGGGGTGGGTGTAACTCACATAATTCCATGTCGCGTAATCATGGCATTGCGCAGAATTACTTAACAGGAGTAGTTCTGCATTTCACGCTATTTTCTTAGCCTAAAAATTCCCCCTCGCATCTAAAATGGAAACGTCGATGCAATTTGGGCTAAGAAATAGCACTAAATGTAGCAGAACTTGAATAACAAGCACTCCCTCAATGTGCACTTCCCTCTAATTTACTCCTGGAATTTAGCGCTATTTTCTTAGTGAGAATTGGTCCTCCCCAGCAGTCACAGTCTGAAGCTCTCAGTCCTCTCCACTGACACCCTTCCATCTCCAGGAACAGATAAAAGCACAAAAGAGACCCTCTGCACTCCCTCAGTTCCTTTCACATGTCCTGCAAACAAATACTTTGTTGTCAGAGGTGTCTGCTCAGGTTTATTAAAAATTCAAATAAGTCAGTGTCGTTTCAGACAAAAACGGGGGTGGGATAGGGTCTCAGCATTTACCCTTCGAAACTGGAAAGTTACATTTCGTAAATGAAAGGCCTGTGGCTATTTATTTACTTGTGAAAGCGTAGAGAGTGGTGCCCCACTCCAACTCTTGAAATATCTTCATGAAGGTGGACACTTAAGAGATATGTATAGGATAGGGAAATATGCAAAAGTATAATCAACATCACTTACTAAGATTTGAAAATGGATGGCGCACACTGAATAAACTATTCAGGTGTCGCATATGAAAACTGCTAGCCAGTACACGGATCTGTAAACAACTAAATTCACTCCCTCATGAATGTCCATTTTTTTACATTATTGAACGGTCAAATTCGAAAGACGTTTTCGAGAAGTTTGCAATTAATGCAAACAGTCAACACTTTGGGTAATTATTCATTTGATTAGAGCCGGGTAGTAACTGATTACACAATGTCAACAACTGATGCGGAAATCAGTGCGGAGCGTGCAAGTCAGCTGTCCAAACAAGGACAAGCTGACTCTGCCTTTCACCATGACAATGTTGATGAAAGGCATAGCACTGGGTTGGGCATTACGAAAATCGCCTATTTATAGAATGGGAAAATGACAGGCTAGTGGTAGCAAGCAACCTGATGAATACAGTCCTTCAGGAAGAGTTATGGCCACAACTTGCATGTTGAGAATCAATCACTTAAGTTGGAAACTCCTACAAAGAAGCCTTCAATCGCATGTTCCAACTGGGACTGCACCCGGGGTCATCCAGATGAACCCTGGGATCCCACAACTTCCAAATAAACTATTCAGCCCTGCCTCCATCCAAAAAGTGGCCACCTGCTTATAAACTCCATTTGCTTCTCTCATCCCCTCAGGGTTCAAAAATATACAACACCCGGCAAGAGCCATCTAGAGAAAACGCATTCCCCCCCCTCCCCGTCCCCCCCCCCCCCCCACCAGAAAAAAACAAAAACACAAACACCCGGCAATGCACCCAACACAAAACTGCATTTGTAATCAGGAGAACGTCCATCTCGAGCTTCAACAGCCTACATGTTCTAAAAAACTCGGCATACAATCTGAATGTGACATAGTATGCCTTACTTTAAATGTAAAGGTAGTCTTTAGTACATTGGAATCCATAAAATGCTCAGAATATTAACAATCACAAAAATCAAATATATACCCCAAGGGCACACTGTCTGTCGTATTGCAACAAATTGATAGACCAAACGACGTTGGAAAATTATACGTTTTTCAAATTATGCCATCAAGCACGAAAATATGTGCAATCTCTAAAATTAACAGGTACACACACATCTGCAAACTGCAACAATGCATTTTAAAAAGCCATCCCCAACAGTTTCAGGCAAACAACGTAATATGAAAATTGATTGAATATTTCAGGACATGCTCTTAAACAGCACCCTTTGTACCCTTGTGCACTTACGGTACCTGAACCATAAAGCTGGCCAGGCACTGCCATCCGAAAAGACTCCTATTCGCTCAACAACAATACACCCCATTTCCAATAAATGCTCCACTAAACCATGCTGCCGCCAGAAAAGCAGAACAAAACACAGAAACTTCAAAGGATTCTGAACAGTAACAATACTCCATCTTAACCCTTTACACCCTGGTACTACCACCATTGGCATAGCACTTCACTGCGCCAAGAAACCAGATCGCAGTCGATGCATTGTCAACAAAACAAGAGCATTCCTCTAGTCTCCTGCTAACGCAACATCTTAAGTACATCTCAGGACACCTTCATGCACACAGCACGGTGCTGAAAGCACATAGGTGATCAGCACGGCCAAGCAAATAGCACACCCATAATCATCCACAAACCTACTCTTCAAAACCTTTCTACTCACATACCACGCGAGGCGTTCACATGCTTTTGGAATTCATACACTCCGCTAACTATGTACAATGCAGGTTACCATAATAGCTATCATCAAGACCGACAACCCAACATCCTGATGAAACGCCCCACAATTCGATATGTACCCAGAAGCTTGTTGGCTATTTCATGAATGGAATACTTGAGGGCCAGAAACCGATTTTGGCTAGCTGACTGATGTGAATGTTTACAAGAGTACTGAGTAACATGGGCTCAAAATATGTTCTTCCAAACTGCTCGACGAGTTGAGCAACTGTTTGGGGGAGATTTTACCTGAAAGCAAAAGTAGGCTTTTCAGCACTGATGTTGTTAAATCCTTTGAGTTTGTCTGATCACAACAGCTCTATTTGAAATATGCACACTCCTTGTTTACTACTGCCAGTGTCATATTTACAAAGATATATATATATATATATATATAGAGAGAGAGAGTTACAACATGATGAGCTAGATAGAAGACCACGAGGACAACGATCTGTTCTTTCTCCAGGTATGTTGCAATGCCGAACCCTAGTTTCTTGGGAAAAACACTGCTAGGCCACTGTGTTTGCAAATTGAGCCACAGGTCAGCTAGCCACTAAAAACAGGTCCCCAATATTTACGGGCCCGGAATCAGACTTACCAGCTCAGCACTAGCCATTCAAAGACCTCAGACAGCCACAAACTGGTTGGTTCATGAGGATGCACGCTCATCATCCTCTCCGCTGCTCGAGCTATTGAGTGCAATTTTCATACAAAAATTAGACAAATTGAATAATTTAAACATTGAAGCAGATCCTTGTAATCCATGGACTATGGGACGCTGTTAATCTGAACTCAAGAGCCGAACCAAACTACAAAGAAACCGAACTTTCTCCTGAACAAGGGTGTGCCTCATCAAACAGACTATAAACTCACAGCACCGTAGAAGGCTGATTCCACTTCATAAAAATGCTTCAACACTCTGAAGTAACTGAAAGGAGACACAAAGTGCTCTGCAAAGTCTACATAAATATCTGGTGTCACCCAGTCACTTTACCACCAACAGAAGATGCCAACAATGCCAGGATCCTTCTGCCTTTCCATTTTGTAAGGTTATTTACAAAAAAGCATACAATCTGGCATTTTCTAATCTCTCTTTTTTCACAAAAGATTCAGTTTCTGTAAGAAACACTGCGAGAATATGGTGCATAATTGAATGTTCAGGAGTGCCAAGCGCAGATGCAGAATTAAGGAGTATAATGACAGCTGCCCACACTTCGGCCATGACAGAAAGCAGTATGTCAGGACACTCTTCAAAATGACTTGCAATGGTATAGAAATAGGGTAGCTTATCAAATGAAACATTATGTAAGGAATCTTGGTAGAGGCAGCATAAGTTTCTCATAATAGCACAGTAGAATTACTCTTCATGGGACCTACATGTTCAAAAGATGTTATGGAGTTTCCAAATATTTATTTAACTTTGTTGAGCGTTAGCCCAGCACTAACTTTCAGCTTGATTATAATGTGTTTGGTATAGACTAGATACCAAGACTTACCCATCTTTTACAAAAAACAAACCTCTTTCAATAAAAAATGAAAGGTGTAAACTATATGTAATCAAAGCCTAGCTAAAATGAAAACCCTCACTTAGCTAGGGCTATGATCTCCACTCTGAATTTTCTTTGCGTGGTAATTTTTGTCCGTAAATTACAAATGGACATATTTGTAATGTTTCTATGTGAGATGCATGCATTTCTGGCATTTCTCAAATACATAAACTAACTCTGAGAGCAGAGTAAAAGTGGTCTAGTGTCGCATTTCAGGATCTGAGTTTAGCTTACAATAAAGTGAATGTATAAGATAACTGCTGATTTAGCGGATCACTTATGTAAAGTAAAGACAACTTGTGCCTTATTTCACAAACAGACTGGTCCTCAAGAGAACAACCCCACCCAAAAAGGGTAAATTAAGAGGGGCTGGGAAGGCTGTAAGCATGTGTGTGAGAGAGAGAGTGTGAGAGAGAGAGAGAGAGAGAGTGTAAGAGAGAGAGAGTGTGTGTGTGTGCGCGAGTGAGTACGCGCTAACTACTGATACAAGCTCCTTCTCAGTTACTGAGTAGGCCAGGTGATCAGTTTTGTCAGGTAAGGACTCTGGGCACCAGAAGAAAGACAATAGAAACGTGTTTGCAGATGAATCTTACAAGATACAACTGCTTCCCCAATGAAATTTACAGAAATCTCACCTCTCGGTGCAAGGAGTGCCAACAATCGTTATCTAAATAGCAACAAAAAGCTTAAACAGTGGGTGTGAAGAGCTCGCTGTTACAATGCAGCTATTATCTTACACAGCCGTACAAATAAGGAAAAAATCTGTACTTGCTGCCTCTAAAGCACTCAGCAAACAGTGCCTCACAAGGGCTCGTTGTATTAGGCCCATCCGGAGGGAAATTTGTCCCTTGTTCATATCAGGATGGTTTCAATTATTTACGTTCTTTGTCCAATGCCGTCACATGTTGTGCTGGTGTTAAATTTTATTAGAACTGTCTTGCGAATCAGGAAAAGATATGAAATGTGATAGGGAAATAGGGCCTTAAGCAATTTGTATTACTTATTTATTTTTACACCCTTGGATTGATATAAAGAAAATGGTAGCTTATAGAAAACCCTGCTAAGAAATTTTATATGTTGTTTTGGTTATATTTAGTATGTGCAAAATGTAATATGGATTAATTTTAAGCAATGATTTATTAATGTAACTATGTACTTTTATGATTAACAAGAATCGAATAAAGTTTTTCAAACAAGTGCCAACAATCGTTATCTAAATAGCAACAAAAAGCTTAAACAGTGGGTGTGAAGATCTCGCTGTTACAATGCAGCTATTATCTCACACAGCCGTACAAATAAGGAAAAAATCTGTACTTGCTGCCTCTAAAGCACTCAGAAAACAGTGCCTCACATTTAGGAAAAGCATTTTCTGCACTACTATAAACATACGGTAGGGTTCTTGAATGGTTATGGAAGCAATTCCTGGGGGCTCTTTTTTTTATGTAGATATGCATTTTTGGAGTTCAAGGCCGAATACATGTTCATCTTTTAGAACGTTTACAAACCTAATGACAAACAGACACTTAGAATCTCTCCCTTTTACCAACGTGCTGAATTTTCTCCAGGGTGTAGTTGGCCTCTGTTGCTGTTCTTTTTGGGACTCAACGTGTAGTTGCAAACGAAAAAGTACCAATTTGTCCACCGGAACGCTCTCTACCGTTCACAAGACCAATATGCTCCTGATGTCATCAGACACAGATATTGTGATCAGGGAGGTAGGATTTTGTTTGGAAGGAATAGGGAGTCGTTTGGGTGGCCTCTAAAAACCTGCTCATCCTCAAATAAGTGGAATTCTTGATTGAACAGATAGGGATTGCCCCATTTCTCGAGTGGAAGAAAGGAACACTGAGAACTGGCTGAACTATGAGCAATGCAGAGCACCATCCTTACCCAATTCACTTTGACCAAGTGAAGCATGTGAAGGTGAACGGCTGCAGCTGTGAAAATAAAACCTCAACATCAAAACTGATTCTGCTGTTTTGCATAGAAATTGACAACCACAATGGCTCTTTGTAAGATCGCTCTATATTGTGGTTCGAGCCATGTGCAAGAGAAAAGCTACACAGCTGCTCTGTTCTCTTGAATCTTCTCAAACGCCCAGTCCTTGTACTGAGCAGTAAGGGGTGGCCAGATTTTTTTAAACTAAACTCAGATTTATCTGAGGTCTGATCTAATGGGTAGCTAAGCAGAGGGCATTAGAACCCCAACTGACCCTTTGGTGCTGCTGCTGGTTTCGCACATGGTGTGATTTTAGAACAACACTTCATGTATCAGAGCTTGAAATACACATCTGGAATGTAAAATTGCAACTAGGGTGTGCTGTGAGATGCTGTTATATATTCGCATCTCTTCTCTGTCATACCCTACTTTATTTATTTGGCCAAAATCAAACCCAGCACTTCACAGTTGAAAAGTTCCTGCTGCACAAGTTATTTTTAAATAATGTGCTTGGTTCAACTTTGCAGCAAGTTCTGTACAATTTAGGATACATAAAAAAGCCAATCAAAACATCATACACCCTTCTAGCCCGCCGTAGCGGGCTATACGGGCCAGTAAAGGCCAGCTCCTGTGTTAAACACAAGCTTTTAACAAATGAGTGGGCCTTTAATGGCCAGTACAGCCCGCTATGGTGGGCTATAAGGCTATTAGAACATTCAGAATGTCCTAATTAGAAAAACAAAGGCTTCTCGGAGCTCAAGGGGGTTGAAATCCTCGTGGTTCCGAAGCCCTTGTTTCACAGCTGCTGCTGTGATTGCTTAACAACTAACAGCCACGCCAGGGCCACGGGGGAAACTGCTTTTACAACACAGTTGAGCCACGCGTGCAGTTTCCCCGCAAGCGGAACCACGCCTGCTTAACCAAGCATAGACATGGTTAGCGCAGTGCGCGGCCTAGATGCGCAGGCACCGGAAGAGGAAGGATCAGGAGAAGTGGACGTGGTCTGGTAAGTAGGGCTGGGGCCTGGTTTTGGGGGTAGTTTTTAAGGCTCGGAGGGTGGGGGGGGTGGATTGTTTTTAGGGCTCGGGGTGGGGGGGTTGTTTTTACAGCCTGGGGGGGGTGTTTTTAGGGCTTGGGTTCTTTTTAGGGCTCAGGGCAGGGGGGCTATGGTGTGATCTTTACCACACATATCCCTTTACCAGTCATGCCTTTACCACGAAATTGCACGGTAAAGGCATGCGTTGTTAATAAACGGTCGTTGTTCGAGCAGCATTGTAAAGACATGCAAGGATTAGCCATGCGTGCCTTGTTCATAAAACGGGGCCACAGCTGTTAGCGGTTGAACATTCACAGCAATAGCTGAGAAAGGAGGCTGAAGTCAGGTCCTGGTTCTCCGTGGGCTCAGCTAATCTGTTTTTTCTCATTCAGACGAGCCAGGTAGACCCAGGACCCGAGAAGAATTCTCCTTGCCTCCTTCCGAGGCTCCGGTGACGCTCTGGGTCTGGGAGGCAGGAGGGGGGGGGGGAATCTACAGTGTGCCCTGCAGTAGAGCCTCTGTTTTTAACTTTTCCCTGCCGACTCCGTATATTTTGGAGAGGCTGAGGAAAGAGAAAGGCAAAGACTGTGTATCAGAAGACTGAAATGTTGAGACCAGTGACCTATTCCAGTTTATATAGGCCACTGCTGCTCCCCTGTCTTCAATGGAGCCAACAGCATTCCAATATTCTAATCAGAGCTATATTACACATTTGAAACGAAAGCCTTATGGACTAGAGGACATTTTCCCCTCTAAAACGAGTATAACAAGTATTTACGAGTCTCTGAAAGAACAAGGGACTGGTCCGAAGTTTCTTTTTTTTTTTTAACTGTAATACAGTCAATAAATGTCTATTTGTCCAGACTGTTATAAAAAAGCACTAGCAAGGCCAAAAGGTTGGGTTTACATATTGAGTTAACGCCCTAACCTACTGCCTTTAGCAAAACCACTGGGCACACAAATTTGTTATTGTAGCAGCAGCCTCTGAAACCTATGATCGGTTCGACAGCTCAATGTGTTTGCTTAAGAGAAATGAACCTTTGGCACCCCTAACAATTCATTTGTTTTCCCGGAAAGTGGAAATTTATCTTCCAGTGAAAAACTTTTTTTTAAAAACCTTTTGTAGATATTTGCATTAAAGCATTGAACGAGACACAAACTCTGATCATTGTATTCTTTAAGATATAAAAAAGTGCTTCATGCATTGCAGTAAACCATTTTGTAAGCGGTGGAATGATACCCCAAAGAGCCAATCAGATGAGGGGAGATATATATACTGCTCTGCACTATCCAATAAGTGATTGATTCCATCTGAAAGCAACTAACCTACTGAAGCCAATGGTTGAAGAGGGCTGACCCAAACCCCACTCTATGTAAATTATAAATAACTGGGCACGCAGACCGCTGCGCTGTTAAGCTAGACAAAAAACGCCAACTCTTCATGCAACTAATATTTTATTTAAGTCTTTGGAAGATCCGCTCGTGTGGAAGCATGCTTCCGGCAAAAGCAAACAAAGACTAAGCAGCTGTTTCATTCAATGATAGGCTTGAAAAATAGACTATTGTGTGACTTACAGCAGCCCCCTCTAAGAAGACATTCCCTAGAAAACTCCTTTCTCTGAGGATGACTGAAAATTCCATTCATCAGACTTGAAGAGTGAAAGGATGCCATCTACACCTGGGCCATAAAAAGAATAAGCTTATCCTGTCAGACTATGCAGTCTGCAAGATTCTTCAATCTCATATCCCTGGATAGTCAAGGGTTTTCCTCTACATTTTAACTACCGCATGCCATGTGGAGACTTCTGCCACTGCAAAACCACCTGCAATTGTTGTTGCAACAGTGGCACGACTGAACCTAGGCATGGCAGGTCCAGGCAACTAAAACATGGAGATATTGACATCAGCAAATAAGTTGGCATCAGTGGAAAACATGGCCGTGGGTCAAACCCAACTACATTCTTAACACTGTACAATGCAGGAGGTCTGGGTATGGTGGCGAAATGAAGCTACTCTTCTGGATGACTTCCAAGTGCGGAAAATTTGATGTCATGGTGCTTACAATGAAGGTTTGGAGCTAAAGTGGGAAAGGGGGCTCAGGACAAAGTGACAGGATGGGTTTTACTCTTCTCTCTGTAGGGGCGTCACGCGGTTACCAAATTAAAAGGTAAAGTTACACTTTTTTTCAGGGTACCTTTACAAGGAATTCATCTATTATCACCAGCGATCAGAACAACTGAAGTGCTAGGGACACCCAATTAAGGCCACTCGCAACAAGGTACGGAGGGCCTTTTTGCAGTACATCTAGGAAGTAGGCAACTACTTTAAGGAAGCAGCGAGTACAGTTTCAAATTTCTAGTCACTTGTCCCAAATTCCAGAAGCATCTGCAATGGGGAGTAAGCATTGCTAGAGAGCCGTACGCTTGTCCACTTAGTGGCAAAATAAGTTTTTGAGGTTAACATCAAGCTCAAGACAACCGTAGAGTTACCAATTGTCTAAGCTCTTCCTTGAAGCTATTGCCTGCGACCTTTCACAAAGCAGGCCATTCAGATCTCTGCTCAGTCAGCGATTTGCTGTCTTCTATGCATCCTATGTGGGGGTGACTCCAGCACAGAGAGACTTACGCAGCATCATTTTCCTGAAGCTCTCTATTGTCCTAGCAATAGAAGATTATGTAGCACTGCTGCAGCATCAGGGACTTGAGGAGGCCTAATCCTGGTATTCCTGCACGTCCTGCAAGCTGAGACTTATGGCAGGTATGTAGGCACTTCCACCATAAAAGTGATAACCTGGGCCATATGCATCAACACATTTTCCCATAGACACAGAATGGGCAAAACCCTTTGATGCATCTGGCCCCTAGTGCCTTAGAGATTCACAACCTGACGAGGAAGAACCCCAGCAAGAGTTTTCGGCATTCTTTGAGGGTGAGGAATAACAATAGTGTTGGCGACTCAGGTGTGAAGTTTGTGGTCATGCACCATGGAAGACTGTAGGAGTTCTAGCATGCGCCGATTCAGGCATCACAAACCATTTAAATGATAAGAGGTTTGGATGACTGGGCCGGGCTTCCGTAAAGTGCTTTTCAAAATGCTATTCTAAGCATAGGGATATTTAGGCTGCTGCAATTGGGACGTGATATTTTTATGATCAGATGTAATAGCGAGGGTATGTGAGGGCATATGTACGCGAGAGATTCAGTCACAACGCAGAATATTCCGAGTTCAAACTTATTTTCTACTAAATTCAGGTTCACCTATTGTCAAATGGAATGCAAAAAAGGGGGATTTGCACTCTGCTGCAGGTGAAGGCAAATAACTACTGGTTGATTTATATTGCAGAGTTAAATAATAATAAAAACGTATCCTTGGAGTCGCAGGCTTTCTCAGTTGGGAGACAGGATCCCTATTGTGCTTATGTAGGCATAACTGCTGACTCCTCCCATTTTTAAAAAGTGTTGAAGAAACTTCAGGGTAGATTTAGGTCAGAGCTTTCCTTTAATGGCAGTATACTGTACAGCTGCCATTGCAACGGTTTCTTACTCATTTCTGTGTACTGGTGGAAAGGCGCAGACTGCACAGAATCATGTCCACATACTGAGGCAAGAAGTTACAAAGGATGAGGTACATTGTTTTGTCCTTGACACTACCATGCACTGCTCCAGCTGGCCCTCCTATACTGTGTTCATCGGCTTTGTACAAGATCTGTGATACACCTCCAGTTTCAATGGCAACTCAGCCCACCCACCCATTAAATGAAGAAGAGCGAGAGAGCGCGAGAGAGAGCGCGAGAGAGAGCGCGAGAGAGAGCGCGAGAGAGAGCGCGAGAGAGAGCGCGAGAGAGAGCGCGAGAGAGAGCGCGAGAGAGAGCGCGAGAGAGAGCGCGAGAGAGAGCGCGAGAGAGAGCGCGCGAGAGAGAGCGCGAGAGAGAGCGCGAGAGAGAGCGCGAGAGAGAGCGCGAGAGAGAGCGCGAGAGAGAGCGCGAGAGAGAGCGCGAGAGAGAATGTTTGTGCAGTGTGAGGTTGAGGGAATATAAATTGTGCCGGAAAATTTGTGTACCATGGTTGATGGTGAGCAAAACTGCCAGGGTTGTTCAAAGCATGACCCAACAAAACTGCAATTTATACAACAAAGATTCTTATTTGACCCACCATCACCCTGCAATTCAATACTTGTAACCAACATTACAACAACCTGGGGATTACTATACAGAAAGATTACATTTGCCATTATATGGAGACCTTATATTAGCATGCATTATTGTTACTGTAACCTCGCCCCATATACCTTTTGGGCTGAACAACTCATAAGCCCTTTTTAGGTCTCGCCTGGCGTTGGAACGTGCATGCGCTCCTTACCTGCGAGAGCTATAGTTAACAATATATTTCAGAAGGGAGCTTTAAGCCCCGCCCCTGTTTCCAATAGATGAGCGTCGTACTTTATGCTAATCGCAGCCTCGCGATTAGATTTTCGTCATTTCGGTTACTGCCCTGTGGACATTTAGGCCAGCCCATCCGGACAAGCGCACGCCATCTTTGTTTCTGCGCGTCATCACTAGTTAGGTGAAGGGGATGAATCTTTCCAGCTGCCTTGTTCGCCATCATCCCTTCCCACCATTCCGTGCACACGGCAGCAGCAGCGTAAAAAAGATATTGGCAAGCGGTGTCTAAGCAGTATTGCAGTGCCCGTTTCCTTTCCCGTCCCCTCTCTTCCGCCATTTGCGTCTTCCATTTTTATTTTCCTTACAGGGTTTTACCGCTGGAAAAATACACAGCGGCTCGGAGGCAGCCCGACACTGGGAACACCAGGGTTTCTGCCTAAGTCCAAACGTGCTGCCTAGCGGGAGAGCGCCGGCTGCCCCCTGGGATTCAGGTATTTGCTAAGTGCAACACAATCATGGCTACAATGCGGCTTTTAGGCTCAGTGCTGGCACGGTTCTGGAAAAGGGAGTTTGATCCAATGCATCATAGTCCGCACAGCACCGTCCCTGCGCTATTTTTTTTATTTTATGCGTTTTTATATAGCGCGGACTTTACCCGAAGGTGTCATAGCGCTTCAGATTTACGACTGCAACGCACAACCGATTTTCTGGGACGATGTTATTGAGGGATACTTTGTTTTTAAATGTTGAAAAAAACCATACTTTAGAAGCAAAGCTTGCACTTTAAGAGGAGAAAAACAAATGCATGCTATGTCAGTAAAAGTTGTAAGGCACTCAGCCTCTTTGCGAAAACGCATTTGTTGTATGCAGGACAGTGCCCTGGAAGGAAATCTTACATTTCAAGTGCTTTACTTAATTTTGCTTTTAACAGCAGTCCGCTTGGCCCCAGAGGGCTCCGGACATGCTGCAGCGCTGGGCTCATCATCTCCTCACCCCGTCCTTGCATAAATGTGGCACCCCTCCGCTTTTGTTTGATACTGCATACCAGCGTTGCAGCTGCCTCCTCCTCCACGGCTTGGTATTTGGAAGCATTTTTTTAAAAAAATTTGCTGATTTATTAGCGCAAACTCGACCCGAAGATATAGGAGCGCTTTACATAAGCACCAGTTACGTTACACAAGGACACATTCGTTTTTTGGTCGGCACGGGCAGATTAAGTGATTCGCCCAGAATCACTGGTTGCTGAGCTGACACAGAGGTTCCAACTTCATTCCACAGCTCCAAAGTCGGCAGCTCTAGCCGTGAGGCCACATCGTCTTCCCTTTACATTATGAAAGTTAGGAGCAAAGAAAACTATCATTATGCACTACTATAATTAAGATGTTCACTACTAACGTCTTAATTGTGGCAGTGTAGAACTATAGATTTACTTTCTCCTAACTTTCATTGGTTCCATGGTCGTAACATCGCAACCTGCAGGCTGCATGGGGCACAGATAGAGCATTTGCAATGCAATAGGTCTCACATTTGCGTGAGTTGTAAGCTATTGGCATTGTAAATGACAATGCCTTTAGTTTATCAGTTTTAAAAAAACAACACATGAAAAAGGCATTGTCATTTACAAATGCTTGTTTAGATCTCCCTACCTAACAGTGCAAGATGTCCGGTTGTGAAAGAACTATCGTGGACTTACCAAGAACTTACAGTAGCTTAAAGCATGCCTATTGCTTACCACTGGTTTGCTGCCCCTTCACTCCCACTCCCTTACTTCTTATTCATGACATTTTGCCCATCTTGGGCTTGTCTCTTCCCTAGCACACAGCCTCTCTACCATCCTCTCAACTCCCTGAATTGTGGACTTCCACTGTTTAATTTTAGGGAACTTTGTTTTTCTTTATGGTTAAGCACTTCATGTGTTTTCCAGCTACATCGCTTTTGTATTTCATCCTACACCCCCAGATACCTACTCCCCTGTTTACCGTTTGCTCTCTCCCTCGTAGCTGCTCTTTTTTCATTATTGTACTTTTGCCCATAAATGATTGTGGTCTTTGCTTCAGTCTCCCTTTTTCTGTTCTGTGCTGCAATTTCCCCATCATTTTTAATTTACCCTCCCTCACACTGCTTCACCCCACCTGCTCCTCCCCAATTCTTTTACAAATATATTTTTGGGATGGCCAAGTAGCAAATTGCTATCCCTCCACAAAAGCGCTTCTGCACACTAACAATTTAGTTTTTTTGCTGACTATCTGACGCCTGCTTTCTTAGATCGGTCAATAAAAATAAATGTAAAAAATACACCCATTTCAATCTGTAGGTGGATGTGTACTTGGGCAAAATTAGATGCATCTTTTTTTAATTCTAAGATACAAACCAACATTTGCAAAAATGATTGGCTTTTACCAATGCTGTTCTGCACTACCAAATAGAAAGTTGAAATCCAGTAAGTCCTGGAGGCGAGACCTACTGGCTTTGCCGCAGTTGGTTTCCAGTAAAAAGTTTTAACATTACCCAGTATCAGTCATTTAAAATGTTTAAGTACACCCAGACTAGATGATCATGACATTTATACATTACTGTTCTGTGGTTCGTCAAGCCTTAATTACAGTTACTTGTGACTTGAGAAATTCATACAGTATGATATGTGGCTATTATATGTGTGTCCCAGTCTGAAAAACTTTGTTTTGACAGGACTTTAACACGTGTTGTCTTTATGAGAATTTACGAAACTTGCACGTAGAAAAACATTTCTCACAAGACCAAGAGGGTTGCAATTTCCTTCTTGTTTACTTATAAGGATACTCTCTTGGACGAATGGAATGTGTGTTGAATTACTGAGTGAAACACCTGACCAATAAGTATGGCATTTATGGTGCTAGACCCCCAGAGCAAGATCAGTTTTAAGATTAAGTCAAGGCTGTGTGGAACATGCCTGGAAGAGAGTAAAGCACAACGGACAGTGAATCTGAATTTCAGCTCGCCATTTCCGAGGCTCACTCCTGAGTGTGTTTAGGGACTGTAAGAGGGAATATGGGGCGAGTGTGGACCACGGTGCTGAATGCAAGTACAAATGTAGCACAGCCTCAGAGTACATTATATTGTGGGTACCAAAATGTTAATATGTGTTGGCTGCTTAAGGTACTTGTGCGAGGAGTCCATGGTTCTCTGGGGGAACAAGATGGGCTCCTAAACACTGCTATCCAGAAATATAAGGAGAACAGCCTGAAGGAGTGGGTGGTGGTGTTGTCTTGGAAGAACACATCAATTTACAGGGGGCAGTAGAAGAAACAGCCCTTCAGGATGTTCATCTACAATCTGCCCTTTAAATCGGTTGTGTGCCATTGCCTGTTCCACCCCATAAGCAGGGTAGACATGCGCAATGCATGCCACTAATCCACCTCCTACGGGCAATGCACATTCCACAGCATGGCATTTGCGGTCCAAAAGAAGCAAGCCGCCCAACACCAACAGGGACTCTGCACTCAGTGAGCAGCACATATTTAACCACACCAGTCTGTTGCAGATACAGCCAAGGCCACTCTTCTTCCGCACACTGCTGTTAGCCCGGATATACTTACATTGCCCTTTGTGAGCACCCAGGGGATACATCCCCACAGCGGCGCCCCAGAACTTCAAGCCAGACAGGCCAGTCCAGCAGCACAGCACCTAGACTGCAGGCGCCGATGACTTGTGCAACACAACACTGACCATGATATTCTCTGCTGAACTGCTTTAAGTCCCCAGACTACTCACTGCCTGCACGCAGTGACACAGATCACGGCACTCACCGGCGGACCCCCGCGACAGTTCATGCGGGATCCGCAGCAGCCACAGAGGCCACTTCAACAAGCCTGTGCAATTTTGGCACCGATCTTATTGTGTTCACAAATAAAGTTAGCCCCAGACAAACTAATTCGCTTTGGGGAAAGACAAATGTAGGTTTTATGTTATTCTTTTTTTTATGTATTTATTGATTTTCCAAATACAACAGACAAGACAACAACAACAATTAGCGAAGAAGCACATTATAGAGATATATCCTGAAGATGCATTGACGAATAGAGAGCAGTACCATAAGTTAACGTAGGAAGAGATATCGCAAATCAACATGCTCAGTGTGCATATTGAAAGATAAAAAGAAAAACAAAATAGAGCAGTAGTGCATGGAAAGGGCAAGTGTTATATTGGGGTGGGAAGAGACCCGAGAGTTCACAGGAACGTGGATAATCTTGTAGAGGTGGCCAAAAATCTCTAGGGCGAGATAGGGGGGGGGGGGGGGGTTGTAGGAGTGCATAGTCCTCGCTAAAGCCATCGCAATATATCATACTCAAAAGCCAGGCTGAAGGGGTAGGAACCATTGTTACTGCCCCAATGGATTGCAATTTCATACTTGGTCAATAGGAATCTCATTGAGGTCAATTGCACACGGGCTTCCTTGTAGCCGTGGTGCATCTTAAAAAGAGCTAAAAGGGGATCAGGTGTGATCACTGCACCGGTCATGGCCGAGATATGGGTGAAAACAGACGCCCAATATTTGAATATTGTCGGCAGGTCCATGTCAGGTGTCTGAAATCTGCCTTCAGGGCAAGGCATTTGAGACAATGGTCAGACCGTATAGGATCGAATCTGGCGATGTCAGCGGGGGTGAGATAGGTGCGATGTAGGAATTAAAAAAGTAACAGATTGTGTCTATCATTAAGTGAAATACGTTGGGTCTGTGAGCAACAGTAAAACCATATTTTATCTGTAGAGGGATTCCCAGCTCCGCTGCCCAGGCCTCCCACATGCGTGTGGGAGTATCTGGCTTCATGACGAAGCAGAGGCAAATTATTTGGAGAACATCCCATCGCCATCAGTGACAGACACAACAAGCGTTAAAGGTGGGAAATCCTCTGAGGTCAATGAGTAAGAGGGGAGGAGAGATCATAAAGTGTTATGTAATCACTGGAATACAAAACAGTCCATGTACGACACATTATGGAAGTGAGGATCATCAGAAAGTTGTGAGACATGTCCATCGGGTGAGCAGGTTACGGCAACAAAATGTACACTGTACTAGCTTTTCATGCGTGAGTGGTAACCATGGATTATCTAGTAATGGGAGAGGGGGGAATAAAGAGGGCCTCAACTCACTTAACGTGAGAGAGAAGGTTAACCAAAGCGGAAGACAGAAAATAATCACCAACAATATTCATCCTAGAATGTTGTTTTGCTTGATGATGCATCTGTAGGCAATTCAAACAACATCAGAAAAATACTGATATGGAATGATAGTATATGTAATATGTAAGGCTTGTGGTTTTATGGTGTATGATGTCATATTGTTACTATCTATCCATGTTTTGTTTACCTGAGGTTCCATCAAGCACCATAATTGAGGTTTGGAAAAGCAGTGGAATTACTGGTAACAAAATTATGTTTAGAATTTCTCTGCATCCCTAAGAAACCTACAGACAATAAATACCTCTTCATGTTTTTCTTCTTTAAGACATGTATGTTATCTTGAACATAGGCCTAATCCACCGGCATGGGGTAGATTAAATAATTAAACCATATTCGACAAGTTACACACACTGACAAGCCATTTCTGGCAAATTAACTATCCAGTACAACCTTACAAACACAGGAGTGTACTCTCAAAATTAGGGTATGGCTCATACCAATAAAAGTCGCAAATTATTTCACCTCCTAATTATTCTGTGTATGTTTCCATACAAAGCTATACTGAATTACAGCAATGGCACTGTTAAGCGCATTTTGGGTCTGAGTTGGCAGTGTAGCTGTCTGAAAGACCTGCTGATTACAGAATACACAGAGGTGGCTTCGGGTCAGTCCATTCGAGCCAATCACTTACTAGGGTAAGTGTCCATCGGCACAAAGCAACGGCAATCACGTAAGATCAGTCCAGAGGAGTATTTCCCTCTTATCGTCAGGCTTTTGGCAGCTTGTTGTATCATTCCGTTTTTGTTATTTAAATCTTTTTTTTGTACTACCGCAGCAGGATTTTTAAAATATTTTTGTCGGGTCTCAAGTGTTGGCCAGACCATAACAAGGCCTCATAATTGTTTTAGCTGAAAAATAGGGCACAACTAAGATTTGATCACATACTCAAATTCAGGACCATAATAATTTCCATTTTAAATTCTGATTTTTGAACCATTAACCGCGTAATTGTAACTTATTTTTACATTGTTACTTTTAAATTACTTGCAAATTACTTATGAAACTGTTTTATCCAGCTGCTTAGTATATCGATTTTTATTAAATGAAACAAAAAAGATTACCAGTACCTAATTGCCGTATTACTAGCACACCATCAACAGCACAACACAATATACCACTAACACATCACAACCAATACTATCACCACCACTGCCTACACCACGAGTTCAACCGTCAATACTACAATTGCCACCATCCCTATCACGAAAATCAATACCATCTATCACCATAGAAAGCCCCAATAGCGTTAATACTACCATAACACCACCGCTACCAATACCACAACCAAGCCCACCAATAACACATCACTGCCAGCAATACCAAGCATTGGCAAAGCCAGCACGCCTGGCTTTCGTTTGCTATTGAATGGAAACATTTTTGTATGCATGTGTTGTCACATTTAACACAGACCTGTCCGCTTTGCCAATGTTTGTTTAAATGTAAAGGAATGTGCACTGGAAACATGGGCGTTGTCTCACTCTTCAGTAGCAGTGTAAACAATCAAAATTAATTAATCATTCATGCTTGCAAAATTTTAGTAAACACATCTTTACTTAAAAAACGGGGTCCTCTTGTTTCAGTTAATGGGACGTTAATAGACTAGTAATGGCCTGCAGTATGAACTATTCCTTCACCGTTTTTCTGTACCATGACACTAGCCGTACTGAATAATACAGCTGCTCGATCGTATCAGCTTGCACGCAGCGTAGCCCCAGCCCTTCCCGCTCCCCCACCCCTCCGGGGCCTTTGTACGCGTCCTGCAAGCATGAAGAGGAATACATATGCCCTGGTGTGCTGTAGCGCGACAAAAAAAGAGCAGGAACCGGTTTCGCCGGTTATGTCTGATGCGGCTCGAACCAAATCTCACTTTCAGCAGCCACTGAAACCACGTCAGCCCCACAGAGTAAACACGATTCCGGCCGCGGGTTGTGGCGAGGTGAAGAGGAGGTTAGCGCGCGAGACAACAACGGGATACTAGAAATGCCCGGAGAAAGGCGGCGCTCCCTCAGAAGCTTCTCTTTCAGCACAGCCGGTGGTTAGTTACAACACATCGGACATCTGCTACTTCTACATTCCTGAAGTTAGGAAACCAGGCAGGAATCACGAGTGACATGGCAAATGTACAAATGGTTTGTTAGTATGGGCTGTGCGAGGCGCGGAAGGACACAGGGCTTGGTAGGTTCTGCTGGGACTGCAAACAGGTGCACGAGGCCGCTTACACCAGCTGTCAGAGAAAGAGGAGAATGTGAGTAGAGTTTGTCTTCGCACGAGGCAAGAGTACATTACGTTAGTTTCGAATCATTTTTCTCCGTATAATTTACTCTTTAGTAAGAAAGCTGCGTTTTTTCAAAGGTCCGCCTACACAGGATGTGACTGCTCATTTTTATACGTTAATACAGGTACATAACTAAGAACCTCCAATTCACACAAGGCAGAGGGCACACATTTCAACTGCGTACTACTCTACTGAGGTCATCATATCCAGGAAGTACCAGATACATTCCCCCAGTCTTACCTCAAAAACTGCAAGCTCAGACACTTGAAACACTGGGGTGGTGCTATTATCGCATATCAAAGCCCCACTATATCGCATGTCAGTGCCCCTCTCCCGAGTTAGGGTCTCAAAGACGACTATTACACGAGGCATCTGGGATATAGTTCAATACTAGTACATGCTGCGCAACGAGCCTAAAAGTCAATGAACAAAAATCAAATATGAAACGGCCAGCGTTGACCGCGTCATAGTGTTTATAACTTTAAGACATGTTGCATAGGAGTGAGGTCTGCTGTGCAAAATCACTAAAAGTAAAGGGGAAAAAGCGCTATGACCCGGCCAGTGTTTACCGTGTCATAGTGCCTTGATTTTTTTTAAACAAGAGTGGAAGAGGGTGGGGGAAACAGGATAGGCCTGGGCGGTAAATTCCGTTCCGTTCGCGGAATTTGGGTAATTTCGCGTTCCGCGGAGAACGCGGAATTGCCCAAAAATCTGCGTTCCGCGACTTCGCGAAATTGTGCTTGTTCGAGTTCTCAATATGCGTGTTCGCGAGATATTTCACCCCGAGCACGCAAACAGCGATCGCGAACAGGAAAAAAGTATCGCGAACAAGCAATTCCGCGTGTTCGCGGAATTTTTGCATGTTCGTGGAGATTTTTTACCGTTTCGCGGAGATTTGCGTAACGAGATTACGCGAATTCCGCCCACCCCTAAAACAGGACAAGAACGAGAGGAGGGCAGGGAGTATAGGAAACACAACTAGGGCAGGGGGTGGGGAGAATGTGCAGACACATTCACGACGATTTTTTTTTTTTTTTTTAAAGTAAATGGTGCAGAATGAGACCAGTGGATTGACAATGGCCACAAACAGGAAACTGTGGTCGGTCATGCTCCAAGGCAGGGACAGAAGCCACAAAAGAATGCAGGAGGAGGTGATCAGCCGGCAGGAAGCAGGAAGAGTAACCCTTGAGAAGTACGCAAACAAGAGTAACAGGGAAGCCAACCAATAGTAAGTAATGGTTGGGCTCTAATCCCGTTTTTAAGCTTTATCTTTTTAATTTACAATAGTTTTAACTGAGTGCATGCGCGCTGTAGGCAAAACCTAAACATTGGCAAAACAAAGACAAGCTTTTGAATGTTGGAGTAAAAGGTCTGTAAGAGCCATCATTGGCCCTCTGTCACTCCACTATCTTCAATGCAGCTGCCAGCATTCCAATGTTCTAACTAAGCATTATTATTCAAGGTGAAGGGCACCTCCGGCGGTTAGTGACCAGGATGTACAACCCGGTTAACTACCTCCCACTTGGATAATATCGCAACAGTAAATCATATCCTTACAATTTAGGTTGAAATTCACAACATTTTTAGATCTGGGTCATGTTCAGAACTCTTGCTTCTTTTGTGGGGACTGCAACTGTGGTCTGGTTGATTGTGGACCCTTGTGGATTCTTGGTGCTTGATATAGCATTGCGAATCTGACACACTTGAGCTCCTGGATATAATGTATCAACATGTGTACTGTCACATCATGGTACTACTTATTAGCTGGAAAATTACAAGAGGAACACCTGTTGGATTTGTTTTTTTTGTGATGAGGTCCTGCCATGATTGCCCTATACACTTGCATTGTAGTGAATGCTTTGTTTTGAGGAGAAGAAAAAGAATCATATAGGAAAGACTATAGCATATTTTAGTCACAATATAAAAAAGCTTTAGTGGTGCCATTCTAATTTTAAGAATTGTGGCGAAACATAAGGTAATTTCACCCTTGGTAAATTGCTGATCATCTGATTTGACGAGCTTTGAGAGAAACGGTTTTCTCTCAATTTTCTAATGGAGATTATGGTTAGTGTTCGAGACCAAAATGACGACACAATTTCCCTAAAATCAAATTTGTAATGGAACTTAACATTTTACTACCTTCCTCACCTATATCTCCACTTTGAGAGAGTGTGTGGGGTGTGTTTGCTGCGGAGGTGTTTGTGTGTGCTGTTGGCGTATGCGTGTGTGTTGTGGGTGGTGTGTGTGTGGTTTGTGTGCAATTGGTGTGGGTGTGTGTGAGTAACATTTTGGTAAAAATCAAAGGGTTTTGGCTAACGCCAGACCGAAAAATCTGTCCATATTTAAGCATGGCTTAGCGTAGAGAATGACACCTCTAAAAATGGCTGTCCGCATTGATGCACTATTGCATTGTTGCTCATTTTTTGCCCTTAAGCTTCATATAGCAGTGGATATACTGCTCGCTGCCAGCAGAATGTACCAGTAGATGTACTGTTCTTTGCTATCAGGCGGGGGAGGAGATGGAGTATTAAAGGGATGTCACAGTGCATCTTCCTCATAGATGAGTCGGGAGATTGAGTGACAAGGTGACGCAGAGAGAAACAACAGAACAACACGTTTGGTTGAGGGTAAAACCGGGGCAACAGAATATGGGAGCAGCAAGTCTCTGTGAATGAAAGTAAGTAAACCCGTAATGAAGAAGTGTGTGCAATGAAGGCACTCAAAGCAAATGTGTGCAGCAGACATGGCTGATGAAGGCGAACAACGAGGCAGCCATTAGCTTGTCCAAGAACATGAGATCTTTTCTTCTTCGAGGAGGAGTCAGTCACCCTATCTTGGCAGCTTTTTTCATTAATTGTTTTGAACACTCCTTAAAGGAGAGAGATTTGGAAGACTGACTCTGATCTCGGTACAAGGTTAAAAGCACACAGTAGGGTTCACGCCAAGCTGGAAAGACGAACCATGCAAGCCCCGTCAATCTATCTTCCACAGATCACTACAAAGACGGAGCATTTTTCCCTCTGTACATCGCAATACTTTGTCCTGGAGCGGGGAACGCTTGCAAGGTATATTAATAATACACTTTTTTCATATACTACTTTATATCACACTTGTGCCGTTTCTAAGCACTGTAAGTACCAGGTGTTACTTTCGCAGAATTAAATGGTACAACATTGAAAGTTGCGTTAGTTTTGTAGCAATTTGAAGCTGGGGCGTGCAGATCAATTCATACATCAGCAGGCCAGCTTTTAATTCACTGACCCAATAAGCCTGCTTTCATAACTAACTCGAACAATTAGCAATATAAATAGACGCAAGTGTGAATCATGCATGTAAGAGTTTCTTGGCAAAAGGGATGGGGAGAAATAATGGTAACGTTAAAGTTAGAGAGGGCTCAAGTTGTGCTTCGCTACTGTAAGAAAAAATGCATGTTTAAGCGGATTAGAGTATAAACGAATAACTAAGTGATTCCAAAAATGGGTTAAAAGGAGAAGAAGGATAAAACAAACAGTAAGGTATAGATTCAGAAACAGGCAATATCTTTGAAATATAATGCGGTTAGCAAGGAGACATGTGGAGCACGAAAAAACAGAATACATTACTTGAGATTAAATCAGCCCATTGAAGAGTAAAGCACTAAAGGATATGCTAAGGCTACGTACACTCTAAGGAACAGCAAAAATGCTTTAAGGCTGAGGTGTCCACATATGTCCAGGAGAGCTGGGTCGTAACAATATTTTTAGACACACTTGACTATGTAAATATGTTCCAATTAGCTTCAGTAAATATGGATACACTAAAAGCCAGCTCACATGTACTTGCCCTGGAATCCTTGCTTTACACAACGAAAGAGGCTGAGGGCAGAGGTTATGAATACGAATTTAGGAGTAGGAGTATACTCACATTTATGCTTACCATATTAGTAGTTGCATTAGACAAGGCATTTATAGTATTCAGGAGTTTACCAGCAGCGATGCCCTGAGTATTCTCATGCTTGCATCTTTTTTACTGATTTAAACAGTAGTGATTAAATACCTCCCTCCAGAGGCAAAGTAAAGCAAACCACCCAGTAAATGTTTCAATAGAAGGTGTGGTTAAAACCAGACAAAGCGGCCTTAGCGTTTACTGTACTCTGGTGTTGGTCCACAGTGAGACGCTAGTGGATATATTATGAAACATAAGTATGGATATTGTTTAGGTTTAACACTAACTTCAACTTGTAAAAAAATACAAATGCTAGTGATACGAAAGACTCCAACACCACTTTTCATTCGAGTCTGAGGCGACCAATTCAACACTAAAACTGCTGTGTGACATAGCAAGTACTAGCAAACACTAGGTTCTTACTGCAGCTTTTAAGGTTTGTGACCTACCTTGCTAGTATTTGTGTATCAATCAGTGGCTTGTAAAGCGGGACTACTCACCCGTAAGGGTCTCAAGGCGCTGGGGGTATTGGGGGGGGGGAGAGCTGCTGGTCCGTCAAAGGCGCTTTGGTTCAGTCGACGAGCCATGTCTTGAGGTCCTACCTGAATTAAGGCAGTGACAATGATTGCCCGAGTTGGAGAGGCAGAGTATTCCAGGTCTGCGCGGTGAGGTATGAGAAGGATCTTCCCCAGGCTCTGGTCTTGCGGATATGTGGGACGGTAGCCAGGGCCATTTGGGCGGAGCAGAGGTGTCTGGTGGGTACGTGACATGTGAGGTGGTGGTTGAGGTATGCAGGTACCGCGCCGTGTAGGGCGCTGTAAGCGGGTGCGAGGAGCTTGAAGGGGATTCTTTTGTTGGCTGGAAGCCAGTGTAGATCTCAAAGTTGGCTGGTGATGTGGCTGCGGCGGGGGGTGTTGAGGATGAGTCTGGCAGAGGCGTACTGGATGTTCTGCAGTTTCCTGAGAAGTTTCTCGGTGATGGCGGCGTAGAGTGCATTGCCGTACTCTATTCTGCTGCCGACAAGTGCGTGGTTGACCGTCTTTCTGGACTCAGTGGGGATCCATTTGAAGCTCTTTCAGAGCAGGCGTAGTGTGTGGAAGCAGGATGATGAGACATTGATCTGGAGGTTCATCGAGAGCGAGAAGTCCAAGATGATGCCGAGGTTCCAACGCATGGTCTGTGGGAGGTTCCAAGTGCTGCAGGCCACCAGGAGTAGTCCCAGGCAGATGGGGTGGAGCCCATGATGAGGACTTCGTTCTTTTCTGATTTGAGCTCGAGGCAGCTGTTCTTCATCCAGGCGGCAACAGCCTTCATCCCATTGTGAAAGTTGTTCTTGGAGACTATGAGTTCGTTTGTGAGGGAGCGAATCAGCTGGCTGTAGTCGGCATAGGCGACAATGTTGAGACCGTGGTTTCTGACAATGGCTGCGAGCAGGGCCATGTAGACTTTGAAAAGCGTGGGGCTCCAAGAGGAGCCTTGAGGTACCCCGCAGCTGATCTCTGTAGGGTTCCAGGGGGAATGGAGGTAGTCTGGCTCTGTGTTCGGCCGGTGAGGGAGACAAGCGGATCCATTCCAGGGCTTTGTGGCAGTTGCCGGCTTTGTGGAGTCTTGTGCATTGGGTGCAGTGAGAGAAGGTATCGGAGGTGACCGAGAGGTCCAGGAGGATGAGGGCTGCAGTTTCACCTCGGTCGAGGAGGGCACAGATGTCGTCTGTGAAAGCGAGGAGGTTGGTCTTGGTGCTGTGATTGCTTTGGAAGCCGGATTGGGAGAGGTTCAGTATGTGGTTTGCTTCGATGAACTCGGAAAGTTGGGCATTGATGGCCTTCTCGATGACCTTGGCTAGGAAGTGGAGGCGAGAGATGGGTTTGAAGTTCTTGAGGTCTGTCGGTGTGTGTATGTACGTACCTAGGTATATGGTATTTCTATCGCGCAAACCTAGCCAAAAGGTAGTGAAGCACTCTACATGGTCAAAGACAAGCATAACGTCAATAAGTAGGAGGAGCGGAAGCTGGGATGTGTATGGTAATGCATTGTCATGTAGTGTAATTTAAAGTGGCGAGTCTTCAACTCTTTCCTACATTGGAGCAGCACTGAGGCAGTCCTGATGCAAGATCCTGGGTGCATAGATGGAAAAGGACAGCTATGTCGCTTTTCATTTTTTACACTTCTTAGTCTACAGTCTGTTGGTATGCTGTTGTGGGTGTGCCAAGACCCACCAGAGATGGTGACTTTGACTGCAAGATCAGCGGGGTACTGGTTGTGATAGCTTTATAAATGAAGCAGCAGATTTTAAATATGGAGCAGGCCAGCAGGGAGCAATGGAGTTCTATCAGGAGGGAGGTGATGTGATCATATTACTTCAATCCCTGAATCAGACACATTACAGCACATAAGGATGCGCTTAAGGAGTCCCAGTGCGTAGTCGACGGAGAAAGGCATTACCACCATCTAGATGCAAGAGTATGATGGCTTGAACAGCAATTCTTAAGTGGTTTTCTAGAAGAAATGGTGTGACTTTCTTTAGAATGGAGAGCTGATACTAGCCAGTCTTGTTTTTGGCAATGTGTTCTTTAAGGCTCAGGTTGGTGTTGTTGTCCATAGTGAATCAATGTGACTTGACATTCGGTGTAAGTTGGGGCTCAAAGCCATCAAGATTCAGGTAATTGTGCCAGGTTTGTGCTATGTCTGGTTTGTTCTCTGCAAATTACAGGCAATCTGTTTTGGTTAGGTTGAGCTTTAGGTAGGCACTGGACATCCTGGACTGCATTATGTGTAAGCAGTGTTTGATGCAATGGATATCTGAAGCACAGAATACTTTCAATTAGTGTTGTGCATCATTGGCATATTGGGGAATCTTGTTACTATTACACGTGAGCATGTGAGTAGAGCACCTAAAGGCTCCATGTATAGGTTGAAGGTGACAGGAGAAAGTATGTATCCCAGGGGGACCAATAGGTGACAAGGATCCTTTGTGACCTTGATGCGCTTATGTAAACAAACTGGAGTTGGTTGAAAAGACAGGAGGAGAACAATTGAAGGACATTACCAGTGAATCCCAGTTGAGACTCCAGGGTGCGGACAAGGGTAGGATGGTCGACTGTGTCGAGAACAGCTGAGAGGTCCAGCATTATCAGAAGGTAGGGTGACTCTTTATTTGTGGTCAGGAGGGCATCGTTTACAATGTGCAAGGTTGTGGTTTCCGTTCTGCGGTGTGATCTGAAGCCAAACTGGTAGTTGCGCAGATGTTGTTTAGCCTTGATGTGGTGTCGGGGTGGAACATTTACTGCTTTTTCGATGAGCTTGCTGTTGAATGGTAGGTGATTGATGGGCCTATAGTTGGCGAGGTCATCAAGATTTCTTTAGGAGTGAGAGGATCTGACTTGTCTGGAGAGCTTCTGGTAAGTTGCCTTGAATGAATGATGTATTGACAATGGCAAGTAGAGAAAGAGAGAATCTCCACAGATTGCTATGATCAAGGATGATGGTAAGGCCTCATCATCCTAATAAGTGGCTTTGAGTGAGTTGAGTACGAGTGACATCTGGGAGAGATGGGGCTTTGAATGCTGACCATTGCAGGGTTCTATGGAAAGCAGTTGGTATACAAAGTGAAGCAAGCTTGGTGTTGTCAGATCTTCTGAATTGTTTCATAGCAGAAATTGTTGATGGCATTTCACTTTTGTGGAATGAGGAACAAGTGGGCCAGGCAGGGGAGTTGATGCAGTGTTTAATCGTCTTGCAGAGCATTCTGCTTCTGTATGTGGCTTCAATGATTATGTTAGAATAGTACTTTGTTTTGGCTAAAGTGATGAGCTGTCTGCATGTTGAGTGGAGGGACTTATTAGTATTGCCCACATTTCCCTTCATTTTTCTTTTGGAAAATGCCTCTGAACATTTTTTGCTTCACTAGTTTGATACTAGCAACTTGGGTTACGAACTGGCTTCTTTTTAAGAACAATAAATAATTTTGGGCACGATAGACCATTGATAGATTTTCAAAATAGTATTTTTACAATAGGTTTCTATAAAGAAGGCTTTCGGAAATATAAATATTGATATCTAACCTACTGGCGATAGCCAGTAGGTAATTAGGACCAAAGTTTTCATAGGAAAAAGTTTTTTGTTTTGCCAATAACTTTGGCGCCGCTTGACGAATCTTCACAAAATTTTCAAAAAACCGTCCCCTTTTTAGGTATAGTTTAGCGGCAGCACACCTGCGCTGCTTGCTCTGCGAGGCATTCAGTAGTCGAGTATGCTGTGTAAGTATGCTGTGTAAGCCTCGCCCACTATTCGCCCATATTTTTCATTGGCTAATTTCCTTGTCCTTGGTAAATGCTGGCTTCCGATTCATTAGGAGGCTTGTTAGTCCCTCCTTGTCGCCATTTGTTACTGCCCATGACGACTGGAACTTTTACTTGGCTCGTTACACAGTCGGCTTTATCTAGGGGGTCAGCACTATTTTGTTTATGGGCACTTATGGGGACAATGGCGGATGCTATTTTATTGTATATGTATCCTGAGCGCGGAGCCCGCTTTAGGGACACCACGCTCAGTTTATTTATTTATATTTAACTTTTATGTTGAGCGCGGCGTCCACTTCTGGGACACTACGCTCAGTTTATTTATATTTTGAACTTTTAATAATGAGCGCGGTGCCCGCTTCAGGGACACAGCGCTCGGTTTCTTTTCTTTTTTTAAACTGAGCGCAGAGCCGCTAAAAGGACATCGCGCTCGGTTTCTTTTTTTTTTACTTTTACACTGAGCATTTGCGCCCGCTTTAAGGACACCGCACTAAGTGTTAAAGTTAAAGAACAAAGAAACTGAGCGCGGTGTCCTTGAAGCGGCACTGCGGTCAGTTTTAAACGTAAGCAAGCATTTGCAATGCAACAGGTCTCGCATTTATGCAATTTTAAGCTATTGGCATTGTAAATGACAATGCCTTTTATTTACGTTTTAAAAACAAAAATATAGGCATTGTCATTTACAATGCCAATACCTTAACCTCGAGTAAATGCAAGACCTATCGCATTGCAAATGCTTGCTGGTTCAGCTGCTGTGTTGAAAGTTTCAGGGTGATCTGTAAAGCGAGGGCCGAGAATAAAGGGGGTCCCAAAACGCGTTTTCCCTATGTTATGTCTTTAAGGATTTTTCATTTTTTGAACACGACTACAACCCAAACCGCTGAACGGAATTAAACCAAATTTGGCAGAAAGCTAGATGTTCATCCAGAAAGCGGGCATTTGGTGTAAATCCGCGGAGTAGTTTTTGAGATATTTAAGTTTCCAATAATATAGATATCTGGGACGTGAGTCCTTGAAGTGGACTCGCGGATCCTACTGAAATTTGATTGACTGCCAACATTTCAACCAGGAAGTGTTGGTAGCCATCTTGGAACTCTGCTTGAAGCAGAGTCCCACAAAAAAAGTTAAAAATAAAGAAAAGGAGGCAGGGAAGGAATACCCTGATCCCCCAGATATTGGGGGGGGTCAAACAGGGACGCTGGGAGTTGAAAGCATTTACATTTTTATAAGAAGCCCCCGGGTGGGTCAAATCCCAGAGGCATGTTAAAAATAAAGGAGGCGGTGCATGCCCCCCCCCCACCCCCCCCAGGGTTTAATAAAGACCACCACTTTCCAGTGATTTTTGGAATTATGCAGGGGAGCCATAAGGCCCTCCTTCTGGAGCAGAGGATGGCCCTGTGGACCGCCAACCCCCCCAGAGCTGGCTCCTGCTATGTCCGGACATAGCTGTGTGCTATGGCTTGGCGGAAGCTTCTCCGCTCCTGCCTAGCCGTAGCAAACGCTGCTCTGCTTTCAGCAAGCGAGAGCATGGAAAATGCTCTCACTTACTGAAAGCGGTGCAGAATTGCCTTTGGACAGAGAGAGCTGCATGTTCAGCAACTCCGTCTGTCCATAAATAATTGCTAATATTGTTTACATTTTTTTTTCTTCTTTTTTTTTTTATAAATCACTAGGCAGTGTGCGTAGAACCACAAAAAGCACATAAGAGGCAGTAGCCTGTATGCCAAATATAACACTTGGCCCAGTGATCACGGATTTAGTGCTAGGCATTTAAATAAGAAACAAATTATGGAAACCACCAATCTCTTAATAACGTTTGCTGCTCTTGAGCAATTAACATGAGTCTTTCTAAAATTATTTTTAGTGGAATGAGTTTAGTTGGAAAATTAAATTAACATTTATCAGCTCAGGCTCAAAGTTAGTAGCGATCAAGACTTGTTCTTGGGAATAGTACCCTCAAATGTCACAACATAGACTTTGTACTATAGCCACTAAAAAACACATTCAAAGACTGTTATGGTTACGATTCAAAACTTAACAACACTGACATTTTTGTTATGGTGGCTCAGACAGTCAAAGCAAGACAAAACACAAATCTGGGCGTGATCGCAGTCTTAGGTTTTCAGGGGTTCAACAAAAATGTGTACATGACTGTAGAATGAGAGCACGGCAAATCTAAGGTTGAGAGGAGTTACAAAGAAGTAAAGGTTGAAAAAGTCAGGATTGGAGCTCAACCAGAATCCAGGGTTTACTGAAAATTGCTAACACATACAGAATGCTACCGAGAACTGCAGCAGTTCGAAGATTAATTGATGACAATCTGCTCCCAACTGTTAACCAGACTGACGAGAGGAGATCACCACACAAGGGTAGATCGCCATGTAACAAATTATTACATTTTTCAGTTACTTGGCCACATGGATGCCTTAATTGTACCTTGAATGATTTTTATAAAACGACCAGTTTCAGAGGAACGTATGGGCAAAAAGCTTTCAGGTTTACAGATGGTTGAAGCTCTTTAAATGCGTCTGTGTTTTGTAAACTACAGAATCTCATTAAAGGGTGCAGCACTTGTGGTATGGGATGATCGGTGGGAAAGCCTCTGCTGTTCATCAATTCACTAATGAAACAAGGCAAAGCCATTTAAAGCTTCCCACATGCTAAGTATTAGGCGAATCCCTGGGCAGCACGTAAACATTCGTCTGTCAGGAAACTAAAACCGCTGTCAGTCTGAAAAGATATCACCAAGCCCTACGAGACAATATTAAGTGCCCGAATGCCCGAAAACGCAGCCACACGTGCCCCACTGGTCATGTTAGGCAACGAACAACATAACTGTCTCTGCTTTTGGAGTAGAGAACAGCAACACACTGTGGTGACATTTTCATATCACTCCAACGCAAGGTTCAAGGACTAGACTAGACATTTAATTAAACATAATATTTAAGTAAATAAATGGCAAATTAACACAAACTATTATTGTACTAATTTCTATTCTGGCATATATTTAGGACTTTAGAACAATAAAGCCAACACGCCACAAATGTTGTAATACCTTTGCTTGATAGTACCGCATTAACTTGGGGTTCACCTGCTTTTCTAAACCCTGTGGATGGCAGAAAATACGTTCTGAAATCATATATGCGTATGCCTTTTACTGGGCCCTGTTTTTGGCTAACACCCCGGATGGAAGAGTCGCATATGCCTGAACATACCGAGTGCAGAGCCTGGGCCGCCAGCGCCAGTTTTCGCTAGTCCAGAAGAGCCCTTTCTTCAACAAAGAGAAAGAACACAACCAACTTCTATGAAGGTTATTAACAAAGCCCACTGCCGGACTTACCAGACTCGTAGGAGTCCTGGACGGGCTGGGGTTCATGCCCTCGCCTCTGGGGATGCCTATCCACGCTGCATCAGCTATGTAGGACACAAGAAATTCGCATTGGCCTTTTCAGGTCCCCCCTCTCCGGTGTAAATCCACACCTACTTTACTTATTATGGGGACGCGCTGTAAACCACAATTATGTCCTGCCTTCCAACATAACCAATGTACTGCACAAAGGTAACTTACTCTGGATTTATTAAATAGAATCACAGTGTTTATTACATGGTTTCCTTCAGGTACCCTTGGATCGGAACCTGCAGCAACTGAGAGAGGGCCACTCCGACAGTGGCTAGGGCGGCGCTTCTTTCTCCTGTAGACCTTACTATGGCCGGACCGGAGTTTTTGGGCCTGCGCTTCTCTGACTGCACTGAGGGATATGAGTGACCACTGCGCCTTTCAGTAGGCCGGGTCACCCCCTTGCTCCAGTCGCTACCTGACGATCCGCTGAGGACTCCCGCCCACCTGCTCCTGTCGCCACTGCCCTCCCTGCACCCGAGCAACCCAGCCACAGCTTAGCCGCCCGGCTGCCAGTTTTTGCCGCCGCTGACCCCTTGCGGCCCCGCCCACCTCCAGCCCATTGACCGCCCCGCTCCCGCCTACCCAGCTGACCCGCCCTCCCGTCCCCCTACTTAAGGGGATTGCCGGGTGCACTCGGGTGTGACCACTGCGCCTTTCAGTAGGCCGGGTCACCCCCTTGCTCCAGCCGCTACCTGACGATCCACTGAGGACTGCTGAGGACTCCCGCCCACCTGCTCCTGTCGCCACTGCCCTCCCTGCACCCGAGCGACCCAGCCACAGCTGATCCGCCCGGCCGCCAGTTTTTCTCGCTGCTGACCCCCTGCGGCCCCGCCCACCTCCAGCCCATTGGCCGCCCCGCTCCCGCCTACCCAGCTGACCCGCCCTCCCGTCCCCCTACTTATGATGCCCCCAGAGCGACCATGCAGCGGACGCGCGCAGCGGGAGCGCAGAAGGTGCGCCAAAGGTAAGCCCGTCTGCGCCCGTCCGCGCCTGGACCACGCCCCGCGCCAGGACCCCTGGCCCCCGCCGGACCTATGACGCCACCGAACTCTACGCACTCAACGCCGGTCCGGGATGCTATCGAGCCACCCCGAGACGCACCCACGGACCCTTCTGCTGCCACTCCTGCAAGTTCACCTGCACCCGGACCTGCACTACACCAGCACCGACCAAGCCGAGCACCAGCAGCAACCACCTCCAGTGCATCCTGCTCAACACCTACTCCATCCACAGGCACGCCGTCGAACTCTGGAACCTGCTCGACACCACAGCCCCAGACGTTGCCTTCCTCACAGAAACCTGGATGAACGCCTCCTCAGCGCCCGACATCGCCATCGCCATCCCGGACGGCTACAAGACCATCCGGAGGGACCGCGTCAACCAGACAGGAGGAGGCATCGCCATCATCCACAGGAACACCATCCGCATCACGACCAACACCGACGACACCCTCGCACCCACCGAACACCTGCACTTCCAGATCCACATCAACCCGAAGACCACCCTCAGAGGCACCCTCATCTACAGACCCCCGGGCCCACGCACACAATTCAGCGAAGACATCGCCGACTTCATCAGCCCGCACGCCCTCCTCTCCGCGGACTACATCCTCCTCGGGGACCTCAACTTCCACCTGGAGAACAACAACGACCGCAACACCACCACCCTGCTGGACAACCTCGCCAACCTCGGTCTCAAGCAGCTGGTGACCACCCCCACCCACTACGCCGGACACACACTCGACCCCGTCTTCTCATCCAGCAAGGACATCGCCGTCAGCCACGCCACCGGACTCCACTGGACGGACCACAGCTGCGTCCACTTCAGCTTCAGTAGGACCACGATCCACCACCACCAGCAACAGGTTGCACGCAGAAACTGGAACAAGATCACAGCCGACCAGCTCGCGACTTCCCTGAGCATGAACCCTCCCACCAGCGCAACGAACCCAAGCCAGGCGGCCACCAACCTCGCGAAGTGGATCAGCAACTGCGCAGACGACCTCGCCCCTCTGAAGACCCCGCCCAGCAGACCCGGCAGCAAGAAAGCCCCATGGTTCACCGACGAACTCAAGAGCTCCAAGAAGAACTGCCGAGCACTCGAGAAAACCTGGCGCAGAGACCCAACACCGAACAACATAACTTCCCTAAAGCTCGCCACCCGAAAACACCACCAACTGATCCACGCCACAAAGAAAGCTGCTTTCAAGGACCGACTGGACAACAACACACACAACAGCAAGGAACTCTTCAACATCGTTAAAGAGCTCTCCAACCCCAACGCCGGAAACAACGACATCACCCCTTCGCAAGACCTCTGCAACTCCCTCGCCTCCTACTTCCACAACAAGATCGCGGACATACACTCAACCGACGCACGCCATGACTGAACCACCGCCCCCCACCACCCTCCTCGCCTGGACCCCGATCAGCACCGAAGACACCATCCGCACGATGAACTCCATCCACTCCGGATCTCCGACTGACCCCTACCCTCACCACGTCTTCAACAAGGCCGACGCTGTCATCGCACCCCACCTGCGGGACATCATCAACACCTCCTTTGACACCGCTACCTTCCCGGAGAGCTGGAAGCACGCCAAACTCAGCGCTCTACTAAAGAAGCCATCAGCCGACCCCACCGACCTCAAGAACTACCGCCCCATCTCGCTGCTCCCGTTTCCTGCAAAAGTCATCGAGAAGACCGTCAACAAGCAGCTGGCCGCCTTCCTCGAGACGACCTCTCGCAGTCTGGATTCCGGGCCAACCACAGCACCGAGACCGCCCTGATCGCAGCCACCGATGACATCCGAGCCCTGCTCGACAACGGAGAAACAGCGGCCCTAATCCTCCTAGATCTCTCCGCGGCCTTCGACACTGTCTGCCACCATACCCTAGTGCGGCGCCTCAGCAACGTCGGAATCCAGGAGAAGGCACTGGATTGGATCATCTCGTTCCTCACCGGAAGGACACAGAGAGTCCGCCTCCCCCCGTTCAGATCAGAAGCCACCGAAGTCATCTGCGGCGTTCCTCAAAGCTCCTCGCTCAGCCCAACCCTCTTCAACGACTACATGAGCCCCCTCGCAGCCATCGCACGCCAACACAACCTCAACATCATCTCCTACGCCGACGACACCCAGCTGATCCTCTCCCTCACCAACGACCCCGCCACCGCCAGAGCCAACCTACACGAAGGGATGACAGACGTAGCCAAGTGGATGACGAACAGCCGCCTGAAACTGAACTCAGACAAGACGGAAGTCCTCATCCTGGGATCTTCACCCTCCGCCTGGGACGACTCCTGGTGGCCCCCCGCCCTGGGCAGCGCACCCAAACCAACAGACCACGCACGCAACCTGGGCTTCATCCTGGACTCCTCCCTCTCCATGACCAGACAAGTCAACGCCGTCTCCTCGTCATGCTTCAACATCCTGCGCATGCTACGTAAGATCTTCCGGTGGATCCCCACAGAGACCAGGAAGACGGTCACCCAGGCCCTCGTCACCAGCCGTCTGGACTACGGCAACTCCCTCTACGCCGGAACTACGGCCAAACTCCAGAAGAGACTCCAGCGGTTTCAGAACGCCTCAGCACGACTCATCCTGGACATCCCCCGTCGCAACCACATCTCCGGACACCTGAGAGATCTGCACTGGCTCCCGGTCAACAAGAGAATCACCTTCCGTCTCCTCGCCCACGCACACAAAGCCCTACACAACCAAGGCCCAGGATACCTCAACAGCCGCCTCAACTTCTACGCTCCCACACGCCAGCTTCGATCGACCGGCCACGCCCTCGCCGCCGTCCCCCGCATCCGAAGAGCCACCACAGGAGGAAGGTCCTTCTCCTACCTGGCCGCCAAGACCTGGAAATCCCTCCCGACCCACCTCCGCCTGACCCAGGACCACCTGGCCTTCAGGAAGCAGCTCAAGACCTGGCTGTTCGAGCAGTAGCGGACCCCATTCCCCTAGCGCCCTGAGACCCTCCGGGTGAGTAGTGCGCTATATAAATGCCTTGGATTGATTGACTGATTGATTGACTGGAGCTCCCTGGTCAGAGACGCTGAACTCTCAGGGGCCATTTTGTTTTCTAGCACCGTTTTCAAAACCCGCCCCGGACATCTAGATGCTTTGCAGTGAGAATTCCTGAGTGAGGTCGTCATGTGGCTCAAAGCTCCAGTCCGGGGCGGCTTCAGACGCTACCCGCCAGGGAAACTGGGGACTCCACATTTTCTGGGGATTGCAGATAAGTTGCAGCACCCGCTTGGCGCTCAAACCTTGGTCAGATGCGCAATAAGTTTACCGTAACTAGTAGCACATGCAACTAACTCCTCCTCTGTGCAGGGGACACGTAAGAAATACTTTTGCATTTGCGCTATCATCTCTCCTGGGGGAGCAAAGCCAACAGTGGGTCGAGAGAATTAGACCTTGTGTTCCATTTTGTTGTGTGGCGATCTGTGTAAATAAGAGCGACTTGAACCACGTCTTGCAATTTGCTGTGTATACCTTGATTCTGTGATCTGTTGTGTTGTATGGCATAGTGTGACGCTAACAGTTACCACAGCAATCTTAACACGTGTTCACATGGAACTCACTTTTAGAAAAAAGATTTTTGGTCACAGACTTTTCCTGTGCAGAATGAATCCTTTAAACAACCTTTGTAATTACATTAATAATACTCTTTTAATAGAGAAGTGAAGATTTCAGAGCAGCCAATATTTATAAACAACCATGGTTCAGCCAAACAGAGTGTATAGAACAAGGATTATTTGTTTAGACAGATGTGAGTGTTTCTCAAGGAAAGTAGGAAGAGTGCGTATACCCCAGGTCAAAAGGCAATCCAAAACCGAAATTGAAGACGAGAAGGTAAGGTACAATGTGAACATACACGGTATATTGGTTGCTTTACAACAATAGACAGCTGTTTTCTTTTCAATAAAATTCGAGACACAGGGGATTTATCACTGTATCACACTTCAAAGAAACAATCTGTCTTTGTTTATTTGTGGGTGACGTATCGATCTTAGAAGAATACATAGGGTCTCATCAGGATTGAAATGCCTAGGGTGTGCTGAGGAAGTGGAGGCCCAGTCTGGGGAGGTAGGGCCACTATAGGTAATGACAATATAGTAGTTCTCAGTTGAGCAGTATCTGAGTTAAGATTGGTTGGGGCGGCAATCCACTTATAACTCCCTTACATGGTTAGGAGCATCTGTAATGGGCTCTCTTCCAAGGAAAAGGGATCTAGTATGGTAAAAGATAGCTCATCAATTAGCTTTCGGCACAAATTATACCTATTGGGCAATAAATGCTCCTAAACAGACTGCCGTGCGGTTCTGAGTGAGGTCGGGTAGCAAGCCATGCTAACAGTTACCAAACCTAATTTCCATGGCCTACCATAGAGGAGGCAGGGTCTGATAATATTGCTGCATATAATATGTATGCTTTTTACCATTACTTAACCTGTGATATTGTGGCCTGATTACATGATATGTTGCAGGAGCTGGCCTCGCAAACTACTCAACTAAAAACCTCAAGGCACGAGCAAGCACCTGTTGTCTTTATTTTGTACGCTTTTTGTGTTAGTTTATTGTTTGTTCCCAAACCTGCTTTCCTTGGGATCATCGGATGGGCACTGGTAATTTTATTTTCAGTATCTGTCGGGTAGTTTCTTAGGATTGGTCGGTTCCAGGTGCCTCTGTGATCTTAGCAGAGAGAAGAACGCATTCCAGCGTTCAATTCCTAAACCCCCTGATACCCACGAAAGACAAGGCACAAGATAGAGAGAACACACCCATGTTGAAGCCCCTGACCAAGGCAGAAATTAATTTTGAACAACGGAGACGGCTAAACATAACAGCATCACTACATGATTCAAAGGCTGTCTACTGTGAACAAATTTATTTTTTACTTTGCTTGAAAGTGCGAAATAGCTGAACATACATGCTTGTGACTACTCACAAGGGATTTTTCAATAGGTCTACGTTTTGGAGTGGAAATTAGAAAATGATCTTAAAAAAAGCTTTTCTTTGTTCCATGGATCTTTTCAATTTCCATCAACTACTGACAACACCACTACCCACCATGGAACATTTCAACTTCAAACTCCACATGGAGAACAAGACAACCATCAGAGGCACCCTCGCATATTGACCCCCAGGTCCATGCTTCAGCTTCTGCAACACCATCGCAGAATTCAGGGCGCCCTTAGCCTTAGACTCCAAAGACTACATCTTCCTCAGTGCCCTAAATTTCCACATCGACGTCGATGACAAAAACACCGCACACCTCCTCGACAGTATGAGCAGGCTCGTTTTGAGGTAGATTGTCCATTACCCTACACACACCACAGAACACTCTGACCCAATTTTCAACTCCAGCAACCGCATCAAATACAGCCATGTCACAGAACTCACATGGACCAATCACTCCATCCTCCACTTCTGCATCTCCAGCCCCCGCACTGCCACCCCCAAGATGATCAACCCCCCCCGCCAGAGGTCTAACATAACCTCATACACCACCTGGGTGAACGCCCTCAACACCTCCAACCCTGCTACCACCACCAACCTTGAACAGGGAGTGAAAACCTTCAACGCTTGGTTCACCAATTGCAGACATCATTGTCCTCATCGAGAGCAACATCCAGCGAAAATCTTCCAAAAAGACTAGCTGGTACACCCAAGAACTCAGAACAGAGAAACGGGACAGCAAACAGTTGGAGAGGAGATGGCGCACCAGCAAGGACACCTCGGACTCATCAGCCTTCGATACCTCCCATAACCTCTACCACCGCCTGCTGAGGGCAACAAAGATGATAGCCCTTGCCACATGCATCAATACCAGTGCCAACACCACCAAAGAACTTTTCAACGCCGTTAAGGAATTTTCCAACCCGGCTGCCAGCAAAAACAACATCATACCCTCACAGGAGCTGTGCGACAACCTCACCCACTTCTTCAACAAGATTGCAACCATATACAGACACCTCAAACCCCAACCCACATCTACGGACTTCCTCAACAGATATGCCCCAACCATAACCAACACTAACCACACATTGGGCACTTGGAACATCCTCTCCACCCAGGACAGCACCTCCGCCATGAAATTCATCCACTTGAGAGCTGCCACATACCCATGCTGGCACCACATCTTCAACCTCAGAAACTAGAGGATCAGCCAGAACTCACTACCCCACTCAACACCTCTATCACCACCGCAACATTTCCCGATGTCTGGAAACAAGGCGAAGTCAGACCACTACTTGAAAAACCTTCCACCGACCGCAGCGAACTCAAAAACTGCTGGCTAATCTCCCTGCTCCCATTCCTAGGAAAGGTACTGGAAAAGATCATCAACAATCAACTCATGACACCCCTGTAGCAGAACCACCTACTCAACGCCTTCCAATCTGGCCTCCGCAGCAATCACAGCACTGTAACCACCCTTACCGCAGCCACCGAAGACATCCAAACCCTCCTTGACCTAGAAGAAACAGCAGCTTTGATCCTCGGGCGCCTGGCGAACACTTCTGGGGGTCACACTGCTGCAGAGTCACTGTCCTCCTCCTCTGCTGCCCGTTTCCTTGCCTGTTCCCACCTCCCGCCGCCGCAGATCCACCCATCGCGGCCGCGGAGTGGAGGTGGGGACTACAGAACCCAGGCTCCTTTGCGGCAGGAAAGCCGCCAACGCTGTTTCCACGCCCGGAGGCGCATTAAAGTGAAGGCCAGCCCCGGCAGAGCGGGCGCCTGGCGAACACTTCTGGGGGTCACGCTGCTGCAGAGTCACTGTCCTCCTCCTCTGCTTCCCGTTTCCTTGCCTTTTCCCTCCTCCCGCCGCCGCAGTTCCACCCATCGCGGCCGCGGAGTGGAGGTGGGGACTACAGAACCCAGGCTCATTTGCGGCAGAAAAGCCGCCAACGCTGTTTCCGCGCCCGGAGGCGCATTAAAGTGAAGGCCAGCCCCCGCGTCTGTAGCCGTCTGAGGCAGACAGAGGCAGGGCCGGGCCACCCTCCTTGGCTCTGCCAGAAAAGTTCCCGGTAAGGAGATCTACGATATGCACTAAAACGTAATGAGCGCGTAGATAACATCACATACGGACTGAACTATACCCGCCTTTGTAAAGGACATACAGAGGAGTATTGGACAAGTGGGCCACTGTCCAAAGTGCTTAATCATAACTGTACCGTTAAGTATGGAAAAACGTAAAAGCGCTGCGGGCACCACTTTAGATGCCTACTTACTGAGAGCCGAATCGATAATAGACCAGGAAATACAATCCGCCGAGAGGAGGCTCTCGTTTGATCCATCTTGCAGACTAAATAGAGATTCTGATAGCATTAGTTCCTCCCTACTAAATAAAACACCTAACCTGATCTTTCCACCTAATTCCCCGGTCCCCTCCCCCAAAAATCACTCATAGCAGTACACCCGAATATTACTCCTGCACAAACAAAAGGTCCCTTAACCCGGGGGAAAACCAAACAAAAACCGAATGGTGGGAGGGGGGCAATTACAAAAGGGCGTCCTCAAAGAAAAGAGGGGAAGACCTCATCCCGCCCAGTTCGAAGCAATATAGGAACGTAGACAGAGGAGAATCAGCTTAACTCTGTCGCACACTCAGAAATGCATATGACGAAAATAGAGTAGTTTTCCAAAAATTGTGAAAAATCATTACAAACATTGGTGAACCAAGCATTGGAAGAAAAATTGTACGAGATGATTTCCATACTCTCCTCAGTCTTCGAAGATAAATTCGTCCGACTAGAAAAACTGATAACTGACAACAAAACACGAACAAATTTACATCGCCCCGAAACCGATATTAAACAATCTATCCCCCAAGAGTCAAATCCTCCATCTTTTGTTAAGGAACCCCCCAACAACCTAACCAAAAATACTCCCACCATTCCAGCTATAGTAACGCTAGACAAGATACAGGGAACAAAAGGAGACACTAGAGCAACTAGAACAACGGAACAAACAATAAGAGCACAAGAAATACCCCAAAAGGAAAAAATTAGTTACCTAACCTTTTTCCTCAACCAAACCGAGACCTAAATCTGCCACCTGCTGCCTGTCCCTACGCCCTAGTCCTAACAGGAGTTCCACCCTTAAACAAAGGATCAACAGAAACATGGACCTCACTTAGAAATAAGGTCATGGACTGGCTCATCAAATTTAAATATTTCCATTCAAATTATACCAACCAAATCCTGATGGTCAGGAGAGTGGGCTGGATCGGCCATTCCCAAAAAAACATAACAGGAGACTGTATAGTAGTGAATTTCAATTCACCGAGACTAGTACGATCCCTACTTATGGCTAAAGAGGAAAAACAAATTCAAAAACAGCAATTAACCTGGTACCGCTTAGTTTTTTCTACCATACAGAACCTAATCTCGATCATAGACAGAACGGCTGTATCTTACTACAGAATAGGTTCGAACAGCTGACAACATTTGAGGAGGTGGATTGACAACCACTCCCCAAAACATAACTAGGACAGACAGTGTAGCAAAACACCTGTCCAACTCAAACCATCGCCAAGGAAAAAGTATGGTACATTCCATTCCCTATCACACCTTGCTTACAGTCCAACCTCACGACATTCCAACCTTGAAGCCCAAGGGTATACACAAATCTACATCTTCCATCTCAGATAGCCAACACAAATCTGGCAGTACCCCTTTCTCAAAGGATTTTTTCACCACTAAACTAATCGCCCAAAACGTTTGCAATAGCACAAAAAGTAACTCCATGACTGGCTCACACTTAAAAATAGTCTTCTGGAACGTCTCGGGTCTTCGCACAAAGACCAACAACGAAGAGTGGCTGACATTTATAAGAGGAAATGATATAATTTGTCTGCAGGAGTCATGGGCAATTTCACCCATTCACCTAAACGGCTTTAAAACATTCTTCAGTCCAGCTTTGGCCTCAACATCAGGCAGAGGAAAGGGCGGCCTAGCGGTTTATGCCTCAAATGTAATTACAACTTTAGAGGCACACGCCCTGAAAAACGAGACAATACTAGATTCTAAGAATAACCATCAAAAAATCACCACCTATTCTGATAGTCAACATATACAACAATCTTACAGACACCAAGTTCATGGAAGTTCTAAAAGAAATACGCCATTTTTTACTAGATCACAATAATACCAACCCAGGGAAAGAGCATATAAATCGTATGGGGTGGCGATTTTAACTTAACATTATGTGAGAACAGCCACAACAACAAATGAGGCTACATAGATCATCAAAATAATAACATCACACATTTCCCACACTCACAAAAAGGGTCTCTTATGAGCGAGACTATGACCCTTCTCCAACTAGTTTCACCAACGAACTGCTCGTGCCTGCAGTCGCCTTCTCCCCAACGTTTAACGGCAGAGGTCTGTCATCTTGTATCGACTTTATTATAGTGGGAAACAGTCCCACAGAAGCGATTACCATGTTCACAACTCATGATTGCGTCTTTAGCGATCACTTTCCAATATCTATAACCATCCGAACCACAGCCCCACGAAAAAAGTCACTAACCTTATATCATGACGACAATCTACTGATGACCAGACCGAACGGCTACGTATTAAAGTGGTCCCACATTGACCCCAATGCCATCTTAGAGGCCGTAGTTAGAGGGGCAAATCCAGCTTTCTCTGTCTGTCTGTCAGAGAGCTCATCTCCCCAAGAGATCGTAGCAAATTACAACAAAATTATACTCGAAGTTAAGAAAGGTCCGACAGTGAATTTTAACGGGGAAACAACCTCAAAGAGAAAACCGAAGTTCGGATGGTTCAATTCAGCATGCTCAGCAGCTTATAAAATTCTTTAAAAAGCTCAAAATAAAATCCCCAAGAGACCGAGTTGAGGTTTCGCAAGCAAGGAAACTATACAACAACACTGTAAGCTCCTGAAAGAAAGAACTAAAAGAGGCACACTGGGCCGCCCTACACGATAGCTGCAAAAATAAGGATTCTGCGGCTTTCTGGGAGGTAGTTAATTCTTCTTTTCTTTCAGGCCCAAAAGATAGCGGCCTAATTGAAACAACTATTACGGAATCAGAATGGATAACGCACTTCTCAGAAATATTCTCTGCTTCCGCAGGGACGAGTGGACAGAAATACACCCACCTAATTGATTCAACCAGCCCATTAGAACTAGCCCTCAGTCTCCCCGAGGTCAAGTTAGCACTGAACGCAAGCAGACATGGGAAGGCCCCGGGCCCTGATGGGGTCCCCATGGACCTCTATAAATCAAATATGGACCTTTGGGCCCCCTTACTACTTAATGTTCTAGAAGCAATGGGCAAGGTGGGACTACCTGACTCTTGGTCAGACTCTATTCTTGTCCCAATATTCCAAAAGGGCAACAGAAATAGCCCGACATGTTACCGACCGATATCCTTACTGGATTCGCTAGGTAAAATAGTAGGAAGAATTCTCCTGGAACGCCTTCAAGGATGGGCAGAAACAAATAACATAATATCTGAACTCCAGTACGGTTTTAGGGAGGGACAAGGTACCATCGAACAGGTCCTAAACCTCACTTTACTGAGAGGAAAGTATGTCCAAGCTAAGGGTGGCAGACTTTGCATGGCATACGTAGACCTCTCCGCAGCCTTTGATTGCGTTGCACATAATAAACTGTGGAGTATACTGACCGATATGGGGGCAGACATTAAACTGGTCAATTACATTAGAGAAATGTATTCCAACGCAACTGCAAAAGTAAGATACGGTCTAGGGGGGCAGTTAACATCACCGTTTAAGGTAGATCGGGGAGTCAGGCAAGGATGTGTCCTCGCCCCTTTCCTTTTTACCCTATATACCAACGGGTTAGAAGCAGCTATGCTGACGGGTTGCCAGTACCTTCTCCAAATTCAAAAACGCCCGATCCCCGCTCTGCTTTATGCGGACGATGCAGTTATAATCGCCCGTACCCCTCTTGAACTACAACGTTCCTTAGACAGGTACAATAAGTTCATGACAGAATTGGACCTAAAAATCAACGTAAAAAAAACATTCACCATGACTTCAGGAAAAAAAATCTGTAAGGGAAACGGTATCTACTTAAATAAAACAAGAATAGAAAATACAACCATCTATCCATATCTGGGAGTCATAATAGACGATAAAGGTACCTGGAAAAGGGCTATAGAGATCAGAAAGCTCCAATTCCAAAAAACAACTATGGCTTTGGCTGCATTCGCACGGAGGCTTGGACAAAAGATCACCAAAAGAACTGCTCGATATTTACCACTCAAGATGTGTGAGCACGGCTATTTATGGGGCAGGGATTTGGGGAAACGCTCAAGTGGACTCGATCCAAAAAACAGAGAATAGTTTTCTGAAATTCCTATTGCCCGTCCCGCCGTCTACTTCCACATATTCCATTCACACTGAACTGGGCCTTTCGTATATAACAGATGTGATTCGGATGCAGCCAGTTATTTTATGGCATCGCATCTGGACCTCAGCTGAACTAAAATTTACGCAGACACTTATCGCTGACTGTAGGAACTTAGACTACGGGACTAAAATCACATGGCTATCATATGTAAAAAAAATTCTCCACGACTTGGGATATGAGCATTTTTACTCTACCCCGCAGGAATTATATACGCTCCCCAGAAAGAAATTACGAGATGACTGCCTAAACCATCTGGCTGACTTACGCCTGGCCCTAGAAGCAAACAAAACATCCGCACAGCACTCTATTTTAATCTAAACAACAGACACGATTGAGCCATACCTGACCTTGAATCTGAGTAGCTACGACAAATATTTACTGACAAGATTCAGATTTAATGTTTTTCATAGTCTAATCACCTTTCCAGTGACAAACGATTGGTCAAAGCAACTGGCTCACTGTCCGTGCGATGATTCCTCAGCTCAGTCCACCTTGCATGTAATCATGTTTTGCAAATTTTACGTTGAACCAAGAAAGCTGTACCTGATCCCTCTGTTGAAACTGTTGGGTTTAAAACAATGCCGACCCGCCCTTTTGGCTCTCCAAATGTTAGATACAGAATTGTTGGTGATCAACATGACCAAGTTTTTAAAATTTAGTGTACGACACAGAACAAATCTTTAGATCTTAAATTGTCTTATGGAAAGCACTTCAACTATCTCTATAAAAGTAACAAACAAGTTTAATGTACAATTAAGAACTACTCTAAGGCGGACTTTACTAAAAACAACGTACCCAACGATGAATTGGGAACATCCCCTATGGCATCCTAAAATCTGCCGTTGGGGGCTTTTCTTCTCCGTATAAAAGAGCCACTAACTATATAAAACTTCTTCTAAAAAGAGAAAAATGATAACCAACCGATTATTTATGCACTTAAGATCGCTATTTTGCACAGACCTGTATACTGCTGGCAAAACCGGATATTTTTAACAATCTTTTTTAAATTGTACAAACTTATGCCTTTTATCTATTGAAATGTATTGTATTAATGTTCAACATAAAATGTAGACGCTTTTATGGTTTGTGAATATCTTACCGAATAAAGCTTTTTCTGATTCGGATTCCTCCTCGACCTCTCAGCGACACTGTATCCCACCACACGCTTATCGAAAGACTCCACCACATTGACATCCAAGGGGACGTGCTCAGATGATCACCTCCTTCCTAACTGGAAGAACCCAGAGGATCCACCTCACACCTCTCACCTCTGAACCCAAGGAGATCACCTGCAGTGTCACCCAGGACTCATCACTCAGCCTAACGTTCTTCAACACATATGACCCCGCTGGCCAACATCGTCAGATCCCACGGTCTCAACATAATTTCCTAGGAAGACAACACCCAACTCATTCTCTCACTCACAGGCGACCCCACCACCACTAGAGTCATCTTCCACAGGTGCATGACAAATGTCGCCGACTGCATGAAGAACAACTGATTGCAGCTGAACACAGACAAGGCAGAAGTACTGTTTTTTGGACACAGCAGCAACACACGGAATGACTCCTGGTAGCCATCAGACCTAGGACCTTCACCGACTCCCTCCGCCCATGCCAGAAACCCTGGAATATTAATTGACAACAAGCTCACTATGTAATCACAGATTTATGCAGTCTCCTCCACCTGCCTCCTCACTCTGTGCAGGCTACGTAAGATCTTCAAGCAGTGCTTAATTTGTTATGGTGCTTTCCGGTGCTTAGCACCGGCATTTATTTATCAGGGCCGGGTCTATTCTAGACCTGATTGCCAGTACCACCTCACATCAACGACTGCAGTACTGCACAATATGTGTCATACATAATAGATTATTTATAATCGACTGTTCACAATCACACTGTCTCCCCGGATAAGAGCTGAGCGAGCCAATAATAAATCCATGCAGATGCTTCAAGTCTGTGTTGCAGGTGGGCGGGCCACTTATTGTAGGCTTGATTTGGTCCTGTGGGGCTGTAGCAGCTGCATGTGTAACAGTTATTAAATTCCACGCAGCCGACCAGCCCAGGCACACGACGCACAGGGTGGCACCGGCAGTCCGGAACTGTTATTTGAAGCAGCGCAGCCTGTAATGCAGTATGCAGCAGCAGGCCTCTCAAGCAGTAACCACAACTGCAGTAACATTACAGTAAGTGACCAATGCCGCTTTTTCTTGTGTGTTGGTTGGTATTAACATTACGTGAGTGACGGCTCCGAGTAATCATTCCCCCGGGCACAGTGTGCAATCCCACGGTAGGGAGGCTCGAAGGTTTGGGGCTGGGCCGATTTTAAAGCAGGGGGCTGTCATGGTTTTCTTACTGGGGGCCTATTTTTTTTTTTTTTTAGAAAATCGGCCCACAGTAATGTCGACAGGGAAGACGTGACAACTTATGACACTGGCTTTTTCCAGAACAGGGTGCGAAAAGCATTCCTAGCTTCGCCATCACATCACACGATTGATGGATTAAAAATCAAAAGTAATTGTGCTCCACAGCGTTTCTGGCTGGCAGTATAGGGTTTTTTACGCCGACACACTGACTTGCTGCTAAGAAGTTATTGTGTAGTCAATTGAAAATGAATAATGAATACTGTACTCAAAACTGCTTGGGTGCAGCAGAAAACATGGTACACTTCTCATTGTCCTGCGTCGGTCATAGATGTGAACGTGAGCAAATGCGCAGGGCAAACCTGTGAGCCTCTTTTTATGCTATTGCACTGTCCAAAGCAAATACAGTTAACTCTGAATTTGCTTGTGTTAATGCTCGAGTGGATTCACAGCTCATGAACACTGAGCGCTGATTGCTTCGTTCTCATTGATTCTGAGCTGTGCTCTCTGCAGGTCATGCGCTAACTCCGAGGAATTACCAGTGAAATCTATCTGCTTTAAAGAGCGCACTCACATAAAACTAGGCTCACAGCTGAGTTACCCATCAATGAACACCTTCGTAATGAGGCTCCTGTTTTAAGTGACTGTCTTTGAGTAAAGGGTCAGAAAAGGATATGAACCAGCGAATGCATTATTTTTTGGGGGTAACCATAACAATTTAGAATGCAACCATCCTATGCTGGCTTCCTCAACAGATGCCCCAGAAAGCTTCAATAACTACTTTCACATCTCTAAGCCAGTGTCTTAATTATCTCCACATTTCATGTGCATATCCTCCATGCTGGCATTTATATCCCACCTTTCAATTTTCAAAACCCCCATGCTGCATATCTCACCAACCCGTCATTATCAAAGACAAGACCAACTCTGATCTTGTTGCCCAAAATCCTATCTTCCCGCAATCTTCACAACATTCATAAAACCACTCAACGAGAGCGCTTGTGGTTAGCAGAAAAATTAATGGTGGACACACGTTATCTAGAGTGATTCAAACTGGACAAGGGTACGGCTAGAGTGCCTTACTTCTAGTCAGAATAGGGCAGGAGCCCTACCCATGTACAGTTTCTGATGAGAAGAAACATCATTTTAATCTAGGTATAGAAGTTTAATTCACACCTTCAGTCAGTGACTTTGTAAGTTTTATCCATTTGAAAAACTTTGTGAAAGGTGTTTTGCTCATCTTTAGCCTGAACGCTAAGTAACGTTGGTGATGGCTGTTATGTTATCCCACTTTTAATTGGAACCCTGTATACTTGTGTTTGAATTCCATCCTTGATGGACACTTGCAGCATAATTCAAAAGGTGACTGCTAGTTTACATCTCTGAGGCGTGTTACAACATCTCTAACTGGCTCCCTCGTAAATGGTGTATCAAAATTTAACCACTATGTACTGGCCTTTTGGGCATAGTATTCGAGTACCCAACCTTTCTGATTCACATGCTTGACTATCACAAATCGTACAGATGTAAATTCCAGCTACTGCTAATTCAAGGTTGATAGGGTAGCCTTTTTCTGTGATGAAATGAGACCCCTAAAATTCTTTACACCCTCTCTCGCTCTCATCTTTTTTGTTAATATATAACCCTTTTCCCTTGATGTAAAAGTAACTGATCACAGTTGTTAATGTGAATCATAGCCACAACAAGATCCATCAGTGGTTTATGATTGCACTTTAGAAATACCAAATCTTTGACTAGGTTTTGGCAGCACACAAACCATACCACCATACAATACCTGCAAGCCAGGTAGACAACTCATACAGAGGTCAATCAGAGTACTACAAGCATGCAATCTGCAATGCCGCCAACAAATGAAGGGACCATTTACGGCCTACATTCTTCAACATCTTCAAATGCAAAATCAACACCTTATCAATTGCTTCACATCACCTGTGGTTCATATTTCAATCCTGCGCTGCGACATATACAACTGAATAACCTACAATACCCCCTCATGAGAGGAACCAGCAACATCATTCCAGTCACTAAAGGACCTTTCCAAAACCATTCCACATCATAAACACAATAACAGGAACACCATTTAAATAAATACTGAAATCATCAATGTGCCGCTCCCACAAAGTACCTTCTGAGATGCCTTCAAGTCTGAACAGACCCTGTTCCCCACAAAAGCCAAGTCGACCTCAATGACCTCACTAATTACTGTCCCATCAGACACCTTTCATTTCTTGGAACAATCATTGAGAAAGCATTAGTTATCCAGGTCCATAATAAAATCAAGGGTAATGTTATTCTACAAACCTACTAAGCAAGCGTCTAATCAAGATGTTATAGAAACCATTCAAGTGGTAGACGATGCACTGCAGATCACAGACAATGGTGACCTATGCCTTCTTGCCATTCTGTGGCTTTCAATATCATTTACCAAAAGAAATTCCAGGTGGAAAACAAAATTTAAAAAACTCGCCTACGGTGGTTCATATCTTACTTTCAGAAAAGAGCCCAGTTGCTCCACCCTTCAGATCCGAGCCCAAGGAGGAGATAATGCTTATAATCTTCAATCCCTACTTGGAACGCCTAGAACAAATTTCCATCAGCATTCAAAAGTGTGCCAAGGACACCCACTTATATGCAGGAATCACATCAGGTTATAAAGTCACATAGTTAGAAAACGTTTTTTGAATTTATCCAAGCGTGGATGTCCATTGTCGAAGTAAATCAGACAAAAGCAGAATTATGCCTCAATTAGTCCTCCATGCTAGTGGAGAGGTGTGGCTCACTGGTTAGAGGTGGCAGATCCGTAAGCAGAGACTCGGCCAGAGACCAGGGTTCAATTCCCGACGCGGCAGGGTCGTGGACCAGGGTCAAAACGGACACGATAATTCTCGCCTCGGTACCTACTCTAACCAGGAACACACTCGGCAACTCTGGGCATTAAGCTTGCCTCATCTCTACAACTGCCCCCCACAGACGCCGGGGATGCCTTGTTTCACCTTGGAGATACCCAGAAAGGGACCATCTCACAGGGATAGCCAGGACGGGTTCCCCAGCGGTCTATAGCGCCGGGACACTTCCGAGTAGCTGTGCGCTGAATAAATGAAAATAACATAACATAACATACCTCTGCTAGAAAAGAAGACAATGTCCAAGGAAGGTTGGATTAAATTACCTTGGAAAACCTAACTCAAAAACTTACCAACAGTGTCAATTTCCATGGCATTCCCAGCAATTTCAACTTGAAAACTCACATTGCATACAAAAAGAAGACCTCCTCCTTTTAACTCGCTACTGCGAAGAGTGAAGCCTTTCTCACAGAAGAAGACTTCAGAATGACAATACAAGCAGTAGTGGGATCCCACCACAACTGCACCAATGCCCTGCTTCCTGGCGTTCAAAACGCCCACTGGTCCTCCAGCAAAGTAACCTCTGTGCTCCTGCACACATCATCCAGGGCCTCTAGATTTTCCACACCAACAGTCAAACTCAAGCACCCCCACTGGCTCCCACTGCACACCAGCATCCTCTCCAAGGTAAGCTACCTTATTTACAAGGCAGTGAATAAAGGCACTCTGTCATACCTTTGACCAAGGTCAAGCCATCAGGAGAATACCTGAAATCTGCAGCATCAGAGTTGGCAGACTGAGGTTTAGAAGACTCAACCATTAGGAAAAAAGATGCCAGACCTTTTCCTGCACCAATTGACTGACCAGTTATTCCTATGATAATTCACCAGCCTCACTACATCCTGTGATTTTAAAAAAAGAGAGCACAAGGTCCTGTTTCTTCATTTAAGATATCATCCAAGTGGAACTGATCACCCTGCAGCAACCAACCCATTTCCCCCACAGGCTCCCCCTTCAGGAGCCCTTTTCTCATTCCTCTAGCAGTTGATGCCTCTACACACAATTTTCTTTGCTCAACATTCACTCGCCTTCTAACTGTATTAACAGACAGGCACTTCTGCCATTAAAAATGTAGCTTTTATAGGTGTGACGTGTAAGCCAAAATTGCAAGCATTTAGCAGACCAAATAAGAGAACTGTAGGGGTTTGAGCAATTGACTTTCCTGAGCTGCTGTTTGGAACAATATGTGTGGGAGTCGTCTTTGTAAATCTTCACAAAAATGCACAATTCCAATACATGACACACGCGCTTTTCATAGGCGAGTCTGCATTTATCTTACCAAAATTTAGAATTGTATGGAAAGAAAGGCTTATACACTTGAATAAACAGCGATCATTACTGAATGTACTCTGGAAATATGGATCCCTTTCACTCGGAGGAAGGAGGCTTACAAAGGCGACCAAGTCAAGAGAACATCAGATCAACAATCTGTGGCACTGACTTTACAGGGGAGCACTGGGACATACACAGCTAGGGGCTATGGTAAATATATAAACGAATATTTGAATGACTGAATTCATGCATAAAGGTTTACACCTTCCATTTTAAATGCTAAATAAAGCATCCGAGTGAGTTTCTCGTTTATAAAGGTTCCCACAGAAATTCACCACTGAGCCACAGTTCTTCTTCAGTGCTGTCACAACAATGAATTTGGTAGGAGAAAATATGCAATCTATTGGACGTCAAAGGAAATGTGCTAAGACTGGCTGATTGAAACGAACAGTTTGTTCATATCTCAGCTCTACCCTACGTCTGAAACACACTCCAGTGTTTTGTTTCGGTTTCGACTACGTCTGCCAGCAGACATCACAGGAGCATCTCTTTAAATGGTAACAGTATAGTTAGTAACCAAGAGCGGCCTTGTTTAGTGCTCCGGAGGCTCCTTGTCAGAACAAAATAACGACCTTGCAGGCTTCTATTTGGCACAAATTCACCCTTCAGTGAAGCAACAAAGTTGAATTTTACATATGGATTTCAACAATTGCATAAAACAGAAATAAACAAGTGTCTAAAATGTAGCTCTGTGCAAATAACACCAGTATTAAGGGGAAGAAACTCAAGCTGCAAAAAAATAGGTCCAAGCAGCAGTTTATTTTAGCAGTGGGCGGTAAAGATGCAGGCCGTGGCGAACTTACCTTTGCTTGGCTGCCATAAACACATTTCTATGAAACGTCGGCAGGTGTTCAGGGGTTGCTGAGCAGGCGTGGCGCCTGAATGATTTGTAGTGACAGGTGGCAGGTGGGGTTGTCAGATGTTACCGTGTCACTAGAAGCACAAAAACAACTTTGATAGCCATCCTGCCTCTACCAGTTGTGTACAGTCCGAGTTCTTTTGTAGTGCAGCACGCACTGGATGCTTTGGTGAAGCGTGTCTAAGAAGCTGTCCGAAACCAGCAATCACCTCAATTTTATCAACCCTTCCAGTTGGACCAGGGTACTAGATCGTCCTTTGCTGTGCTCCAAGCAGCAAAGCAGTTAAAAGGTGAAAGGAGCGTATAAACTGGCCTAACCAAAGGGAACAGCAGATAATAAACATGCTTAGAACGGCGGAGTAAAGAGGTCCATTCACGATAAAGCATTACATATAAGTAACAGCCCTGAGCAACCACTCACGGGTTATGTATAAAATAAAATAAATTAAAAATCTAATATGTAAAAAGCACTTAAAAAAATACAGACTAAGTAGTTTCTGCGCTCAAATCTAGCTCTGGTTAATTACTTTATAATTACCTTCATTATCACAACACTACCCTTTTAGCACGCAAACTGTCGCATTCGAAATGTGATATTAAATGTGTGAGGAGCGTTTCTCTTATTTGCGCGAACATCACACACATTATCACACACAGTTCTTGTAGTGGCTGATTGCCGAGGATGACGACCCTCTTCTAGAAAGTGTTATGTGGTCTCGAAGCAATTCACAAGCATTTGCGATGCAACAGGTTTCGCAATTGCGAGATTTTGAGCTATTGGCATTGTAAATGACAATGCTTTTATTTATGGGTTTAGAAAACCTGCAATAATAAAAGACATTGTCACTTGCAACACCAATAGGTCAAAGTTTCTAAAATGCGAGGCATATTTAATTGAAAATGCTGCTGCACTTTCACGTTAATAGAGGCCACGCCCCTTTCTTTAGACAAGCGGTGTCTAAAGAAAGGTCCGCGGCTGCTATTAAAGTGAAAGCGTGGTATGGGGCGCTTTTATTAAAAAAAAAAAATGCTAAAAAAAAAAACTGTCAGGTTGACAAACAAATGCCTGTTTTTGGGAAAAGTGCTTGTGAAAGCCCGCAAGGCACGCTGAATGTTGCGGGAAAGCATGTCGTGCCTTCAGTAGGAGAAACTCATTAAAGAAAATAGTGGTTACAGAGTAAATAAGACGTACTGCGTAGCAACAGAAGTAAAAGGGCCAGTCCTCATGGGAGGCTACAAATGAAGACAAGGCGGTACTAAGGAGGGACTAACAAGCTTATAAACGAATCAGGAGCCATCATTTACAAAGGACAATGACAAATATGGGCAAGTGTGTGCAGGGCTTCAAGTCCATACTCCAAATCAGCATGCCTGGCAGAGTAGCACATGCGTTGCCTATGCTCGACCTAAAAAGCATGGATCCGTGTGGAAATTTTAAAACCAAAATGTGCCTTCCAAAAAGCAAAGCAATAGAGATTTCTGTTTTTAAGTTTGTGATTGTATTGCAATTTCACATATGTATTTCTTTTTTATTTACCCCTCTAATGACTAAAATATGACACTACAACAAACGGACGGGGAAGAGACAGTCTACTGATAATCTCCTTAAAAGTAAAAACCCAGAAAACGACCAATAAATATGGGGATGATGTACCAGCCTTTAAAATCTCTCACACTGGCCATTTCAAACAAGACATACCTGGTGCCTGAGAACCACAGTGAGATCAACTTACGCGACTTTCATCATGTTAAGTGTCACCCACCTCTTGATAGATTTCATAAGAATGTTCTTCTCTGCATGATTGAGTTTGCACTGCAGTTGTCCTCAAGCGGTGTTTTGTCGCTGACAAAGGATAGCTTCAGAGCGCCTTACTCATTCTAGTCAAATCCACTTAGTGCTGCTCCATCATGCCGGGACTAACTTAAGTTGAAGTGTGACAGTAGGCCCCAACATCCCTCCTACTAAGCTCGCTATTACATTTGACCAAGTCCTTGTGTCTCCCCGTCATATATAAAAATGTCCGCAGCATGCCTACATTGTCGGCTGAACACTTAAAATTATTCCCATACGACTCGTAGAGACAGGAATCCTTTGCTAGACTACTCTATCTGTCAAGGATAGAAACCTGTGCTACAGATACTTCAAACCTTCATGAGTGCCACTTGACATAACAAACACTAAGACATAATACAATTATTCATCCAAGACAGACAGCTGTAGTGGCACAGCGCTCCTCGGTACCTCTTATTGTTCAGTTCATAGTTGCCCAACATAAATGTACCAGCTGTCTTCTATACTTCGCTCACAGTAAATATTATACAACGGAGAGGCTACTTTCAAGCAAAAATTATATAGTAAATAGTCGCATCCTTGATTTTCAAAACAACGGTTTTGCGGTTCTATTGTATGTTATAAAAATTCACCAAATAAACTATAAGGGCATTTAAAATTGGAAATATACAAATAACAAACCTTTGTGGCTCCTTTGAATATGGAGTTTATCTCCTACATGTGAAGTGAAAATCAGGTATGTGGCTATTTAATATATAATTGTTGCTTGAAAGTTGCCTCTCCAGTTGTATAACATAACAAAATTATTTTTACCTTTTTAGTTGATGATTTTGCAACTATTATAACAAACAACGACAAAGCCAACAGGTCTGCTTTAGGCAAGCAAGTAATTATTATTTTTTAAATGTATTTATTTTTTGCAAACATATGCATTAAATCAAAAAAAACTGGCAAAAATATAAAAATAAAGGAGTGGCTGGGAAGCCCATGAATACCAGCTCTGGTGCACTGATGAGCACTTCTTTTAAGGGAGGGTGATCGGGCAAAATGGTGGCACTCAGTACAAGACAGCTAGAGGAGGAACGGGGCTGAGCCATTGCTGCAAACTGTATGCTGCAATGGGGAGGGTAAAATGAGAGTGGAACAAACCAACAGATGAAGAGAGCTGACAGAAATCCCCTCCCCGTATGCTTGTATATATATATTTATGTATGTTTTTTAGTTTTTATTTTCAACTGCAAGCAGATGAGACAGATACATTTGTCTCTAGGACAGACATACACAATTTCAACTAACAAGGGATCATTTAGCTACCAGATGAAATGCCCTTATTTCGTTGCTAGTTATATTTGAGAATGGCAAAACATATGGAATTCTATTTGCCTCTGGGTACTTGAAACAAAATGGGTATATTAGCTGGCATCACTGTTCTGCTGCCAATCAATATCCAATTAAAAAGCTCTGAAATGTCACTTCAGAAATATTAATGTGAGAAAGCTGAAAATCAGAATAACCGGTTAAAGCTTCCACAAAATTATACCTTCAAAAAAGTCTAAAGTGATCTGACACATGAGCAGAACTGTAAATTTGCTGGTCACATTCAAGAAAGAGCATGCATTCAGTTGCACCGCAGCTTCAGTTCAAGCTTCAGTCGTCTGGAAAATCCAATCTTAATGTACACAAGAATCCTGCAGTAAATTCACACTGTCATTCTATGAAAAACAGTTGACTGAAATTAATGTCCCATCGGAGTGTGTCCCATTGTCTAGAGCCTCCCGGGGCTCTTCTCATCATGTGTCATGTTCATCTGTGCTAGCCATATACAACCAGCACGAGTACATCCTGGGGGTTTATGTCCAGATCATCTTCAATACAAACTGTAGCCTGGGGAGACATCCCAATGACAGCTAAATAAAATAAACAAAGGAAATGCAAGCACACTGCTCAAGTTTTAAAATGTGATAGGTCCCGCCCTGGTTCTTCTAAATACGGTATTTGAAATGAAGCATGAAGATTGGCCTGTTTGCTCGGGCAGCTGTTTACAGTAATGTGTGTTGCAAGACCGCCCCACCCCTAATGACAGGAGTTATTTTAGGTGACTAGGCAAACGTTTGTTTTCAACCACTCTAGTATACAACAGGTATTAATCACATAAGGTGCACTAGAAATATACTACCATTCGTATGGCTCCTTAGTGCCTGGATTCAGCTACTCTTGCAGAGGGAAGCACAGCTGACTACCCCAGGGATTCAAAAGGTCCAGTTTTCAAATAATTATACAACATGGCTGACCCATTCATGACAGGAATCAGTAACTATTAGCAGACCACGATTAAAATAATTTATCATGAGAAGAGGCATTAGAATGAAAGGAAAACCCACTCATAACATGCGAGTTCGACCAACGTTTGAGAGTGTACGGCATCACAGGCTCCCAAAGAACCAACAGAGCTTTAATCAGGAAAGTAATGGGAATGACTGCTTAAAAGTTAAATTGGGTTAACAAATGTACAGTACTCGCTTTGGAATGAATGACAGGGTCTTAGAGATGGATAATCAGCGAGAGGAGTGGATTTGGACTTTCTGTTGGCAGTTAAGCTTCAGCTCAGGGAGACAGTAGAAGTGAGCGGTGATCATTACCGAAGAGAAAAGTTCCTGGAAACCTGTATCAGAACCATGAGGTTGTTCAAGAGGTCAACACAGAAGGTTTGCTTGTGTAGTTTGCAAAATAGCGGATGCTTTTCCCTCAGCATGTAGCCATAAAAGGATGAGTCTTAAAGCATTATGGGACAGGGAGTGAGGCTGAAGTGGCAGGCACAGATGAAGGACGTACCGAAGGAACACATACTTGGCGGCACCTCTGGCTCGGTTCTGTCCAGATAAGTTTAGAGCCGGCCTGGCTATGGGAACTAACAGGCAGCAGTTCCAAGAGTTTAGTTATAACAGCTCCCAGGGAGTGGTGTTACATTAGGTTGAAGCCACAATAGTTTGGTTTGGCAGATATGCTCCTCCGTGGTAGATGGGCCTGGGGGTTTGAAACCTGAATAAATGAACAATGAAGTCGACAAGCTGGCAGTGGACAGTGAATGGTTTCATGTGCAGTATTGTTAAACGGTGTGCAAGAGCGAAGCAGAGCCCATCAAACATGGATATGTCTTGTGAGAACTTCTCTAATACCTCAGGAACTGCATAAATAAGAAGGAGCCGGTTTTACATTAGCTATGTATTGTTTACCAAAACCCTTTCTTAATCCATTTTTGTATGTATGTATTTTTTCCAGGAACAAAGCATCACATGCCAACTTTGAGGCATCAAGTGCTAAGGTAAGTATTCATTTAACCATCTAGCTGGATAATTGATGTGAACACTCTGCTATAACGCAGCCTCTGAATGTAATCATGATGCATATTGTCTAAACTATATCATGAAGACCATTAGTAAAGAAGAGCAGGTTGGTGATCACTTTTTAACCCCTTCCATGCTGCGCAGATTCCGCCGCTGTGCTGACGGAATCTTGCGCGGGCGTGGTCATGACGGAACGGTTCCGTCATGAGCACAGCTCAACCGTGGCTCATGACGGAACCGTTCCGTCATGAGCACCGAAGGGGTTAAAGGAGGTGCCAATGATAACATTTTCAAGCAATGCTAGTACTGAACTGTAAGAAAGGTTATACGTCTGAAACTACACACAAAGCTTGAAATACATTTTTTTAAAGCACTGTAACCAGCTCTGAAAGGCTAATGCCTTACTTGTCCGATGGCAGGACCAAGTTCATAGTCTTTGCTCGAAAGAGTTACACAGCGCGAGATCAAATACTAAACACTGGGTGCAGCGCGTAGGAACTAATATATAGAAAACGACAGGGGAGACAAAAATTTATAGCATGAGAGGAGCAATTTGCGTTTTTGATAGGAGATGTACAAAGAATTGCATTTCAGTTCTTTCTTTCAATTTCACTTCTTAAGTCAAATCGGCCCTCATTCCTCAGCTACTCAAAAAAAGTCATTCAACTTCACCAAGAACTGCCTTCCCGGTAAAAAATAAGGCAGCTATATTTGCTTTTTTAAATTGGTTTAATTCATTCTTATGGAAATCTACAACAACAAATGTGAAAGATTGCGTGCTGTGCAAACGTGATCAACTCTGATGCCCATAAAATCCACAGGATAAAAAAAACAAACGCGGGCAACAGCGAACACACCCTGTTTAGAACCTACCTCTTATTTTAAAATCTATTTTACTCTACACCCCTCGAATATATTTGTCATTTGAAGCAGATTACACGAATAATGCTAGCTTGCACAAAATACAATTATTTTTCAACATTAAAGAGGAAGCAAGGGAGTCAGGCTGATTAATTAGAAAGACTCAGGGATGTGTAAAATATAGATCAACAAAGGGAAGCAATATATACATTTTCAAAAAGATTGGTTGTGCAATTCCTAGCAAGCGTATTCCCACTGTATGTAACCAATTAAAATAATAATAATAATAATGTCTCCACTTAGCTCACAGTGGAGATGGAATTCTCTTTTGCATTAATGGGTGAAATCACTCATCTCAATGAAACTGATTTTACCAATCCCGTAAGGGTGATAGCCAGGATTCGAACAGAGGTAGGCTTCTCTACAATAAGCATGCACCTACAAAAATACCTTATTAGCTTAAATATAAATCACTGTCCATAATTCCTCCTTCTCAAGCAAGTAATGGTCAGCAGCGGCTCCTCCACTAAGACAAAGGAGCGTCGCCCCACTGAATGTAAAAGGTCAAATAAAATGATAACACAACGTTAATTAAGTTACGTTATTATAATTTTTTTTTTCTGTCAAAAAGGCAGTTTACCTTGACCAACAAGAATCTCTTAGACAGCCAGTGATTGAGAGTTGTTATGAAAAGAAACCACATTTTTGGAAGTGTAGCCGAAGGGTTAATCAGGCTACCTTAGCCTATCAAGTCTATTTTTTGCTGCACAAACTTGTAAGAGTTAACTAGAGCAGAGACACGGTTATAATCCCAAAAGGAATTTACCAGGTACCCTTTGGCGATCAATACTTCAGGATAACCAGAAAAGTGCCTTTATTCCTGGAGAAAGAATTTAAAGAAAGTAAAGTGGTGCAACAAAAACGACTCTTCTTGCTGAATCATCCATCTCCGTGACAAGAAAAGCAAAGGAACTGGACACTCTAGCCATGAAAAAGAAGGCAATCCTATGGAAATGATCACGATCCTATCAATTCACGGATACTCTAGTATTAGCACCAGCAATAGAATAGGAGAACTTGAAGAAACCCTTCCTGTCAACCTAGGAAACCCATTATATTACTAATACAGGAACCTGAAGTCCTGATTAGGCCCTTTATATTTCTGTCTCCACTCACCGCTCACTACCAGTTTTGATAGCATTTAACACACAATCTTTCCCCTCCCAGAGAACACGAATGAAAGCGGACAGAAAACACTTCCCAGAAAATATCTGCCACAAACTTGGGCAATGCCCCTTTTTATTTGCACCAACCTGCATACAGGTGAAACAACTGGTGCACCCTTTTCCCCCCCACATTCCTTTCTCTACCACCAGAACTCCTCTCATCTAATCCTATCCCAAACTCCAACTTCTTTTAATTTCAAATTCTGTGTGCAAAGGTGAAAGCGGATGAATGCTACATAAAAACAATCAATAGTTGGTGTGATTCATCTCAAAGGTGATACATCTACCATCCCCGCAGAAGGAAGATCCCCAAGATTCGAGCATGTGGCATGCAGTTTACACAAACATCTCCAAACTAACAACACACTTGGTAGATATCCGGTCAGAAAAAATGCAAACCAAAGACTATAGTTGTTTCAATTCAAGCAAGACGTGGTAAGATGGCTCGTGTGTAGCAAACAAAATGAAGGCGCAGAGAAAGATTTAAGTTGTTGCTTAATCTAGAATATTGAAGTTATGCTAAAACCGCAATAAATTAATTTAAACAAGATTACATCCACACAGTTGTGATGCTGAAGGGAAAAAAATAGCATCCTGTATTTAACGTAGGAATATTTGTAGTTTTTTGGTAAGTAAATTAGGTAGAAGGTTGAGCTAAAACTTCATTAAGTAAGATCTTGTACTAAAGTCTACTAACATTTTTACTGATAATGTTATAGTGTTCTGAAAGCAAGCATAAAGCACCAAATGTTACCTGGGAACATTTTGACTTCAACCAAATCTAGCAAACAGGATGCATGAGACCTGTTCTCTGAATATGTAAATAAGCCAGCAATATTCACATAAACTAGATCACAGAAAGTAAGACTGACATGGGGCTGCAATGCTTTATGAGATCCTTTATTTTCTGAGAGGGTAAACAGAGTGTGGTCTGGGGCAAGCAGAGATCCCATGAACTGCCACCACCTCTGAGGAATGTAAGGCCATACCGGTTGGCGGCTATTTAGTGCTATGCTTAATGGGAGAAATTTCTGGCAGACCACATGGCCTCTCTGTTACACACAGCACCACAACATGCAGTCATCTATCAGACTTCAAAGTCTGGAGACTACATTGAAGTTGACTAGAACAGTCAAATGCAGAAGTCGTAGTATTGGTTTAGGTCTGAATGTCTCAAAGACTACGTTTATGAAGCTCACAGTACAAAACTGTAGGGGAGAGGATGTTGCCTTACGGCTAGAGGGGTCGACCTGGAAGCTGGGGAATCGGGTTCGAGTCTCGGAAACGAAGCTCAACATCCTGTAATTCTGGGCAAATCACTTAAATCTCCCCGTGCCTAACAAAAATTAATGCGTTCATCTGTAATAAAACTGGTGCTCATGTTAAGCGCTCTGATACCTGATATCTTCAAGTCTAGTTTGCGCTATATAGAACTCTAAAAATAAATAAAATTAATTTTAAAAAAAGGGTGACCACAAACAAAAAAGGGGTTCAAGTAGAATACCTAGTTCTCTAAAACACTACAAAACACATTTCCACTTTTATTTAATTTATGACAAAACAAATAACTTGCAGATACTCATTATGCGGACACATCTCACTCATTACCCTTATCAATGCATCGGACTAAAGTGTAAGGCAAAGAATTGGACAGAACCAGACCCTTTCAATACACATAGACACACACCTACTCGCACAAATACGCTTAATGTTTAGTTTTGTGGGCCCAGGCTTGCTGAGAGTCAATATGGTATGCCAAGAGGCGGGTGTCAAATTTTATTAGAAGACTGGAGGCTCATATTATGCTGTTTTGTTTTGCTTTTTATTAACAGCAGCAAAGCAAAACGAAAAATTACATTACCCCGAAAACCTGGAAAAAGAACTACAAACAGTGACATCATAATAGAACCACCAATGGCACGTTGAGTAACCTAATAATTATCTTGACAGAGCAATAATTCCTCTTTTCTTGCTTCAAGCAGTCAAGATAAATATTGTATTCACGTTTCCATTTCATTTTGAAGGTATTTTCTGAAATTTTCACTGTATGCTATTATGACTGTTTTATTATTGATCTATATTGCATTGTTGGTTCTCTTACCCCTGTGTGCGCGTGCATTCTTTGAGCAACATGCTGCTTCTCATGAGCAGTTTTGCCTTTCGACTCTGCTGGCCTTAGCATTTGTCAGTTTGCCTCTCCTGCTACGCAGGTCGCCTCCGCCTGCCTGCCTCCCGCAATGCTTCAAGCTCTTCAGGACTTTTCCTTTCTACCGCTAGGCGGTAACATCCTTTCCTATATTGCTCCTCCCGTGTGCACTCCTCCTCACCTGGACAACTCCCACTTTACACACCCCTCCTCCCCAGAGCCACGCCTCTAGGCTCTTTAACTTCATTTCTTAACCCTTTCCTTACTACTGTGGGAGTATTAGATGTTATTGACAAAATTCGGTTTTTGCTGTTTTTTCCACATTTTAACAATTTTAAAGTTACTAGCCTTCTGTAGTTTTACTCACTATGTCGGAGGAAGAAAACACTCTGGGTCTTTAGAGACAATTTGAATTCTGTTCAGCAGGTTGTAGCAGTCTCTATGCTGATGTCTCAAAAATTTAGAGGCATCCCTTTCTAAAATGCTCTCTGACCTCACTGAATGATCCTCTAAAAAGGGCAACAAACATGCAGCGACCTCTGAAATCTCTAATAAAGGCGTTTCTTGGAATATTGCTCTTTCAATCCGAGAAGTTTCATTTTCGGGGCTCCATTCTTACCCTCTTCAAGTTACCCATTTAAAAGACACCATTGATAATGATGACTTGGCTGACACACACAATTTTGATGGATTTTCTGATCCTACAAATTACGGGCCTCAGGAGAAAAGGTAGAACATTTCTCCCAATGATGGTGGTGTTCCTCAACCATTGTCCAATCATTTAGGGAACCACCTTGGGAGACCCATGTCTGATCCCTCCCTTATTTGCCACCCCAACTCTACTGAGTGCTTTCCTTCAGAGCATGTAGCAGATTATGGTTCCTTCTATCTACACCACGCTTTTGATAAATCATCACAAAATAAGTTAATGTTTGAATGTCCCTGCCCTTTCCTTCCCAATAACATTACTTTTACTCCCGTTATTAATCCCAACGTTACTATTTTTTTTTTTTTTTTTTTTACAGAGTATGGAAAAGACCCAAAGAAAGGATTTGAAAGGTTCTGGTCCAACTGTCAAGATAGGGTTTTGGATTTGGTTGATCTTCTGACCACAATATTGAACTTGGCTGAAGAGGCAAAAATTGAAGTCATGCAGGTCGATCCAGAGACTCTCTCTAATTGGGCACAATGGGATATATGCATTTTGGGCAATGCCAATTCCCAATGCCCATATTTTGCAGGAAAGGCGAAAAAGTCTACTACTTAAAATAGACTCTAAACTTAGTAGCCTTGCCATTCCGGAAGAAGGACCCCTTGCTAACGGCCTCTTATTTGGAGAATCTTTTATTAAAGAATAAGGCCCAACTATCTCTGATGAACATTTTCTCTTCTCTGGTTTTTGCCAGGGCAGAGGTAGGTAGGTAGGTAAGAGCCGCTTTGCCGGCTGTTATCTCACAAGTGGACAATCCCTCAACAGAGGCTCATTTGACCAGCAGTCCCAGGTCAACATCTACACTGGCTACAAACCCCAGTTTTATCTCTGCCGTTCCAGTGCCGGGGATAAAGGAGAACAATTCTCAGGTAAGACTTTCCAATTCTGGCCTTCCTCCTGTAGGAGGCAGATTAGCTCTTTGTCTAAATGCATGGTTTTCACTCACCACAGGTCCCTGGATAATACAAATGGCTCAAAGGTAGATAGAACTCTATCAACCCCCTTTTCAGTTGCAATTTCCTTGTCCTCTTAGTTTTCTCAGGACTAATCCCTCTTGATTCAGGATGAAATCCAATCTCTTCTGACCAAACAAGCTATCGAACAAACAGAGTTCGATCCCAAAGGTTTTCTCAGCACCATCTTTATGGTGCAGAATAATAACAAAAAACATTGTCTTTTTTAAACCTAAACGTTTTAATCAATTCAAGTGTGTACCATCACTTCAAGATGGAAACTATTCTCCAATTCAGGGACATTTTGCTCCAGGAGGTATAGTTAGACTGGATATTCAAGATACTTATTTTTCAATTCTGGTGCATCCCTCTCACAGAAAATATCTTCAATTACAATGGAGAATTTCTTTCATCCACTTCAAAGTTCTTCCTTTCGGACTTTGTTCAGCTCCTTGGAGTTTCACCAAGATTCTCAAACCTGTTGTAGGCTTTCTCAGAGCACAAGGACCGAGATTAATCATATATCTCGACAACTTTCTGATCATGGCCCAGAACAAGAATGTTCTTTTTTCTCATTTACATCTGTGCCAAGATCTGCTTCTTCATCTAGGTTTTCTTATCAATGTTCAAAAGTCAGCTCTGGTTCTTTCTCGTCAGATGGAATTTCTGGGTTTCTGGATAGATACCTCTAGGTCCATCCTGCAACTTCCTCAATACAAGGTCACTATCATAACAAAGGAGATCTTTCATTCCCTAACTCTTACTCACTTTTCTCTCAGGTCTTTGGGCTGTCTTGTGGGGAGTCTAGCTTCTTCGATTCTGGCCATTTTTCCGGACCCTCTTCACTGTAGGGTCCTGCAAAGATTACAAATCTGACATCTCCACAGAGATCTCGCTTATTCTGACCCAGTTTCTTTAGATCCAGAGTCCAAAGAAGAACTCCTTTGGTGGCTGACTCACTTAGACGCCTGTAATGGGAGAACGGTTTTCACTACTGCTCCAGATCTTGTCTTGTCAGATCTGTCCTAACAAGCCGTTTGGCGGAGTGCAGCAGGGCTTAGCTGCAGAATCCAATCCGCCGTGAGCTACCAACCCTTGCTGTGTTCGGCCTCTGGCAGCAGAACCAGCATATTAGCCACAGGCTGCAGATTGAGCGCAGGGCCTGTGTGTAAGTCAGGGTAAGTGCCCAGTTGGTTGTCAGCTCACAACCCCCACAGCAGGGGTTGGTCTACCACAAATCTTCCATGGGATGCCAACCTGCCACTGGTTGCCAACACGGGCTGCCAATTCCTGCTATGCACATCTTTTGGCTGTGCACAGTGCTTTTTTTCTTTTTAAAAAAACAACAAATGGGAAAGTTAGTTTTCCATACCTGTATATTTCCCCATTTTATATTTTAGTGAAAAAACACAACTGTAATGAAAATCATAACTTTCAGTAAAAAATGATTCATTATTTAAAGTTCAACATTGGTCGTAATCTGGTGCACATGGGTAATATTATAAATACTGAGTAGTAGGAGGAAGAAGACAAACCCCTGGGAACACTACAAGTTAAAGTTTCAGTGTAGATCTAAATTGCCTCAAGTAGACACACTGAGTGAGGCCTTCGCAGCCAACCTGTTGCCAAGCAAGCCAGGGCTCTTTCTCACCCTAACCACTAACTTCACCTCTTACCAAACAGCCCATATTTCTTAGGATTGAACACTGCAGACAAATCTAAAATAATTAAAGCTGTCAAATAACCCCGATCATATAGCTGAGGCATGTATTCTCTAATATTAAACACAGCAGATTTTGTCCTTGAAGGACCTAAGCCAAAACAAGTTAGAAAATAAATGAGCTAATTCTGTGGTTGCTCTGCAGCTACTGTGTCAATGGGGTGATATTTCGCTGTAATTCACTGGAATCTTAGGATCCAAGTTGGGCTTTTTTACAACAGATGTCACCGTAGTGTATTCTAACCAAATTGGGACAAGAGCTTTGCTGTGAAAAGGCATTAACCAAACTTGTAATGTCTGTAGCAAAAAAGATTCTTAATCATGATTGTTAGGACCACATCATCTCTGTAACCAGATTATTTAATTCCACCAACAAGTAGATTCATGTCCTTTGGAGAAATTAAGGCAACTTTTTTAACTGCAATACAGAGAAAGTAATACGATTTGATGTAATTGAAGCAACGTTTATTGATAAGCCTTTTATCAGCAACATTAATATTTAACTGATCACTTTTCTACTGAAATAAAAATTACTTCATCACAGAAATTCTGAAAGGACATATCTGAAGAAGTACTAGTAGGCTGAGGCCTACCCAGTCCTTTACACATCTTAAAAAGAACTTTGACCGAGATCTGAGCTCCTTCAATGCAATCCTTGTAGTATAAACGGGGGCTCTGTTTACTGTCTGCTGTGCCTATCGCCATACCTGCCACACGTCCCTGGTCTATCCTCCTGGCGCCTATCTCCCCTGCCGCCGTAACTGCAAATCTGCGCGGCTGCAATCAGGACTACACTTCCCAGTGTCCTTCGCGGCAGGAAGCCGATCATGCCTATTCCGCGCCCGGAGGCGCATTAAACCAGAGGAGAGCCCCGGTGGAGCGGGGGCTCGGTTTACTGTCTGCTGTGCCTATCGCCATACCTGCCACACGTCCCTGGTCTATCCTCCTAGCGCCTATCTCCTCTGCCGCTGTCGCCGTATCTGCAAACCTGCGCGGCTGCAGTCAGGGCTACACTTCCCAGTGTCCTTCGCGGCAGGAAGCCGATCACGCCTCTTCCGCGCCCGGAGGCGCATTAAACCAGAGGAGAGCCCCGGTGGAGCGGGGGCTCTGTTTACTGTCTGCTGTGCCTATCGCCATACCTGCCACACGTCCCTGGTCTATCCTCCTGGCGCCTATCTCCCCTGCCGCTGCATCTGCAAACCTGCACGGCTGCAGTCAGGACTACACTTCCCAGTGTCCTTCGCGGCAGGAAGCCGATCACGCCTCTTCCGCGCCCGGAGGCGCATTAAACCAACGGAGAGCCCCGGTGGAGCGGGGGCTCTGTTTACTGTCGGCTGTGCCTATCGCCATACCTGCCTGGTCTATCCTCCTGGCGCCTATCTCCCCTGCCGCCGTATCTGCAAACCTGCGCGGCTGCAGTCAGGACTACACTTCCCAGTGTCCTTCGCGACAGGAAGCTGATCACGCCTCTTCCGTGCCCGGAGGCGCATTAAACCAGAGGAGAGCCCCCGCGTCGCGGGATCGCGCGCGGGCGGCGCCGGGCTAAACCCGGGCAAAGGGCGGGCCGTGTGTGGCCGTCCTAAGACGGCGGAGGCTGGGCTGGGCCACCCCCTTTGGACTTGCAGTTCAATACAAATCATATCCTCAGGTGACTGTTACATGCACACGGGCGGTTGCCGTAGCAAATCACTGTTTGTTGCATTAGGGTGCGTTTAGCATTGCATAAGCATGAATAGACGTAAGGGTACGGTGGGGACACTTGATGCATTCATGATTAGGGCAGAGAGTTTACTCACGCATGAGATCGAGTTAACTGAGCGGCGATTGTCCCTAGATCTACTAACGGCTCAAAGACGCTCTTCATTGGAGGCTCTAACCCAGGGAGACAGGTCACATCCCCGGCTCTCTGTATCACCTACCCTTTCTCCTATGCTTGAGGCACCTATTCCCCAATCCTCCTTATTAGTAATCCCGGACTCCCCCTCTGTTACTATTCTAAGCAGTCAAAAAGTTCGGACTCGATCCCGCAATCCTAAAATTTCTATAGAGTCCAAACATAAGGAACCACCGGCCAAACGCAAAAGGGGCCCCAACATCACATCCAAATGCCACAATTGTTCTGGTGCTCTTAGAGTTGTTCCATTACAAATTACAAACGCTCCAACTACCGCGTCTGTTGGCACCCAAACTGATGACATAACTTGCCCTTCAAGTAAAGATGACATTATGGCTGCCCTGGAGTCGGGCTTGAGAGCAATAGTTAGCCACTCCAAGGCCTTATTTGATAAAAGCTTTTCTCTTTTACAGGAAAGACTTGCATGTATGGAGCAACTGTTAACCCGGGAGTCAGTTTCTGATCTCCCGGTTGATAACCGCAATCCCCTTATTATAACTACTCACACGCAGGGGGATCTGGCAAACCTAGGTCTCAGGACGGCTGATGCCAATAATAGGACCCAGTGTCCATCCAGTAGCTCACAGCAACAGCACTCTGTGATTGTCCCCTCCCGAACATCGGACCCTGAAGTAAGACAACCCATCACAGATCCAATGCCACCAAAGACTTTTCCTAAAACTGAGGTTCTGAATCTTCCTCCTGCCTCCTATCCTTATGTGATAGTTTTGGCAGGAGTTCCCTGCCTGTCAGGTTCTAGGAAGGAGTCATGGGTGGATCTTCGAAACAAATGTGTGGATTGGCTGAGGAAACAAAGGATTCGACCCGGCCAGACTACACGAAATCCTAATGGTGAGAAGAGTGGGATGGGTGGGCGAATCTGCTAAGAGTATTATAGGCGACTGTATTGTTATCAATTTTTGTAGTCCCCACACCGTCCGGTCCCTAATGCAAACCTGGGAGTTATTGCCGGGTCTACAGTCGAATATATGTATGTTCACCCTTGGTTATTTTTATAAACCTACTATTAATGCATATACGCCTATGTCCAAGGCCCTTCCTCTGGTTAATCGCTTTTCAGCTTTGTCAGATTTAGATGTTCCCGACTGACAACCAAGAGTGAGTGTTGAACCCCTTGCCCTGGTACAGATTGAGGCTACTCCTGCTCTTTCCCCATTACCAGTACTTGCTATTCAAAATAGCCTAGACAGTCACCCTAGGAGAGTTAAATGTTTTAAGTTGGAACGTAGCAGGCCTCAAGCAGAGATTACGCGACCCCGGGTGGCTCAGCCTAATTCAAAGTCACGACATAATTATGTTACAGGAGACATGGGCTACTACGGAACTGCACGCTAACGGGTTCCATTGCTATAACACTCTGGCAACCAAATCTAGAATGGGTCTTACCTCGGAAGGTTTATCTATCTGGGTCAACATCACCGTTGGAGGCACTACCAGGGTTATACCAACGCACAATCAGAATTTCCAGGCTATATTATTTACCCAGAAAATACGTTTTTTCTTGGTTAACTTTTATAATAACGACTTTAGTTCATCGCCAAATATAAATTTTATAAATCTTTTTAACTTTATCACTACTTTGGAATATAGGCACGACTTTGATGATACTAGCGGGTTTGTGTTGGGAGTAGATTTTAATGCAAAAATTAATGCGGCTTGTCCACCCATAGGGGAAGGTAGCTCTGGCTCTGGGTGTCAAAGGGGAGTGGAATGGATTTCCTTTTTGAATTCACACAACTTGGAGAACGTAATGGATATAATGGCTAATTGTCTGTTAACAGTTCCCCTAGTACCCACATTCAGAGGCAGAGATTGTTTATCAATTATTGATTATATTTTTATATCTCCTGGGTTGGCTGACCGTATTAGTGAGGCTATAGTAATTCCCATGCCTCAAGGGGATCATAACCCCATTAAGGTTTGCCTAAAATCAATCCACCGCCCGGTATATAATAAGGAATGCGGAGCTAGGAACATCTCCATATGTTCAAACAATCTTAGATTAAAATGGAGAGGCATTAATATTAAGGGGACTTTTCAGACATTGGTCAGAGATAACTTACCCCTTTTCCTCTCATGTTTGTCTGACCTTAATCCGAATCCCGGGCAGTTGAGGATTTTGTTAAAATTTGCTCAGCCTGTCGAGCCCAACTCATGACTCCGCGGCGCTTAGTGTCGGATGGCCCGAGATGGTTTGATCACGAGTGTTCTCTAGCCAACCGCAACTTCCGGCGTGTTTTATCTTCCTGCCCGAGGAATCTGACCGATGTGAAAAATGCTAGGATTCGAAACAAACTGGCTATTACGAGAAGGAAGGAGGAGATCCTAGAAGAGCGTTGGGAAGTGTTAGCGCGAACTGCTGACCGCGGAAGGGGGGACATCTTTTGGGCCGCGGTCAAAGACTTGCGTTCCTCAGGCCAGCTTCTGACCCCAATGGACTGCACCATTTCTGGTGCAGCATGGGTGGACCATTTTTCTAAAATGTATGCCGCCCCGCACTCAGTAACAGCTACCCCTATATTCAACCACCCCCGTGGGTAGAAATATCATTATTGGAGGTGGAAGAAGCTATCACCCAGTGCGCGGGGAATAAGGCTCCAGGCCCGGATGGCCTCCCTATTGACATTATTAAATCTTATCCTGATTTGTGGGGCCCCCTTTTGTTGAACGTTAACAATCTAACATTCACCTCTCCACCACCAACTTGGTCATCGAGCACAATAGTGCCTATCTTGAAGAAGGGAGACCGGTCCCAACCATCCTGCTATAGGCCTATCTCCCTCATTGACAATACCCTAAAAATACTAGGCAGAGTGTTATATATTAAAATCTTGACCTGGGCCAAGGAGAATAACATCTTAGAGAGCTGCCAGCTGCGTTTTCGAAATAAGGTTGGTACGGCAGAGCAATGTCTTAACCTCAACCTTATTTTGGGTAAATCTACTGTAGCTCGCAAATCCCCAATTTACCTCACCTTCATGGACCTATTCACCGCCTTCGACCTCGTTAATAGGTCAATGCTTTGGAGGGCCCCATTGCAATATGGCCTGGATGAATCTTTGGTTCCTTTTCTGGCCTACTTGCATAGAGATCTGAAGGCCTGCATTAGGATTAGCCAAGGGGGTGAGGTGACTGACGTGGTAAGAGTGCACAGAGGGGTTAGACAGGGTTGTGTTTTAGCCCCTCTTTTATTTATTATTTATATTAATGGGCTACACAAGTCCTTGGTTTCTCTAACCTGCGATGTTCCCAAAATAAAGGGCAATTACCTTCCCGCTCTGCTATATGCAGATGATGCGGTCCTTATGTGCCGCACCCCCAACGCGTTACGTATCCTAGTGAATGGTTTTGTCGACCATATGGACTCTTTGGACTTAAAGACCAATTTTAAGAAATCTTTTGTTATGTCCTGTGGCCCGAAGAAACGACACATTGGAAGCATCGTTGTGGGGACATAGAGATTGGGGTCTACCAGCAGCTTCCCGTACTTGGGAGTGGTCTTTGCTGCTAACAACTCCTGGAGTGGGCATATCGCCCACTCCAGGGGTAGGTTCTCAAAGGCCATTAATTCTATCCTGAGCCTCCCCCGCCCTAAAAGGACTGGCGCGTTGGTTGCCACTTTAAAAATATATAAGGCCCAATGCGTTCCGGTTGCAACGTATGGAGCTGAGGTTTGGGGAACAGCCAGATGTCCGCACATTCTTGCAGAGGAAAACAGATTTTGCAGGAAGCTCCTTTGTGCCCCCATCTCCTCTCCCCATTATATATGTCACAAAGAATTGGGGTTGCATTTTATAGGGGATTTTATTCGTGCTCGCCCTGCTCTTTTTTGGCTGGCTATTTGGAAAAACCCAGCCGCTAAACTGACTAGGGACATTATAGAGGATTGTTTATGTTGCGATAGAGGCATGTCCATCCCTTGACTTTCCGGGGTGCAGAGCGTTCTTGGTAGTGTGAACTTTCAGAATGTTTTTTCTGATCCTACCACCATTCAGCTCCCACCCAAGTCTGTACTTAAACAAGCTCTCTATACACTGTTTAGTGATGAAAGGGCTGTGAGAGAGTCCGTGAAATCTAGTGTTACTAGATACTTAGCCCGTAATCTTTTAACTTATCCTATGCCCAGCTATCTAACTCTCCCAATGAGCCACTGGGAGCGAGGCCTTTTATTTCGCCTTAGGGCTGGTACTATTAAATATGCTTTGAGTTTCCCGCTATGGAATTATAATGATCAAATTGTCGAGCCGTGCCCTTGTGATTGCCAGAGTGATCAAACAATTTTACATTTCTTATTTTTTTGTAAATTTTATATTAAATACATCAAATGGTTTTTAACTCCGTATTTTAAAAAATGTAAACCGATTAGCCTGGATCTTGTAATTTCAATGATATTAACCCTGGATGATTATGAACTTGTTTTCCGTGTGGGTTCCTTTTTAAAAACTGCGGTTCGTGCCCGTCTAACTATGACTTAAAGCATGAACGAACTGTTGTTTTTATTTTGTAAATACTTGCATATTGTACATCTGCTATGTTAATTGTATCTTGTGCTTTTATGGATTACCATTATCCGAATGAAGTTTTTGAAACTTGAAACTAGTATTTATCTTGAGCTACCACATTCGTCTTTGTATGTAGAGGATAATGTCTTTTGCCGTTTGACTTCATCCAATTTGGCCTAGTCATTGCATTTCAAGTTGATGACCTTTTTTAATACCCACCATTCACTAGCAAACCAAGCATTTTAATCTCTTCTAGGTTAGGTTAGCTTCATTTTAACGGCCACTAATGCATTTAAATGTATTATGTGAAGTGGAAATTATATAATATTTGTTTCTGGACTATACCTTAATAACACATGACTATATCAACCCAGATTGATTTGATATCCCTATAATGTTTTTACTTGGCTACTCAATTGAGGTTTAATAAAAGGAAACCCATGAATGGGTACTGAAAATGCTATCAATGCATAGTCTGTACAAGTGAGTGGTGTAATGGATTGATTGGTAGGAAAAACATTAAACTCTAAAATTAAATCAAGATGATGGCCAGCAACAGGAGTAGGGAATTTAGTATGTTGAGCAAAGACTAAGGATACAAAAAAATCCATAAAAACTCTGTAGCTAGAGCAGGATCTTCATCACGTCAAGGCTATAATCACATAAAATAATGTGTTTCCTTAACTCCGATATTGAAATCCAGAATTCTTAGAAACCTGTGAGAAAAAAACGATACTGATTGTAGCAGTTCTATATGCCACTAACACAATGCAGAATAAAGCATTACTAGTGGTACATATAACAAATAGATGAGACATTATCATTTAATTGAGGACAAATTACTTGGCTACAGAAACAAAGAGCACTGCCGCAGCTTCTTTTTCTTTGATGTTTTTGTTCTTTTTTTTTTTTTACAAAATCACTTGATAAAATGCAAGTGATAATTAATTTATTTAAAATTACCTGCAGCTTTTCCAGAAACCAGGTGTCTATCATAACCTTCAAACGTAACAGTTTTATGATTGAGTGGCTGAGCGAAATGAAGACAATTCTGTGTATCTGACCTAGCAAGAGGGAGAGGTGAATTGGACTGCTCATCTGTTAGTACTGTTTGTGTATAATGCACTTGCTACAGTGGGCACTAAAGAGATGGATGAGAAAGAGAAATGGCTCGAAGCAACTCTCCAAACTCAAATAAAATAGATGTCTGTATATTTCACCCTTTAATAGACACCTGGGCGATGGATATCCTGATACATCCAATTTAAAGGGTGCAATAGCAAAAGTTCTTCTAGCCAGTGAAATAGCCCAATAAGTAAAGTCCTCCGAAAATGGTGGGCAGTGCACAGGGGTACGCAGGTTGCAAAAGGGAAACCGCTTTGTTACCTGCCGGGTGGTGCAGTACGAGAATGTAGGACAATGCATGCCACTCTCACTCGGTCTACTTGCATGCAGCTAACTGCAGAAGAGGGCAGCAACAGGAGGGATGCACTAGTGTTTATTTCAATAGAACCAGGGGTGCAGTAGTCCTTTTAATCCTGCACACTACAATAATATCAACAGGGAGGAAGATTGGTCATTATGCCGCTGAGCTCCTGGAAATTAGCAAGCCCATCTGCTGTGTACAGGCTTCACTACAGCAACCCCTTGATCCCATGAGAAGCAATATGGACGGGGCAAATTTCCAAAAAAGAGCACTATACACAGCCTCTCCTACTTGTACGTGGCATTTCATTCACTGTTAACCTATACAACTAGAATAGGTATTGCCATTTAGCTCCACACAGAGTTTGTTGGTTTTGGTCAAGAATCACACATGGCAAGTTCTGTATCTTTGTCAAGTGTCCATGAATTCTGATGAATACACCCTGAGAAGCCATCTCCCTAAGGGGTAGGTACCCTTTTTCACTACCCCCACCCGTGATCAGTCAAGCCTGCCACAGTATTCTTCACACCAGCTCTTTCCAATCTTGCTCATTTGTTGACCCAACCACAGAACTCTACTTCTTAACTAGATGACGGTCTCAAGTTGTTCCAACAGGTATAGTGACCAGCATCAGAGACCAACCACTACTTCCAGTACAGCTGCCAAGTCTTATGATATGTCCATGGAAGCTCCAGGCTGCTGCAGATATCTCCATTGCATCGTATCTGCCTAGTACGCATATCTAAATCTCAGAGAAATCTGCAAAAGAATGCCACAGTGACAGACATGCTTGTCTTTGAGCTACAGTGTCCTATCTAACATTATGCCTTGCTTAACCAATTTGTAAGTCCACCTTTAATCAAGCCCCTCATACTTCTGAATTATGTTTGATACAAGTATTAGGGCACACAATGATTGGTGAACTTTAATACATCGAATCGGTGTGGAAGGCTATGGCAACAGTAGTGGATCAAAAAAATTGACAGCTAGCTCCAATTTTTTTACCTGAAAAAACATAACAATCCAAAGCTAATGAGGAAAATTAAAGCCCTTAAAGGTTACCCAGGCTCTCCTAATAATAATATCTTACAAGTTGAGAGGGAAGGCACTAGCCAATAAAGGTCGCAACAATAGCCAGGCTGGACATGGAATGGTTCATGCAAAGGGAATCTTTTTTAACTATATAGTCATGCAAACAACACATATAAAGATAAACCAAGACTGATCTGGTTTGTGTTCTAGACTTCCTCAATATGACCTGTGTTAACCCTGTGTGTAGTAGAGTCTCAACCAGGAAAATGTGACAGAGGAATAAGGCGGCTTCCTGGTCCATGTACTTTGGAGGAGGACCCCTTTTGAGTCTAACCTTTAAAATCTACTTCTCTCAAAATTGTCACAGCGCTAAGGGTATCCTTATCTTTAAGTGAAAGATTACATGACCCACATCACAACACGCAATCTACTCAACGGTCATTTGTGGTTTCGCTTTCATAGGTTCGTTTTTTCTGAAATGTAGAAGAAAGTCGGCAACTGGGTGATGAAAAGTTAATGCCAGTCCTGATACATTTTAGAACTTTCCTGAAAGGTAGGTACTATTGTATGTGCTACAGTAGGAGTTGAGTAAACTTTAGGGATAAGCATGAAATGCATGTAATGAAAACCCTGGGGCGGTAGAAATGTCCCCTACTACCCCTGCTATACCACATCTTTACTGAACTAACAATTCGGTTACTCTAGTGATAATATAAGTATCTGTTAGTAGAGCGAAGACATCAAATGTAAAATTTTAGTTGGGGCTTCTATGGATGGAAAATCCCAGAACACAGAAACCATTACAAAAAAAACTATGAGCAAAGTAAACTGTCCTTTTTTTTTTTTTTTTTTTTTTAAACAAGCAAGAATGCTTGAATCGATCCCACCATTAAAAGTGGGAAACAAATTCTAGAAAAAATTTTTAGTCGGGAGGAGCCAATCTGTAAACTACATTAGGTGAAAAACTAACCTGAACAAGAGGCAAGATACACAGAAATGTTGTAATTAAAGCTTGTGCTTTTGAGTTTTGACTTTGCACTCAGAGGTCACAATGTACCTTTTACATAACAGAAATGCTGCTCAACATTACCATATAGAACTTCCTTGATCAAGTCAATACGTCCATTCCTTTTATTTTCAAAAAGACCGACCTGTTTTTTCGCCATGAAAATAAACGCACTTTAAAATACAAATATTTTTTTTAAAAGCGACAAAAAGACATTTGCGACCGCGCCGACCTTATTTGGGAACAGTTACGAACGCAACCCTCAATTATGCTTGTTTTTATCCCGCACATCACTTCCACACTGCAGGTACTGATCTGCCCACAGCACCGGCGAGCACACAAAAAGCACAACATGTTTTAGGAGAGGACAAAGGAATCACTTTAAACAGAAGATCGTTTGAAGTAACGAAACCAGCATGGCATGTTTTCGCTTTAAAGGAAACAAAAGACGGATTAAACAGTCTCAGCATGGCCAGGTGCAACATTTACATCCTCAGAGGTGTGCGGCAGGAGCGTTCCCAAGGTTCAATGCCACGCATGCACAAAAGCAGGAATCACATTTACCGCAAAGTATGTGATAAATTTAGATGTGTATTTATTAGCTTTTCTCTCTTCAAACACTGCTAAATAAAATGGCCTAATTCCCTTCAGTTTCAAATATAGAGCAAAAAAAAAGTAACAGACCTGCTCCTGGTTTCACTAGTTGAAGGAGGTTAGATAACTGTCTGTGGAGATGGGATCAGAGTCAGGCCAGAACCTGCTCTCAGCAATACAGCTGCGACTCAAAGTACTTTCAATGTGAGAAAATCATAACACGTCTATTGATCATGATTTTTTAATTTTGCATGGCATCACAAGCATAACATTCCCAAAGAAACGCACGGATCATTTACCAAAGAAACGCCTTCAACGTTCTAAGCCTAACTCCTATCGTCACCCCATCTTAATGCCACTCGACAAAGCAAAAGGCTATTCAATTATTTGCAAGTTTGAGTAGTGAAATGAAATGAAATGCCAGTATTTGTAAAGCGCACAGCTACCTCCGAAGTGGTGTCCCGGCGCTGGGGGTCGTCGGGAAGATTAAGCGAGCTATTGCCCAGAGTCACATGGTGCTGGGCTAACCTGCCGCCGGCACCGGTGATCGAACCGTGAACCCCGTAGTCCGGAGTCAGGCACCCTGGCCGCTGCGCCACACCTCTTCATTAGCGTGCAGTAACATGCAGAAAACAAAGAGAGCACATAATATTTAAGAGTCCAGTAGATGCGTGGGGGTGAACCTTGACCTGCCGGTCTTCAGCCACTAGCTTGTTGGCAAGCGGTCAAAGTGCATTACAAAAAGGTATGGGAACTGTGATGCTGCATGCAATGGGGCTGGGTCAGTGAGCGTGGTCACAAAATATTCTGTACTTTTTTGGGGCTTTCACAATCGGACAGCTACATATAAAACAAGGTGCAGCTTGAATGAAAAATGGATTTTAAAAAATGTTACTCTGTAGGAAATGCACTATAGTATATTATAAAACCTTTGTTGGTTAATGCACTGCAGAGGTCTGTGTGTAACCAGAAAGCCACAGGATCAAATCTTGGTTGGAGCAGTGGAGAATAAGGACTTGCGTATTTTTAATGCTAGGAGGTCACAGCCTGTGACAAAAAGCACTATGAATATGCGTCATTATTCTAAACTTGCATTACACATAGTAAGATCGATTGCTACAAAATAAGCAAAAAGGTTTAAGATAAAACGGTGCTTCCAAAATATAGATTTTAGTAATATCCAGACTGTACTTAGTGCAATTTTTTTGCATAACGGTCCCTTCAACACCTTATGAAGGGAAGTAACAGCTATATAAATACAATTACAATTAAAAGCACGCACATTCGCAGCTCAGTCATCAACTTTTTGCACTACCACTCAAGAATAAATCTTTGTCATCACAAACATTTGAGTGATTCAATCAATTAAAGCCAGTACCGGCTCCCAAGCACCCTTTACATTTGCATAATGTACTCATTGAGCATATTTCAATTTCTGTCAGGCAGCCAGGCACCCTGGCAGGAAGGCTTGTTTAGCTGTCCGCTCTGCTTCCGTTTCACAGCACAGGATGCTCACTGAATGACACTTCAGCTGAGCAATTTGAACTATCGAAATTAACCGTCCCAGGCCGGTCGTCTTTTTAAAAAAAGTAGGGAAATGGTTTTAAAATAAAATAAAGTAAGGGCACATAGTGCCCCTCCGATCCCGCTCCTTCGACCTCTGCCTGTATGACACTTCAGCTGAAGCATTTAAACTATCGGAAGGTATCTGAATTAACTGTCCCAGGACAGTTGTCTCATCACAAAAAGTAGGGGGAAGGTTCTTTCATAAATTCAAAAAGTATGGGCACATCGTTCCCCTCTGAGCCCACCCACTTCGACCTCCCGTTGGCCTAGAGAATGGTTGACAGCCGGACTGAAAATTCAGCTTGCAGCAGTGCCTGTAATGTCAGAGGCTCATGTGGGAATACAAGGAAAGCGGCTTTGTATGCTATGTGCAGTTAATAATATTTGAATATTTTCAACATGAATTGAGTTGGTCTAATAGCCATACCTTTTAGCTGGATAAAGAAGCTGCTTGTGAAAATGTTACCAAATAATATCAATCCGAGTAAGTTTAATAAACTCATCACTTTTTCCCCCCACTCAAGAGGGACAATTTCAGGTGATGTGTAAGAGGCATGGCGAGGGAGTAGAGGAGTGCCAGATTGGTTCTGCTACTCAGTTTCCTCCATACTGTTATGCAACGGTGTCGGTTTCTGTTTGTGATCATGGTGTGTGTTCATAAACCACAGTGGTCGGTGGAAAAGGGGGCGGCGTTATCTTTTTCAAACGCCAAGTGATGGCGCCATGCCGCTGGTGGCAGCAAATGCTGTGTATTTTAAGCCTGCGTGCAGAGGTAATATAGTTCGCTGCCCATCCCCCGTGGTCAATCAATAATGATCGTAATTTGGCAAATATGACCCTTGAAATCAGCTGCAGGATATTCAATAGACAGAGCGGTATAGCAACAACAAGGGATATTCAGCGTGTCAGGCAGAGTGGGAGAGAGAGATCCAACAGTTTCTTGATGTAGCTACTCCATAGTTAACTCCCAGAACTGTATTAATATCTCTGCAGACTAATATACCTGGCTATTTCACTGAATCACCTGGCAACTTCAGTGGCTACTCCACAGGGAATTCCATCATGCTTGGGGTGAGAGGAAAGGTTACTGATTTACTGCAATTAATGAAGAGTCTCAATAGATAGACAAATTGCATGTATTCTCTAATAATGGACGATAGATGTTCTTGTGGGCCTTTTAAGATGGCCACGTCAGGAGGCTCCAGTGAAACAGCACATAGAACTGTGATAGCGAACATCCTAGTCTAGTGCCTCGTATTATAATCTGATTGGATATCGTTCCATTTACATGTATTACATGTGTGTGAGCATCTTTTACCGATCCAATATTATATTTAAAATATTCTATAATTTTGCCTCTAATATCACTGCAGAAGGCGCTGTCAGGGCTCCAGGACGAAGTCTTCAGGAGAAGGCTCTGCCGACTACACTTGGCGAGCACATGGTTAGCGTTGCAGGTGAATGACCAGACCGCATCCTAGCAATATGTTGGATAGTGTGCATCCTGCCACTCGCAATTTTTATAGTTTGCCAAAAGTCTAGGCAGGGACACATGTTATGCAGGTGGGATGTGCGAGTGCCCTCTCGTAATTAACTGTGTCTTTCTCTCCAAACTATAAGGACATGACATTCCAATACAGTTCATAATGCTGTTGATGAAGCCCTTGGAGGACAGGCCCCCTTCACTTCTCTAGTTGGAGTATAGTCTAGAGCAGTAGAAAAGTCTCCACCCAATATCACCATACCTGGTGAAAGCTGATGTGCCCTGTTCCAAATCATTTGGTAACATTCTGGATCGTCTACAGCAGGACCATACGCATATATGACAGTAAACTGTTTGCCATGCATGATACACTGCGCAATGAATTACTTATCTTACCTGGTCATCTTCCACTGATCTAATGAGAGTAAATGGAACACATTTTTTACCGGGATTATTACTCTATGGGCATAGGTTGTATAGGACACTGCACATCTAAATAATGCCATTCTTTTAGCAATTAATAGACTCAATCTCTGGGATAGAGAAGTTTCTTGGGGCACAGCAATTTCTATCTCAAGCTATCAAGATATGATATGCTCATTCTTGAGGGGTTTTCAGCGAATTATTTATTCCACTCACATTCCGCGTAATAAGATGATATTCATTTGCACTCGTTGTGCGCTCCGATTAAATAGGGGTGTAATATGAAAGGCTCATATATAAAGTACGAGATAAGCTGAATGTCTATCTACACGTCATCTTGACAGTACTAGGAAGGGAGTACTGATATAATGGCACCAGAATGGTCATTAATGTACCTGTTGCCACACTCGCCCCCTCCCTCTTTCCCCATTCCTCAGCACCATCCACCTCCGCCCTTTCTTTCCAATGACATGCATGGAGCAACTGCACATACTGCATGAAACGTCACAGTGGTTGTGCCGCCGGTCAAGGCTACTTAGATTCTACACTAACATTATACTCATGATAATGCATAGACTCTTGTAATATCGTGTCTTTTGAGCACTTTGTTCTTTTGCGACTCCCCTTTGCATTTACCCTCTGGCCATGGGTCCTTTCTCTTTTTTGTGGAACCGATACTGAAGTAATTGTTGCAATACTGCTGCCTCTTTGACGTCCCAATAGATCAGGGGTCTCTAACCTTTTCTATAGTGAGAGCCACTTCTGATCGGTGAAAATCATCGTGAGCTACTAAAGGCCAAGCAAATTGTGCATTGCTCCCAGAGAGCCCACACGGTCAGCGTCATTGACTTTAACCCTAATTTTCATATGTACAATTTGTTAAAATGCATCCCTCTGAAAAGATCACCATGATTAATATGTGTCACATTGAGATTTGAGTTCTATGCCTGTTAACTTGACCTTATCACAGACATGTGGGAATGTTTATGAGAGACCCAACTATGGCAGCATCTCTTGTCTTGGGACATATTGCAGCCATCATCAGCCTGAGAGAAGAACTTTTGAAGCGAGCTGTGTACCTTGCAGATGCCCAAAGGGAAAACAAGGCCGTGCACACGTTCCTCAAAGAAAGGGCAGAGATGCAGTCTCTTTAAATAGTGAGTGCTGAGGGTTCAAAGGTGTCCAGCAGTGGAGCTTCCAGCAATCTCAGCCTCTGATCTAGTAAGAAGGGAAACCCAGTCTGAAACATTAAGTGAAGAAGGAAGTTTCAAGTGAACACTTAGATAGTAAAATAACAAGAATTTGCAATGCAAAAGGTCTCGCATTTATAAGAGTTTGAGCTATTGGCATTGTAAAATTACAATGTCTTTTATTTATGTTTTGGTTTTAAAACAAATAAAAGGCATTGTCATTTACGTCAGTAGCATAAACTCGCATAAAAGCAGTGTGTGGAGTGCAGCAGCGTGCGGCGAGCAGCAGTGTGCGGCGAGCAGCAGTGTGCGGCGTGCAGCAGTGTGCGGCGTGCAGCATGCAGCAGTGAGTAATGCAGCAGTGAGTAGTGCAGCAGTGTGTGGCGTGCAGCAGTGTGCGGCGTGCAGCAGTGTGCGGCATGCAGCAGTGTGTGGCATGCAGCAGTGTGTGGCATGCAGCAGTGTGCGGCGTGCAGCAGTGTGCGGCGTGCAGCAGTGTGCGGCGTGTGGCAGTGTGTGGCGTGCAGCAGTGTGTGGCAGTGTGTGGCGTGCAGCAGTGTGTGGCAGTGTGTGGCGTGCAGCAGTGTGTGGCAGTGTGGGGCGTGCAGCAGTGTGGGGCGTGCAGCAGTGTGGGGCGTGCAGCAGTGTGGGGCGTGCACCATGCAGCAGTGTGCAGCAGTGTGTGGCGTGCAGCAGTGTGCAGTGTGCGGTGTGCAGCGTGCAGCAGTGTGTGCCATGCAGCAGTGTTTCGTGTAGCATTGTGCGGCGTGCAGCAGTGTGTGGCGTGCAGCAGTGTGTGGCGTGCAGCAGTGTGCGGCGTGCAGCAGTGTGCGGCGTGCAGCAGTGTGCGGCGTGCAGCAGTGTGTGGCGTGCAGCAGTGTGCGGCGTGCAGCAGTGTGCGGCGTGCAGCAGTGTGCGGCGTGCAGCAGTGTGCGGCGTGCAGCGGCATGCAGAAGTGTGTGGCGTGCAGCAGTGTGCGGCGTGCAGCAGTGTGCGGTGTGCAGCAGTGGTGCGAGGCGTGCAGCAGTGGTGCAAGGCATGCAGCAGTGGTGCGAGGCGTGCAGCAGTGGTGCGAGGCGTGCAGCAGTGGTGCGAGGCGTGCAGCAGTGGTGCGAGGCGTGCAGCAGTGGTGCGATGCGTGCAGCAGTAGTGCGAGGCGTGCAGCAGTAGTGCGAGGCGTGCAGCAGTGCGAGGCGTGCAGCAGTGCGAGGCGTGCAGCAGTGCGAGGCGTGCAGCAGTGTGCGGCGTGCAGCAGTGTGCGGCGTGCAGCAGTGTGTAATGCAGCAGTGTGCGGCGTGCAGCAGTGTGCGGCGTGCAGCAGTGTGCGGCGTACAGCAGTGTGCGGCGTACAGCAGTGTGCGGCGTGGTTTGTAAACAACAAGAAAAGCAGACATCAAAGGAAGGGTGGGAGGGAACAAGCATATGGGGTGTGAGTTATAACGAAAGTTAATTGTTGTAAGAGGGGATGCAGGAAGTGAGGTCGAGCGCGCGCTGGTGAAAGCAGTCTGCTGCTTTCAAGTCCGATGCCAGATGCCAGCTTCGCGATTGAATGCCTCACATGCACTGGCCATGAACCGCATTCCTAAGGTCTTGTGCCCCTTACTAAATCTCTCTGAATGCGTGAGGCGGCGCACGGGCAGGAAGTAGCTGGTGGCAAATGGAATGCGCATGGTTGTGCGCGTAACCACCACCCGATCCGCCTGGGAAGCCTTTGGGAGCATTTTCTGAAGCCCCTACATAAGTCTCGCTGAGCGATCACTTACGCGATAGCCAGGCGAGACCTAAAAACGGTTCCATTTCAGCATCTTAAAAGGGATTTTAAAAAGGAAGCACTTGTTTTCATCTTATTTACATGACCTCCAGCCGAAGGTATTGGGATGCTTTACATGGGAACTAATCGACTAGGTAGCGTTCATTTTTTTAGGAAGGGAATCACAAGATTTGGGCCAACGTTGAGACTCGAACCTGGTTCCCCAATTCTAAATTCGGCACCTCTGACTGTAAGGCCGCATCTGCTTTTCAAACTCACTTCTCTTTCTCTATTTAGAGAGCAAAAATTAATACATACAGCGGAAATGAGCACAAATCAATTTACACTGACAGTGTGAAAAAAGCTGACTAAACAGAGAAAAGTTCAATGATACATACAGTTGGTACAGCTAAAACTTTAAACTATAGGACAAGCTCAAATGTAATAAAACAAAGGCAGATCTACAATTAGCGAGGAGGAAATACATGAGCAAGACGAAGATTTGAGTGAAGGGCGTAGTCAGGCTGTTTTCGTTTAATCATTGTGCCTAGGCCCTAGTAGTCACAATGATTAAATTAAAGCAGCGTTTCAGCTTTTTTTTAATAAATAAAATTCCTCTTTTAAAATTTCTCACAACGTTTCACACAGATCTTTTTATAATTAAGTACCTATCACATGATGGAAGTCATGGCGCTGCTAGGCTCACACTGGTTGTGCTCTTGTGCTGAGCACCGCACCACCTGCGTGGTATACAAACCAAAGTCCTGTGCCTTATAATGAGACTTCGGTGTCAAGGCTGCCGATGCAGGTCTCAGATGCTCCAGCCACACATGTTGTGCTGGATGTAAATTTTGTGCCGAGCTGCTGAAGGCGGACAGTGTGGTTCCCGGTGGGCAGTCTAATTCTGCTTATGCAGGGCTTAAGGAAGGACGTCACCCGCTTAACCTCTCCACGACCTAGCCAACCCTAATTCAGCCAATCTGAGCAGCTGGTTTGGGTGAGGCCTCAAATTAGGCAAAACAATAAAGATGGGCTCAAAGGGGATGTTAGACCGCGAGCTACTCAAAGGGTATCGGCGAGCTACCAGTATCTTGCGATCGACTGGTTGGAGACCAATCTCAGCGTATCCCATATTATCACATCTCTACTATGATGTAGTTTCCTGTGCCCTGAAATCCATTAGTGGACTAAGAAACTGCTGTTTATCATCGTATTGCCTTGTTCCATACTTGTACTTCAAGCTATACATGTATTTAATGGAATTTTAGACACGCTTCCTTTGTGCTAATTATTACCAGATGACAGGCTAAAATGAACTGCTTCATATCTTGCATTACTGACGATGATGAAGAACATTGTCATTATTACTTATGTTTTTGGTCTGGTCTAATCTTTACCTTGAAAATTTAAATAAATGCAACAAAAAGGGATGTAGTGATGCTATAGCAGAGGTCTTCATACTTTTTTTTTGCTCGAGTCCCCCAAAGGAAAATGTTAAAGTCAGCACCCCACCCAAAACTTTATGGCAAGGATTAGGGCAGTGGGAGGGAAAAGGCTGCGCTCAGAGGCAGAGCTTATGAGATCATTTCATGGATACTTTTTCTGTAGCACACAACCCACAATAAATGGGAGTTTTAGAATAGGGCAAATTCATCAAACAAAACCAAAAAGACTCTATCTCCTGGGCCCGAATGCACCTGCACCTACTGCACTAATGATAGCGGATGCCCTGAGTAGCAGTCTATCTCCACTGTCTTTCACCTCTTTCTCATCTTACCTGATCACTACTCCAATCTTAAAACATCACTTTCATTTGGGAGTTTTATATAGCATGTTCTCGGTCCAGGGGTATTTGAACACTTTAGATGAGCCCAGTTACATTAAACAAGGTGAACTTCATTTTCTTTTATTTATTTAGGCACGGGGAGATTAAGTGATTTGCCCAGAGTAACAGAATGGTGAATTGAATTGTTCAACCCCACCATATGGCTTGGTCCTACCCTGCCACATAATTTCACCGGCCTTGAAATTAGTTGGTCCCTCATACCGCTCGACCCTGTGCACCAAACAAAGGCTGCTTGGGAGCTAGTATAGACTTTAACTGGTGGAGTCACTTGCAGCTCCACCGGAATAAAGATGTATTCTTCTTGAGAGGTAATGTAATGGTGTTACCAGTTGAGTTCTGGAGTGCATGCTTTTAATGGACACATAAAATAGCTTCTAGGTATAGTCCGATTACTTATTACTAAAATACACAGCTATAACTAATAATTTACATATGCGCATTGCTCTTTGCCACAGACTGGTTCCTCATAGCCTTATAAAGACACAAGTCACTGTTCCCTACTGCGGCATGCAGGATTCAAGTCTGTGACTCTTTGGTCACGCCCATATATCTGCACTGTTAGATTGGCGAACTAAAGTTTCATAATGTAAAAAAGTACATTTTCCACCGGCTGGTTTAACTTGCATTTTTCATTAAGAGAGCATCTGCTGTTTTATTTCTATGCAGTTACCAGACAGCAAAAAACATAACAAAATAGCTACTAAACATTTTTTCATTTTACCCACATTTTCTTTTACTCAGACGGCCTCCTTCACTGGCTCTGGCACTCAGAATTACAGTTCCACATTTCTTTCCACTTCAACCTCTGCATTTAAATGAAGACAGACTGGAAACGCAGGAAACAAACAAACAAGGTCACGCTTCCAGGTCACCTTCAGTTGCAAGTCCTTGCAGACACATTTGGGCCTCCAAGGGATCCCAGTAACGGACCCTCAGGGGGGCACGCCCCATAGTTTAACGACACATGTGCTACAGTGTTCTAGCCAATGTTCCTCTCATGTCTTGTGAAAGTCTGAATGTAGATAATACAGGTGTGTGTCTGTATGTATGTGTAACAGATACCAACTCTTAACCACCCTACTGTTCAATTTGACCCCACCAGTGCGGATTTCCCAAATATGTCAACGTGATACGGATCTCCCACCTCTTCAAGTAATACAAAAAAAATACTAAAGGTGACTTTAATACTATACAAAACAGGAACATAATCTGCAAGAACTTGAGGGTATTACCCTGTGAGGGAACCAAGAGTGCCAGTCTTATCTCCACTCAAGGGCAGAGGTGGTCAGAAGATTCATTATGCTTTGGCAAATCATATGTCCCAGTTCTTCATGTGCCACATCCAAATCGCTGCTGCAGCAAATGTAGTATGCGGATGCAAGATGGTATTTAGGCATTTAGCATTATCTGCGTCTTTATACTTGCTATATTCATCCGATCTATTAAGCCTCCAGCGGCCAGTGATCTTGGGTAGGTGTAGTTGCAGCGCGACCAGGTCACAGTCTGAATCGCCGGGACTGCTCAGTTTGTTTTCCTTGTTAGGTGGTAGATGCAATACTATTCCATATCACTCAGATGATCCTCTGCGGAGGTAGCAGTGCCATTTCTCAGTCAGTCCCTACTTAGCCTTTTCTCGTTGAGCAGAAATGCCATAGTTTGCTGGAAGTTGATAAAAATGTGGCCTTGCCACTGACGTTTAATCTCGGGCAGGCTGGATATAAAATGCCATATTCAATACCAAACACATGCAGATTTGTTTATAGGGGGATATTCGTGCCTGGCTTCCAGTTCTTCGAAGGTGAAGTCTGGCAATATAGTAATGCGGGAGCACATTATTTCAATCAATGACATTTAGAAGGCAGGCAAGTATAGATTGAGCAGGTAGGTGCTCCTGGTGGTGGTCTTGGTGCCAATGTTCGGTGAGCTCTTTCCACTGTCAATCTGCCCCAAACATTGTTGCCAGCATTTTTTCCACATATCGTTCCAGTCCGCCAGTATTTGCCGATTCGTGTCCCAAGAATGTGGAGCTTGTTGCTCTTTGACTTGGCCTCCTTCCTCGTGAATGATAGCTGTTTTGCATTAAAACATGCTCATGAATACACACACCCAATCAGGATGGAAGAATCATTGGGAAAGCCAATAGGTTTTGGTTCTGGGATCCATTGACTTTGTAACCAAGGAGGGACAAGGAGCCAAGTTTATGAGGTCCTGCTCGTAGGCACCAAGGAAGTACTGTATGAGGAAATGAGCAGTTCCTAGGGATAGCTGACTAAGAAGGGGGAGGGGGGGGACGGGGAAGAACAGGTCTTTCTTCAAAATGCCCTCACACACCCCAAAGGATGTCATGCTTCATCATTTGGGCATTTGCCCCTCGTCAGGCCGGCGCTGCAATGCCTGACGGGCTCCCGAAACCGGGGCTCTTTATCGGGGATCTTTTGAAGAAGCCGTAAGGGTGCGTGTCGGTGTGAGGGCTGGGTAGTGCACAAGGTGTGAGGTAAGTAAAAAGGTATAGAGCCGTCCTACTTAATTCAAGTTTTAATTATTGAGGTAGCTCCAGCCTAATTAAAAATATGTGGAAGCCCTGTATAGGAGTAATGTTCCTTAAGGGCTAATCAAGAGTGGATGTGGTCAACATGTTTCGTGCCCCTGCTGCCCCAGAAGGCGTCAATGGCACTTCGTCAGGACCAAATTGAAAGTGTGAGGTGAGTGCACTACCGTTTAGCACTAGTTGCTACAAACGGTAGGGGGTATTAATTAGGAACTGGTACTGGGGTATAGAGAGACCTGTGGGAGAAGGGAGATAAAGGGAATAAAAACAACAAGGAATGGGGGAAGAAAAACACAACCAACGGTTAGACCAGCCTAGAGGCATACAATACATGCACTGGAGGGTGATAGGGTCAAAAACACCCAGGTGATGTTTAAAAGTGAGTTCACTGTGTTGTCTCAAAGGTCCGGCCAGTGGGTGAAGGTAAACGGGGTCGATACGTCGTGGCTATATCAGCGACATGGTGCCAGGGGTGGTTGTACGGCAGCGGACCCAGTGTAGCGTGATCGTGAATACGCCGGAATATAGGCGGTAATGAGCTCTCATGTGGCTAAATAGAAGAACCAATTATATTCATCTTAACAATCGTAATAGTTGGTCCAAGATTCTCTATAAACGACCGTCACTATGCACATATGTATTGACAAAACAATTATTAAATAAAACGGATCATGGTAAACCAGAAATTTGACTGACTATTGGTATAAAGGGGCTGAAAAACAGCCAGTCTAAAGGAAAAAGGACTAATGGTGAATTTTTAACCGACATCAAGGCATGCAATTGAACGCGCTAGTGTCAAAGGTATACTGAGAGGGGCACACGGCAAAGACTCACCCCTCGTGACCTAGTCCCGGCTGACGGGGATAAGACCAGAGCACATTAGTTGCTCCGGTATCTACGAAGACAAAATAGGTAAAAAGATCAAAATACACCCACACGGTCGCAAATCCTGAGCGGCGACAAAGCTTACCGTCTAGATCCAGACAGGCGATGAGTACTCACAGAAGTAGACGAGCAACTTGCCGATGTCCTACCCTCGCTCTGGGCCCCGTAGGGAATGCTTCCGGGGGGTATCCTTAAGTAACGCTGTTAGAAACGTCCTTAAACGTAGCGGCCATTTTGGATAGGGCTACCTTGGCGCTTCTCTCAGATGACATCCGGGAAGAGGTTGCGACCAGAGTTTGATCGTGGCAGCCATGTTGTAACGGGGAGAAGAATTGATTTGGACTGAGGAGTATCGATGTTTATCATATTTGAAGGGAGAAAATTGTCATCTTTATTACGTGTGGGGTGAAGACAGCTGGCCAAAGGTGATGTTTATGTTATTAAGTGGTTTATTAAGTGATTTTTAAGAAATGTTATAAATCGTGAAGTTTCACGATGTGGGTAGTAAAAAACCACATGGGGACAAAACCAAAAATAATCATTAACCAGAAGGCAGCCTATGTCAGCTGTCGAGGGGAAATGTAAAAAGGAGACTCTCAGGAGTTAAGGTTAACATCATTCTGAAATGGCATGGGTGGGCTAGATTTAATGATTCAGTTCAGCCCAAGGTATATCATCATTCAAACCCCTTGAGTGTGACCCCAACTTGAAAACCCAGCATTGTTCCTTCCTAAACAGGGCTTCTTTTGTGATGGTAGGGAAGGCCTCTAGAATGGTCCATTCTAGGTCATTTGGGGTGTGGTTATGTTCCACATAATGTGAACACATTTTGGTATTAGTTTTTTTACAACGTACATTACTTCTGTGTTCAGTTAATCTTGTTTTTACTGGACGTGTGGTCATCCCAATGTATTGTAAAGAACAGGGACACGTAATGAGGTAGATGCAGTTATGTGTATTGCAGTTTGTGTGTTTTTTCTGGGTCCAGATCCAGTTGGTAGTGAGTTTAACAGTTTTTGTTGCTCGGGTTTGTGGACAAACCACGCATTGACCACAGGGGTAGTGTCCGCTAACCGGAGGTAAATTCCATAGGGTAGTGGGACCTGTAGGGGCTGATTTTTTGGGTCTGGTGTTAATGAGGAGATCCTTGATATTAGCTGTGCGTTTGAAAGCAAATCTTGTTTTTTTTAAGGACAGGTCGCCCGAGTCTAGTATTCTCCAGTGTTTGTTGATGACGCTTTTTAACATATTAGACTCTGAGGTAAAAGTGGTCACACATGTAATGAGGTCTGAATCTGGTTTAGTCTGAGTCAAGAAGAATCGATCTCTTAGTATTGCGCGCTCGTTTTTGTGCATTGCTAATGATACGAGCAGGATATTGTCTCTGAGCTAGATTAATGCTGAGTTCAGATGCTTGTTTTTTGTAGTTTTCTATCTGGCTACAGTTCCTACGAATACGTAAGAACTGTCCGTAAGGGAGATGGTCCTTAAGTGCCTTGGGATGAAAACGATTGTATTGTAAGGGACAATGGCTGTCAGTGGGTTTTTTGTAAGTGATAGTCTCCAAAGTTCCCATGTTTTTAATGATAGTCAGGTCAAGAAATGGTAGTTCCTGTTCAGAACAGTTAGCAGTGAATTTTAGGAAAGGGTTTAGATCATTGATCCATGATAAAAAGTTTGGAATCATGTCCGTACTGCCCTTCCAGAAGATTAAGATGTCATCGATGTAACGTCTCCATAGGAGAACGTTACTCGAGAAAGGATTGGTATCCGTGAGTACATGCCTTGCCTCAAAGTCTGACATGTAAAGGCATGCCAGACTCGGGGCGAAGGTACTGCCCATCGAGGTACCTTGGGTCTGATGGAACAGCTGTTCCTCGAATTGAAAGAAATTCTCAGTGAGAGCGATGTTGGCACACTCCCTGATAAAGCTCACGGGGGTTGGTGAGTCCCAGTTGGTATTGAGCAAAATCGTCTCCACCACCTCAAGAGTATTGAGCTGAGGGATATTAGTGTATAGGGCCTCCACATCCAGTGTAAGAAGTACATCTGGTTGTGGGCCCTCCAAGTTAGTTAGTTCAATCAGTTTCAGGACATCTCTGGTGTCTTGGAGGAATGTAGGGGTGGTCCGAACTAGTGGGCGTAAGAAATGATCACAAAATTTGGATAATGGTTCCAAGAGAGACCCTATACCAGAAACAATAGGTCTCCCGGGGGGTGGGGAGACCCCTTTGTGAATTTTTGGCAGTGTGTAAAAGTAGGGTAGTCTTGGGTTAGTATTTACTAAAAACTCTGCTTCGTTTTTAGAGATCCAGCCTTGGTTTAGTGCCGCTGTGACCATTGAACTTATTTTGGTAGAGAGGCGTGGCGTGGGATCTATAGTAAGTGGTGTATAGTAGTTAGTGTTCTGTAATTGGCGTAGACATTCCGTCCGGTAGTCTGTGCTGGCCATAATAACTATAGCACCGCCTTTATCTGCTTCCTTGATGGTTATGGAAGCATCATTGGATAATGTTTTTATGGCTATCGCTTCTGCATTGGTAATGTTGGAGAAATTCGAAGTATGGCGTTTTTCAGATATTTCTTTCAGTACTGCTTTTTCGAAAGTCAGGACTTCTGGTGGTACCATACTGGTTGTTGGTGTGAAGGTTTTCGTAAACCGGTGTCAGTTGGAGGTAAATTCGGTTGGTCGCCAAAGTAAGCCTTAAGGTGGATTTTCCTAAAGAGGTTTTGAACTTCAAGGTTCGTACGAAAGGAATCCGCTTTTGGAGTGGGCACAAATCCTAGGCCTCTTAAGGATATTGGTTTCTGTGTTAGTGAGAGGACGATCTGATAAATTGACGATTAGTTTCTCTTCTCCTGGTGACTTCGCAGTTCCATGTGCAATGTTTGTTGTTGCGCCTGATACTGCCATTGTACTTGTTTCGGTTGGTTCTGTGCGCCTCTTCTTCTTCTGCCTCGCCCCAGCCTAAAAAAGGTTGTGGTTGGAAGGGGGGAAAAGGGGGTGGTGGTCCTTGTGGGTATTGCCACATCGGTGGTCCATGGAATGGAATTGGTCCTTGGAAAGGAGACTGTCCTTGGAAGGGCAACGGTCCTTGGTAAGGTGGTTGACCGTATCCGTACATGGTATTGGTTGGTCTTCTAGGTTGTTGGTTGTGATGTTACGTGCCTTGCGACTCGGAACTAGAGTTGCTTCCTGAGGAATTTGTTTGTCGGCGTGAATTGGTGCTATCATCGGATAAGTAATCGTCTCCTGAAGGTACAAAATCATCCTTTAAATAAGGGTATATCTTTTCCTTGCTGAACCGCGTGATGTCCTTCTGGAGCTTCGTTACTTTTTGTCTCATCAAATAGTCTTTATTATCATTAATTTCTTTTGTGATTTCTGCCAATTTGGCCTTGAAGGCGGCGTTAGCAATATTTGCCTTCATGGTACCTTCTGCTATGGTGATTCACTGAATAAGTTCATCTGCCAGTCTTTTTGCAGTCTTGATAATGAGTACCAAAAGGTCCCTGGTACATTTCCATGCCACCAGGGAACATTCTTCCTTGAATTGTTTATCCTCTAGGAAGATCCTTGGGGTATTGGTGACAATCAATCCATTAGGTGCTATGTTTGCACGTAAGTATTCTGTCATGATGGCACCATGCATGATGACTTTGCCAATGGCTCTTCAGAATGCTGAACGAAGCAGGTCATGTTATTCTGATGATGCGCGCATGCATCGTAGTACAGTTGCCATTTTCTTTTTCACTTACTGATCCAGGGCGACACTTGGGTCAGTAAATACATAAATAAAAATAGCGTTTTGAGAAAAAAAATGTTTTAAATATAAAAAAGACTGCAGGGCAAACAAAGTAGGAGATGGTGTGGGGAGCAGGTCGAGGGGGTGGAGGGAAAGCAGTTAACTAGGGAGACAGCAACACGGAGAGAAACACATGATGAGTTGGGGAGTGGGGAGAAGAACATGGAGCATTGGGGTGTGAAGGAGAAGCACTCGAAAGAGTGCAGCACACAATGGTGACGAGAACATGGGGAGCGAAGGGAGAAATAAACAACAGAGAACACAACGGGTGGAGTTCTTAATCAAAAAGAAACAAAGTAGTTCCCTAAAAGTCAGCAGTGGAAGGACACAAATCAGCCAAATTAAGAGGATATGCTCCATGGTAGGAATAAACACAAGATAGAAAATGTATGCTATCAAATACAAAGCAAGGAAATGAGAGTTACAAGCCCATCAAAGGTAAGCAAAGGGTGGCGGTTAAGCAGACTGTACGTTCTTGTTAAATGAACCATTGGTGTTTTTCAACCAAACAGCTCCACTGTCTGATAAGCTTGACCTAAAAAGTACTGCTGCTAGCATGTACCAACAGGTGAAAGCTATTAGTATTAGTCATGGTGACATGATATGTTCTTACACACAAAACACACTAAATTGGAACTCATACACATGATTATGAGGTATTTCAGTGCTATGAGGCCCTAACAAAATGTCTGCCACTAAGATGATCTTGGGTGAACAGTTTCAATCTAAAAGTGCTAGGACACCGTCTGACGGTGTGGGATTTTTGAAGTACGAAAATCAAAGAGGAAAGCTCACAGTCACAGTGTAGAATCAGTCATGCTAAGTACTTACCTCAAAAACAGCAATTTGCTCTGGAGTCGCTCCTGAAACAAGACACCTCGTTTGTACCCTGCCTTCGGTTCCTGCTTAGGTTACGACAGCAAAGGCACTCCGTCTTCTGTTTGTATTACTAGAGCTTTTCAACTGTACATTGTATAATGTTTGCTTTACGTATTAGCAGTTTCACTTGGATATTTTGTATACCATTGCGACTTAGTTTGCATCAACGCCAGCCTATACCATTCACATCACTATCTTCTACACCCTCTTTATACTTTCACTACCCACTAACAAAGGAGATGCATTTTTCTGTGAAATGCAGTTCGATTCCGCGTGGTGGAACGCGGGCTGAGCTAATGAAAAAGCCCTGCAGTTAAATACATTTATGATACAGGCTCACACTGTTTGAACAGTCTGAACAAGTGACTTTTAGAGAGAAACTCGGGCCTCGTTTTATAAATCCTTGAGGCAGCTTAAGAAATTAAGAGCATTTGGATAATGAGAGAAAGCAGGTATTCATATTTATTTTTAACTGAGCTTACAGCTTAACTGCCGACAGTTTTTACAGGAAAGTGGCAAATTCCTCGGAACGGGCTTATAACTAATAATATTAAGCCCCCACTTGGATATCAGCTTCTTAGGAGAGGGAGTCTCCTTTGAAAACCTTGAAATAAATAATGAATGGCTGAAACAATGACAAGTCAGATTGGGTACTTCAAAATATGCGCTACCACATAAATTAACCCTTAAAGAATGAAGGGGAAGTGTTGAAGTGTGTGTTAGTGTTAATAACCACAGGAAGTGGGGAGGGGGGGTGGGAGTAATAACTCCTGGAGATGCAGAACATCCAAGTGTGTGGAAAAATTGTTCTATCCTCCATTCACATATCCTAGAGGTCCGAAGGAAAAAAGAACTGCCCCTACAGCTGTACTTCAAGAGTCAGGTTGTTAAATTAAAGAAGGCAAAGCAGAGATTAAGTACATTTCTTTGAACCTACAAACACGCATTGGAAAAGCCAACAGGTCTTGCCTATCCACGAGCTATTTGCTTTACCAATGTCTCTTAGCCATATTGTATAGCAGCACAGCTGCTGTCCTGCATGTCTAAAAGTTAGGAAAAAAAGGACTATGACGCGGCCAAGGAGAGGTGGGAGGGGAAGAATCAACACGGACAAGGAGGGGTGGAGTGGAAGAAGCAACACAAACAATAGGGGATGCAAGGGTGAAGTAGCAACATGGGCAACGACGACAGAGGAAAAAGAAAGAAATAGCACCTCGATCACAGAGAAAGCAGTGGAAGGACCCTAATCAAGATGAAGCAATCAGTACTTGGTCCATGCGCCACACAGAAGAAGAGGAAGAGAAGCTGGTATGTGCTGGCCAATTAGGAGGCAGCAAGAAGCCAATGAATTGTAATCAATAGGAGTGCTCCATGCCTCTTGTAGTATACAGTATCTCTCACAAGTGACAGCGCATGCAAGCTGACTTAGGTGATATCTAAAAAGCGAGAGAAGGTGGAAGAAGGTCCAAGTGGGAGAACTTTAGAAGAAATGACATACAGAGACTGCGTTCCACAGGGAACTCCTATTCAGCTTACAGTACCATAAACAAACCTCAATCTTCTATCATTTTTGAGTCAGGCCTCTCTTGACTTTATACGAACCCCACCCCTTAAAAACAGTTTATAAAATCCTTATGATATGGTGTCTTTAGGTATCAGTGTTAATTAGGCTGGTGCCAACCCAATGCCAAAGCAAACAGGTTCAACCATGGAAAAAACTATTCTGCACGTGCTGTAGGAGTTTATTCTTTAAAAAAAAGAAAATAAATTAGACATTAAAATACGTAATTTTTCCCCTGGCACACTAATCACACCCTTTCCTTAACAATAATTAAGTTTATTAGGGTAAACAGGTGTCAATGTACATCTGATATAACAATTTCTTCTAGTACAAAACTATCGAGCTGTGATAGGCCTCCATTATAAGCACTTCCACTTTCTGTCACAACTAGGAACACTAAAGCCATTAATTGCAACAAATGCCCAGTTCCCCTCCGATAATGTTCTCCTCTCTCCGAAGCCAACGGAATAGGGATTAGTAACGAGAATGTCTCTCACTTTTGAGGTGGTGTGGTGAAATGATTAACGCACTATGTTTGCTGTCATAAATCTAATGTCCGGCTGATCATGGGAAAATCCCTTACCAAGTCTCAGAAGTGCTCAATCTGTAAAATGGAAGAGGTTAAAAAGTAGAACATCCACACCATAAATTAGAAAGTCAGCCTTTGCCCCTAACCCACTAAGTGAGCATTAAAGAATGGCTCATTTTTTTTTTTTAAGTAGGCTGATAATCACGAGTTACTGTGGCCAGTAATAGCAGTCACCAGCAAAATCACAATTACAAGTTGTGTGGGACTGGTGTAAATCACAAGTTTTCACCCAGACTTTTTGCCTGCTGAAAGCAAGCTAAACGTCTAGATTACACTTCAAAATGGGGAGCAAAATACAGAATTTTGTGGGTACACAAAATTTTGGCATGTCAGTTCCTATTTGTCAGGGTGATGGAGCAAGGATTCGTAAAAGAAACTTGCTTGGATGCAATCCTCTCAAATAACATGTAACAATGTAATTAATCTGTTTTGTAAATACTAAAACCGCAATACACCATGAACACTTTTATCTAGGGGAAGCTTGTCAATGTGCATTACTAACCTGTAACTTGAATGTTCTAAAATGGCCGACAAAACGCGGGATTTATATTGCGCATGCGTCTACTGCATCTACGTAGTATGACACTGTCGCTTTTTGTGGGAAACTTTTGCAGCTGCGCAATAGCACTAAAAATGGCTGCTTTGAACTCACACGCGAATGCACCTGCTGTTGATAAACTAAAACTCGTAAGCTGTATTAAACGAATGCAAAATATTTAAATAAGTAAATGGGGATAGAGTAGAGATAAGTGGTTTACAGTGAAATCATTTGTTTCTGTGTTCTAATGTGTCTTTTTCTGATTTTATTATTAGCTCTTATTTGGGCCTCGGAGAGTGACTGGAATCCCTACTACGCAAATGCTCATAAAGATTAGCCGAAGCCCATGACGGCACCCATGTCACTCAGTCAAGGACACCTTGAATGAAGAAGCCTGGGAGAGTCGACTGAATGACCTCAGCGAATGCAACAATGTTGAATAAAATGTTTAATTTACTGAGTAATGTGAAAAGCGTGTGGGAATAAAGCTATGGGAAAAGAAAATTAAGGGGCGGGCACATAGACAATTGTTCATGGAGAAATGTAAAAATGTAAATGGTGTGATGAACTCACCTCCTCATCCCAACCAATCAGAATTGGGAAAGACCCAAGAATTGATACTTGGCGGGGGTTGGGGGGGAGGGGGTGTACATAAATCAAGAACAGTATAATTGAGGTAAGATGGCTAGAGACTTCGTCCGACTTGTCAGATCTGTCATTCCGACTCGTCACTGACCCAACGCGTATGCAGCTCCAGTTCCTGTCCGAGACGCTGTCTCAGACTCTGCTGCTGCTAGAAACTCTGTCCGAAAGTTTGAGATTCTGATCGATAACTCTATTCATCTAGAGCAGAGGTCTTCAAACTTTTGGGTGCCGAGACCCCCCTGTCAACATTTTCAGTCGTAAGGACCCCCTCCTAACAAACATTTCTAAACCTGTAAGCAGGGCTTCTGGAATTACGAGGCAGGTGAGGACCAAATTACACGACAGGCTTGACTACATTGTGTGGGAAAAAAATTTAGATAATGTTATGTAATGCCGCGTTATTTTGGGATAGAATTGCTTCATTATTTTGACATTTGTTTGCACATAGTAACACTGAGGAAAGATTTCACCCCATCAGTACCAGTTTATAACTAAAATACAGCAATTAACATCAGAAAGATGTCTAGTCAACCTTTGTGATGGGCCTTCCATGCAGGAATACGTGCTGCCACATTAGAAGCTCACTTGGCCCTGGCCAGGAGCAGCAGGGGTCCATTAAAACCCTGGCGGTCTTGTGTAGAGTTAAGCAATTTACCCATGTCGCTTTCCTCTCACCCCTCCCTTCCATCCCTCTCTCCTCTCCTCTCCCAATCCCGATCCCTCTCTCACTTTGCAGGCCATTTTCTTTAACCCCTTTTTACAACTTCTGAACTCTCCCCATTCAACTTCTCACTTCACCCTTAATCACCTTTTGCCATTCTGTCTTTTCACTGCCCTCATCTCTAACAGTTTCTCACATTTATCTCATGGCCTCTCTGGCCCGTCACCTCCCAGGCCCATCTGCACTTCTCATTCACCTCATTTTCTGTTATTTCTGATATTTATATGTGTTGATCATTTTCATTGCTTAATTTTACTCGCAAGAAAGTGTCACTCATAGTCGTTGAAATGTCACTCATATTTACACTGAAATTATGAAAACGTCACACATGGCAATCTGAAACCTTGGCAGCTATGCCCCCAGCAGCCCCCGTTTTACAGCCCTCAGGGGCCCCATCAGCGCTGTAGCGCACACGGGCAGCACTACTCTCTCTCGTCGGCGTTAGTTGCACCAGTGAGTTGCCTCATAACAGTCCTACTTCATAAACTGTACATTTACTGCTGTAGTATGAGAATGCATTTAATGAAAAGGAATATAAAGTAGGGTTGCCAAAAGAAAAATGCCAGCCATGTGTTTAAAGAGCCTGGAAAGACCTCGTCTTGGCACTAAATCGGGTTATAAATAAAAAAGTATGTAATCATTTGTAATGCGGCTTTTCTGTCTTTGTTCCATTTAATTATCAGTCATGGATCTCATCATTCAGGCAGCCCCAGAAGACAATTAAAGTGCATTCTATTTATATTTGCTGTTAGAGGTATGCACAGATAAGTGCTGAAAATACGGCTTTAGATGACTGCTTATTTTTGTTGGTGGGGCAAAGTGGTAGGTGGTGGGCCGGGCCGCTGGGTGGGGCCCTCATTGTGCTTTGCAGGGGGGCCCCCTCAAGTTTCGTTACGCCACTGGGCCGAGCACTGGGGCACCGGTGCCAAATCAAAGTCAGCTTGCTTACCACTAACCGCTCAGATAAGCCATAGCATAACAGCAACAAAAAAAAAATGTTTCCACAGATGAGAGCCTACAAGTGTTTTCCTTTGAGCCCGTTTCCCTCGAAATCAAGGACCCTCGCGTGATGAAGGAGACGTACAGCAGTGGGTGTTGCAGTGATACACCTAGCAAGCCGTGGGCATCGACCTGCCCATTCAGTTTGTCACACGCACTAAGTGCAACAGCCCTGTGTGGACAGTGAAAACCGGGCTTTCCTATCTTTCACTGCCAACTGTACTCCCAACCGCGTCCCCCTTTTGGTGTCATCCTTGATCTGGCAGTGTTGCTTTTGGACAGCAAGGCTTCAGTCAGCCCCTCGGGTGAGTACGGGAAAACATTTATTGTTATATACAATAAAAATCACAATCATTTCCGCAGCTGCCAAGAGCCCTGTAATGATGGAGATGCGTGCTTTAACTGAGCAAACTGAAAACGTCAGATCGCAGAGTGTAATATTCACGGCATGGAGTAGTGACCGCTCCACCGCCGCAGAAAGCACTCTGGTAGTGGCTACCTGTCGCGCCATACTCCAGTTCTGCTCGGTCCTATTTGACTTATGGCAGATTTGAATGTGACGTCATCCAGCTAAACGGAGCGAGTTGCACCTAATGCAGACCAAAATAATAATAATAATAATCTTAAAATACACATACGGAATCTGATGAATGCACTGCTTCCTCCCATGTGTAAATGCGACCAGACCGTTGCGCTCGCCTGCCTGCTTCACAGTACTGCGGGGACAGCCTCAGTAACCAGTTTACAAAAGGTATGTAAAGATGCAAATGGTCTTTAACGACCTGTGAAAAACCCAGGCGTGCCGGGCTGTGCTGGAGATAAGACTGCAGACACAGCCCAGAGCCCACAGCAGCTCGAGCTGAGACACACTACGGGGGGAGGAGGGGGGCTGAATCCTTTGTTGTCCGATGGGCCTGGGCAGAAGTGTGACCGGGAATGCGCGACCTTCTTTCCATCACCTCGCGGCCCCCCTGGGGGTCGCGCCCCAAACTTTGAAGACCCCTGATCTAGAGGGATTGCGGAAAAGGGACAACCGAGGAGAGTAGTGTCGGAGAGGGGTGCAACGCTGGCGTTGTACTTTAGAAGAAGATATCCTTCCAGATTTGAATCTGCCCGTTTCCTCTACCTGTAACCTGTCTTGGAGATCCTAACTGGTTTCCCCATTTCGGAGTTGGGTTCATCTTGACCAATAGGTAAATATAATCTGTAAATCTGTCTTTTATGCCTGCTTTCCTTTTTCCTCCTTCTCCAGGTACTATCTTCATTGATCATTTAGTAACTCTGCTATTGATTGACTTTTACTTTGCCGCTTGAAATGAAGGTGGTTACTGTAATTGATGCTTGAGTCACAAAATTAACTTAGATAAAGGTTTTCAAAACTTCTTGAGTCTTTGGTTATTCAGAGTAAAGAGGAAAAGGTCATTCTACCTTAAACTAACTTAGCTTCCTGATTCATCAAGGAAATGAAATAAGTGTATTAAATTGGTAAGACTTGGTAAAGTGAATTACAAAATGACAGGTATATTACTTGAAATTGATGGCAGCTGGGTTTTTCCATCAGCTTGCTCTATGAATGTGGTTTGGGCCCAGGTGAGTATTAGGTGTATGAGTGACCAGAGCTAGTGACCCGCGCTCCATCAAGGGGCAACCATGTAATACCCTAGTATCAAAACTACACAGAAGAATAGATACCCTCAGAGTCAATACTTCCAGTTACAACAATACCTTTTGTGGTATTTGCACATCACACATAATAATCAAGTGAGTATTTTATCACATTAAAATTGCACTGCATTTAGCGAATTAGCTAATTGTATTGCATTACCGGTAGCCATTTTGTTTAGTTGTAGGCAAAATATTTATGAGGTTAGGCTTCTGTATCCACACTAACCTTTCCCTGTACAACAACTTAAAGAACAGCTAACACCCAATACGCTATCCAGCTTTTAAAGCACCTATATTCTTATTTTTGGGCCGCATGTATGATAACTATGGTGATATTAAGCTTACCATTTGTTGCATTCTCTATTTTAGCTAAAGGCTCCATAGTTTTGCCCAAGAAGGGTAAATAGTATACCTCAATACATGTTAAATAAATTGTAGGCCAGCGAACCCTACTCACACCAGGAGGCGTACCAATGTATCTAAAAACATTCATGTATAGTTCATATCGGTTTGCTTCACAAAACCTTATAGCTGCATCAGATTCGTTGAGGTCACCAAAACATGAAGCAATGGACTGGGTTTCTGGGAGAACTCACCAGCGGATCATTACATTTCAGTGCATTTATTGCACAAATTCAGTGGTATGAACCCCCATTTTCAAAGGAACTTATGAAATAGGGAAAATATTTCACAGGTCCCTTTGAAATATGACTTTTTATGATTATCATGACAGCTTCCAAATGCATATAACCTAACAAAACTTATATCTACAAGTAACACTGCACAACATAATTAAATAATAACACATTGTCAAACCAATGATACATATTCATAGTTGTCTATTTGACGACACAAATACTAACGTGAAAGGTAATCTTAAGTGGTTTTGTCATTTGCACTCACATCTGCCACATCAAAAGTACGGAAGGTCATGAGCACAGCATTTGATGTGAGAGTTATGGTTTGCATGGCTGGCTGTAGTGCAAGTTACGGTTTACACAGCCATAATCGATTAATAAGTTTAAAAAAATATATATATATATATATATATATATATATATATATATATATATATATATATATATATATATATATATATATATATATATACATATACATACACACACACACACAATGCCGCTGTTGGTGGGAAAATGGTTGTGTGGTTCATCCCCTCTTTGTTCGGTAGAACTCAAAATGTATCCCTGGGCTCTTTTTTGTTTACCTCTAAAATGCACGACTCTGGTGTACCACAGTGGCCAGCACCCTCCCAATACTTGCTGAATATGTACTTAACATGGCTGGCCACCATCATTCATTCAATCTCATGGGCTCATAATATACACTTATGCTGATGAGAGAGATAGATTGTTTAGACGTGGTGGTCAGCGCCATAAAGATTGAACACTTAAGCTCCGTTTGTCTGAAATTAGAGATTGGATGGGTCACCACTGGATAAAGATAAAGAGCAACAAAAAGGAAGTTATTGTTACTTATAACTACAACTACCCTTCTCTATGCTATAATAACATATATGCACTGATTGGCTCTTATAATTATCTCGATCATTGTAAAAAGCGGCTTTAGGGACATAAAAACAAAATTACTGCAGCGACTGCAAGAAATTCTAAATCCAAGCAGCTTATGTAACTTCATTAGCACCCTATTACTGTCTTACGGCTGCCTGGCTCTCCATCTAAAGCAGCACCTCCTTCAAGGGGCTCCATTAAACACAATGGTGTGTTTTCCCTAATTTTATCTGTTAACTATAGAGAACGTACCTCCCTCCAGGATTCGCCATTCATCAATGCAGAACTATTACTTATTTATACATTTAGAAGAGCTCGCATCGATCATCGCCAGATATTATTATACACCAGAGATTTGAAGATGGCTGGAAATTTGTACGTACCGATTAAAGATCCATTGCAAACTAGTATACAAAGCACACGCTTTAATCCATTAAACCCTTGACCTACTTAAAGAGCAAGCGCATACCAAGTTCAAAGATGGTTCATTAGCCCAATAGAAAAAAAAAAACTTTATTGGCATTCTGTCATTTTGGCTTAGATATGTAAAAGAATAGGGATATCCATCACAAGTAAAGGACAGGCAGCATTCCCTGAAGATAATTTCCCATCTGAGATTCTATTGCTCCCCTGCATGGAAACATTGCAATAGGCATATTTTGATATGATCTTGTCAGAAACCTTGCGGTGCAGTGTCCATCAGCTTACTGAAAGCTCAATGAAACAATAGTGCTCCACAAAAACCTGCATTGTGTGTGTCAGGCATCTTGAACCGCTTCAGCAAGCAGTCAATGGCCTCAGCTTGAAGACCCTTCATCCCAGATGGCGGGGCATGGCCAGACGACTCCCCCCCCCTCCCCCCCGGGCCTGCACTGTGAGGTCAAGTCTCACATCCCAGCTCATAAGAAAATAACTGCCTCTCACCTGCCTTCCTCTCAACACAATCACAAAATGGCTTCAATAAACTACATTCTCTCCATCGGTGTTGTGCGTGTCCGGCACTTACCTCCAACAAGGCGTTGAACACAGCTCACAGGTGAGACTCTTGCAAGCCCATCATCCACAGGAAAATAAATAAACATTTCTTATTTATCCATGCCTCATCTCTTTATGTTATAAAACCTGACTTGCTTCAAATATAAAAATGAATTCACCTACTTCTAAAATAAATGTGCAGTGCTCTCACTACAAATGAACTGATAATGTTGTGCACTAATTGATTAAATGAGAACCAAAACATTGCTTTTACTGTTATTTGTGACTGCTACATCGTATAACCGTCCCATGTCCCCGAAGCTTTCAGACACCAAAAGTACTTCACAGGTATTGAGAACAAGCTCTTATGACATAACGTAATTTCCTGGAACAAACTCTGCTGAAGGACATGCAATCCCTGCACACCATGTAACGGAAGTGGAAAACTAAACACCACAATTAAATAACCTAATTAGTAAATTACTCATTTTACAACAACCAGCACCTGCTAAAGCCACTCATGGTTCCTTCCATCAGCATGGACCTCTCTCAGAAACTCCGATCAGTTGACAACATGTACCCATTACAACTTCCATCTTTAAGCACCAGGGAACCAACAATATTCTCCCTCTGTTACCCTTCACCTCTTATTTTTCTGTGCACAACGGCATTTCACACAACTGCCTCTTACCTTATTCACCAAGCAAGGATTAGAAAACACGGACACTAAGCACCTTCCTAGTTTGACGTTTATCCAATTCCTTGTATTGACTATGTCCTTGACTTCCCAGTACTACCTAAAGAACTAACTTTCTCACCCAGTGCTTCATCCTACTCAACCTCACAACTTGACTTAAGCCAGCAGGATTTCACCCAACTATCCACTTTCTTTCCACTCCTTCAAAAATGTCTTCATTCCTTTCAGGCTTGTGTCTTCATTCCTTTCAGGCTTGTGTCTCCATTTCACTGATAAAAAAGACAAGCACTCAGACTGCTAATTTTTCCAAACGAGCTGATATTCAATCCTGTTCTGAAATTCCTGCAATTGTGAGGCTAGCCAAGCTAACTTTGTAGACACTTCACAAGCTACTCCGGACGGCAAAGTTCCTACCAGAGGTTTACTGTCTGTGTGCAATACAAAAATCTCCATGCATAGGTTCTAAAATATTTGGTTGTCCTGCCGTAGCTACTGATTCTGCATCTAAGAATTAATACCTCCACAGTGCCACAGCTACAACTAACTATACAATGCTCAACACTTTCATGTTTCAACGATAAAATGACACTTATTCTGCATGCACTCACGTCTACTTTGACGCAAGCTTCTCGATTATCAAACAGCTTCAATACTAGTGAAATAATAATGGATTGCTTTGCTTTATTTAAATCGTCCTTGAATTTCATTCAAAGCGTTCATGTTTGTATCACATCTGTCTAAAGAATTAGTCTTGGCTGTAATGTTCAACACAGCAATGCTGGCAGAGTCCTCGGTCAGAACCCATAAACTGCTGTAACTGATCCATGTGTGACAGAGTACATGCTATGTTGCTCGCGTTCATCAAATCTTCATTTGATCACTGTGTTGAAATGGTTCAGCATTAATATTCCAACTCCTATAATGTGAATCAGAGCTATTCCTTGAACAAGATCAGTTCAGCATCCTCTAAAATCTTCAATGCACCATGCAATACAGAATTATGTTCTGCTTCTGTAACTCCTCTAAACAAATATGGTTATACTGGAAAACGCAATATTATGTTGCCCATGACACAATCACATCATCATGTGGGGGGAAAACAGAAGTGACAAGCTCCTCTTATGTAATGGAATGTTATGAGGTAAATCCTCTTTAAGCAAGACCATGATACAATTACATACTGTGTAAAATACCACAGCTAAAGTCACAAAAGGCAAAGCAAAATTTTACTGCAATGATGTTCTTCTCCAAATAAATGAATCGTTTCACACTGTTTATTAATCAGATCTTACATTAAGTAAATAAGGATATAAAACTCTGGAGAGAGAAAATAAATAAATAAATAAATAAATAAATAATCAAGCGCTTAATTAATGTTTACATTTATTTTCAAAATGAAATCAATCACCAAGTGTTAGACTTGGCATTTTTGGGCGCGTTTCCCGTGAGTTTTTGCTTTCTGACCTCCTGGTTTGGACTCTGTTTTTGCTGGCATAGTGTGTCTACCACTGATCGGCAGTGAGAAAAGTGTGCAAAGTGCAAGTGCGCCTGTGGTAAATTGTGTTATGGGTTGGTGTTTCCATGATTGGATATTTGATTTACTTGTTAGTCCCTACTAAAGTGCACTGAGTGTGCCTGGGCCTGTGAATCAAATGCTACTAGTGGGCCTGCAGCACGGATTGTGCCACCCACATGAGTAGCCCTGAAAAGGTAACTCGGACGCGTCATTGCGGAGTCTGCGAGCAGTTTGTAACTGCCATGTCGACTAGGCCAGTGCACCCACTTGCCAGTCCCTCAACTTCCCTTTTCTTACCTGTCAGCCACCTCTAAGGTAGGCCCAAGGTACCCCTGTGGGCCAGGTGCAGTGTATGTGAAAGGTAGGACATGCCCTGGTGTGTGTGGCATGTCCTGATAGCGAATTACGGCCAATTTCGTTTTTCGCCATTGCAAGGTTACATGTTCCCCATAGGACAGAATTGGGAGTTTGTTTATAACATCTTATAAACATAACTGACCCGGGGAATTACCTAGGAAAATAAAGTTTAGTATGCCTCTTTTCGTGAAGGTGATTTTTACATTCTGGGTTTGAAAATACCACTTTTAGAAAGTAGGTATTTTCTTGCTCAGTCTTCCCGTGTGCCTCTGCTGGAATGTGGATTGCCTGTCTCGGTTTTGGATGACAGAAGGCTGGGGAGCAGGAGTGGCTCTAGATAGTCTAGGTGGGTCAGGTAAGGGCTGAATAGGCCTGGGCTGCAATTAGGGAAGGGGGGGGGGGGAGGAGATTTCCTTGCACCTCAAAGGGCCTGGTCTGCCTCTGACCATGCCATCTCCACCTCCTGCCAGGAAGTCACACCATAGAAGGCAGAACTGGTTCTGGCTGGGCACAGACACACTCTGCCTAAGAGATCAAATGATTTTGGGATATAAATATTGAGGCCCAGACCCCTGAACTTTAGAACTCTTTTGGATCAAGAAGACTGCAAGAAGAAGAGATGGAGAAGCTGTGAGGAGGAACTACCACTTCGATGTGTGCTTTGCTGTGTTGGCCTGCAGTGGCTGCTTCTGTCTTGGGCAGTGAGAGGACCGGACTGAATTTTCTGCAATCTACTTTGTGAGTTTCTCCAAAGGCTTGAGGTACAGCTTGCCCCCTGTTCAAGAAGTCTCAGGAACAGCAAAGACTTCAAGTTCTTCTGCCCTCAGCACTGGGGACTGTGTGTTATGTGCTGCAACAGAGGAAAAAGCAACTTGACGCCGTCTACGAAGCCGCTGCTCCATCCATGTCCTGAAGGTACGACAGAGGGAACCGCCACAATGCCGCACCGCGACCTTGGTCTCACCGACGACGCCTGCAGACGCCGCCGAGCCGCTGCTGGCACCGCGACCTGTGGGCACCGCACTCCGCACCGCCTCGCTTAACGACGACGCCTTGGTATCCCAGACGCCGCTCCATGCCGAAATCTACGCCGCTGCTTGCACTGTGGTTCGAGGGCACCGCTCGTAAAGTTACACGACGCACTGCCCTCATACCACACTGCAGCCTTGGCCTGCCGGCACCATCGACTCCAGTTCGTCAGCCAACGACAGCGCTTCAGCCACGACAACACCGCTGCTTGCACATTGACCTGCCAGCACCGCGACGAGCACCGCCTTCACCTCGCACCGAGACCCTGGTCTCACCGACGACGCCATCTGAAGCCGCCACCAAACCGCTGCTCGCACTGCGACCTGAGGGCACCGCACGGCGCACCGCTGCACTTTGCACCGCAGCACCCAACGCCTGCCGACGCCAGCACTCCTGACTTCAACAGAGGGGAGTTCTACCTGCCTCCTGCACTGACCGCCGGAACCGATGCCTGCGGACGCCGTGCTTTCGGAAGCTCAACAAGAGAGTGCCGACGCCCTGCATTTCTAAAAGGTACTGTTTGTGTGTCTTCCCGACACCGTAGCTGGCCTGCAACGCCGCAGTCAGCCAGAACTGTTTGGATTTGTTTGCTTACGACGCCGTGGAACTATTTTTCATGCATATTTTGATAATTGAAGATTTTTTAAGTAGTGTATTGTGGATTTTTATCGTTTTTGGGCTGGTCTTAAATATATACAAATATTGGCTATTTTTCTAAACTGGTGTGGTGTCCTTTTGTAGAGCTTACACGGTTTTACTGTTGGTTATGTGCAAATGCTTTACACACTGCCTTTAAGATAAGCCTGACTGCTCGTGCCAAGCTACCAAGGGTGTGAGCAGGGATTATTTTAGGAGTGTAACTCCCTTATCCTGACTAGAGTGGTGGTTTCTGCCCGATATTGGCACATGCCCTAGCCGACCAAAAATCCTATTTCTAACACCAAGATTATAAAAGACCTAAAAAGCACGCTTGGGTGACTCATTATCCACAAATAATTCAGAGTTAAAATATTTCAATAGCTGCATTTAGTGCGAATAACTCAAACTTTTGAATAAAATTTCCACAGTTAAAACACCCCTAAAACAACATTTCCCACAGGTTCTGGTTATTCCGTTCTTATGGTAGACTACCTTTCTTCTTTAACCTCATACTGGGAAGGGACAATAGGTGTGTTGGTGATTTTGTCAATACATTAGCAACATAAACAGGCCTAATGTGCGATATTTTTTAATGTATAGATTACTAGAAAGACACGTAATGTTCTCTTTTCAATGTTTAAGTACTGCCTCGATATCAGAGACAAGGACAATTCTTATAGGCACCACTGGGGTTGTAACACAAGTCCACTAAACCACAGAGGATGAAGAATTCGTACATATCTTCCGCTCAACGTCCGTTTAGAAAGTAAAGTACGGTTTACACTCCACCTAATAAATTCATTCTTCCACGTGACTCAATTTCAAGTTCAATGCATAACTTTTCGCCAGGTAAGGAACCATTTTGAGTCATGCTGGGCTTTCACACATTTAGTTAATGATTTGAGACTGCCCTTATCGGTTCAGTTTGAGAAAGAATTCACAAACCATTGTTGTGCGGGAGGCAACACGTATCGCAAGGTCATAATCACAAATTCCAGTGAACACGTCATGTAAAACAAGTAAATGATGTGGACTTTAGCTAAGTATACTAACTCAGGAAGTAACTTGGAAATTATATATTAGAGGTTTACTCAATTTGATCACCTGTAATGTTGTTAATGTTACTAATCATAATGGCATACATCCCAAAGTGTAACCACCTAAACTGAAAGACGACATTGAGGGCTTAATTATGGCTGGGGCTCCCGGATTAATCTATTGAATTTTTTTAACTTTCGGTCTGAATTTATCCTTATTTATTTGATGCTACTTTTATCTGTGTTTACCAATATTTATATTGGGTTCTGTAAAAAAATTAAGCTGAGACTAGTATAATTCCACATATATTTAACTGATCAATGTACACTCATACTTATTGAGACATCAATACACTAACATGAAGACTTGCAAAGTTTAGTGTCATCCTTGTGCATATCTACTGCATTTTAAGCCTCATTACTAAAATCTATATATTTTTTTAAAACCCCTCACCTGTCAATCCACTCAGCTATTGGCCTTGAAGCCATACCACACAGCATTTAGAACAACTGGGGGGAAAAAGAAAAACAACCTTTTTACCTACAATTAAAAATAATTACAGAGTGGAAAATAAATGGTTTTCTGCCTCAATGAATCGGTAAACATCATTAAACTTGGAAAACAGAGGGCGTTAATAATTATGGATCAAAACAACGATTACTTGCGCAAACGCCCCTTCCCCCGTACTATGAAACTAGAGGCTGGATTTAAGGAATGAGATCAAACAATGCAAATCATTTAGGCTTAAGTCCATCTCCTTATGGTGTGCTCTCGGTTCAGACGAGGTGTTTTTTTTATTTATTATTTCGCTTTAAGAACATGGTACTAAAGACAGAATTTGTACTGCAATTCAATCTGTTCCTTAGCCTTCCCAGCGCCCAGCATCACAGACAGTAAAATCAGACCAGTGCGCTAAAAATATTTATTGGAAAAGGTTATGAGTGGTTTCAAGGTGTTTACAACATACCTTTGTTAACTGATAGTTTGTGAAAATAAATACCACCATGAAGCACGTACAGTGTTTAATAGTCTAATCACAGGTCCACTGTAAACTCAACAAGCAATGACACGTCTAAAGTAACTAGGAAGCAAAAGTTTAAAATCTTATTTTGCAATTTCTCTCAGGATCCCAGAGTATTCTGTGTTCGGGAGTAGGATTTTGCCTTGATGGCTAAGTTAAGCAAAGTTAACTCAACCAGGTTGTAAAGAATCAACAATCCTGGTTATTACTCATGAAAAGCAGGGAAAGTCAGCCATTAAGTTTTAAAATTACACACTGGTCTTTCTCACAGTGAATGCCCTCAACATAATATTACATTTACCAGAATGATTGCTACCATTAGGTGTACTTGAAAGATCACAAAACCCTGCTGACCTTCCAGGAACTTAGGGAACAGTACGACATCAAAGAGGGCCAGTTCCTGACCTACAACGCTCTGTTGACCACAATAGGGAGACTACGGGGACCAGAACTAATGGAACCCCAGACTTTCTCACCATTCTAAACTCTGCTCATCCACGGCAACGTTAGCTGGTGATCACGGTGCTGGATAGAGCATTACTAGATACCCGTACTACAAAATGTATCACCCACAAGGATGAATGGGCAAACTTAGCACGTCAGGATCTCACAGAAGACAGTGACCCACTGCTTGTGAATATGTTAGTAAAGTGTCCAGAAATCTCAGTCTGAAATATATTCAAATGTAATTACTTGCATCAGACCTACCTTAACTCCTGTGCATATCCACCACATGTTCCCCGAAGATGCCCATGCTTAGAGGCAGAATCTTATCATTTTGTGGGAGTCTGCTTAACCATTAGAAAATTATGGATGGCTGTTTCATCGACACTAACGAACATAAACAGACTGACCCTACCCATGGACCCTCTACAGTGTACCCTGGGGATCTCATCACACAAGCAAGAATAAATACACCATGAAATTTATTGACCTAGCCTACGTTCTTGAAAAACGTTGCATAGCGATGACCTGGAAATTCTCTGATGCCCCCCAGTAAACAACTATGGATGAGAGATCTGTCAAAAATAGGCAACCAAGGAGGTCACGACCTAGCACTCATTAATACCAGAACAGGGGAAAACACCGCAATGGGACACCTGGAACACATACTTAGCAGCATAATTGGCAGCAAGGACTGATGACAGTCCACTATGAGGGAGTGAAATTCCACTAAACTCCGGAGACTGCAGCACCACCGACAACATTCTCAACCACACTGCATGAACACCATATTGGTTTTGGCCAGTATGCTATACTTTACCCTTCTCTAGTCCCTCTGCTAGGCGTGGGACCCTGACAATGACCGCAATATCTTTGTCCAAAAGGCTGCTTGAAAGGAGCCCTGAAATTTAAACGGGGAATGAATGGAAAAGAAGAATTTTGAGAAGAAGGATAAATCAAATTGCCCTGATGTAGTCCCTATAAGGGATGAAACATATTGGCTGGGGTCTGTTTTAAGTGTGATGGCATTGGGTACTTTATAAAAAAATAACTTTATGGAAAAAGACACCAATGTCTGGAAATTAATTGAAAAACTAAATATGGAAAGTAATTGAAGGAAAAAAAAGTGATTACATATACATGAAATTCGAATTGTAAAGTTCAATGTGAACAAGGAAATTAGGTTGCCCTACTAATATTGTGAAAACATTTACCAAGGACTGAGTTTTGTGGGCAGTAGGAACTCCAGGAGTGGGCATAAGATTGGGATATTTGACCGATGCCGTCCAGAAACACCACTGCCGGCGGTCTTTTGGAAACTATTCCAACAATACATGCCATCTAGACAGCTGCATTCTGAAGGGAAAAACGTGCTAGTTATTCCTAATTTCCCAAAGGCAAGATGGGGAGGGACAGCTTTTTCTGTGGCAGCATCCAAGCTCTGGCATACTCTTCCTTATTCCATTTCTTATCTGCAAGCTCAGCTTCATTTTCGTAAGGCTCTGAAGACCTGACTATTTTCCTGGCAATGCCGCCTTTAAGACTGGGACCATGCAATTTTTCTCCTTCCACAGTAGACTAACGGCATTAGCCCCTTGAAGCCTTCGGCCATTTGTTTGCGCTATTTATATTGCCAAATCAAATCAAATCTTGTTCCATCAATGATTTATGTACGCTTCCAGCTTTAATAAAGAACCACCAAAAAAAGTGTTCTTAAAAGAATATGGCTAGAAGATCCGCGTAGCTTTATATAAGATCTGGCTGAGTTGAAACTGAACTCAGCCAATGAATTTGTGTGTGCAGGAATTTGAAGTATCAGTAAATTCACACATTACGCTGCACTTATTTCAGTAGCTAGTCGGTTGAGAGTATGCCCTCACTGATAATACATGTGGCTATTATCTGTAGTTGTATTTGGTACCTCTGTTGTGTAGTTTTTCTTTTTTTACATATCTATGCTTCCTGGTACAGTTTGTTTGCTTGGGACTAATCTAGAAGAGCTGTATATCGGCCTTCTCCATTTCGGTAAATACCCCATTCATTCTAAATGGATGCACTGTTTCTAGTTTAGCCAGCCACAGGTTGCAGACTTGCCTTGTGTCCTATTCCCCTCATTCACTGTTGTGTTCTGCTGTAGGGTTAACAGAGACCTTTAATACTGCACTTTTGAATGACCCTGACGTAGTAAAACCACATTTCACCTCTAATGATTGCTTTGAGCTAATTTTGTTGCGTAGTTGGAGTCCAAGGAGTAAGACACATCAGTCACAAACAGCAGCACGAGAACAGAGCCCTTGCTGACCAAAGCTTCCATGACATTGAAGTCACATCAATTCATGTCATCTTGGACACTGCTTCCAGTTCTGAACTTTCCAGGCACCAATCACTACCATCAGGCACAAATCACTGCTATCAGATGTGTGGTGTGATCAGGTCATTGGAAGCAACCAAGACTAAAACACTAAGGCTTACACACAAACGCCATAAATTGGAAAATGTGTCCTTAATGATATGCAGTAAGGTGGAAATCCTAAGTAACTGTAAATTTAACAAAGGAGAACCGCATAGGCTCCAACTGGACTCCAAGGCTAAGGGTATACATGGCAATTTCCTTCCTTCCAAACACTAGGGGCAGAGGTTCAACCTTTTGCAACGTAAAACAATATGAAAAAGGCTCCTCTAAAGACCGAGTTTTGTGTAAAATATGTAGATAGGCTAACCTTAGTTGAATTCTGCCTGCGATGCCGGCGTCTTCACACATACCCAGTACAATTATTCCATTGCAATGTAGTATAATTAAATTCAACCTCAATGCTATTCCATTGCATTATGAATCCCCCAATCACAACCCCACCCATCACATCGTCTACGGTCGCATTGTCCTCAATGCCCCACCCACCGGTAACCAGGTAAGCTTTACGGTTTGAATTTTAAGATAACGTCCTTGATACCTATGTTTGAAGGTTTACAATGACTGGCTTCTGCAAATATTTTCACACCGAGAGAAGATTGGCTTAAGTCTGATAGGTCCCCTATGCGGACCTGTAGTCTTTATATACATTTGCAACGCTGTCATGGGGACAAATGTTTTCACACAGCAAGGAAAAATGTCAGAATATGTCCCTTTCTAACTTTTTGATAAAATGCCGTCTCTTGCCTCAACAATGCTGAAGTCCAATAGAGGTGCTGCAAGAGTTTCTCATGCTCACTGGGTGAGCACAAGGATCTGCTGGGTCAAGGAAGCACCAATAGAGAGCTCCAACAGCAGCTACGTGGCTGTTGCTCACACATATGAGGCTACACAAAGACTGGACGACAAATGTTCCTTTACTTTAGGGCAGCGGTTCTTAGCCTTTTGACTTCTGGGGACCCCCACTAAATCATTACTGTAATAAAGGGACCCCCACAGAATCATTATGGAAGCCAGGGACCCCTGGCTTAAGCAATTTCTAGAATTTAAACCTTAAAAACAAAAAGGTATACATCAAACAAAATACTAAATTATATTTAATTCATAAACAAATATAGAAAACGTTTTCACATTTTCAATTTTGCTTTTTTATTTGTATATACTTTATTCATTTTAATTTATTAATTTTAATATGATCTAATTTTGTAAAATTGTAGCAGATCTCCAGAGTAGGCATTGCGGGAGCTCCGGGATCACCGGACAACAGCTTAAGAACCACTGCTCTAGGCAATCCACATTCCACTAGGAATTTCAAGCGAACCCCTTCCTGCTACGTAAGGGCTAAAGACTACCAAGATATGCTCTACATGGACTGGAGTAAGGTTTGATTTGTAGAATGTAGACTGCCTTTTGGTGGATTCTGGCTTCCCAACAGTGCCACCAAATGGGAGACGTGCTCCTCAATCCACTAACTTGTGTTTGTGTGAACCATGCCATGGGCTCTATGCACCAGTATAGAGACAAGTTTGTAAGAAAACAGATTCTGGATCAAATTCACAAAGACAAAGATAGAAAATCTGTACCAGTAGACTGTACATGCGGGTTCAGATGTACTACTTTTTCAAATTCACAAAGCCTCCCAGAAATATGCCAGGAAAGCTACAACAGGTGTACGTCTGGAAATGCTATGCAACTATTGCAAAGAGCTCCTATTCTCTCCTTACGGAGCTCTGCCAAGGTGGAGTAGTCAGCACATGTACACCTCCCTGTGCAGATACGCACTTCCTTTTTTGTCTCTCTACAAAGAAAACATTTATCTTAGTGATGAAAGCCCTTTCCATACACTCCAACTAAATGTGGCCCTCATCCGTACCCCCTTCCCCACTGGCAGCTTAGTTATTTCAGCCCTATGCTAGAGTAAATCTCTGACCATTTCAAGGGTGGAAATGGGTTGGATCAGAGTTTGGAAATCCCCACTAACCTATATGTTTGCAGGTGTTCCCAAACTTCCAGGAAAACACACCTTGGAGCAGCAACTCCCACCCCTTGAGTAGGATTTACTTGTGCAAATTGATTTCTCCAGATTTACAAATCCATTGAGAAGCACCAGAAAACATATTTGGGATTCCAACAGGTGTAAAAAAGTTAAGTTTGTCTCTAAACATGTTTTTAGGACCCAATATACCTTTGTAAATTGGGCCCTTTTTGTTATTCTATTTCCCTAAAGACTAAGACCACCCCCAACGAATCTGGAATAAGTGCTTCTGCTACCACCTGTTTCTTTAACCCCTTCGGTGCTCATGACGGAACGGTTCCGTCATGAGCCACGGTTGAGCTGTGCTCATGACGGAACCGTTCCGTCATGACCACGCCCGCGCAAGATTCCGTCAGCACAGCGGCGGAATTTGCGCAGCATGGAAGGGGTTAAGAAGAAGTTGCACTGTCCTCACCAAGACCACACAAAAAGGCCCAATGGATTAAACCCAGGATGGAGGCAGGTGGAAGGAACTGAGTCACCAAAAAGCCACGAGGAACCTGCAGTCTAGATAGACACATTTGCATCAACGGTTGTCCCTTGTCATCTTAAGGCTTTGGGTAGTATTTCCTGGGTAAAATCCCTTGCTTTGGATTATAATTTGGAAAGCACCTGGGCGGCAAACTGGTCCTCCCTTGGCTGTATCCAATGGTCCAGATAAAGACAGGTGGAAAATCCAATGACCCCGTTACCTGGACACAAACTCTTGGCTTTTGGAAACTACCTGCGAACGTTCTAAAAGTTTCAATTAGTTACTTAGGTTCACTTTGAGTAGTGGGACTGAATGCCTGGAATGTTTTGCATGTATGGGTAATCACAGGTGAGTGGGCTCAAACTCACCAAAATGTCCTAACTTGCCCCAAAGGCTGCTGACAAATCTCAGGCATAGGACACACACTATTACAGCCACCCTGATGACACATTCTTTCTGACATCTTTGCTCCACTTACTGGAAATTGTAATCAAAGGCAACAGTAATAGGCTGCAGACAGAAGAGTTACCAAAAATCACCTAAGGATCCTGAAACACAACTCTTTGGAGAACATTAGGATACAATTTGTTATATTGCCCTTTGATATTTAACGGTGTTCTCTTTTACAAGTGCAAGTAATTAAAACAAAAACAGCACAAAATATATCAATATTACCATTCTATCCGAAAAGATCAGAAGCAAATCCCCAGGTGTTTCAGATCCAAGACCGCTCAGTTTGAGACTGCAAACAATTCCTAAATCTTGCATTGCAATAACCTAATTTCATATGGAGGATGAACTTAACATGACCCTTTCTATAAGACATGTTCAGTATCTTTAAATCAGGAATTGCGATACAAAAATAACAATCCACTGTATGTGTGTGGTAAGTAACAGCATTAGTAATACTTTTTTCACATTAAAATCAAACATTTTCTTGTCAATTGAGTTGGACAGATTTTCAAAATATCTCATGGCCCTCATAAGGTACAGATTTGTTATTTTACTGCTAAATTTAACAAATACTACTCTTTCTATGGTAATCGCCATACAAGCATCAACTATGAAAAATAAAGAAGATTTGTATTTTCGAAATCGTGCACTTTTTCCAGCAATGTAAAACCTAGTCACATTAGGATAATCACAATTATGTTCCCAATTAATCCAATAACACGTTCATAGTATCTCAGTAAGATGCAGCTGGTGTTCACCTAGTTATTTAGTATCCTAAAATAAGTTGGGCATCTGTATCAACAGGGGACAAGCAAAGTCCTAGTGGATCCAGAATTTCTGGATACAGAAGCCTCGCCCACTCTTGTGGTGTGCTTCATCATTGGTAACCTTACCCTTCCTGGTAAGGTGCTAATAGCTAGTTCTCATTTGATACAGGTGCCCACACTCATTGCGAGATACTGTTTTGATAGGGAAGGTGTGCAATGTTTTTCCTTTCCCACACCCATCATAGCTTTAGTTCATGCCATGGCCCAGCTTGTTTCAGACCAGAGAAAATTTGACCACATCTCACTGGTTTTGAGTAAATTGCACAGGTTTCCAACTTAGGCCAGAATTACATTTAAAATAATATGACCCAGGTCCAAGGTTCCCGATCTAGAAAATCCGCCTCATTTGGTCAAATGGCTAGTCATCTCCAGCAAAACCCGAAGACTACTATTATATTACATACGAGCGCTCTGAAATTCTGAACTTCCCTGGTTTTTAAACAATCCTTCACTGGTGTTGCAGCCAACTTCTGCAAAACCCTCATCCTACAAAATATAGAACCCAACAAATCCCTAACTGAATGGAAATTACTGCTTTGCGCCACAGTTGTATTATTTTTTACTGTAATCTCACTTTTGCTTGAGCTTCAGCCACAACTTTCAAAAGAGAGCTCTCTATTGTTCTGTGTAAATCCACTAATGCCTTTCAGGTGCAGCGGTGCTGCAGATATTTGTAGCGTTCAAATACTGGACAAAATTTTTAATTGGAAGACCGAATCGCCAGAGCAGCCATTTAAAAAATATTTAAGTAATATCAGGTTACAAGTAGCTGTTCAACATTACAAAAGGGGTGGGATTATGCCACAATAGGTACACTCATTACAGCAGACAATCCCAATGCCTCCATCGGAGGTCATAAGCAACATGTGGTATCCAGAAATTCAACTGTTTGTCCTGAAGATGGGCAAAGAGTTTTCAAATTATCGTCACATTATTTAAGTACACACACCTTATTTAGATTATATGTGCTTTGTTGAGGGATGGACAGCGATGGGTGAATAAAGGATTAGGACCTGGATTCAGGCAGGAGCCCAGCAACATAGCTAGCTAAGTAACAAAACTGCTCTGAATTATGGGAGGTCTCTGTGGCAACTAAAAAATTCACATGAGCAAAAAACTTTCAACTGGATCAGGCATAACGGTTAAGGACTGGAACATTGCACAACTAACAAAGACAAGTGTAGATGCAGTTTATTGGCCTTTGCATAATATCAGTGAGAAGATAGAACAAACTATAAAGAATGTGTTATACACGTCAATGATAAAATAATATTGGCTCACACAGATGACATCCGCTTGGGAGTTCTGGGTCACCTATTTTAATGCCATCATTAACCCAGATTTGAAAAGTGATTAATAACTTTCAGGGGACACATCACATTTTTTGCAGGCTGGACACGAGTTTCGTTTTTAACAACTACATTTTTCACATACTGAATGTCACACTGGATTGTGGTTTCCCACGACTGCAATCATTTCATCATGCATTTAAACTATGCAGCAAGTGAGCAAAACATGCCTGAAACCACGAACCTTCTTTGTGACAATTTTCAACAGAGACAGTAACTATTTGCAGCATTGCCCTGTCTGAGTATGTGAATCAGAATTTTAAAAATACAGAAACTACAGTTTTAGCGAGTCACACTGGGTCACAGCGCTGTACTATAGCAGCCGTCGAGTTTCGTCTATACACTTCATGTATGGGAAAAAACTGGATGTTTCACTAAGGCAAAACAATGTAGTAAATACTTTATGGCTAAAAATGGTGTACAAAAATGTTCATTTTGCCAGTGTATTTTGCAGAGCGGTGGTGCTTCCATTTAACATTGTACTGCGGTCTTAAACAGAAAAGTTATTGGATGTAAAGTGCATTATTAGTATTCGATTAAATCGGCTCTCATTGGTTAAGTACTTCATATAAGCTGTTGATAACAATATTAACTATTCTCCAAGATTACACGATTGCATGATCGCCCTAAGCAACTGGATGAGTAGACACTGCTTAAAACTGAACTCGAGTAAAACAGAGGTTATTCTGTTTGGAAATTTCTCTCAAGCATGGTCTCCGGCTTGGTGGCCGGTCAGTCTGGGCTCTCCATCCACCCCAGTGACTAAAGCTAAAAATCTTTGATTTATCATGGATGATAAGCTCAGATATGATGCACAGGTGTCGAAAGTAGTATCCTCCTCTTTTTGGGCAATCAGAACCTTGCGGAATTTTTTCCTTTCATTCCCAGAGATACCAGAAAGATTCTGGTTTCCTCACTGATTTTATCAAAACTGGACTATTGTAATGGCTTGCATTTGAATCTCCAGGTGAAACTACTTAATAAGCTCCAAGCGGTGCAGAATGCAGCAGCCGGATTGACTTTGGACATCCCTAAATACCAGTCGATATCCACAGGCCTTCGGGAGCTGCACTGGCTCCCAGTGCGACAACTGATTAAATTCAAGGCATTCTGTGTGGCCCATAAAGCATTGCACAAAGAAGGACCGAAATTCCTGTGGTAGGTTTTCAACTGGCATTCACCAAGTAGACTTTTACGGTCAACTAATGCAAAATTGATTACCACCATAAGAATCAGGAAAGTGAAATGGGGAGGAAGGAGTTTCATTAACAGCACAGCTAAGCTGTGGAACCATTGTATCTTAGGTCCATACCCACCCTTCTCGCTTTCAGAAGGGAACTTAAGACCTGGGTGTTTAAGAATCAGTAATGCTCTAGCTTAGTAGCTCATGATCCGTAAGCATCAAGACACCTATGGGTAGACGCGCGATATAGAAGCATTTTTAACATAACATATCCTGTCCACTTTTCCTTGTGCCAGGGATCAGCTGTAGTAAAAATCTTATGACTCGAGGGTGCTTTAATCCCCAGGATCCTGTTTTTAACTTCCTTCTCAAAGTTTTTATCAAAATCTTCTTAAATTGTGGATATTGTTAGTCATTATTGCACTCGCACTTTATTCCTGTTTTATTCTTTTTACTTGATTTTTAATTGAGTACACACATAGAAATGTTGCATCTTAGCGATTTCCCCGGTGTTTACAATTCTCAATACGTGATACTTGACCATTTGAACCTGGTGTATTAAATATCTACTTTTACATGTGTTAACTGCATCATGGGCTCCATTGCTAAGGAAGAAAATGTGTGTACTTTTTATGGTTTTACAACCGAAATAAAGATTATGAAGAACATATCTGCACAGCAAAAAAGCCTGCGTTTTTAAAATGTTTACAAAAAACCCGGAAGAAATGACAAACAAAAGAGGCAGACACATACTTACTGCAACAATCATAACTGCCAAAACTGACAGTCACTGGTTTGACAAATGGAAATAGATTGCGCTGTTGAGGCAAAAACCTTCAAATAAATATATTACATAACTATCGCACAAAAGTGCACTCTAATAATTAGGCTTCAAGTTTTTGCTCGTATTTGGGCTCCTTAACCCCTTCTGTGCTCATGACGGCCGGGAACCGTCATGACACACATTTGGCGTGTGCTCATGACGGCTCCCGGCCGTCATGGCACCCACCCACGGGGGGGAAAGCTGACGCGTCCCCTGTGGGACGCCGATCTTCGTGCCCGCACCAGGGGAAGTCCTTCCCCTGCCTCCCCCCGCCCCCCCTCCACGTCATCAATGACGTCAGCGCACAAGGCGCGCTGACGTCATCTGAGGATTCCCTTTGTTCCCAGACGCGCAGGAAACCATTTGCTTCCAGTGCTTGGGGAAAGAAAGAGGTAAGTTTTGTCTCTGGGGAGGGGGGGGGGGGTATTTCAGCAAAAGAGGCATCGGGGGAAAGGAAAAGGTTTTCCTTTCTCCTGATGCTTCTTTTGTGCATTCCTGCTGCACGATTGTGCAGCAGGAATGCCCACTAGAGCCAGGGATTTTTTTATATTGTAGCAAATTTACTGTTTGGGGGAGCGGCCCCTTAGGCAAGGGTCGCTCCCCTTATGGGGGCATGAGTAATTGGCTTTGTCTGCCCCCCTGGGCAGACAAAGCCATGGTGCTTTTGTTTTGTAAAGGGCAGATTTTGGCATCCCTAAAAATGCATTCAGAGGACTTTTTGTTTGATGCATATTTCGGTCTACTGCTCACAATTAAATCATTCAGTGGTATGCAAATAATTTTACCGCATCAATTTGACTGTTAATATGAGATGCCGATTAATTTTCTCCCATACATCTAGCGCTTAAATTCCAATCTTAACTAGGTGCGTTTTATGCCAATGGGTCGATTTGCTCTAGTGAAAAATAAATTGTATGCTTTCCACTTGCAATTCGAGCATTTTCAGGAGATAAATGTTTAGTTCACAGAAACTTAACTAGAATAATTAGCAAAATCGTTTTTTATATAAAGTTTAGTAGTTATTGTGGGGTTGTGCCAGGTTGTGGGCCTCACCAATTTTGGCATTTTGGGCAATTGAAAGACTGGGAGAGTCATTTGTTTAGAAATGTGCAGTTTACTTGGGGAAACCTGGGATTACAACTGGTATCCTGGGTTTGCTGTTGACTCTTTAGCCCCTAGATCTTATATTTTATGTTGTATGTTCTATACCGTGTCACCCTCAATCTCACCATCCCAGAGTTGCACATTTACACTGAATAACCAGAGAAAGATACCAGTAAATTGTTGAACCTTCTCCTGACAGAATGTCACCCGTTTCAGTTTTTCAGGGACTAGTCTCTGAATATTGACAAATACTTCAAATGCAAATGCTTATCTGATTCAATATGGCACAATATCAAATATGGCAAGGGCTCAAAATATACCGAGTATGTTGTTATCCTTTCAGGGCTATGGACCCCTCACCCACACTAGGTGGCATGCATCATCATAGGGGTTGCTTCTCACTGGCAACGAACATGCTCAACGGGCTCAGCCTGAGCTCTTCTCGGTTTTGTTGTAGAATGACTTGGTCCCAACAGTCCCTATGATGTTAAAATTATACCCAGTTGTGCCTTCAGTGCTATTTATTATTCAGTGCCACTGGTGCAAGTTTAAAACATTTTAAACATATTGAGTTACAGATAAGGAAACAACCTTCATTCTATGCTGTGGTTGACATGTTTCTGCACCAAGATTAGGAATCAAAAAGTAATTGAGCATTCCTCAGGACCCAGAGAGCTCTTTTCAAATTTGCCTTATGCTCTGCCTGTAGGTGTGGTGGAAGTGATAGCAAATTGGGGAGAGACCGAATCTAACCGGGATTAAACAAGCTGCATCTATACATAGTAATTCTGTAGAGATTAACAAAAAAAATAATTGCTCACATAATGCATTTTTTCATGTATACCAACTTTATCATACTACTGTACGTTTAGAGTCAACACTCTTGTGAATGCAAACACATAACTATTCTTAAGTGTATCCACTAGTACAGCAGGCCACCCTCAATGCATCACTGGCAACTCGCACATGTTATTGACTATAGTGAAGTACCCCTATTATCAACTCTTTGATCTATTAAATATAAATGGATTCTGAGTGAGGGAGGTTAGTTTGGAGTTTGTCTATGTAAAATTAGCGTAGTTTGAGGAGAGAAAAAGCAGCTTAGTCATCTCAATACTATTATATTTTATGATCAGGAGTGAACAGGAGCCTAGATTGCCTCATTGTTGCTAAACCCTTCATCCCAGAACTCCTCTGAATACTGGGAGTGGGTGGTGGTATCTTACTTGAACAAACATTGGCATAGCCAATAGGTCTCGCCTTTGGGACCTTAAAAAGTGTTTCGGTATCCAGCACAATATCCTTGGTCCAACAACACCAACTGTTGCATGTTTTTTTTAATCATTGGCTCTCTTGCTTTCATTTTGCTTTCAGAATTTAACAAGCATTTGCAATGCAATAGGTCTCGCATTTACACAAGTTTAAGCTATTGGCATTGTAAATGACAATGCCTTTTAGTTATGTTTTAAAAACAAAAACAAAAATAAAAGGCATTGTCATTTGCAATGTCAATAGCTCAAACTCACGTAAATGCGAGACCTATAGCATTGCAAATGCTTGTTTTTTTTTTAAAGCGGCCCACTGGACCACCAGGGAATACTTTGTAGGGAGTGGCCCCTTGGGTAAGGGTCACTCCCCTTTGGGGGCTATGTTTTTGGCTGTCTGCCCCCACGATGGGGGGGGGCAGGTCTCGCCTTTTTTTGTTTTATCTAGGGACCACTAGGCCACCAGGGATTGTTTCTTTGGGGGGGGGGGGGGGGGGGGGGGGGGGGGAAGAGAGTGACCCCCTTGGGCAAGGGTCGCTCTCCTTTGGGGGCTGGGGCTTGTCATGTTTGGGCCCACTAGACCACCAGGGATTTGTTTGTGGGGAGTGGCCCCTTGGGCAAGGGTCGCTCCCCTTTATGGGACGATGATTGTGGCCATTTCCTTCCTCTTTGGGTGGCAGATCAGCAGTATGTTTTTTAGGCCCATCTGCCCCCAAGGGGGGCAGAAGCTACTAGACAACAGGGGTTTTAAAATTTTTGTGTTGGTGGATTGGGAGTGGACTGGTGCATTATTTGAATGTGAACGTTATGTTTTTTTTTCTCCTTTTTATTCTAGTGTAAAGCTTTTGATTCCTGTTTGCGGTTTCGGCAGTGGTTGTTCTGCAGTTTTGCGTAATTGCATTTATTTGGTAAGAAAAACATTTTTGTTGTGTTTACTCCCAAATGAGTATTATTGTCATGCATGAATTAATTTTTTTGTAAGTGGTATCATAATGGCAGCATATTTGTTAGTGTTTTGAGCATGAAATTCTTTGCGATGTGTTTTGCATTATCTTATGTGTAATTTTCTTTTCTTTTTCTTTTTTAGTGGGATATTGTTGATCCTTACTGTGTCTGTGCAGAGTAGGTAATGGTGAGTCTAGCTGCTTCTGTCAAGTGAGTGGTATAGTGTTGGAGTATTTAGGTCTTTGTGATAAAGCTACATTTGTTTATTTCTTTATTTACAAAGGGTTTGTTTTTGTTGACTTGTTTGACAAGTTACCTTTATTAGTAAGCATTATGGCTAGCCATAGAATGACTGCTCAGCAGGTGGTTGGTATGCTTCTTGAATCTTCCTCTGAGCAGGATTATGAGACTGACAGTGCGTCTGAGGGAGAGGAGGGAGGGGGAAGATTCAGGCAGTGAGTTCTCTCTCCACATGGAATCATCAGATTACGAAGCTACTCTCGGTGCGGATGAAGCCACTCCTCGGTGCGGATGAAGCCACTCCTCGGTGCGGATGAAGCCACTCCTCGGTGCGGATGAAGCCACTCCTCGGTGCGGATGAAGCCACTCCTCGGTGCGGATGAAGCCACTCCTCGGTGCGGATGAAGTGCCTGTTTTAGAGGAGGACACTGCTGTGCCGATGGTGCAAGAGGCATCTGGATTGCAGCCGGAGGCTGCTAGGCTTCCTACTGGAAGTGCTGGACTCTGGGTTGATCCAAACAAGGTGCAGCCGGTGTTGCCTTCCTTTAGTGGTGATGCAGGGTGTAGAGTGGATTGTGAACATTTTTTGCCTATACAGTTTTTTCAGTTGTTTATGGATGATGTATTTTTGGGTGAGATTGTTGAGCAGACTAATTTGTATGCTGAACAGTTTTTGAGGGACAACAGTGCCAGACTTAGGCCCCACTCTAGAGCTACCCGGTGGACTCCCACAAATCTGGAAGAGATGAAGAAGTTTTGGGGTTTGGCTTTGATGGGTTTGATAAGGAAGCCGTCCATGGCTTCATATTGGTCTACCAGTCCCTTGATGGCAACTGCCATATTTCCTGCAATTATGACTCGTGAACTGTGTTTACTTTTGCTTAGTATGCTGCATTTGGTTGATAATACTTTGGCGTTGCCACGAGATCACCTTGACTGTGACCGTCTTTTTAAGATTCGGCCTGTTCTTGATCACTTTGTAGATCGATTTTCAGAGATCTATACTCCAGGGAAAGAAATATCTATTGATCAGTCTTTGGTCCTGTTCAAGGGCCGTTTGGTTTTTAGGCAGTACATTCCTAGAAAGAGGGCACGTTATGGAATTAAGCTGTATATGTTGTCTGAGAGTAGGACAGGATATGTTTTTAATTTCCGTGTGTACACTGGTAGGGATTCCACTATTGACCCCCCTGGTTGTCCGTCCACTTTTGGAGTTTCAGAGAAAATTGTGTGGGATCTTGCTGGAGGACTGTTTAACAGAGGCCACCATTTGTACCTTGATAACTTCTACACTGTTGTGCAATTGTTTAAGGATTTGTTCAAAGTGGACAATTTTGCTTGTGGCACAATCCACTCTAACCATAAAGGTTATCCAAAAGAGCTTGTTTGCAAAAAGCTTCAGAGGGGACAGTGCAGTGCCTTGCATAGTGAGGAACTGCTAGCTGTGAAATTTGTGGACAGGAGGGATGTGTACATGCTGACAACCATCCATGATGAGAGTACTTCAGCTTTGGCTGTTTGGGGTCAGATTGCTGAAGTGCGCAAACCTGTGTGCATTTTAGACTACAATAAGCACATGGGTGGTGTTGATAGAGTAGATCAGAGGTTGGAACCTTACACTGCTATTCGTAAGGCTTACATTTGGTATAAGAAGTTGGCCATCCATCTTTTCAATTTAGCAACTTTCAATGCTTTTGTTGTGTTCAAGGAGTGTTCTCCTGCGTCAAAGTTGACTTTTGTTCAGTTTCAGCAGTCTGTGATAGGCAGCCTTGTTGTTGTGGAACAGGCAAGTGTTCCTAGAGTTGGAGTGGTGGAGGATGTGGCTAGATTGAAAGATCGCCACTTTCCTGATCTAATTCCTCCCACGCCCCCCAAAAAAAAACAATCCCTGTAAGAGATGTAGAGTCTGCTTGCAAAGAGGTGTGCGGAAGGAGAGTCGTATGCACCGTGCAGATTGTCCTTCTAATCCTGGGCTGTGTGTGCCCACATGTTTCAGATTGTATCACACTCAAAAGAGTTTTTGGGAGCAACCATGAATCGAATAGTGTACTGCCTGCTCTGTATGGTTTTATATAGTTGTTCAGTTTAACGTTTGGCAATCAAATGAGGTCTTTAGTTACTTCTGTTGTTTTTATAGTTATAGTTTTGTATTTAGTTGCAATTTGTGTTTTCTTTCCTGTTTAAAAAAAATGTATGACGGTGCGCGTGGACTAGCGCTTGGCTGGCGGTGTGCGTGGACTGGAGCTTGGCTGGCGGTGTGCATGGACGGGCGCTTGGCTGGCGGTGTGCATGGACGGGCGCTTGGCTGGCGGTGTGCGTGGACGGGCGCTTGGCTGGCGGTGTGCGTGGACGGGCGCTTGGCTGGCGGTGTGCGTGGTCGGGCGCTTGGCTGGCGGTGTGCGTGGTCGGGCGCTTGGCTGGCGGTGTGCGTGGACGGGCGCTTGGCTGGCGGTGTGCATGGACGGGCGCTTGGCTGGCGGTGTGCATGGACGGGCGCTTGGCTGGCGGTGTGCGTGGACGGGTGCTTGGCTGGCGGTGTGCGAGTAGTGACTTGCTGCTGGTCACTACACACACTGCTAGCTAAACGCCACTCCACGCAATCCGTGAGCTGGTGTGGCTGCTGTGTCAGGAATGTGGGCGTGTGAAAGTGATGGGCCCTTGAATGGCGCTGTCTGCTGGTGTGAGTGTTGTAATGTGCTGGACCCGTGGCTGGTGGTGTGAATGATTTTGTATGTGTCACACGTATGAAAGGTGTATGAAAGGTGTATGAATGACCTGTACAGCGGTTGGTGCCTTGTCGTGGCTTTACAGCTCAAGAGCTGTGGGTAAATGGTTCCGTTTCTCGTCCTTTCAATTATTAACAGTGCATTTCATTTTTGTGAAATCTCTGGTTAATACAACTGTATATACTGAACCATCACTCACCCTCGTGCCAAATCCAACCAGTATGTCTGTGCGCTTGAAGAATAGGTGGTTTTGCATAATTATTGGTCTTTTCTGTCTTTCTCAAGCAGGGTGTACCTTGGTTCTTTTTGTGACTGTTGTAATGTGTTGGTTTCGTGTCTGGTCGTGTTAATGGTCTTGTGTGTATCACGTATGATAGGTGTGTGAATGGCCTGTAAAGCGGTTGGTGCCTTGCCTTTACAGCTCACGGGCTGTGAGTCACTGGTTCAGTTTTTTGTCCTTTTAATTATTGACAGTGCATTTAATTTTTATGAAATCTCTTGTTAATAAAAATGTATATACTGAACCATCACTCGCCCTCGTGCCAAATCCAACCAGTATGTGTGTGCTTGAGGAATAGATGGCTGTGCAGTAATCTTTGTCTTTTTAGTCTCTCAGCCAAGGTGCACATTACATCTAAGAATAACCTACCAACTCTAGATATTGTCGTAAACTAAACACCCATGGGAGTACATGGTGATGTCTCTTTTGTGGATACCAACACGTTATCTTACTCACAATGTCCTGCAAACCTCAAAATGTCTGTCACATTTTCCTTGCATTATTGTGCCAAAATGTTCACGCTGCATAAAGACACAACAGATTTCCTACCCCCTGCCTTTCTCCAAGTATCCCAATAGAAATGGTACCTCACTCGCGTGGGAGGCCCAAGTAGCCGCGACAGGCAAGGGCCCAAAACGTAGTTAGGCGGCGACAAATTTGCCTATCACAAAACAACCTGGTTTTGCAAGGGGGGTCACCTGGTTTTTGGTCCCGTGCTCGGCGGCCAGCTTGGGAAACCTACCAAACCCACACATTTCTGAAAACCAGACACCCGGGGGATTTCAGGGAGGTGTAGCTTGCATGGATCCCCCAACGTTTTCCTATCCAGAATGCCATTCAAACCTCAAATTAAGCTGAAAAAACCCCACATTTTCCACATATTTGTGTGTGGAATCACCGTGCCGGCACAAATGCCCTACCCCACTGTATTCTCCTAAGTGCCCCGAGTAAAATGATACCTCACTTGTGAGGCTGTCCAATGCAGAATTGGCTAAAAACTTATTTAAAAAGAATTTAGCTCTTAGAATTCTCGGTGCTATACCCTTATTACAATGTTTTGGGCTCATCCCAGTCACAGGCCCTTGCACCACCCACACATGTGAGGTATCACTTTACTCGGGGGACTCAGGGGAATGCTGTGGGGTAGGACCGGCACGTTGATTCCACACAAAAATATGTGGAAATGTTTTTTTCAGCTATATTGGAGGTTTGCATGGCATAGGAAAAGGTTGGGGGATCCACGCAAGCCATACCTCATTGGACTCTCCCGGGTGTCTAGTTTTCAGAAATGTTTGGGTTTGGTACTTTCCCAAGATGACCACTAATCCTGGGGCCAAAATCTCAGGTGCCACCGCCCCCCCCAATACCAGGTAGTTTTCTTATAGGTAATTTTGAAGTCTCCACAGTACGATTTGGCCCATTTCTTGTTGCAGCCACTATGCCTACCCACATAAGTGAGGTACCATTTTTATCGGGAGACCTGGGGGACGCTGGGTGGGAGGAAATTTGTGGATCCATGCAGTTTCCAGAACTTTCCCCACACAGATATTTGAGAAAAACTTGATTTTTTTCAGCAAAATTTGAGATTTGCAGGGGACTCTGGGTAGGAGAATGTTGGGGGACCCACGCAAGTCATACCACGCTGGACTCCCCCGGGTGTCTAGTTTCCAGAAATGTGTTGGTTTGGTACGTTTCCCTAGATGGTCGCCGAGCCCAGGGCCAAAAACTCATGGGACCCCTCTTGCAAAACCAGGTTGCTTTGTGATAGGTAATTTTGATGTTGCCTCAATAGGTTTTGGGCCCTTGCCCGTCGCTGGTCCTTCACCCACCCACCCAAGTGAGGTACCATTTTTAATCGGGACACCTGGGGGAACGTGGGGTGGGTGGAAATTTGTGAATCGACGCAGATTCCAGAACATTCCACCACAGAAATGTGGGGAAAATTTGGTTTTTGGGACAATTGTTTAGGTTTGCAAGGGATTCTGGGTAACAGAACCTGGTGAGAGGCAGTCAAGTCACCCCATCCTGGATTCCGCTGGGTGTCTAGTTTTCAAAAATGTATAGGTTTGCTAGGTTTCCGTAGGTGCCGGCAGAGCTAGGGTTCAAAAACTACAGCTGGGCACTTTGCAAAAAAAGCGTAATTTTTCATTGTGTAAATGTGGTGTGTTCACGTTGTGTTTTGAGCCGTTTCCTGTCGTGGGCACTATGCCTACCCACACAAGTGAGGTACCATTTTTATCGGGAGACACAGGGTAATTCAGATTTGTAAAGGAAATGTTATTACCTATTGACATTTGATGCATTTCTGCCTTCCAAATGAAAGACATTGTGTACAAAATAAGTCATTTTGAAAAATGACCCATAATTCTCATGCTAGTATGAGTATTCCCGATTTCGGAAATGTGCAAATATCTGTTTCTAAACTCTATATTTTGTTCCCATTTCAGAAATACATAGGGGTCTATCATACCGATTTTTCCATGTATACATTTTCCCACAATAATTGCTATATACCCGGTACATAATAAAAAGCCATTGCAAATTGCTGCTCAGTTTTTGGCTCTGGGTTAGTCGGGTTCTTGGTGAACCTACAAGTCCTATATATCCCCGCAACCAGTAAGGTCCAGCGGATGTAACAGTATATTGCTTTCAAACAGCTGTCATAATTAGAAGTTACAGGCGAAAACGTTGGCACAAAAGGCTTTTTTTTCAATTTTCCCTATATTTAACTGTTCGTTACTATAAAGAAACCTTGATGGATCTACACTAATGACCCCTTGCTGAATTCAAAATGTTGTCTACTTTTCTAAAATGTATAGCTTTCCAGGATCCATTATTGCTTTCATACCCATTTCTACCATTAACTGGAAGGAGGTTAAAAGCACAAAAAATAGCAAAAATAGGCCATGTCCCAGAAAAATGCCAAAACTGTAAAAAAATGTTGGTTTTCTGACAAAAGTGTGTCATTCCCTAAAAGCTGGGGAAATGGTGATTTCAGCCCCACAAACCCTTTTTTTGATCCCATTTGCAGGGGAAAAACCCAGACGCTTTCATTCGCAGCACTTTTTTCCCAAAATTTAGCTGTATTTTGGCTAATTTCTGGGACCTCTCCAGGGGAATCCACAAACCCTGGGTACCTCTAGAGGTATATCATTTATTTGGGAGGATAACCAGATGATGATAATGACCGCTAAAAGGTAATTGATGGGAATCCAATCTCTGCTTACGGGTCCCTTGTTTGTTTTTTCATAATACTCTTGCTCCTCACTTTTCTCTCTGGCATTTGGTGGCATTTTTTTGAGACCCCCGGTTCATTATGAATTTGATATGTAGGATTTGGGGAAAAGAACTGTGGCAGGTCATTAAAATATCCCTTTGACCCTAATTCTCTGAGTGTTTATGGTATCTCTAGAATCCCCATGATGTTGGAAGAAAAGGATGCAAATTTGGCGTGGATACCTTATGTGGTCAAAACGTTATAGGGGCCTAAGCGCGCACTACCCCAAATAGCCAAAAAAGGAGGGGGGAGGCCTAGCACATAAGGGGTTAAGAAGAAGACTTATAACCTGGTTTATCACTTTCGAAAATGAAAGTCACTGCTTTGCTCCTGGCCCCAGTATTGCTGCAGATTTCCACAGACCATTTAGGACTATCCTCTGAGCAGTTTCTGCTACATTCAAATTATCTTCATGATTAGGACAGTATGTTTCATTTGGTGACAACACGAGCACTCACGGCATTTTAACTTCTTGTTAAAGAGGGATTGCCATGCCTCACTACAAACAAGCATTGGCAAAGCCATAAGATCGTGAGTTAACTAATGACCTTTTGGGTTGGGCAATGCTTGTTTTGTTTGTTAATGTTTTTGTTTGAATACGTGTGATTCATGAGCAGGCCTGGTTGCAGTGCTGGCACGGTCTTGTCCAAGTGAAACAAGGGATGGATGGATAGATGGATAGATATAGATAGATAGGATAGATGTAGATAGATATAGATAATTTTTCAAACCTAATCACTGTCAGAGACAAAATGCATTTCTTTGCATTCTATGATGCATTTATGCATCGTAGAGGAAGCGAAAGAGCTTCTGTGAAAGGGCATATTTCACCAGTAGTCTCAGGCACTGAAGGGGACTAATTGCTGTGGGCATGTAAACATTGTGCAAGAGCAGAACGCCATGGCTTTCAGTCAGGTAAACCTATAGTTGACGTGGGCAGGCACTATTTGCTGTGGGGGGCAGAAGCAAAATGTGAATGACACTACAGCATACCAATTGATGAAGAGGGGTGAATGAATGGCCCCTGGATGTATGTATAGTACATTCATAGATTTGTATTTATAAAAAAAAAAAGTCTTGGCTAACACTATACCTAAAAAGGAGAAATAGCAGGCACCTTTCGTTATATGCAGGTTATCTTACTGAATAATTGTGATGTTATGTTATAGGTGGTGTCCTGGTGCTAAGAAACACAGCTGAATGTAACATGAAAGAAGAAACTACTGCCCATAGAGCCAGGTCTTAAAGGCTCTCCTAAAATGTAGCAGATCCAATTTCCTACGCAGAATTACCAGAAGAATTACCGGAAGAGTGTTCCACTGTTAAACAGCAGCCACCAAGAAAGACTTTCCTCCGAAACAAGCCCTACTGAATCTTGGGATAAGAAGAAGGGATGAGTCAATGAAACAAAGAATATGATCTGGTACACAATGGGTAAACTTATTACGGAGATATATTGGACCAGTATGGTGCACAGCTCTGGGAACGTGGCAGAGGGATTTAGAAGCAATCCTCTTCACCGCCGGGAGCACCTGCAATTAATCCAACACAGCGGGGGCAGAAGCATGCCAAGGTAAACCAAGAACCACTATGGCTGCTGCATTTTAGATATGCTGGAGTTTATTAGCAACTCTAGTGGCACACCTAGAAAGACGGAATTGCAATAGTCCAAACTCCTCAAAATGGTCGCCTGGACCACCACCAAAGAGCTACCACTGGAAGGAGTGGCATAATTTGTCAGCACCCATAACAGTGGGAATCATGTGGAATATAGATGGTTAACTTGGTTTTCGAGTGAGTTTTTTCACTGAATCAGTGGTTGAAATCTCTGGGAAATTAATATTCATTGTTAGAAGCATGTTGTCCTGTGTGAAACTCGGTCTTGGACACTGGTTATATTAAGGCGCTGAAACAAGATTTTTTTTTTTTTTTTAAACTGCTACATTCAGCAGCGATCACTTTTGTGTGTCACATAACTCTGCCCCTCTAATGAAAGCCAAATCAATGTAAAGCCAGTTGTGAGACAATTCGTGGTTTTCCTCTACAAGAAGCCTCAAAAGTAGGCACAGTGCCCCACAAATCAAATATCATCCTATCCTTTTGGGACCATGGGCAAATTTATGGCAATTATAACTACATTTTGTGTCCTCTGCCATCAATATATTACCTTACATTACCTTACATTTGAAACAACACTTATGGAAACCTCATTTGTTACTCCTGGGAGCTTTCTACCTAATCGAGACGTTGTCAACATATACGCACACACACACAAAAGTTCCCTGAATACAACCGCTTGAATACAACATATACACCTAGTAACACACACACACACACACACACACACACACACAATGTATTTTTCCCTGAATACAACCACTTGAATAAAACATATGCACCTAGTAAATAACGTCATACATGCTGCCCAAGTTACCCACTTGCTTTTTCCCCAAAATGAATATACTGAAATTAAAATCTGATGTAAAAAAAAGCAAAATCGGGGAATCTCACATGAAGATCAAAAGAACACACCAAGACTAAAGATTCCCGGCTTGGAATCCCAATTTCCCCATCGTAGTAATATGTGACTCCAGAGGTTACAGACAATCTACTCAAACAATGGAATATTGTTGACTGGAATGCTGGGAGCTCCATTGAAAACAATGGCGTGCCAGCAGGGGATAAACACTGGTCAGCATTCCATGGAATGGAGGCAGGAGCTGTGGTCATGGGAAAGGGAGAGCGAGGCGGCCATGGATCTCAACTCCCACTGATACCAACATACAGTAATAGTGGAAGTTCTGAAAGGAGAGAGGTCGAAGAACTACAGCCCCTGCCAGTCACCCACCGGCCTGTCAAACTCCAGCAGCAAATCAGATTGCTAGAGCAGTGTGGAAAGCAAGAGACATGTATGCAGCAGTTGTCCTTGGGCAGCCACTGGAGATGAAAAGGATGAAACTATCCCGAGACCCTGAGGGTGTATTACAACCACCCTCTACCTACTAAAATGTTTTTTCTTTTAAAGGGGCATTCTGCTGGCTGGGGCAGAAAGTTATTTCTAATATTCTTATAGCACGGTGTAGAACAAGACCATCCATTAAAATTCAGCTCTCTAATCTGCCCTCACCAATATCACTTGAGTGCTGATATAGTCTGCTGCTATGGGCTACGCAACTAAAATACTTCATTTCACAATGAAGCAGCTCCTGTACCTGCAAAGAGTTGTTGCACTAAAGTAATCCAGGTTTTGCCAACAGGTGTGTAAAAACAAAGCAAAATTACAGGAAGTGTATTAACCCTTACAACTCCAAAGGTCTAAAAATTACGTATGTTTTGCTTTGATAATCTGTTGAGGTTATCTGCGAAGTCCATTTGTCTGGCTCATGAAACGCTCAAATATTAAATGAGGCCATTAGTGCACGTAATTCAATTTCACAATAAACTGGTGACTGGGGTAAAGTAAATAATACGTGCAGCATCCAAGGTGAACCACTTCAATGCTTATTCTCTGCAGGTGACAAGCAATAAGCCAAGAAACCAAAGGGTGGTGTAAACCGCACCATTATAGACACCAGAGTCTCTTGAAAAGATTTTTGGAGGTCCTCACCCACTAGTTTCTATCAGTGATGTATTTAAAATCCCCCGATGTACTTGAGGTGGATCGTATCATCAACGGGTCTTGCAACAACCCGTGGGAAGAGTGTACTGAAATGAGGTCTGACCTGCAAGGGTAGATAAAAATGATCTCCTATCCCGAAGGAATGACATAGCAATGACACAGGGATTGGGTAAAATAAAAAAACAATTGGATATGCCAGGGACAAATTATCAATCCTTCACATCTCACAGCGTGGTCTACATGTTTCAGCCATATTGCACCTAGGTAGGTTGTTGGGCTTGCTTTAGGGCCTCTAGTAATCAGATCCCAATGCTCACATATAGGACAATCTCTTTTGGAACCTAATATACCTGATGATGAGTACATTTACTTACATAATTTGAGAAATTGGCATGCCATTCCCTGAATTGGGGTCTGGATCTGCCACATAGGAAGCGGGTAATCTATTGATGGGGCACTGTAATAGGTATGACCAGCAATGTGCCTGTGGCATCCTCCCCGTTCTTAATGTACGTTGAGGATGAGAAGAACACCTACGGGACAGATCCAGACCATAATTAAGGGAATGGCAATTTTATTAAAATGACATTCCTGCAGGATAGGTGGAGGCAAGGCCCAATTAGGATATGATCCGCTACAAGTACATTAGAGGATATTATATACACCAATGATGGAAAACAGTGGGTGAGGGTCTCCCAAAATTTTTTAAGAGACTCTGGTATCTGGAACAGTGCGGTTGCACTCCCTTTTGATTTATTGGCATTTTTAGTAGGAAGCAGAGTAAACCCTTTCTTCCTTCTCTCTACCCCCTCCCTGATTTATTCTGGACAAGCAATACGCACAACGGTCACTTCACACTCAACTAATGCTGCACAGCACTTCAGAATAGTCATCCAAGCATAATCTTTAAACTGTGGGAAACGGAAGAAAACTTTTCTTGTGATCATTCACAAACCACATTGTCTGTATTTGCGGCTTCTCCTCTGGTGCTTTTTTAACACTGTACACATAGGGAGCACTTTAAAATATAGACACCAGGCCTGGCAGTTTATCTGCTTTCAACCTCGCCTCAGAAGCTTCCTGCAATGGAAGCTCTTACACACCTAGAAAATGGCATCTGGTGATGGTATGCAGTAACAAAGCGCCCTAGCCGTTTATAAACTGTGGGGTGAACGTTTCTAAATAAACCCAAACAAGGTAAAAAGCCATGGTTGGAATGCAAAAGCAGGGGGTACACTGCTGTAATGGGCTTTTAACATAATGGAAGTTTTACAAAGCTTAAGCAAATTCTTGACTTGGATAACAACTTTGTTTCAATCTGGCACATAATCGGAGATCATGATTTAACAGTGCCAGAATTAGGCCTGGGCTAAAATGCCGTTCCGCTCGTGAAAATTGCGATAATTTGACATTTTCGCGTTCCGCGGAGCGCGCGAAGATGTCAAAATTTCCGCAATCCGCATTTTACCAGAATTTTTTTGCTTGCTCGCGCTGTAAAATAATACATTCTCGCGTGCGCGCGATCGCCTTACCTGAATACCCGCGTTCGCCGTCAAGTTTTCCCGATCCGGTCGCGTTCTCCACGAGATGTTGGATTGTTGGTAGCCATTTGCGCTGTCTCGCGACAGTTCGCGCCCACAGTAACGTCATTCGTCGCGCGATCGCGTCTTTATTCTCGTGATCATGCACCGCGAGACAAGTGAAAACAAGATGGCTGTGCCCGTGAGCAACCACATGGGCAAGTTGGAGAGCCGCGACCACGCAGAAAATACCGCGAACGGGCGGGAAAAAAAACTTCCGCATCTTCGCGATATTTCCGCGTGTTTGCGGAGATTATCATCATTTTCGCGATAATTTGCAAAAGTGAATTTCGCAAATTCCGCCCACCCCTAGCCAGAATACCACAAGTGTTTGTATCAGCACATAGGAGGTGGACGAGCAAACATCCAGGGCATTCTGACACCCCCACATACCCAAGAGGTGCTTAACACACCAACATGTCACCCATTCGCCCTGCCCCATCCCTAACTTTCCTTCCAGAAGAGACAGGGAGAGATACTCACAACTACCTGCACATTTAATCTACTGTCTATAGTTAATAATAAAAATTCCTTCTGCATACCGCGCAACACTGCAGCTTTTGTCAAAAGTGTAAGGTACACTTGATACTATCCCAATCGCCTAATTTAATAGTACTCAATTTATTGATTCTATAGGTATAAATGAATGATTTGGCCCTGCTGAGACTAGAACTAATGACTTGCAGGTCACATCAAATGCCAGAGCTTAACTCGCAAAACCCTCTAGAAGTTGAATGCAAGATGGGATTTACGGTCTGCCAACACTGTGGTTGCGAATGAAAATAAAAGCAGGCAGAGGCCACACCCTTCCGGTTGTTGAACCCCAACCCCCCACTGTAAATAAACACTCTACCCAGGCCATCGACCATGTCAGTTCTGTGTTTATCTGCTAACATAAATATAATAGTGGAGAAGACGCTGAAGCGGATTAACCCTCTCCATACCTTACTCAGATTATTCCCACCGTCTCTTGAAATAGCTCCCATGACCCTCATTGCCATTTGCAGTGTCCATTACTTCCCTGTCTCTCGGTTACTGGTGTGGCCTCCCCTCAACTACCCAATTAAAACGCTGATCCATACTACCTAATGTAAATTCGAATCATTTAATAAATACTGTTTCATACATGTCAGTAAAGGGTATTTGGAGCACAGTGCGGTGCTTATCACAAGAGGGCTTCATTTCCTGACTGGGCTGTACTGGGAGAAGAGCAGAGGGGAAGCTGTGGTCAGGAAATGGCGATGCAATCGAACAATGTAAAGACTTATCAACGCCATTGGAGACCGCGGTGGGACTGAAGTGCAAGAAAAACAGCTAATAATGGTTTGTTAATCACCATTATCCTGGCCTCGCAGTACAACGGGGAACGAAAATGATAATGAAGACTAAATCACCTGTGAAATGTAACATTCTTACATCACAAGCTGCCCAAAGGAAGACAAACACCCTACGGTTTATGCAAGGCACAATGCTCCTGAATGGGAAGACAGCGGAAGGCTGGACAGCAGAAGCAAAGAGGCAAGGAAAGGGAGCCATAGCCGTCAGAAGTGAGGTTCAGACCGCAGCCCCACGCGCGAACGGCAGGTAACACAACCCAGAGAGGCCTGGGATGTCCTCTCACGCACATTTGTAAAGCAGTTTTAGATTCCTGGAGCAGCAACAATATGAAACTCATTTGCTAGCCAAATGTGAAAAATGCAACTGTTTATTAGACGGCGCTGGCCAGAGGAGCAACTAGCAGGGGCGGCTGGTGACATTTGAAAATGGCGGGGCGTAAAAGTGCTGGAGGAGTGCCCCGTCGGTGTCGAGTGAGCAAGCAAAGTAGCAAAGAAAGAAATACTGGGGATAATGGTCCCGAAGAATGAACTACTGTTCTAGCGCGGAAGGAGGGGGGAGGCAGCTGCCAGCAGCGGGAGAACTGAATAAAATTATAACAAAAACTTACCTGACCGCCTCTGCTCATGGTCCGCGTTGGCGCCTCTTCCCCCTTCAAACCAGAACACCACGTCAGCACTGGAGTGGCAACCCCTCCGCCAATCCTGATTGGCTGAGGGCACAGCTTACGCTACGCCCGCTGCCTGCCCATTAGGAGACCGAGGGGCTCCTAATGGGCATGCGCAAGGCAGTAAAAACACAAGTACGCATGACTGGGCACGGGCTAAAAATTACTCTCCATGCCCACTCATGCGCACTTGTGCTGCAATGCTGCCTTTCCCTGGCTTGTCTAACAATGCATGTCAGTCAACATGACGCCGGACCGCCCACGGTCCGACGTCATGCTGACTGACATGCATTGTCAATTCTCCCCACCCTCGGCGTCTCTGAACTTAAGTAAACTAAGTTCAGAGACACCGAGGAGGGAGCTGCGGGCGCGGGGGGCAACGCCCCAATGGACGCACCGCGCCTGGCAACTAGAGCCAAATTTCGCGGGGGGCTAAGAAAAAATTTCAGGGGGGGGGCTGAATCTTTAAGCAATAGGCAGAGTGGGGCTGCAGGGGCTCTTAGAAGGGGTGAAACAACAGCGAGGCCTCATTAACATGCAAAATGGTCTTTTAAAGACCTGTGAAGTGCTCGGGTGCGGCTGTGTGTGTGCCCGGGAAACTGTCTCCTCCCGGGCTGCCACACAATGATGGGGGGGCTGAAGCCCTTTGAGTCCAATGGGTGTTGCGCGCCTGGCGCAGGCATTCAACCGCCGCTGCCGAGCAGTGGCGGGCCTGGCTCGTTTTTAAGCATATTGGCTCGTTTGCCGAACCCACAGCCTGAAAAGCATAGAAGCAAAAAGAACAAGGACCAGGGGTGCTTTTGACACGTGTTGGTTTGTATTTCTTTTTCAGAGGAAACAAGTCACAATAAGAAACACTACTGACACGTTTACTTCAAAAATGAATATTGCACACATTGCGCCCGCGAGCTCCAACCTCTCCCCACGACCAACACTTCTTCCAAACAATTTACGTTGTTTTAAGTATAAAATGGACCTGATTTTTTTCAATCAGTCCCCGTTTCGGTTTGCTGATCGGCTTACATCTCTCGGCTATGATGTACGAGACAATAAATGCTAGAATGCGCACTGCAGAATTCCTGGCTTACTACACAGCAAACTGCAAGGGGACATTTGATATACCGGCAGGCAGAGCAGTAGGAACATGTCAACACTATTACCTTTACATAGGAAGCCCGCCTGTAGTCGCCCTTTAAAAACAGATTACATGGAACGACAGAGCATATATGTATTATATGTAATTGTATATAAATACATACATATTTGTTGCAAACATTTCAGGCATATTCTGACATGACATCCAGATTAACAAAATAGGGGCAATGGGGGGGGGGGGGAGATTAGACTCGCACCTGTTCACATCATGCTGTTTCCACCTCACTATTTACTGAGCTCCTACTGTTGGTATATTTTTCATCCTGGTATCGGATTATTTCCGGTCTCACTGTCAGCCTATCAGGCAGACCAAGAGGCAGTGTATTCCCTGTTTAGGTATCAAGTGTGTTTCTTATCTTGGGGTCAGGACATCCTCAGTGTCAAGGGCGAGCTGTGTCCCAGCGTCCCCACACTTCCTTTCCCAGTGCACTTGTGCTTCCTCACCCAGGGCCTAGTTATGATGTCAGGCAGATCGCTAGTGGCGGTCCGTCCCACATCTGAGGTAGTGGTCGGACCACCGGATTAGGATGCCCGCGGTCGGAGCGCATCGGTCGGGGGAAAAGACCACTGCCTCCAACAAGCTCAAGGAGCCAGAAGGGCAGCAGTCGGAGCCTAATCTCTACAATGAAGGCAGTGCCTGCGGAGGCACCACCCTAGGGATTAGGATGTCAGTTTCCGACAGCCTTTTCATGGCGGTCTGACTGCCATGAAAAGGCTGTCGGAAAGTGACTTTGGGGCCCCTAACAGGAACCCAGTCACCCGTAGGCCTTTGTTTTGTGGCCCGGGGTGCAAATGTGGTGCCCCCCCAAACATCCATGCACCGTGGGCCAGGCACCCCACGGTGCCTGGCACAGGTTGCATGGATGTCTAAAACACACCATTTACTACTGTGGCTTGTGCTGCAGCCCTTTTCTGCGCCACAGCACAAGCCGCAATAAAAAATGGCATGTTTACGACCGCCTTTACAGCGGTCGTATCATAAATGGGCTGCCGGGACCGCCAACTCCTTGTCGGACGGTCTCGAGCCTGAAAGGAGTCCGACTGCCATCGTAAGGAGGCCCCCAGTGTTTAAAAACTGTCTGTCAGAGCTAGAAGGAGGGCAAGCCACTGAAAGCGCAAGCCAGGCTCCAGACTGAAGCCTAGCTCCGGCTCAGCTCGAGGTCGAATTGGAACCTCAAGTCCATAACGAGCAGAGCTTTCATGAGGCATTTGCTGCCTGACTCCCTTCCTGTACCGTAGATGTGGTCCTAAGGCCAGGGCTGTCAACTTTGGTACTAGGGAACTAGGTTAGAGTATATGCGTCGGCTACTGTGATTCTGGGCCAGGGATGTGGAATTCCTATAGCCCGACACCAAGGACATATTGTATGGGGTCAAGGGCAACCAGTTTTCATGTGTATTTTGTCCTTGGGACAAGTAGGCCCAACCCTCAGCAGCACAAACTCTTTGGCTGCCAGTTTGCAGTACCACATTATGGATAAGGGAAGGGCACTGTCGTCAGGTAAGGTAATATTTTTGTCCCTATGTTAGTGCTGTTCAAACTTGTATTTATGGTTCATTAATTGAAACCTTTATTATTAGGGTGAGCGCTCCAAGTAAATGTTGTAAGCTCTTACTGCACTACTGACAGTGGTTCCAGTATAAAAATGTGTACAAACATTTTCAAAGTTTAGCAATTTGAGGCTATGTATAATGCTCCCAGAATACTCTCTGAATTGATGCAAATATTTGCAGAAGCTTGAAAGCAAGATTGAGGATTCTTTGCTTACAAAATAAAATGTTCATAAAAAAATGAAAGCAGGAAAAAAAAACAATGTGTGACTTGTTTTGGCATGGATTAAAAAAAAAAACCTTATTGGTGGGGGAGATGCCGGGCCCTCAAAATTATAATAAACATTGGCAAAAGCAAAAAATGTTTTGGGTCTTAAAAAGCACACACTGCCACAGTAGTTACTTGCACTGAACAAAACTACTTTGTGCGTCAATATGCTCCTTGTGAAAAAGCAGAATGCTGTAACTCACAGTGATGCCAGCCAGTACAGAGAGAGAGCGACAGAATTTTAATAAACACAAAAGATCACGGTCAATGTCAGAATAAATTAGGGGCCCAATTATTAAAGAAAGTCTCAAAAGTGCACCCATGGTATATGTCCTTGCATCAAGTAGATCTTTTATTAAATTCCGCACCCCATGGGCAAATCACTTAATGTCCCCATGCCTACAAACAATGAAAGGTGGCCTTTTGCAATTGTAACTGGTGCTTCTGGTCGAGTTTGTGCTACAAACAAACTGCAGATTATTGCACAAACAGGTAAAAACAAAAACTTAACATAAGGAAAGACAAACAGATACCCATTTAATGGCTGAGCTGTACAAAGTGAAACCAGAAAAACCTGGATAAATAGAGTCTTCCCTCGCTTAAACTGTGTGATCTTAGGCAAATATTACTTTCATCAAAATCCATTGTCTTCAGTATTGCACACCTATTTTCAATTTTGAAGAGCCTTTTTTATATTTTAGTTGTTTGGTGTATTATTCACATAGGGAACATTTTCACTGCTCTGCTTGTGCTCCAAGATCTAGCCAGACTATTGGTTCTACTCTGGCTTGGCTCCCCCTGCAAATTTGTTGGCTTGTCCACCTCTAGCCTCAGCCTTTGTGCTCATGGTATCAATTAAGTCTATGAACGTAACTCCCTGTCCTGACTTTTATGCATTCCTGTCTCAACATATGCGCATAACTGCCTCTGAAATTATTAGCTAAGAAAACATAACTGTATGAGAACTTCAGGGGCATTCAAAATTGGGTTGTATCTTTAACAGCTCCATTTATTGTTGTATGGGTATAATTATACTGCGAGTCCATCAACATCTTTCGGCGACTGTGACGCATGCAGATGCAACATGTTAGAGTGCAAGCGCTTTGAAAGCTTGAATTAGAAAGTTTCAATAAAAGACAATTAAAAGTCAGTAGAACATTAGCTGCATGAGAATGCAGGACCCATTCAATCTATAAACCAGAACACCGTTGTATGGCATGCATCAATCAATACGATAGAAAGAAGCGATCTCTACCCAGGGGAGGTGGTTATGGTAATGTTAAATCTCCAGGGACTGTCTAGGGGGGACATGATGGCGTGTGTGACAGCCTCGGAGCTTCTGGCTACCCAATCACTCGATGAATACCATGTAAACCACAGCATCCAAAATGTCTGCTGACAAGCAACCTAACAGGCAATCCATATGCAAACTGAATTACACCAGCCAGAGGTCGAAAGGGATGGGTACAATTTACGCCCTTTCATGAAAAATAAAATAATCGCTTTCTCTCTCTCGCTCTGTAAACACTGCACAGGTCTGATCCTTGAAAATGGCCTCAAATGTAAGCATTTTAACAGATTCACTTCTGTTGTCCCCATCCCCGCTTCCTGCTGAAATCGCCAGTGATTCCAGAAGACAGAAATAGATTGGTAGGTGCCGGTTATTAAATAACCTTGTACCTCAAGCTTGCCATTTAATTAAAATCAGTTCTTTCGCCAGCACAAGAAATATTGCCTACTAACTCGTTTGACAACACCAAACCATGAGCTGCCTGTTAATTCACACAGTCTCTGGTGCACTTCTGCTCACAGAATACAAATTGAGAATGGAGGGGGAGAGCCAACACGGATAAGGTACCAGTTGTAATATCTACATTACCTTTTGGTCTGATATTAGAATCCTATCAAACAGTTGATAAATACAGTATTAATAATATGGAACTTCGACCGTGTAAATAAACACTTAGAGTGCTTTCTGGTAAACACCCTGTGCAAAAAAAGTAATTCAATATTTAAGGCATTTCCTTCTTTATAGTACCTTTTACAGCATTAGAAAGCCACACTTTTAAAAGACTTTCCAGTACAAGATCTGCATTTTAGCAACAGAACTTAAAACGATAATACTTGTGGATACAAATCGCTTCTGTTGGTAGCTTGACAAAATGAAGGACACTAGTTATGTTGGTTACAATTTTTTTTAAAAACTGTTCTATGGGGCACCATTGACAAACAGAAATTAAATACGGAGTAAATTGCAAATATTAAAAGGCAGTGTTTTCTTGTGTGTGTCGCATTTGCTGCTCAGTTCTTCAACTAAGCGTTCTGGAAACGTGGAGTACACCCAACAGAGAACAGCTTTTAAACGGTTCCTCGGTGTTCACAGATCAGTGAATACAGCCAACAGGAAGGATCTGACAGGGGAATTTGGAAAGCTGTCAAAGTGCATCAAACACGACCATCCTGATAATGGAGCACTCAAATCTTTGCAAAACACTTCACAGTGAACGCATCGACAGTTCCACTAAAAGCAAGGTGCCGGTACACTTCAAGCAATGGGCAAAATCTGAATTGCTTCATATCAGCACCCCAATCCCACCATAGTTGCAACTAGTATACACCTACTGAGACAATTATTTTCGCAATTATGCAGATTTAAAATTTACATATTACCCAACTAGTTGGGTAGTTTATATAAATTTACTTTAACAAAGGCACGTTCATCCGAAAACAAAAGCAAACTCAACTATGCTCCAAGAACAGAAACTGACTGTCTTCTCGTGAAACCAGTTAACTATGCAGTGAAAAGACAAAGATCGTCTTTGTTTCCCAACCTCATGACACAAGCATTAACGGGCATCATAATATTTAAGGATGTCAAGAGAGGCAAGCGTGTCCTTCGCATTTACCCTGTCATTTCCTGCTCTTACACAGTCGAGTTTACTAGAAAGCTGGGCACATGTGGCCTACAAATTCCAAGACCAAACACATGGAAGCTAAATAAATCCTCGAAGCCGGACTCACCATGCGCTGCCTTCTGCCACTGCAAACAGCAGCATCACAATAACGATATCTGATCACTGTAAAGGTGCACTTCACTCTACTGCGTCCTTTCCCAAAGGAAAAACATTTTTATTACCCTTTTGAAGAAATTAGCATATGTGTAATTGCCAAGCTTCGACATGATTTTGATATTTTATTCAAGAGGCGGAGGCACACAAACACTAAACGGGCTGAAAATTCATAACTTTTGATGATCCGTTAAAGGAGTTAAATAAGCATTGACAAAGCCAAAAAGTGTGGCATTCGCAAGCCATGTGATTGTGATTTAAAAAAAAATAATAAAAAATAACCAACAGATGTAACAAAAATATAAATATTTAAAACAATATGCCCCCCTTTTAAATGTGGTAGGAATATGCTTTAATAAAAAAAATGTAAATTAAATAGAGCCATCATATATAATTTAAATAGAGCAGTATGGGCATTTCCTAGCTGGGAGGTATACTTGGAAAACGTACAGGCACCATTTTTAGCATTAATGCACAGCGTAGGAAAGTAGGATTCTTATTGGTGCAAAAAAAGTACTATGGGATTGAATTACTGCATGAAAACCTAGTTTATACATAAGAATTTTTTATTTTATTTTTAAATGGGGAGGAAATGGGGGAAGTAAAGTATTGCACTCCAGCCTTGGCAATGAAATGCATTTATTTTTAGGTGGATGTGCACATCTGAACAGGAAAAAGGGTATCACTCACAGTGCAAGAGGACAGAGGCTAAACTGCCCTCATGCTCCATTGGATGGATTGAATGTGTGAATAACAGTTAAACAGATCGATGGATGTAAAGTACTGGTCAGCGCAAATCTATGTATGCAGTTTTTTTTAAATTTTATATCACAAGACGGACCAGTACATCGCCCTCCTTTGAAATGGCAAATGACTAAAAACTGACAAAATAGCCTTAATCTAGCTTTTACTCCGATAACATCAGGAAACGACGGGCCATAAATGAAAAAACACAGAAGAAATACACAGAAGAGCATGGAGCAGACATGGTCCCCACAGTAAAACCTTAAATGTTAAGAGATGCTCCTCAACAACTTAACACAGTAGTAGAAACAAATCCCATTATACCACGTTGTATGCAATGCACAATTAGTTATTATTCAACCCAACAATGGGCACAGGTCACTTTGAATCGAGTCCCCAAATAACAGAGCAACAGTATAAAACAAAACCACGTCTCAATGATCTGGCAACTGATGACCCGTGCTACAAGCCATGCTTAGCCCAATGCACAACTGGTACTCTATAAAATGATCGTTCAAAATCCCAGCTTCTTGCACACAGATTAGATGATTGTTTTCAATCCAAGCTCAACCAAATCTCTCAATATATCTCATGCACACATTCACAAATGTGGTTTTCAGCTGATGCTCAAGCCACACACATGGTAGCTTGCATATGTAGCAGGAAGGATATGCCTTTTCTTTATGGCCAACATAACACATAGGGTAATGAAATAACCTAAGTAACATAAAAAAGATCTCTACTCACCCATACCTCAAAACAATATAATGAGCAACATAGAACATGGAAAGAAAGAGTAAACAAATAAAAAATATGTAAAGGCAACTTGACTCAGTGCTTAATGTCACTTCTGCCTGGCACCTTACTCCTTGGAAGCCCGAAAACTCATCGGTGGTGTGCCTCAAGCCACATTGCTCAACCGCACCTTCTTAAACACATACATGGTCCCTCTGGCCAATGTCCTTCGCACATACAAGATCAACATCCTCTCCTACGCAGACGACATGCAACACATACAACACACACTCTTCCTCTAGGACAAGACCCCCACCACAAGAAAAGTTCACTGCCTGCATCATCAAAGCTGCTAACTGGGCTCAACACCGAAAAAACAGTAGTGATCTTCACCTCTCACCATGGGACTCCCACAGGTGGCTGACAGAACTCCGACCCACACCAAAAACCCCTTCCAAAAATCTCAAAATAATCATGGGCATGACAGCACAAGTCTACGTTGTCACTGCATCCTGCTTCCACACCCTTAAGATGCTGAGGAAGATCTTCAGGTGGCTCCCAAGCACACTAGAAAAACTGTCACTCATGCCCTAGTCACTAGCAAGTTGGACTATGGGAACACCATCTATGCCTAACTCACTAGAAGACTATAAACCACCCAGAACTTGGCAGTCAGATTCATTCTCAAATATAAAGAACTCGCATCACACCAGGGAGCTACACTGGCTTTCAATACACAAATGTGCTCAGCTCAAACTTCTCACACACTCATTAAAGGCACTACAGAACTCAGGGCCCACCTACCAGAACTGTTACGTATCCTTCCACTAACCACCTCCACTCTGCAGAGCTCCTACTCACACACATCCCATACATACACAGAACTCGATCATTCTCTTGCATCTTGCCGAAAGCACAGAAAGACCTCCCAATCCACATCAGAGTCTCCTCCTCTCTCCTTGAATTCCACAAGAAGCTGAGGACCTGGCTTTTCAATTATCCAACTTACCATAGGCAGGAACAGACAGACACACACACACACAACTTTATTCCCGTATACAAACAGGACGCGTTTCGGCTTTGCGCCTTTTTATTCTGTGTAGCATAAACGAAGGGCATGGCCATTTTTAAATTCATACATCAAGGAAGTACTTCCGGGGTCAATTGGGTGATCGAGTTAAACATCAAAAATAAACGATGGACATATATTTAAAAGTTATAGCGGCCATTTTACGAAGGTTATGTCACAATCACGAATATCAAGACAATATATTTTGTAAATCATTGTTGTGTCACTGTTGTCATTGCACATTTAAATCAATATTCACAAATTCATTCTGCCTATATTTACAAAATTATCATTTGTGCCAGAGCAGTGAATCAACTCAAAAAATTATTGAACAATCTTGCCCTGAATGGGCATATATCGTTGACAAAAGTATCTATATATATTTGTATGATAATTTATCAATCGCTTAATGAAATCATAAGTAGACTGGTACTGCTCAATACACTAAAGTGAAGAAAAATAAAGTGAAGTAAACTAAGGTGTCTCGCCCTGGATGGGCATCTACATCGGTTTACCACTTTTTAATCGATGACTCAAGCGTTGTGATTATAAATTTATGAGACGTTGCATTAGTTCAACAGTGGTCTCAACTACACCCAATTTAGTTCATCCTAACTAACATAATCTCTAAATTATATATGCAATTCTGGTGCTAAAATTCCAGCTTTCAATCGATTTAATCAGTTACTTCTGAGAGAGAAAAGGTCAAACAATATGAGGGAGACAGCATCTGACCAAAGACTCACTGACAAAATATGCTATCTTAGATGTATGGCTAATTCTTCTTCAGTGTTAAGCCCTACTGGTACTTTAGTTTGTAGGTCTATTATAAACCTTGATTTGAGTCTTCGCAATCTAAGTTCTCTGTCTCTTCCACGTTCTTTGGCTGGAACATGTTCAAGACAGTAGAGCTTTAATAGATTTCTGTTACTCTGATGGAAGCGAGCAAAATGCCTGACTACAGGATAGGTTGCGTCATTTCTTTCGATGGCTCTGGCATGCGCCAAAATCCTGCGTTTTGTAGGGTGTATCGCGATGCCAATATACTGCAGATTGCTCGGACAAACAATACTGTATACACAGAAAGGAGTGGTGCATGTTAAAAACTTAGGGATGCATTTCAGACCCTCTAAAATTCAGGAATTTTCAGTAGAAGAGCCTTGCGAGCTAGAAAACATAGTTTAAGGCATGTTAGGAAGACATTAAGCCTGTCATTATAACTGAGTGATCGACCGCAGTGGGGCATGTAAGAAAAACATAGACTTTGTGTATCCATGTGTCCTGATCTCGACTAAGAAATAGCTCCTCCGGACTGAAACAGAATCAAACATTAATAAATTCAAGCTTGGCTATCTGACATGAACTTAAACTACTTCACTCAAATGATATCCAGTACAAAATCACTTTGATTAATTTTCAACACAACCTCACTTCAAATAATAAATCACAGAAAAAAATCAAGACAGGGGGTGTGAGTTCTGGCTTCTGAAAATAAACTAAGCCCATCCTACCAAAAACAGACTTCAAGACAATACAGACCATGCTTCCCTCATCTGGACTGAGTACTGACTCAGCCCAGATGAGAGGAGCACGGCCTGTATTGTCTTGAAGTCTGATGAAATGCCAATATGTCGGGCTGTTAAGCTGTACATTGGTACAGCTTAACAGCTCGACATAATGGCACCCAAGAAAAGCTCCCTACATGTTGCATCTCAAAGGTTTGAAGAAGTATGACCTCATCAATCCATGACTGAAGGAACTACATCAGCTCCCCATCCAAGCCCACCTCACCGTCAACACTAGTTCCAAAATGTACAAGTCCACCAGAAATAGAAACTTTGTATTCTGGCTCAATAAATTATCACCTCAGGAACACTATACCTATCAACTTAATGTCTTACACTCTTGTGGAATACAGAAAAAAATTCAAGGCCCGTCCCTTCAAATAACATTAGCTCCTGTAAATAATCATAAATAGTATCACAGGGCTCACAACTGCTGCTTACTGCTACAATGCTCTAAATCCAAGTTTGAAGCATTCAAGTACCATCAAGGCAGAGAGCACATTGGAGTTTGAGAATGCCGTTCAGCCTGCAACTATCTCAACTGTGTTCCTTTACCCAATGACTGCACAAAGCCGACATCCAAGGCTCCACGCTTCGCTGGATTTGTTCCTACCTAACAGGCCTCACCCAGTCAGTCAGTCTGCCCCCCTCACCTTGAACGCCGTCAATCTTATCTGCAGAGATCCACGTGGATCCACCCTTAGCACTACTGCGTTCAACATCGAACATGACTCCACTCACCAGCATCATCCACGCCCACGAATTCAATATCATAACCTATCTCATGACACTCAGCTCATACTTTCCCTCTACGACAATGCTCAAACAGTCAGACCAATTTCTCGGCCTGCATGGCCAAATTCACCAGACGGAGAAAAACCAAATTGCCTTCAGCTCAACACTGATAAGATGGAAGCAGTAATCTTTGTAAAGACACCTCACTCTGGGATACAATCTGGTGGCCTGCTGAACTCGGACCCACTTCCATTCGGGCAGCCTACGCAAAGAACCTCGGAATAGTAACTGACAAACAACTCACCATGGCCGGCCAAGTGAATGCAGTATCCATCTACTGCTTACATACACTCAAGAAGATCTTCAAATGATTCCCCACCAACACTCGCAGAACCGTTACCCAAGCCCTCATTACCAGCAAGCTGAAATAAGGCAATGCACTCCATGCTGGAATCAACGCTGAACTGACCAGAAGAACCATAAAAAATCTCTGCAGGCCAGGCTCATGCTCAACCTCTCACCCTGCACTCTCAAAACCCTCAAAGAGTTCCACTGGCTCCCAATATACAAATGAGCTCTCTCCAAACTCCGCACACACACAGTCTTACTCTGCATACCCACAAAGAGTGTCTGTCTTTGGCGGCGTCCTTAAATGTGGTAACTGTACATCCAGGGATCCTGATGCGTCCAGTTAAAAAAGACTAAGGCTGAAATTCGTTGCCCAGGATGCCGCCACTTGTGTGATGCAGAGTATGGTACAGTTACCACATTGAAGGACGCCGCTAAAGACAGACACCCTTTGTCGGTTGGAAATATCACCACAAATTGAAGTTTACCACAGAAAAGAAATATCCTTGAAAAAGTCACGGTATACCTCACCCTGTATGCGACAAAACACGTGACGGCTGTCTGAAGATCTACGAAATAAAAGACAAAAGAAGAAAACAATCTTGTTTACTGTGTACATAATGTGCTGATATTTTTGCACTACGAAACGCATAAGTGCTACACATATTTAACGTGTTCTGGGGAGTGTTATTGCATTTTGTTGGCTCAGGCCTTGATTTTGGGGAGGTTGGTGGTTCTCCTCACCGTGCAGCACCGTTTCCAAAATAAGAGACTTCTAGATATCTTGATGTGCTAATCTCCTTAGTGGCACCATTTCACCTCAATAGCATGCCACTGTTCAAATTTTCCCCTGCAGGAGATATCTGATCCCCAATACAAAACAAGAATAAAAATCTGCTTGTCGTCAGCATAACATGGAATGGATAACTAGATCAGGTCAAGGTCATCAGTGGTTGCAAAGTTTCTAAAATGGTTAAGACAATTGTGGTATGCCTGATGCCTTTTCTTTAGGTCCTGGCTAAGTCAGCATGGGTAGTACTTGTATTTGACAATCCTTTACCACATGTTTCCCGGGACCTCAGGTACAATCGCCTTCCAGTTAGATAACCAAGTTGCTCATTTCATATTCTTGACTCTTAAAGGATAGTTTATTTAAAGAGTTTTATAAAGTGCAAAAAGACCACATATAGGTAACAGAGCGCTTTACATCTTGGCAGTTCAGCTGGAACACAATCAGAAAACAAAACAAACATAACAGAATAAACATAACAGATTTAAAGGACACAAAAGAAAGCCAATGCATCTTAAGGTGATAGGGAGCTAGCCCAAAAATGTCTTCATCAGTAACTCTGACTTCCTTTTTGATGAAAGATGTGCAGTTATTAAGTCTTATTTCAGGTGGCAAGGCATTCCAAATTCTTGGAGCAATACCCAAAAATGCTCGACTGCAAGTATTCTTTTTATGGAATTTCAGTGGCTTGAGCAGTAAGGTGCTAGAGCCTCTAGAGGAACGAGAGCCCCCAGAAAGCTCAAGTTTTTGTGCAAGATTGGGGTGTTGAAGTGTAAAGCTTTATGAGTCATGCATGCAATTTTCAGATGAATCCTTGCTTCATACCGGAGCCATTTAAGAGATTTCAACTCAGGTGTGCTGTGATGATAGCATTTGGAGCATGTAATGAGCCTTGTAGCAGAGTTGAGAGAAGCCCTAAGTGGTGCAGTCTTCACTCTAGGAAGACCGCAGAAGGTAGCAATACCATAATCCAGTTTAGAAATCACTAGGGCTTGCACCGCATTTTTGAAGTCATTATGGGGTAGGAATGGTTTTATTTTCAAGACTCTCAGTTGGAGGTTCGCACCTTTGGTGAGAGCACTGATGTGCTTTTGCATGTTCAGATGTTTGTCTAGCATTATTTCCAGAGACCTCACGGAATCAATGATGTTTGGAGTGCAGTTGAGAGCTGTGAGCTGATGCATCCATTCTTCGATGTCTGGGGAGTGACTGGCTGGGGCGATAAGGAGAAATTCTGTTTTGAGAGCGTTTAGTTTCAATTGATTGAGAGTCCACCAGCTTTGTGTTTCCTGAAGAGTGGAATTGCGGGACCTTATGTCCTCCGGGGAGGAGACTTTCATGTACAATTGGGTGTCATCAGCATACATGTGGTAATGAATGTTGGACAATTTCAAGATTTCAGTTAGACACTCAATGAACAAGTTGAGAAAGGGTGGGTGAGAGCGTGGACTCCTGTGGGACCCCCCAGAGTGAGCGGAGCGGGATTTGACATAGCCTGATTCACCTTAAGTCTTTGTGTTCTCTTGTGAAGGAATGAGGAGAACCAATTTAGCACTGTCCCTGATAGTCCCATACTATGCTCCAGTAGCTTAAGACGGGTATCATGTTTGACCGTATCAAAAGCTGACAATAGGTCAAGGAGGACCAGAAGGCATGAATCATTTGAATCTAGCATTTGTAGAGCATTGTCAATAATGTGAGTTAGAGCAGATTCTGTGGTATGTCCCCGACGGAAGCCGGATGGGAATTGGTCCAGCAAGGGGAATTGCTCATAGTTACTACGAGCAATAAAGGCATACCCCTGAAGGTGATAGTAGGTAACTCAGATGCTTTGTGACACTGTATAGTCAGATGTGTACATTTTGATGATAGGTCTTTAGTTGCATGCAGCTAAAGTTGAAGGCTTAAAATGAACACAAAAAAACAGAAGGACCTAGACAATCATTTTTTACTGCTTATGCACCAAAGCTGTCCAATGAAAATAACTTTTGAACTAAGGAACAATGTTACACTAAGGCCAGGCGATTGACAGCCCTCTACAAACTCTAGAAATACAGCCTCTCAGTTATTTAATTTGAGCAGTGGTTCTCAATAACAGAAGTTTTTGCAGAATGCTAAAAATTTATCAAATCTGCTACATGTTATTCGTTATTATGCACCAGTTTCTCAGGGGTAGCTCGGTGGGTTAGAACCCAGGCAGCTGTTAATCTGCCCGAAAACTAGGTCTGTCTCAATCTTGTAAGCAAAACGAAGTTCAGAAGTACTATTCAATGTCAGAGGTTCCCCCCCCCCGACACAAAACTGCACAGCCTCTCACTAGGACCAGACAAATACAAAGATCTGGTCCTAGTCAGCGAGTTCCTAGTGGTTCAGAGAGGTTATAGCAAAGGTTGTAGCCAAACAAATGGCACATTTTCCTGGCACAAACATTTTTTAAGAACATTAGGACTCCAGGACAAAAGTTCAGACTTACTGAATTTGCTCTTTATGGTGTACAGATAGTGGACCGCGCTGTAAAAACTGAGAAGTCCACCTATAGCCTTGAGAATTGTGCTGAGTAAGATACAGTGTAATCACCGCAGAATGGGTAGCTTATCGGTTGGCAGCTCTTCAGGTAGAGCTCCGCAGAAGGTTGAATCTTTTGTGGAATTTTTTGTTCTCCAACAGGAGCCCGATCTTGCAGGAAGTTTATGTGGATTCACTAATCCTTTCCAGACTGGCTGCAAGATGTGCAGGGGGAATGCGACATGTCAATTTCACAAAGGCAACAACATTGAGGGTAGCCTCTAAGGTGTGTTGCAATAGCGGTGTCCTCAGAGTACACTATCCACAAAGCACACGGACACATACACATCTAACATACACCAATACCAATCACACTACTCATAACGCAAGTCAGAAAAACACCACATACATGCAGAGTCATTGAAGTAGCTCATTTATGGGAGACTAAACAAATCCACCCATGCACAGTACCTGGAAACTGTTCTCCTGAAATGAGTGGAACAAACTTCCAAAACCCAGCGACATTCACAAGCAGCTGAGAGGAAGACCCCATGGTTAATTATGTCAAGAGACAAAGAGAGCTGTGGGGTGTGTTCATCAAGGACCGATATACTGCATCCTTAGTGAGCAACAATAATGGTGACTTTACAACAAAGAAGATAAGGACATTTCTAGTTGAGGCATAGGAGTAGTGAAATTAATCAGGGTTACAAAAGGAGTTTAGGGGTGCGATGTACTTTTGATTACTGAAGGGGGCTAGTTGTTGTACACAAAAACGTGTAGGACTTTACTTCTCAAAACAGATGGCAAAGTTGCATGACGGGGATGGTGGAACATGTCCAGCATGGTGAAGGTGTATGAGATGCTAAAAAGTAGCATAAAAACAAATAAGGCTACGGTTAAGAAGCAAGGAAAGGCGTGTGACGAAGCTAAGCAACGGGCTGTCTGCAACCCCACTGTATGTTCACAATGGGTATTTATAGGAAAAACCTAATAAGTCTGGTCACACTGAAGATGGACATAACATGATACACTCACTGCCACGTGATTATTAAAGGACAGGCACAGTAGTCCACTGTCAATTATGAGGGCACGCTTGGTGTACCCCTCCAGGTCACGGGACAGGCCCTGGACTGCGCTTTTTCAAGCACTGCACTAGCCTCCACAACCATGCTAGATTAGTGTGACAGTGGGGCTATAATTAAATTCAGGATACTAGGTTCACATTCAGTTGGGCACGGAGGGCAGGGAGATATGCCTATATACCAATGAAGGGGAGATTCCCATGCCAACAATAACATTTGCATTAAATCAGCAGCAAATCAAATTAAAGTGTGGGACATTTTACAAACTCGCAAAGTATTAGCTAGTAGATTAAACATGCAACCTCGCCAATACAGCGTGCTCCCATCTACTCAACCAAGGGTGTGCGAAACCGAGACATTAAACTTGCACAGCACAATGTGGTAAGCCAGCATCTTACATTCCTTTTTTTAAAGGCAAGGTTGCTCTAGAAAGATACCAGCACAAGACTGTTTCGTCAAGACATTTTGGGTGAATCCGTCTGTACGTGGCAATCATTCTACGCAAAAAAAGAAGAAAAAAAACACTCAAAACTGGCCAATGTGACATTTCATAAACATCGCGAATTTCGCCGGCGTAACTAATATTGCGCCTATCTTAACTGTTTGAACTACGCACTGTTGCCCTTAGAGCATGCTCTTCGTGTACAGCGTCGGTTCATCGAAAGCTGATGAATAGGTTTACATTCTCATCGATTGAAGTGGACGAAAGGGCAGACAGACAAGTCTTATACCTGCTACATTACAGGCGTTCAGCTGCTATGGCTCTCAAGTCGGAGTCTACGTTTCTTCGTCTTATCAATAAAATAAGCAAAAATCATTTCTACAATTGGACCATCAGGGGTCACGATGTGGAAAACAGTTATGCGTTTGTGTTAGCAAACAATGAAGAAGAAAACACAGACCAGGGGCGTGCGGTTTGCTAGGGAATTGACGGGCATGAAACCCTCGTGTAACTGATACTGAAAGCGCCGTGTCTACTTCAAAAGCTCGACTTTAACTGGCTTTGTAAATGGATCTTTTGAGTCATGTGCATTGTTCGCCGTCGGGATCACGGCAATAGCTGGTAATAGTTGCCCTGCAGGGATGACACTTCCTTCCTGCGACTCACAAACGGGACACTGAAAGACGTTTCGAAATGTAATAACAGCACTAGATTCTGGGCCAAAAAAAGGCTTGTGAGGGTAGGTTTGAAAGAGAGGCAGAAAACCGGTGAGCGCGACCACCCCACACATGACTTACATCAACTACTCAAATAATGTTCATGCTTGGTTGTTTTCAAGCTTAGACCAAATTGGAGCAGGCCATGTGCCTGGCGAAAAAAATACAAAAATATCAGTTTGTAGTAAAAGGCAGAAGAAAAACTGCAGCATTCTTTACCACATATGCATCCTTCTCAAAAAATGTATTTACTAGGAGGCCTATCTTTGGCACATTTTTAAATCTCGTAATTTCATGTACGAGGGAGTGCTGAGACAGGTCTTGGACCTGAATTTAGTGACCTGCTGCTGGCTGTTTTGCACAGCTCCACCTCAGATCACAAACAATGAGAGCTGGTAGAGACGTACAAGTCTGACTGACACAGATATCTCAATTACAACCAAATGAAGCTAGACTTTTCCGTCGTGGACAGGGTGGTTTTTCAACCGCTGAACACGCTTTTATTCCCAATGTAAACAATCTGGATAAAACACTGGAATCCATTTTGGCGGCAGACCACTGAAGGAAACATTGACAACGTTAAAACGTGCACATTCTGTGTTTGCTGCTGTTGAACTTGCAGGAGTCAAAGTTCTTTGTTTTCAAAGTTTAACGTGCACTTATCTGTCAGCGGAGACAAAGGGGGTTATTAAGTCTGCATCTGACTGCTCTGTGCTCTAATACTATAAATCCTGCAGCTAGCTTATGCGGCTGAGCCCCCATTATTCAGACTGCAGCTGTTCCTCAGACATGCAGCCAGCACCTCCAGGCAAGGGACCAAGGTTTCTCCTTGCTCATTTTTTGTCTGCCCTGCTTTTGTTGTTCACAGTTGGGTTCTCACAGAGCCAATTCTATTTTCACAAACGCCCTTGGGAGGGTTAAAAAAAAGCCCTACCAATGAAAAATGTGTTACTAAAAAGCGTTTAGTTGATATAGATTTTCGGTTCAATGAGACACAAAGACATACGTTCTGACAATTTAAGTGCAACGTGTATTATTTTAAGGCAGTAAAAGGCCAGATGTATACGCGGCTTTAGTCAAACTGACTGGATCTTGATAGCTTTTAGTCCCCAAAATAATGAACGTGTACGGCAAACCGTTAAAGTTGTGGGAAAACAGAGGTTAATTGTGCAAAAATAGGTAAACATTTTCCTGTAAATAAAAATGCCAGTGTTCGTGTTGTACTCCATTAACAAACGGCACCTGTTCTTCGAGGAAAGCTGCTTCTAAAACATACAGCGCTGTGGTCTTCGCCGACTAAAAATAGCTGATAAACGTGGAAAAGACATTTGTTTTACTGGCAGGGGCCCCGGACAGTTACTTGGATACTTTCCACAGAGGGGGCTGTAGTCCCTAGCACCGCATATGTCACATGTGCATATGCTTCATTCTGAAAGCAATGGGAAATGTAACACAAGCCACACCGAATTAGTCCCGGCACATGTCGTGAACAATTGATCCAACTGCCCATTTTTCAAATCGCCGATTTTCCTTGTACGATAATGTGGCAGATGATAATGCATTTTGACACGGAGTTACTGCATGTGAAAATTCTCAGCTCAGTCTGCCTGACAAACCCTCCTGCCTGCAGCCAAAATGGGGCTTATGCAGGACACGGGGCAAGGAAAGCACTGGCTGCAGATGAAGCTAAAAAACGGATTCCCAGAATAACAGTGCAAATATGAACTGTGCGTAGTATGCGTTTATAAAGTAAAAAAATGCAACTTTAAAGTGGATACCTTTGGGAACTACAAGTAGCACCCACGGTTGTCTGAGTGAATTTGTTTATTTGGCATGAAGCACCTCTACTACTGCCCACCTCACAGCTTTTTTTAGGGAGGGGGTCGGGGGAGGTCTTCAGGAGAGGATTTAACTACTTTTGATTTAAGGAAAGGTTAACATGGTGAAAAAGATGTGTCTCTGTAGTGGCATGAAAAAAAATCCCGAAATGTAAACAGAAACATTAACAAGTGTCTATGTGTTTGAACCCTCAAGTGGTCACTCAGACATGAGTGGATTTCCTTGGAGAAGACACAAACAAATACTCAGTGGTAGGGACATTGAAGAAAAAAAAAGGCCTCTCAAACGTTAAGTGAATAACTTGGCAAAACAAAAACTATTTTTATAAAGACTATTATTTTTGGGTCCTTGCATGTGTCGCAATCTTCCACCCCCCCCCCCCCCCCAAAGAATAAAGTCAAATGACAAAAACCAACACTGGTGAATAATAATAATAAATTAACCAAATACACATGCAAATGTCAAACTACAAGGGGGAGAAGACTGGGGGAGAGAAGATGAAACACTGCCATTGTGAGATATTTATTTGCAAAATACATTTGTGGCAGTGCATCTACCTTCTAAACTCAGGAAAATCCCTATTCATGTTTTCTAAAACCCTGACACACTTCACAGCCCCCCAACGACAACTCAAGCGTAGTGGCATCAAGGTGTCCAAACCTTAGGTTGCCGGACAGTTATGGGCCCTCCTAAAGAAAAGTGGGCACGGAGAGGGTTGAGTAGTCAGCTTTTCACATGTATTATTTTAAATTCTGTGCTTTTGTGGAACATGGCTTCAGGGTCTTATAGCCTTACTTAGAAGAACCATACGTTGGAGCCAACTTCATTTTGTATGATGGGATATATGGCCCCCACTAAGAATAGAACAAACGAAATTCAAGTCCAGAATGCAAAATACATTTGGCTAAAAAGCAGTGACCTGCTGATGTTGTCACACAACAAGGAACCACACGATTGCAATGCCTGCAGCTTTGGAATTGCCTAGAAAGCAATGACTGGCTAAAGCAGTGACATCTAGGCCAGGGGGTGGCAAGATGTGCAATCGTATATGGAAAAAAATATATTGGTTCTTGGGTCCTACCTTGGTGCAAGGCAATAGGGTTCAAGGTGCCAGACTTGGTAGGTGCTTGGCCAACAGTACAAACATATTGAAAATCACCTTGACACAATGGTTGCCAGGGCTGCAGCAACAATATCTTCGGTTTGAGAAGATGTACATTAATTGCGTCTTCAGTTTCATAATCGCCACAAGGAACACCCAGGGTTTCAAAAGTGCAACTGCACCCACATGTCCAATTTTAAAAGCACACCAATGACAACGTTGCTTAAAAATAAACAAAAACACACCCTCGCCTAAGGTTTCGCAAAATAAACAACAATCTATTGATTTACAACTACAACCATTGCTTTGGGATAAAAGGAAATTATGTCTGTGTCTTTGGCTTCCCCAAGTAAAACAGCATGCATGTCTAGGAACCAGGTATTTACCTAAAGCACACTCAGAGTGCAGTACATAGGAATCAGCTAAAATGTATATAAAACTGAGTGGTACACCATGACATGGAGGTAGGCGGTGAACATCAAACTATATGCCAAGATAAGAAAGCTGCAGTAGAGAGGACTAAATAAGTAAACATGTAGAGGAAATGCAAAAGGTACATACGAATTGCTATTGAATGAGGGTGACATACCTCCTGATGAGGTACTGTAAAAACATTTTGAAGTACAACTGTCTACTATTAAAATTGATAACATTTTTGCATTAAGCAACAAAAAAAACGAAACGTGCAGACTACTGAAATAACGCCATATATTTAACTCCTAGATTCTTCTAACCAGTAAACCAATGCACTAAATATAATACTCCATGGATTTAAACATTATATATCTTCACATGACACGAGGTGAGGAGAGAAATCAGTGATATGTGGATATACAATTCATTGGAATAATCTCAATCCAGGAAACAAAAAGATAATAGATGGAAAACTTGAAACATTCTCTTCCACTGGTATTTATTTAGGGTTGCATCCCAGTTCATCGTTTTTGTGCCCAGTATGCTAGCCTTATTGGTTATGTTTCAATATAAAAATCAGCTCAAACTACCTGGTAGGGTCCCCTCCAGACAGGTATACAAGCAATCCCACACTGGAATTATCAGTGAGACATAGCTCAATTCCAATAGCACAGTTTGCCTAGGACCCACGTCTGGGTATACCGATTGCATTTAGAACACTGTGATGAGGAAACAAAAAGGTGATTGGTGTAACACTTGAATTAATCTCAGTCACTGTTAATTACAGTGCCCTGCATCTCAGTCCATCATTTTTGGCCTCAAAGTCACACTAGATAGAGGCTATATGTGAATCAGCCCTGCTTCTGCTCCAAAATGAGTATTCTAGCCCCAACTGCGAGGACAGGCCACCTATACAGGCAACACAAGCAACCCCAGACCTCAAGACCGTGATTTACAACAGATCACAAAGCAATACCATGAATTACTGATTTTTCATCGGTGGAAAAAGATACATAGTAAAATCAAATAAAACAGAAAATTATTGCAGGGACCAATAATGAAATGTTCAATATCTAGTGAAATGTACTACTCAACATAGCGCCTCATGTTTCTCCATATCAGCAAATCTTGTGATGGGCCCATCGGATCATAATGTATGAATACAAGTATTGCATGTGCAATAATTTACTAGAAACAAGGCTACCAGAACTTATAGATGTCATTTTCTAACCATACATTGACATTTTTAATATGCATGATCCCAACGAACACATCAACACAAATGCACTCTAGATTTTGATAGCAGTATTTATATACTGTTAAAACACAATCACTTACATAATATGGCATGCATGTGAATTGGCTCTGGTTTCAAACAAGAAGGAAGCCCAACATGTTTAGCACACAATATAAAAAATATACAGAACGGGTAACATACAACAGCGCGTCAACACCTCATCAGGGGTAACAAGCGCTTTTCCCTCTTCTATCCCTTCGCTAAGCTTCTCAATCCAAATAACTGACTAACATATCCACCACTCCAATTACTTTCATATTTCACTATACTAACTCACCACTAATCCTTTATGGGTTCCAGACTACCATGCTACTTGCCAAAAAAAAAAGCTTCAAAACCCCATCAGGGGTAACAAGCTCTATATAAATGCAAACCTTTTCCCCTCTTCTATCCCTCCATGATCCTTCCCAATCCAAATAACTGACTAATATCCACCACTCAAATTACTTTCATATTTCACTATACTAACTCACCACTAATCTTTTATGGGTTCCAGACTAGCATGCTACTTGCCAAAAAGAGCTTCAACACCCCATCAGGGGTAACAAGCTCTATATAAATGCAAACCTTTTCCCCTCTTCTATCCCTCTGCTATCCTTCTAAATCCAATATAACTGATTAACATATCCACCAATCAAATTACTTTCATATTTCAATATACTAATTCAACACTAATCCTTTATGGGATCCGCACTAGCGTTGCTACTCGCCGAAAAAGCACTTTGACGCCTTGTCAGGGGTAGTAAGCACTATATAAATGCAATTGCAATACAATACAGCAGTGTCGAAGGCCAGAACTGTGATCTAGCACAATTTATACTTTATTCGCCCTTTGATCTTGCGGTTACGAAGTAGTGAGAACGCCAAGTTGGCAGTATAAGCTCACAAAACACAAGCTGGTCTCCTTAAATGTATTATATCTACTCACGCCGTGCTCGTCTCCTGCATCCAATATGACAATAATGAAAAATAGCAGAAAAAAAAAATAGCAGAAAAACGATCCGCCGCAAGATTATAATAATTCTTACCCGCTTTGGCCCGAATACACCAAATCACTCTGTCGGGCTCAAATGCCCGCAAATCAAGAATGTAGAGCTGGTGTCCCGTTGCAGTGGGTGCGAGGGAGCGTCGAGACGGTGAGCGAGCGCCGCGTTACTCCCTGCTCACACTAGTCGTGAAATCACCAGGAACCGCAGGAATCGTAAAGTGAAATTAAGCCAAGTCTTCGCTCAAGGGCTGTCAAAAATACATGCAGATAGAGTAGCCTCGGTGTCCTCGCAGTTATACCAGTATTGCTCTGCTCAGCTCACCTGCGCAGAGCCCAGTGCACCTTACCCTGGCTGGTGATGCAGCTAGCCCCGGAACTCAGTGCGTCAAGGCGGCCGGTCGAGTACACCGGGCTCCTACCCTACTGCGGCGGCATGCCCCACACCTCTCGGGCAGAATTTACCTGGTGCACTTCCTGCTTTCCGTCCTTTGACGCTCCCTGACACGTCACTTGATGTATCTGCCGAGTGTCCGGATCAGTAAATCGTTGTCGAAAGCTGAAGACTCCCGTGGACGGGACCGGTGTAGGTTACAGGGCTTGCGCTGACGAGAACCACTCGACCCGTACACTCCTGTGACAATCGAGTCGCCTTGTGGCTGGGTGGGGCGTTAACAGTGACGTACAGGATGGGATGCTAGGGCGCCAATCACGTAGGAGTATCTAGTGCGCGTGCGCCAGTTTTGAGAACCTAGGAAACTCTTGTGCTTTCAGAGCTCCGTGGGGTAATGTGTCACTTGTGTAGTGGTGCTCCTGTTGGACTCGTGGTGCCGCGAGGACTTAGGACGGTGAGTGTGATTTGCTTCTGCCCAGCCTTTCAGTCGGTGAGTGGAGTGCGACATTCTTCTCTTCAGCACCACAGTTACAAGAGTAATCCCACTGCTCAGGGGTTGCCACCTTTCCCAGAGAAAAATACTTTCCCTTTGCCCATGTTTTAAGATTGAGGAAGGGCGGAGATGCGATACTTTAATAGGGATTTTTCTGTATTTATTGCTAACAAAGCTCTGTTTACTTTGATTATCAGGGATTATTTGGGCTGCTCTAGAACACTTAAAAAATATTTTTGAAGTGAACACGGAGGCAACAAAAGGTAAGGCTGGCGTGTTTACTTTCATAAATGGTCCCCATCAACCAAGACTTCCGCCCACAACAGCAAAGAGCGTTGGAATAACAGATGCCTTAATCAAAAGAAAGCATGAACATCAATTGGAGCATTAACTGAGTAGCACCAAGTGGAACAAACAAAACAAAACACTACTTACTGCACGTGAAACTAAGAACAGAACACTACACACCTCCTCCTTTTATAGAAATAAAATGTGGAAAAGTTATAATAAAGTATTCTAAGCATTTTTGTTACCTTATATATAACCAAGTAAGCATATGTACAACTGAACGACCGTATAAAAAAAAAGAGAAAAAAAACATATACAATGTCTTCTAGTTTTTCTGTCCTTGCTATGTTGGCAACTTCTTCCTGCTGTTCTAATGCTTGTTTGTTATATATTTTTTGTTATGGGGGAAGGACATTAACAATGGTAAGGTGGAGGTTGGAAAATAATACCTGAACTACAACAGGAGCAGCGGACGGTCACTAGGGGAAAACCAACAAATGCCAGATTCCGAGGGCAGACTGGAGTGATGCGGAGGTGGTGGTGTGCTGGTGTGGACGTGATGCCGAGTAATACTAAGGTGGTGGTGCTGCGCTGATGTGCTGCAGCAGTGCTATGTTAGTGCTGAGCTGGTGGTAGTGGTGCACTGATGTGGAGGTGGTGCTGTGCTGATGCTGAGATGGCGCTGTGCTGATGTTTTAGGTGGTGCTGCGGTGGTGGTGCTACGCTGGTACTGGAGGTGGTGCTGATGCTGAGGTGGTACGGTGGTGGTGCTCAGGTGATGCTGAGTTATACTGACGTGGTGCTGAAGTTGTGTTCAGGTGGTGCTGAGTGATAGTGAGATGGTGCTGAGTGATACTGAGGTGGTGCTTGAGTGATGCTGTGCTCAGGTGGTGCTGAGGTGGTACTGCACTAATGCTGAAGTGGTGCTGCATTGATGCTGAGGTGGTGCTGCGCTGATGCTGTGGTGAGGCTGTGCTGGTGGTGGAGCACTGATGCGGAGGTGGTGCTGTGCTGATAACTGAGGTAGTTCCTGTGGTGGTGTTGAGTGATGCTGAGGAGATGCTATGCTGGTGCTGGGCTGAGGTGGTGCTGTGCCGGTGTTATGGTAGTGCTCAGGTGCTGCTGAGTGACGCTTAGTTGGTGCTGCTGAAGTGGTGCTGGGTGACGCTGACTGGCGCTGAGGTAGTGCTGCATTGATGCACTGGTGCTGAGGTGTTCTGATGCAGTGGTGGTAAAGTGGTGCTGTGCTGAGCGATGCTGAGCTGGTGTTGCGCTGGGACTGAGTGATTCTGAGGTCGTACTGTACTGGTGTTGTGGTGGTGCTCAGGTCAATCAATCAATCAATCATAGCATTTGTAAAGCGCACTACTTACCCGTGAGGGTCTCAAGGCGGTGGGGGGAGGAGAATGCTTGAAGAGCCAGGTCTTGAGGAGTCTTCTGAAGGTCAGCAGGTCTGCTGTAGGTGGGTGGGGAGGGTGTTCCAGGTCTTGGCGGCGAGGTGGGAGAACGATCTGCTGCCGGCGGTCGCTCTTCGGATGCGGGGGACTGTGGCGAGGGCGAGGTCGGCGGAGCGGAGCTGGCAAGTGGGGGTGTAGAAGCTGAGTCTGTTGAGGTACGCTGGTCCGGTGTAGTGGGGTGCCTTGTGTGCGTGGGTGAGGAGCTTGAAGGTTACCCTCTTGTTGATGGGGAGCCAGTGCAGGTCTCTCAGGTGGGGTGTGATGTGGCTACAGCGAGGGATGTCGAGGATCAGCCATCCAGAGGCATTCTGGATGCGTTGAAGCCGTTTCAGGAGTTTGGCCGAGGCTCCTGCGTAGAGGGCGTTTCCGTAGTCCAACCTGCTGCTGACTAGGGCCTGGGTGACCGTTCTTCTCGTTTCGGTGGGGATCCACATGTAGATCTTGCGGAGGGTGTTAAAGCAGGAGGAAGAGACGGCGTTGACCTGCTTAGTCATGGAGAGGGTGGAGTCGAGAATGACCCCTAGGTTGCGTGCGTGGTCGGTCGGTGTTGGAGCTGTTCCCAGTGCGGTCAGCCAACAGGAGTTGTCCCAGGCCGAAGGGGTGGATCCGAGGATGAGGACCTACGTCTTGTCCGAGTTCAGCTTCAGTCGGCTGTTCCTCATCCATTTGGCGACGGCCTTCATTCCTTCGTGGAGGTTGGTTTTGTCGGTATGGGGGTCCTTGGTGAGGGAGAGGATCAGCTGGGTGTCATCGGCGTAAGAGATGATGTTGAGGTCGTGCAATCGGGCGACGTGGGCGAGTGGTGCCATATAGATGTTAAACTCGTGGCGTTGGAGCTGTCGTGGATGTCTGCGATCTGGCGATGGAAGAAGATGGCCAGCGAATCACACAGGTCTTGCGAAGGTGGGATGTCGCTGCGGTTGGAGAGTTCCTTCACAATGTTTAAGAGCTCTTTGCTGTTTTGTGCATTGTTGTCTAGGCGGTCTTTGAAGGAGGCCCTTTTGGTGGATCTGATGAGGTGATGGTGTCTGCGGGTGGCGACCTTGTGGGCTGCGTAGGTGTCTGGTGTTCGTTCACGGAGCCAGTTATTCTCTAGCTTTCGGCAAGTTTGCTTGGAGGCCTGGAGGTCTTCAGTGAACCAGATGGCTTTCTTGCTAGTGTGGTTGTTGGAGGGTTTCTTGAGCGGGGCGAGGGTGTTGGCGCAGTAGTTGATCCACTGTCTGAGTTTGCGGGCGGCGTTGGTGGGGTCGGCGGGTGGGCTCTGGGTGAGGGTGGTTGTTAGCTGGTCTTCGGTGACTTTGCCCCAGCTCCTGCTGAGCAATGCACAGGTGGTGCTGTTGTGGAGCTGAATGATGCTGATGAGGTGCTGATGATGAAGTGGTGGCGCAGTAGTGTTGCACTGATGCTGAAGGGGTGCTGTGCTGATTTATTGGGGCTAAAGTGGTGCTGTGCTGATGCTGAGGTGGTGCTGAGTCATGCTGAGGTGGTGGTGCTGTGCTGGTGCTCAGGTGGTGCTGAGTGACGCTGAGTTGGTACTGTGCTGTGGTGATGCAGCGCTGATGCTGAGGTGGGGCTGCGCTGGTAGTGATGCACTGATGTGGAGGTGGTGCTGTGCTGATGCTGAGATGGTGCACGGTTCACAGGCAATTTACTGCCCTGTTGCATTTTATAATCTATGACATTTATTTTCCGAAATTCCATCTGCTTACAGTGTCTCAAATCCTCTGAAGAGGAGAAAGTGCAACACGATGGCAGCCAAAACAACTAAATAAACATACATATAAATTAGCTTAAACATAACAGTGTCATCATTAATTCATAGTAAATACAATTTGAAAGCTTAAAATAACTACTAGGAGGGGAGCGAAGAGAAAGCTGCAACAAAAACAAGGCTTTTTAACACTCAGACAAAAAGATAAGTGCCTTGTTTAAAGTCAACTTCACTATAACATACTGTTTCCAACTGCAAGAGTATTGAACAACAGCCTATGAAAACAAAGAAAAATTGGGACTGTTGAGAGCTGGTATTTTGTTTTATTATACGCATCTCAATTTCAATATCAATATCGACGCCACATCATTCTATGATTTACAACCTCCAATTTCAATTAGACACTAGAAATGTAATTCGTCAACCGACTTCTACATGCCTTGTTCTTGCTTTATTCATATTGTTTTGCTATTTTTGTAATTTGCTTATCTCATTCAGTTTTCTTATCTAGTCAAAATTGTATTCATATTGTATTGCTATAATGTAACATGAATCCTCAATAATAAAGAGTAAAAAAAAAAAAGTGGAAAAAAAAAAAAAGAGATCTGGTTACATTGATATGCCTATCATGGAGTGTAGGCAGAACACCGAGTTGGTTGGAGAGGTTAGTCTACCTCGTAGCTCTCAAAGTTCTGTTTATCTCCCAGAAAGCAGATGTTTGAAGGCGATAATAAACAGTAAGTAACTTAGTCTTCTGGCAGTAGCTGGGCAGCAGCTGTTTGTGGAGGAGGGTACAGACAGCTGGCAAAAGCCTGTGGCGGCTTTAGATTTCTGATTCCTGCCCTGTATCCCCATATAATATTAAAATCTATCAGTGACCAGGCTTGACCTATAAAGTGAACAAGCCATGTTTTCTGGGGAGAGAGGGCTATGAGGTGGGCCGGTGAACATAAATGTGCAAGGTTGAACAGTGTGGTCTGCCTTGGCAGCTTGCAACCTGTGTAACTGACACTCCATGATAGTGCAAATGAAACGTGGCACAATAAGAAAATGAGGAATCGAGCGGCACTCAGTGAGCAGGGGTATACGGCGACGGGAACTCTGCTCCAGTCTTCAATAACCAAACATGTCTGCTCGTTACTGCACTTTAACCCAGCCGGGATTGTCAGACGTCATAGTAAGGGTAACGCGGGCACTGCTCCGTCCATTTACAAAAGGCATTCTCATTCACTGATGTAAATTACCCATGCAGTGCGCTGCATCCTTCAGGCTTAAAATCGCCTAGACGAAGGTGCAGAAAGCATAAGTAATGATAATCATAAGAACAGCAAGGTGAGCATGGCGCTTAGTGCTTTCAAAATTATGGATGGGTAGTACAACTCAAATGATAGTTTTTACTTACACGCGTGTGTCTAATTGATAACTTCCATTTGGATTATCAGCGCTGTGTCTCTCGGACACTGTGCTCGTGTACTGCAAACTTGACGTGCATCAACGTTTTTATCTTCACATCGAAATATATTCACAGTTTTCACTTTTTGTTGACAAGCTGGTCACGATTCATGCGCATTTGTGTAAAGCACCATCCAATGCGGAGGTGGGGGGGGCGGCGCAGACAGGATAACCTTTAAGAATTAGCTGAACATTGACCTAGGGGGGCAGGGTTTCTTTGGAAAATAAGGAGTGATGGAACAGTCTATGATATGGGTACATTTGTTATTTGATGTAGATAATTAAAATGTATCCTATGGGCGCCCTATGGTTAAAGATGAATTGGGGTGCTGTGCTGATGAAGGGAAACGCCCAAAAGTGCGTGAAGAGCTGTTCAGAAATAAAAACAAGGAAACAGAAAAAGATATCCAACGAAATGTAATGAAATAAAGCAGAAGAGCAATACTACACGTAACAGGGCGGGGAAACCACCCACCAAAAGGAGGGACAAACATGAAAATTAGCCACTGAAAGGAAGAGAATTTCTAAAAGTACACAAAGGAACCAATTGGAAGCCAGTTGTGTGATCCATGCCCATAGAGGAGATACTGCATGTCTCACAGAGCAGCGCATGTGCACTGACTCTAGGCTCGACCTAAAAAGGGTGTCAGGAAAATAGGAAAGAGAAAGGAAAAGAGGGGTGAGGAAGACAGAAGAGAAAAGAAACATGAGCAAGGGCTATAAACCAAGTACTAATAGAAACAATAGCAGACTGAGAACGAGCTGCAAAATGGTACATAATAAATAAGAACAATAAAACATAACAAAATCATCGCACTTCTTAGTCTCTTCTGGGACGATCTAAATTAGCTACTTCCCCTAAACAAGACTCACCCTTGGATTCATAGATGACTACACAGGTATCCTCACCAGGCTTATCCAAATCCAAAGTAACTAAATCATCCACAAAAGAATCAATGGTCTCAGACATTACTTGATTTCCAGAGACAATATCTTGTTTATCCAAGTCCCCATTAGAGGATGAGTGAGAATTCACCAAATCATCTGAAAAAGAAGAAACTTGTGAGCAACAACCAGGATAAGAATTCTGAACATACAACTTGTTCAAAACATATTTATGAACTTTAGTAAGTCTATTAAGACTCCACCAAGCATTGTTGTTAAGTTTAGCAGATGTTTTCCTTTTTACCACAATAAAAAAAATCTTGGCAGAAAACTTGGACTCTCCATTCTTGACACGGAAAGGTAATTTGGTTTTAGCATGGTCACCTGTGGATAAATTAACACCACTGCCATCCGAAAAGACAGCAGAACCAGATTGCGTAGACATTCAAACTTAATTATACTTATTGGAAGATTGGAGGCATTCATTAGCAACCTGATGGTTAACTACATTACTGCAAGCTTGAACATACATAGCTTCAAGATCAACCTCCAGTATTCTCTCCTTTATCTATGATGGGGTAAAACCCAAACGTGGAATTCTACCCTTTAACAATAGAAAAGGAGGAAAAACCTGTGATAGAATGAGGAGCAGTATGATAAGCTCAGACTTTCTCAGCAACAAATTTAACATCTACCCTATTGGCCTGGGCCGCCTGAACGTATCCCACAATGACTATTAAATCGTTTGACTTGACCATTCATATGTGGCTAGTACAATGCTGATTTGATGTGTCTAATACCTCTAACATGCAGAAAACCTTCAAAATCATGTGAACTGCATCCCATTGTCAGAAGTAATGCAGTTGGGCAACCCTTCCTTGTAAGAACAATCTCTAAAACAAATCTGTTATAACCTTACTAGTGGGCTGAGAAATCCACCTGTATTCTACCCATTTTGAAGAATAGTGAATGAGCACAATAACCTACAATTTGCACGATGAAGTGTTATTATGTGGACCAAGAAGATCCGCAGCCAACTTCTGCCAAGGCCTAGTAGGACATTCAGACGCATTGTAATCAGCCTTAGAAGTAATCGAAGATTTGTCTGAATTGGCTCATAAAGAACATTGCCTGACCACAGAAGAAATTTGACAATCCATATAGGGCCACCAAAAAACTGTCTAACCCTCCATTTAGTGCTGGTTTCACCCAAATGCCCCTCATGACATAGGTCTAAAATAGACCTGAGCGGTTTGGGAGGCACAACACAGTCATCTTTGGTAACAATGCCTTCAGCAACAGACACCACACCCTTAACCTTCTAAAAAACAGTTCCTCCCTAGACCAACTTTTATTGGTAAATTTGGCAATCTGTAAAACTCTTTGTCCTGTTGAGTAGCTTCCAACGAATTTGCTATGGACAATTTTCCAGACCATTCACTCGTAACATCCTCCACAGTGGCAACTACACACTCCACCAAATCAGGCATATTAATATGACCAGGCTCAGGTAACCTAGACAAGAAAACAGCAACCAAATTACAAGGGCCTGGAATATAATTGGCCGTGAAGTTGTATTCTTACATTTTGGACAAAATCCTTACCAAACGAGCTGAAGCCTTACCAGTGCAATTACCATTTAACAATGACAAAAGAGGTTTGTGATCAGTCTTCACAATGAAACTTTTTCCCTGTAGGTATATCTTCAAATGTTCGATATCCCAGGCTCAAGCTAAAGCATCACGCTCTATGGTGGAGTATTTATTTTCTGCTACAGAAAGAGGTCTAGTGACAAACACGATGGTTTTAAAAGTGTTGTTAGATTTCGTGGTTAACATAGCTCCTAACCTCTTCAATCTGGCATCCACATTCAACACACTCTGTTCCTTGTCATTAAAAGGAGACAAAGGAGCAGCATTGATAATAGACTACTTGATTTCTCAAATCAAAACTGTTAATCACTTGCCCAACAAAAACGTTCACCTTTTTTGAGTAAAACTCTGAGTGGTGCAGTAATCTGAGAAACATGGTTAACAAATCTGGGATACAATTCACAAAGACCTCAAAAGGTTCTTAACGGATCCTTATCTTTGGGAGCAGGCATGGCCTCAGTGGAATCCAGCAGTTTGCAATCGGGACAAATACCTTTACTAGAAATAACATGGACTAGATATTCAACCTCCTGTGTGAGTAATTCACATTTCTCCATCTTCAGAGTCATCCCCTTGTCATGTAGAACTTGCAGAACCCTAGATAATCTGTCATTGTTCGTCTCCACGTTTTTATCAAAAACCGAGATGTCATCTTGGAATTCATCAACACCCTCCATCTCACAAAAAAATGGAAAACTTGAGCTTTTAAAACAAATGTCGCGGATTCTAATCTGAAAGGCCCTATCTGGAGTAATAAACATGGTCAGGTGTCTACAGTCCTCTTCTAACTCAATCTGATGGTAGACAGACGTGAGATCTAGCGTAGTAAAGAAATTGGCTCCACTAATCTGAGCAAGCAATTCTTGAATCTTGGGAAGTGGGGGACAATCCAGAACAATCTGTTTGTTAAGGGATCCCAAGTCCACACATAATCTCAACAAGCCAGATTTTTCATTACAAGAACAATGGGAGACACCCACTCTGAAGCATCAACCTCTTCAATGACCCCCTCACCAAGTAATTGTTTGAGTAAGGAACTAAACTCCTTCCTGGCACTTAATGGAATATCCCTAAGTTTGTGTCGTCCTGGAAAGATTCAGGCTAGAGAACAATTCTATGTGAAAAAACTTTCACCATTCCCAACTCTTTGTGAAACATATCTTGAAACAGATCAATAATTCTTTCTATACCTTGATGAACTGACATACAGTAAACAGGTAACTCTGCTAATGGATTCAAAATTAAGCCCAAATATCCATGGTGTCTCCACTGAAGAAGATGTTGACCATCTTCAGCAACGTATTTTTTTCCCAATATGGTGCAAAACTGAAAAGAAATAGCTGCAATAAAATAACCTAATATGTTAATATTAGAATTTGCATAACCAAAGGCCTTAATGGCACACTCTTGCAACTTCCTGTTAAGCCAGTATTTGTTAACCCCTTAACTGCTGCCCCCCCCCCCCCCATGCTGAGCCCTTTTTTTGCTATTTGGGGTAGTTAGCGCTTAGGCCTCTATAACTTTTTGACCACATAAGGTTTCCAGGCCAAATATGCGTCCTTTTCTTCCAACTTCATGGGGATTCTAAAGGTACCCAGGGTTTGTGGATTCCCCTGGAGGAGACCCAGAAATTAGCCAAAATACAGCAAATTTGTTTTTTGAAAAATGGAAAAAAAGTGCTGCAAATGAAAGCGTCTAGGTTTTTCCATGCAAATGGTATCGACAAAGGGTTTGTGGGGCTGAAATCACAATTTTCCCAGCTTTTAGGGAATGACAGACTTTTGTCAGAAAACCAACATTGTTTTACACAGTTTTAGCATTTTACTGGGATATAGCCTATGTTTTCTATTTTTTGTGCTTTCAACCTTCTTCCAGTTAATGGCAGAAATGGGTATGAAAGCAATAATGAATCCTGGAAAGCTATACATTTTTGAAAAGTAGATACAATTCTGAATTCAGCAAGGGGTCATTTGTGGAGATCCTTCAATGTTTCTTTATAGAAACTAACAGTTGAATATAGGAAAAATTGAAGATTAGTTGAAAAAGCAGCCATTTGTGCCAACGTTTTCACCTGTAACGTCTTCTAATTGTGGCAGCTGTTTGAAAGCAATATACCACTACATCCGCAGGACCTTTCTGGTTGTGGGGACATATAGGACTTGTAGGTTCACCAAGAACCCGACGAACCCAGAGTCAATAACTGAGCAGCGCCTAGCAATGGTTTTTCATTATGTACCGGGTATTTAGCAATACATTTGGGAAAATATATACATGGAAAAATCGGTACAAAAGACACCTATGTATTTCTGAAATTGGAACAAAGTATAGAGTTTAGAACCAGTAGATATTTGCACATGAGAATTATAGGTCATTTTTCAAAATGAGTTCTTTTGACACATTGTGTTTCATTTGGAAGGCAGAAATGCATTGAAAGTCAATAGGCAATAACAGTTGCTCTACAATTCTGTGTTACCCTAAGTCTCCCGATAAAAATGGCACCTCACTTGTGTGGGTAGACCTAGTGCCTGCGACAGGAAACAACTCAAAATGCAACGTGGACACTTTATTTTTACAGTGAAAAATGACCCTTTTTTGCAAAGTGCCTAGCTGTAGTTTTTTACCCCTAGCTCCGCCGGTACCTAGGGAAACCTAGCAAACCTATACATTTTTTAAATGGGTGGGTTTGGAAGGTTTCCCTAGCTGGCCACCCAGCACAGGGCCAAAAACCCAGGTGACCCCTCTTGCAAAACCAGGTTGTTTTGTGATAGACACTTTTGATGTCTCCTCAATACGTTTTGGGCCATTGCCTGTCGCGGGTACTTGGGCCTCCCACACAAGTGAGGCACTATTTGTACCAGGAGATCTAGGGGAATGCTGGGTGGTAGGAAATTTGTGTCAGCCCGGTGATGCCACAACTTTCCCACACAAAAATGTGTGAAAAAGGAGATTTCTTTTAGCTAAATGTAAGGTTTGCAGGGGATTCTTGGTAAGAAAACGTTGGGGGATCCACGCAAGCCATACCGCCCTGGAATCCCCCAGGTGTCTAGTTTTCAGAAGTGTGTGGGTTTGGTAGGTTTCCCTAGCTGGCCGCCGAGCACGGGGCGAAAAACCCAGGTGACCCAACTTGCAAAACCAGGTTGTTTTGTTATAGGCAATTTTGATGTCTCCTCAATATGTTTTGGGCCCTTGCCTGTCGAGGTTACTTGGGCCTCCCACACGAGTGAGGCACCATTTTTATCAGGAGACCTGGGGAAACGCTGGGTGGTAGGAAATTTGTGTCAGATCAGTGATCCCACAACTTTCGCACACAAAAATGTGTGGAAAAAGAGTTTTTGTCAACTAAACTTGAGCCTTGCAGGGCATGTTGGGTAAAAATAAAACAGTGAGAGCCATGCAAGTCATACACCCTTGTACTTCCCCCTTTGTCTACTACTCAAAAATGTGAAGGGTTGCCTAGGTGACGACTGAGCTAGGGCACAAAATCCCATGCTACCCATATTGGCAAAAAATAAATCTTACAAAAGGCCATTACACCACCACAGATATAAATCTAACACTAATTTGATAAAGCTAATCCACCACTTACACTGGTTGGTTTTAGATCCTTCAGAAACGCTGGCTTCAAAGCACAAATACTTATCAAAATATATAAATATTGAAGCCAAGCATTCCGAACGGGAGCCATGAAGCCACTTCACGGCACCAACCACTTTATGGGCCATCCACACACCACACACAAGACTTCCATACTGGCAGCCACGGGCCCAAACAACCAGATCACTTGCACTCACACAAACATAACGCCGCCATGCAAGGGCCCATCACATTCATATACCACAAGACATAATGAGTTTGACTACATTTTACCACCTGTCAAGTCTCCACCTCCTTCCTGAACGTTACAGAACGCATGCCGAGTGAACCTTTACTAATGGCTTCCATGACAGCCACATGAAGCTCAGGAAGACAGGTCTTTTATTCGCCTTTAGCGCACTCACTATGCTAAATCCAACTCCTCTCAGTTTGTGGATGCAAGTTGGGGGGTGCCCGAGTATGCCGCTAAGCCATTCCTCGAGCTGAGCAAGCATATCTACCTTTGAAACTAAGGCAAACATGCTGGAAATTTTCTAAAGATAACATCATAAACTATGAAGAACGGATGAATGTGAAACACAAGTAGTCCGTGACAACGTAGCATATGTCCAATCCACCTTTATGTGCAGTGACTGTAATGCAATTATCATACAGCAAACTGACCATCTACTAAGTTCTAACGGAGGATGAACATGGCAAGCAGCATTGACCCATAAGTACTATAGTAAATTCAGTGCGAGTGTGGCAGCAATAGATTTTAATCCATGGGTGAAGATGAAGTCATGACGTGTATCTATACTACCTTTACTATCTGCCTTCTACCTTTGCAATATTCCTCTAAAAGCACACCTACCATAATCTGTTCTAACCCGTTCACATGTCTGTCCTCATCAGAGTCCTGACTAATCCTGTCTAATTGTCAAGAGACCCTATAGTAATGCCTTCCATCTCTAGCTACTTGAAGCATGAGAAAACATTACTGTCACGTGCGATCAATGCTCTCACTGTGCTTAATCCAATTCCTTCCTGTTTGCGGATGCAAGTTGGGGGGTGCCCGAGTATGCCATAAAGCCATTCCTCGAGCTGAGCAAGCATACCTACCTTTGAAACTAAGGCAAACATGTTTGGAAATTTTCTAAAGCGAACACCGTAATCTATGAATAACGGTTGAATGTGAAACACGGGTACTCCGTGACAACGTGGCGTATGTTCTGTCCACCAGTATATGCAGCGTGGGGACTATAATGCACTTGTCAATTGGCGAACAGCACAACTACCACGTTCTCAAAGCAGATAAAGGTGTTGAGAAGTCCATGATTTCCTGAAGTAGAGGAAGAAATATTCTGCAGCTGCTTGCGTAGTGATGAGTGGCCCACAGACAGTAGGTATCCATTCACACCAAATGAAAGGTTAACCTATTGGCATCTCCACCTCAGTCAATTTCCCAGTATTTTGCTTTAATGTGATACAACATAAAGCAATTAGGAAAACAGAAGGCAGGCTTACTTGGGCACTGGGGACAGTAAACACGAGTCTCCTGCCTCTTTCCCTGCATCAAGCACACTTTACAACGACGACATGGTCGCTCCTTTTTGGGTGTTGCAGGAATTTTATCAGCAAAGTGTCGCTCCTGCATCCTTGCTACGTCCTCCAGAACACATGAAGTGGAGGCTGCTGCTTCTGTAGCAGTGAGACTTTCAATCACAGACAACTGAAAGTCAAGGAAAGACATGAGTCTTCCTGTGGTGGTCTGTTGATAAACAACATACGCATTGTATGTTGCTATGTGGATCAGGTGAGTAAACAGTTTCTTATACCAAGTGCGAGTTTTACAACTCGCATTGTATGGCTGAAGAACCTAGTCGTTCCTGTCCTCTCCGCCCATGTACTTGTTGTAATCGAGTATACAGGTGGGCTTGTGGACTTCGGCCATCTGACCCCAAACCGTGACAGGGGAAGTGCTCTCAGCATGAATTGTAGTGAGCACGTACACGTCACGCCTATCTGAGAACTTGACTGCGAGCAGTTTGTTGGAACGCAACGCAGTGCTCTGGGATTTCTGGAGCTTCTTGCAAACAAGCTCCTGCGGGAATCCTTTGCGTCAACAACGAATTGTACCGCAAGCCACTGTGCCAGCTTTGTAGAGCTCACTGAACAGCTCTATTCCTGTATAGAAATTGTCCACATAAAGGTTATAACCTTTGTGAAGAAGATGCTGGACAAGCTCCCATACAATCTTTCCTGTGACCCCTAGCGTGGGAGGGCAACCTACAGGGTTAAGAGTTGTGTCCTTCCCTGTATACACTCTCAAGCTGTACACATAGCCAGTCGAGCTCTCACACATCATGTACAGCTTGATGCCATAGCGAGCGCGTTTGCTCGGAATGTACTGCCTAAACAGCAGCTGCCCTTTATACAATATCAAGGACTCATCAATGGCTATATTCTTTCCAGGAGTATAAACCTCTGGAAACCTGACAGACAAATGTCCCATGACAGGCCGAATTTTGAACAACCTGTCATGGTCTGGATGGTCCCGGGGCAATGCAGCTGAATTGTCATTGAAATGCAGCATGTGCTGCAATAGCAAAAAACGATCTCTGCTCATGTATGGTGCAAATATGGGGGTAACCAAACAGTGCGAGTAGACCAGTAGGATAGCAAGGTTGGTTTATGCACTACCCCCATCTTAAGCGTGAGGCCCAAAAATATCTTCAACTCCCCTAAAGAAGTGGAAGTCCATTTGCGCGCTCTAGAATGAGGCCCAAGAGTGCCTCCTTGCTCCCTCAGAAATTGTTCGGCACGCAAATTTGTTTGCTGCACAATTTCGTCAAGAAAGTCAACATCCAAAATTGAGATGGACATAGTCAATTGGCAAAAAATTTGCCGTATTCACTTTACATCCAGCGTCACTAGTGAAAGGCGGAATTTGGGGCTGAACTAAATTGGGAGGCTGCCAAGACAGCACTCCGTCTGTGCTTTCTGCTGCACCTGCCTGCACTCTGGGTTACTCTAACCTGTTACTGGTGTTCTGCTGCAAAGACTGTGCTGGCAAAGGGACAGCACGACTGACATCGTCTCCTTCGGAATCACTGGAAGATGAGTCGTCGGATGGCACTGCGCCGACTGAAAAATCACTCCCAATCACTCCATTGTCCTCTCCCTCAGATGCTGTCTCAGTATCTGCTGTCTCAGTCTCTGATCCTGCCTCAGAGTTGGACTCCAGAACCAGACTTAAAGCCTGGGCAGCATTCATCCAACGATATGCCATCTCTATTAGTGCCTAAAACTATCCTTTTAAAACACTATCCTACGTAGAAGGCAGATAGGTTGTTGGTTTCAAAGTGTAGATGGGTGTGTGCGTGAGTGAAGTGTTTAACAGTCAATAAGGACGAAGTCACCTTACCTTTCCTTTGCGAAATCCGTACGCTCTCCAAAAAGACTAAGAAAGAGTATTACTTTACCTTGCCACATACCCATCATCGCAGCCTTATAGCGCTGGTGGAAGCCAGTGCGACCATCATTTTGGCGTCAAGATGCCTACGGGTGAACGTGTGCTTTACAGTTTCACACTATGACCTCCTTTGATTCCCTCACTACCATCCTTGCAAACGTGCCCCTCATCTCTCCATAGCCCCTCTCTCACATACTTTTCATATGTTTCAAAGTGTTTCTACTGCGTGGCTTTACTAATCCACTTAGCTATCCAAAAAAACAAAAAGTCAGATATCTCTATCTAGCAGGAATTTTTTTTTGTACTCTGCAGCAGTACCACACTTTTACTGCCTTTCATGTAACTTCAAAGAGACTCATTATAGTTCTTTCACAGTCTCATACTTTCAGCACTGAGAAATCTCTCTGTAAACATATATATAACAATTAATTCCCAATGTCAGCGCGCTCAATACCTGGTGCAGGCAGCAACGGGTAGAATCCTTACCCGATATTTAAATTCAGAAACACAAAGGTTGCCGCACTCCAGAGACAGGTTTCAGAGTTGCTTTATTTTCACCACCACTACCACCAGTCGTGGTGAAAATAAAGCAACTCTGAAACCAATATCTGGAGTGTGGCATCCTTAGTGTTTCTTAACACACATATATATATATATCTCCAAGCTCCGTTACCTTGTTTCCCAAAAAGAAAAACAGCACTCGCGGGGGTAGTTGCTAGAGTTTATTGGCAATGCAACAGAGCTTGGATAAATATCGCAGGCGCACCCCCGCGTTTGTAAAGCACCCGTCCGTGAGAGCGCCGTTCACGGTGCATGAAGGAGCATATATTTATACACACACAAACAAATATATATATATATATATATCCCAAAACAACGGTGCCTGCTAGAGAAGCACTCGAACAAAGATGAAGATCTCCAGCCTTTATTAGTAGGTATAGACAAGGTTCAGCGCCAGTCAATTGTAGCAGCCTTGCGTCGAGCCTGGCGCGTTTCGAGACTTTCTCTTCTTCTGAAGCAAATGACGAAAGGTACGTGCTGCGGTGGTCACAAATCCCCTCTGTTGTAGCATAACCTACCACGCCCCTATTGGGGCTCCTCCCATTAATCTGGTGTTTTTAGCCTTCTGGGAGTTGTAGTGACCGAAATATCCACCTTAATACGGCGCACTTATAACTGCAAATAAAAGCTCCTCGTGAGCCCCAGCGCAGAACCAGTCCTCATCCTCATCTTTGCTCCACATCAGGATCAGTATATCTAGTCCTTGTGGCCCCCCTGTGATCACGTGGTGGTGCTTACTCGATGGCCAGGTCGAACGGTGCCTGCTAGAGAAGCACTCGAACAAAGATGAAGGTCACCAGCCTTTATTAGTAGGTATAGACAAGATTCAGCCCCAGTCAATTGTAGCAGCCTTGCGTCGAGTCTGACGCGTTTCGAGACTTTCTCTTCTTCTGAGGCAAATGACGAAAGGTACGTGCTACGGTGGTCACACATCCCCTCTGTTGTAGCATAACATACCACGCCCCTATTGGGGCTCCTCCGAGTAAGCACCACCCGTGATCACAGGGGGGCCACGAGGAGCTTTTATTTGCAGTTATAAGTGCGCCGTATTAAGGTGGATATTTCGGTCACTACAACTCCCAGAAGGCTAAAAATACCCAATAGGGGCGTGGTATGTTATGCTTCAACAGAGGGGATGTGTGACCACCGCAGCACGTACCTTTCGTCATTTGCCTCAGAAGAAGAGAAAGTCTTGAAACGCGTCAGGCTCGACGCAAGGCTGCTACAATTGACTGGCGCTGAACCTTGTCTATACCTACTAATAAAGGCTGGTGACCTTCATCTTTGTTCGAGTGCTTCTCTAGCAGGCACCGTTGTTTTGGGAAATATGGGCGGCGACCTGGCCGCCGAGTAAGCACCACCCCGTGATCACAGGGGGGCCACAAGGACTAGATATACTGATCCTGATGTGGAGCAAAGACGAGGATGAGGACTGGTTCTGCACTGTGGGCTCACGAGGAGCTTTTATTTGCAGTTATAAGTGCGCCGTATTAAGGTGGATATTTCGGTCACTACAACTCCCAGAAGGCTAAAAACACCATATTAATGGGAGGAGCCCCAATAGGGGCGTGGTATGTTATGCTTCAAGAGAGGGGATGTGTGACCACCGCAGCACGTACCTTTCGTCATTTGCCTCAGAAGAAGAGAAAGTCTCGAAACGCGTCAGGCTCGATGCAAGGCTGCTACAATTGACTGCCGCTGAACCTTGTCTATACCTACTAATAAAGGCTGGTGACCTTCATCTTTGTTCGAGTGCTTCTCTAGCAGGCACCGTTGTTTTGGGAAATATGGGCGGCGACCTGGCCGCCGAGTAAGCACCACCCCGTGATCACAGGGGGGCCACAAGGACTAGATATACTGATCCTGATGTGGAGCAAAGACGAGGATGAGGACTGGTTCTGCGCTGGGGCTCACGAGGAGCTTTTATTTGCAGTTATAAGAGCACCGTATGAAGGTGGATATTTCGGTCACTACAACTCCCAGAAGGCTAAAAACACCATATTAATGGGAGGAGCCCCAATAGGGGCGTGGTATGTTATGCTTCAACAGAGGGGATGTGTGACCACCGCAGCACGTACCTTTCGACATTTGCCTCAGAAGAAGAGAAAGTCTCGAAACGCGTCAGGCTCGACGCAAGGCTGCTACAATTGACTGGCGCTGAACCTTGTCTATACCTACTAATAAAGGCTGGTGACCTTCATCTTTGTTCGAGTGCTTCTCTAGCAGGCACCGTTGTTTTGGGAAATATGGGCGGCGACCTGGCCGCCGAGTAAGCACCAACCCGTGATCACAGGGGGGCCACAAGGACTAGATATACTGATCCTGATGTGGAGCAAAGACGAGGATGAGGACTGGTTCTGCGCTGGGGCTCACGAGGAGCTTTTATTTGCAGTTATAAGTGCGCCGTATTAAGGTGGATATTTCGGTCACTACAACTCCCAGAAGGCTAAAAACACCATATTAATGGGAGGAGCCCCAATAGGGGCGTGGTATGTTATGCTTCAACAGAGGGGATGTGTGACCACCGCAGCACGTACCTTTCGTCATTTGCCTCAGAAGAGGAGAAAGTCTCGAAACGCGTCAGGCTCGACGCAAGGCTGCTACAATTGACTGGCGCTGAACCTTGTCTATACCTACTAATAAAGGCTGGTGACCTTCATCTTTGTTCGAGTGCTTCTCTAGCAGGCACCGTTGTTTTGGGATATATATATATATATATACACGAACACCACATCCGATTCCTTGCAAAACGAATCGGACACCGACACGGGGAGGTTTCTGGCAATAGCCTTCCCCCGGGAGGAATAAAAAAAAAATACAATCTCCGGTTCTTTGCACCGGAGGTTCAAAGGGGGCCCTCCCTGGTGACGGCCAATGGAAGTGCGCTGTACCTGGGAGGTAGTGCTTGGCCGACGCAAGCACCAAACAGGTTAAAGAACTTGTTGGAGATTAAGAAAAAAGGAGAACCAGAGGCAACTAACATAATGGACTTGATACCATCGATGGACATTTGCACAATGGTGACTTGCAAGGTTCTTTGTCAATTCCAGTAAGAGTTCCTGCTTCTCCAATCATAAGAACCACATCATCAGCTTCGACATCATCAGACCACAATTCTGACATATTCTCCTGAATGATATTGATATCCTGCTAAGATCTGCATACATTAGAGAGGTTGTCTGCTTTGCCACATTTGAAACAACTTTTGCCTATGACTGGACATTAAGGTTTGATGGTATGAGCAATAGATCTACACTTAAAACACTTCCCTTACTCTGAGAGAGGCTTGTTTTTGAAGAGCTTGTTTTTGTTAAAATTCCGTATCAAACCAACATCAAGATGTCCCGCTTTCTCATCATTCATCAATACTTTGAATGATCTGGTAGCTCTTTCAATTCCTTTCGTAACCTTAATGACTTCCCTGAGAGAAAGATTCTTGTGTCTAAGAAGCTGCTCCTGTATTTTATTAAAGCAGTGCATAATGACTTGATCACGTAAATACTGCTCAATAATGCCTCCAAAATCGCAGTCAGCTTCTAAAACTCTTAAATCAGCCAAGTAATTCTCAATAGGTCCTGCAGCCATTTGGTGTCTGGGATGATAATTAAACCGCTCCATGACAATATGTGGTTCCACAGTAAAATGCAATCTCAGCCTGTCCATTGCCTCTGTGTATTCATTATAGTTTTTAATACCTTGAGGTGTGGAAATGCTAGGCAAATGATCAAATATTTCCTGAGCTTCAGTGCCAATGGAGTTTAATAATAGACCTTTCTTCCTTGCCATACTGAACAAATCACTATCAGTAGCCACCATAAAAGTATTAAAAAGCCCCAACCACTTACTCAACTTCATGGGTATGGCACTAGGATTCTCAAGTAATGGAGGTGGTGGGGTGCAGCACTGTTGCATTATAGGAAAGAAGAAAGCACACCAGCAAAACAAAATGCAATAGAAAATACCTTTGAATGTAGAAGCGCCAGAAAATAGATAAGGAGATCTTCCTTGAAATTTCAAAGTTTACACTTGAGCTGCCAAGCCCACAAGAAGCTGGTTCTGAGGCAATGCTACTCACTGGAAGAAAATTGCAAAACAAGATGGTGGCACGTAGATCCCGTTCAGATCGGATGACTCACGGCTGCAGGGATGTGCTCGTACGTAAGGAAACATCACGTTGCATGAAGTGCAAAGCTGCGGGGAGAAGTGCAAACCATAGGGTGACGTCACAAGCTTACCGGAATTGCCGATATCATGAGGAACACAAAAACCCAAAAGGCAGGCTTAAATGGCTGAAGAGGCAGGCTTGAGCAGCTGAGGCGCGTGGCAAAGAAGCGGTGTGGCGAAGCAACCAACACATCCGTCCATAACAGCAAAGAGGCATGGAATATCAGATGCCATATTCAAAACAAAGCAACAACATCAACTAGAAGATTACGTGAGTAGTACGAGGTGGAACAAAGGAAATAAAACACCTCGCACTACTGCATGTGAAAGTATGAACAGAACACTACAGTTTTCTTCTTGCTTTTGCTGTGTTAACTATCTACTGATCAGGGGAAAAATAGCAGCTTTAGATCACTTACTTATTTTGTTTACTGCTCTAACAGTAAAATGCTGGTTGTTCAGGTAATAAACTGGCCAGGTGGCAATTCTATAAGCTGGAGTGATACTGGGCTGACCAGTGCAGTGTCATGTAAATAAAGAATGATGGAGCTCTTTTAGTTCCCCAATAGACTCCGTAGGCCTGTGACATAGGCGTTGATGAGTAATAAAGTGAATGCAGGTTTAGAACGTTGAGTTCTTGCTTACACGCTGAAGAATAAAGATGAGTATAACTACTGTCTGTGTGTGACGTAGTTAATGGAGGCGGCTCGTGCTGGGTAGGACGCTGCAACTGGCGACAAGTAGGGGGCGAGCAATTCATAGATCAACAGTGCTCTCCCAGAGAGTGTGTCATTGTCCAGCAAACTGCTCGTGCATGCCACAGACGAAGTGCAGAATCTACGATGACAACTGTGGCGCTTCAGCGCAATACCAGATTATGCAAAGCTTTCAAGGATAAAGAAGCATCATTGAAAATCTACCCATCAGTGGCCGAGATTCAAATGAAAAGGCAGCAAACCGAGGTACCGTGCTACTACGCAAATTAATGAAATATGTCATATGGAGTGATCACACTAAAGGCAGCTGCAACCAGGTTTTGAAAGACACCATATGGTAAGTGCAAGTTGAGCTGTAATCAAATGTGCCCTGACGCAGAGATTAGCTAGGTGTTTATGAAGAGAAATGTAAGCGCAAAGCCAACTGAATATCATAATGTTATCTGCTTATCAATTTATTTGAGTGGAAAAGAGATTTGGCTACTTACTGAAACAACTCAAAAGAGTCACCTTACCATACCATGACCTGCTGTGGAGTGGGCCCAGAGGCCAGACTGAGGTTATGCTTGCTGGGCTCTTAAATACCTCTTATCTCCTTAAAGAAACTCAGCCTACCCAAACACCAAGGCAGGGCCAACCTTGCAGACTTTAGAAAATACCAACCTGCCTTTCTGGCTGCCCAAGGTGTGAATTGGATTGACACTGCCCCTGACTTCATACTTCTGTGGTTCTCGTTTGAACGTTTACTAGTAGGCAATCTCCCGTTGGTGTCTCTCCTCACCTTCCACAAAGATCATCCCTTTTTCGATAACATAATTCTGAAACATACTAGAAATGTCCTACTACAGCTTGACCATCGCTTCTCAGATGTGAAAATAAAACACTCCCTACAAGCCTCAATTCGGTTCAATAAGGATGTCAAACATGACCCAGCCACCTCCATAGGTGACTAGTGGAGGTCCAAGGGAATGATTTTAGGGGGGAATCTTGGTTCTAAACACAGTCCTTTATTGTCCTATGACTGTAAGAAAACCGACAATGATGCTCCAACCGATTTGTATGACTTCCTTAAAATTAAAGTAGCCATCTCGGATACAAAAAAGCCTTTCCCTTTGGAGCTGCTGCTCTGCCAATATCCCTAACTCTATTCAAAAGGGGCAGACACAAGACGGATTATCCAACCCGCCTGATGTTAACTGGCCAAAATTCTGGGCTTCTCCATTCACCAAGAAAAAAAACATCTTATCTTGCCCAGACCAAATTACATATTCTACAAAGATCATTCTAGACCCCACACCGCCCTGCCACACTAGGTCTTATTGACAAAAATACTTGCTGGATTTGTAACTCAACCAATGCGGATCCCCGCCACATGATGTATGAATGTTCTCAATTGCATGAATTTTGGACTAAAGTTCACAACACCGTTGACTCCATCCTTCAGACTAACCTCCCTAGGAGCTTTTTGTTTTCCATATGCGGTGCTTTCAGCCCCTCTTATACGATGGGCTTAGAAAGAGACGATCTCTCCGAGTCTTTCAGAAACAGATAGTGCAGCGCTAGGAAAACCCATTTCGGAAACAGAACTAGCTAACTCTATCAAATCCCTAAAAAGCAACAAGGCCCCGGGCCCAGACGTTTTCTCAGCCTCTTTTTATAAGGCATTCGGAGGTTCTCTATGTCCAACCTTGTTAACATTTTTCAATACCATAGCCAGAAAGGGTCGTACATCCACATCCATGAAAGAAGCCAACATTATCGACATACCTAAGGAAGGGAAGGACCCCCCTATTACCTAAAAATTATAGGCCAATTTCATTGATTAATGTGGACTGTAAATTCTATGCAAACATTCTTGCCATAAGACTAAATGGGGTTCTTCCAAAGTTAATTAGTAACTCACAAGTTGGATTCCTCTAAAACCAAATGTCTAATGACAACACTTATGATGCCACATACTGGAGCAAGCAAAGATGAAGCCTGTCCCATCTATAGCCATCACCCTGGACGCTGAGAAAGCGTTTGACAGAGTTTCATGGGCATTCTTGAGACAATGCATGCTGTCTTTTAATCTAGGTAGCTCGTACATCAACATGGTTATGGCTATGTATTCATCACCTACCGCCTGCATAGTGATTAAATGATCCCTCTCGGACGCCTTCACACTTGAGCAAGGTACTAGACAGGGTTGCCCTCTCTCTCCCTCCCTCTCTCTCCTAGCCCTTGAACCATTAATACAGGATATTGAGAGAAATAACGAAATAAGAGGAGTACGTTGTAAGGACTCTCAGGTGAAACTGGCCGCCTATGCGGATGATATTCTCATTGTCACGGAGGATCCGAACTCTTCTGTTAAGGCCCTGGTGCGATCCATAGAAGTTTATTCATCTCACTCGGGCTACAAACTGAACAGAGACAAATCTGAAGTTAAACCCTTGAACATTCACTGAAACAGGGAGATACTGAGAGACTCGGGCCTTGCATGGCAGCCGGGATTTATCAAATACCTATGGATAGAATTCGGCAGCACTATCTTGGAGTCTCTTCAACAGAATGAATCTATTATCCTGGGTAAAATTAAAAAACTTTTAGATGCATGGTCCCCAAGATTTATCAAATGGTGGGGCAGAATCGAAACCATCAAGATGATGATCACGCCTTTAGTGAATTCCTAATCACAATGCTCCCTCTTTTATTGACTGAGGATTCCCACCGTAAGTTAGACATCCTCATATCAAAATTTTTATGGCAAGGGAAAAAAGCCAGAATTGGGTTGAAAAAACTTAGACAAATCGTTGGGGGGGTCAACCTAGCAGACTTCAAATTGTACCAAACAGCGTTCTTCGCTAAACAGGGCTCATACTGGTTTGTACCACCCGCGGAGTATGCACCAGTCTGGCTAGAAATTGAAAAATCCTTGCTTAATAATCTTTCCCCAGTAGCCCTTCTTATCTCCAACTTCTGGAACGTCAAATGCTCAAAATCCATATTCAAGCACACAAAATCTGCCCTATTGATATTAGATAAAAAACTAGACACCAGCATAAGACGCTCTAATCTTGAGTCACTATGGGACAACCATAATATTTTATATAAAGGGAGTACCCTGCATAATGAGGTCTGGATTGCTAGAGATACCTTTTTTCCACACCAACTAATCGACTCAGCAAACCCCTTTACATTTAAAGCCCTACAGTCTAAATATAATTTGGACTCCCTGGAGTTTTACAACTTTTTAAAAATAAAGGCAGCACTAACGAAAGCTAAATTACTGCCCTCTCCCCCCTCCCTTCCACAATATGTGGAGAAGATAAATAAGTTGGGTCACCAGGTTTCTTGGATCTACAAATTACTCCGCCCAAAACAATCTGCCCTCAATAAGGAACTCATCTAATTTTGGGACTCACATTCTTTCTCCCCGATTTCCGACACTGATTGGACCAAAACATGGAGCTCTGTTTCCAGAAATAAAATTTAACCAGCCCTTTCACAGACAAAATTCTGGCTCCTACATAAGGCTTATTGGTCTCCAGCCCGCCTACACATGCACAAGATACGGGAGGACCCTATTTGCTGGAATTGTAAGGAAGAGACAGGAACCCTTGCACATCTGTTACTATTCTGCAAATGTGTGGTACCTTTTTGGGACAAGGTATTCAACTTTATCTCTAAACTATTCTTTTGCTCCCTTACAAGGGAACTTTCTACGCTGACATTCGGCTTCCTCAGGGTAGACTCATTAAATGATAAGGACAGTGCCCTCTTGGACCTGCTCCTGACAGCAGCGGTTAAGGTCATCTTGAACAATTGGAAAGACACACAAAAAGCATCTTTTAATTGTTGGCTAAACTGGGTCCCCAATCTTAGGGGTGCTGATAACACTGCTCTCCAAAATTCACCATGGAAACCCCCCCTCAGACATATGTGGGACAGTCTTGACATATACTTCAAATCACATAAAACGCCATGAACCACGGATCTTAGAGAGGGAGGTAGGCCCATCGTTTACCCATACCCTGGTATTACATGTAGGCTAGACATCCCCTTAGAAGGTTCATACCTGGTCAATGCTGTTGTGTAGTATTAGTAGATGTATATCGTCAATGTATAATTTGTCTTATTGTATTTCTTTTCCCTTTTATATTTAAAGTTTAATATAATGTGACTAGCTTTAAGGTGGCTCATACAACCCTTTGAGTATCTTCCCAAGGGTTTGTCATAGATTTAGGAGCGCTATGTGTAGAATGACATGATTTTTTTTTTTTTTTTTATTGAGTTTTTCCCAGCCAGTGTACCAATAAACCAATATTACATACAATAGCATCTTGTAAGAGACCCAACCATCATCGTACATGTCAGGAGAAACCGGTTCTTCAACATTTTCTCCCTAACTCCCCCACCCACCACCCTCTCTACCCCACCCCCCCTGTCAGTGTGCCCGCGTCAACCCCCCTTCAGCTTAGGCATTTAGAACCCCGTGTTCCGAGAAAGCCTAACTCAAATCAATAGAAAAGACACTATCATTGTTCTCAAAGGACAGGAGGCTCCATGTTGCCACCCATATGCGCTCTATGCTCCCACCTTGACTATTCGACAATTCTCAATATGTTGTGCAGACGCTGATTCCTCACTGAGTGTACTTAAGTGGCCTCATCCTGAACAGTCTCCCCAGTAGTCCCAGAGGGCCCCACCCTAGGCTTCACACTCTGGTCCATGTCTACAGGAGCCCTGTCCCCCTCGTCCATCTCCTCCGGAGAATGAAGCCCCTCTACTAAAGCTCCCCACGCCCTTGCAGCATCCAGCACCTTGTCATTAGAGGCACGCCTGGCCAATTGTAGACGAAGCGTCCCTTCACTCCCTGCCCAGGACAAGAAACTCGCCTTCCACCTCCGAAAGGTAGGTCCAGCCCTTACCTTCCAATGCATGGTGAGCTCCCTCTTCGCCATTATCAGACCCAAATCATAAAATTTGGTCGTAATTTTAGTACTGGGGTGTGCGGAAACCAAAGCAAAAGGCAAGTCCCCATCTCCACTTCCAGCTCGCGCTCAGTCACTTGATTCAAACACACCACCACATCTGCCCAATAAGAGCCTAATCCCAGGCAGGACCAAAACATATGACCAAAATCAGCACCTTCTGCATTGCACCGGGGACACGGCGATTGGGATCCTCCAAAATACTGCAAACTTTTGACCGGAGTTAAGTAAGCCCTGTGGAGAGTGTAAAATTGGACCAATTGAAACTTAGCGTTGCGCGTGCCCTTTCAGGCCCGCCGCAACAACTGCGGCCACGTCGTCTCAGGAATGGGCCTACCAAGATCTCCCTCCCATTTACCCCACAAGGTATCCAGGGGTGGAAGCCTCTCCGTGGACAGCCGCCTATATAGACAGGGGATGGCCTTGAATGTACCCGCTGCCATAGTGACGTATTGACACCCCAATGAAGTTGGGGGTTCCGACAGTCCCAACTTCCATTGTTTCTGAATTCCCGACACCAAGGCGGCGTGTAAAAGATAATCCCCCCTCGGCAGATCGAAAGTCCTCTGCAAATCCTGGAATGGCAACAAGACACCATCCCTGTATAAGTCCCCAATCATGTGGACCCCACACTCTTCCCAGCCAGCCAACGCCGACCAACCCCCACCATGAGGGAGGGCCGTACACATGCCCAAAGGAATTTCCGGGGCATATGGGACCACGAAGCCTGCCCGTTTCTGACTGCGAGTCCAGCCTAGCCGGAGTGTGCGCTCCTCGAGGGTGAGCTGGTCCAGCCTGATTTTTTGCCGAAGCACAATGAATGACAACACGTGTCGAGGGATGACCCTACCCTGTGGACCATCAGGGCCTCTAAACTCACGCGCCACGGCCTGTGTAAGCCATTGCAGCTGTGCCGCCAAGTAGTACCACTCAAAATCTGGGGCCGCCAGCCCCCCCTCCTCCCTCGGCCTCATCAGAGTGGCCAGTGCCACCCGCCGTGTGCCAGATCCCCAAATAAACCCTGTCATCAGTGCCCGAAGCGTCTTAAAAAAGGAGACCGGGATCCATATCGGCAAGGTACGGAAGAAGTAGAGCAACCGTGGCAGCGCTACCATCTTCAGCAGCGCTACACGCCCAGCTACCGAAAGAGGGAAAGTGCGCCAGAACGCCATACTACCCTTGAGCCCCCTCAGCGCGCCATCCACAAAAAGGTCGGTGGGAGCGTGAAATATGCGGACGCCCAGATACGGTAAGCAGGCAGGTTCCCACCTCAGGTCTTCGAGCGCCAAGGGCATCTGAACTTCAGGGGACAAAGGAAACAGGCAGGTCTTAGTCCAATTCACCTGCAACCCCGACAAGCGGCCAAACTCCCGGAGCAGGGCTCTGGCGCCCCGTAGGGAATGCCCCGCATCAGCCAGATACAACAGGAGGTCATCCGCGTACAGGGATATGTGATGGAGCTCCCCGCGCAGCGGAACACCCTCATAGAAACGCCCCTGTCAGGCATGCGACGCAAGAGGTTCAATTGCCAGCGCAAACAAAAGTGGGGATAGAGAACAACCCTGGCGAGTGCCTCTCTCCACCTGGCAAGCCGCTGAGGTAGTGCGTCCCGTACGAACCCTAACTGTGGAGGAGCTATATAACAAGCTGGTCCAACGCACAAAATGATCACCCAGGCCAAACCCCTTCAACACCCGGAACAGATACGGCCACTCCACACTGTCGAATGCCTTTTCGATGTCCACCGACAGCACCACGGCCTCCGACGAACCTTCCCCTCTGTCCCCCAGGATCCGCACCAACCGCCGAATGCACGTCGCAGTATTCCTAGTGGGAATGAAACCCGATTGATCCGGGTGTACTAGGGTGCTCATGTGACCCAAGAGTCGCATGGCCAAGATCTTACTGAGGATCTTATAGTCAACTGAGAGCATGGAAAGCGGCCGGTTTGCCGTCCTGGAGGTGGGGACCCCGCCCTTCTTCAGCAGCGGCACTATGATCGCTTCTCTTGTAGTGAGCGGCACCCTACCCAGGTCCCACGCCTCTCTGTACACCGACTGCAAACGCGGTGCCAGAATGTCCAAATATGCTGCATAGAACTCCACCGGGAGTCCATCAGCCCCTGGAGTCTTTCTCCAGGCCATGTGTTTAACCGCTGCCCTAATTTCTCCCAGGGAGATCGCTGCCCCCAATGTAGTGCCCTGTTCTGGGTCCAAGTGTGGCAACCCTGCAGCCTCTAAATAAGCGTCCAGACCGTCGGGCAGGTCCCTCATCCTACTCTGGTACAGCAGCGTGTAATAATCCAGGAATTGGTCATTGACCTCCTTTTGCGAGTAGACCAGGCCTCCTGCTGGTGTAGACAGGGACATTATTGGGGATCCCCGGACAGCCGGATTAGCCAACCAGGCCAGTATCTACCCTACTTTGTCCCATTCAGCGTGTGCCCGTACCATATATTATTTATAGTCATAGCAGCGAAGCCGCTCAACCTGAGTGGCCACCTCCTCTTGCTCCGCCAACACCTCCTCCCGGGTGCCCCCATTCGTGTGGCCATCGAGTTCCGCCTAGCGCAGCCGAGCCTCAGCCCGGTCAGTGTCCTGCAGCAGCACCTTACGCGTCCCAGCGACGGACAAGATGCAAATCCCTCTCACCACCGCTTTAAGCGCGTCCCATTCATGAGCTCTGCTCGTCGCCGTCCCAGAGTTGTCTAAAAAGTAGCGCTCTACGCCCTCCCCTAGCTCTGCATTAAACACAGGACCTTCCAGCGTCACCGGATTCAAACGCCACGTCGGGATCACTTGCCACTGCTGCGACCAGAGTATCGTTATCAAACAGGGGTTGTGGTCCGAGAGTGTCTTTGCCAGATACTCGCTATGGCGCGTGAGTTCCAGGGCTCCCGGGGTACATAAAAAGCCATCAAGCCGAACATGTAAGTCATGCGGCGCTGAGTAGAAGGAATAGTCCCTGTCTAACGGATGTTGTACCCGCCAGGCATCCACAAGGCCCCAAGCTTCCTGCCAGTCCCTTCTCACCCTGGCCACTCTGCATACCGCCGACTGAGCCAGCGGGGGGTGAGAACGATCCAACTCTACATCAGTGACAGAATTAAAGTCCCCCCTGAGGAACACCGTACCAACTAGAAACAACGCCAGCCTCCCAGAAAGCCGCGCAAAGAATCCGGTGTGGTCGGAATTCGGGGCATAGACACTGCAGAATGTCACATCTCTGCCATCTAGACGGCCGAACACCAACACAAACCTCCCCTCTCGATCTACCAGCGTGTTCATGGGTTGGAAGGGAACCTCGGACCGCACCCAAATTAAAGTCCCTCTAGCAAATGCAGAAAAAGTAGTGTAAAATAACTGTCCCCTCCATCTCCTCTGCAACGCCCGCCCCTCAACCTGGTCAATGTGTGTTTCCTGCAAAAAGGCCACCTGGATCCCCCTGCGGACCAAATATGCATGCACTTTATAACGTTTTCTCATGGAATTAAGCCCTCGCACATTCCAAGTGACACATTTTAATTCAAGTCGGGTCGCCATATAGAAGGATACAACAGAACACAATCCAATGCCGCTTGCAGGCACACTGACAAACCCCCCCCCCCCCTTGCAAAACATCCCCAACAAACCCCCCTCCCTCCCTTCCCCAGAACAGGCTCTAAACCATAGTTACCCATCCAAACACAGACCCAACGAAGGAAAATACCCTGGTAGCTACCAGAGTAGAATGACATGATATTACCTTAACCTCAAGTATCACTGTATTATGCCTGTTTATTGATTTCATGTGAGAAATTTGCTTGCGTTCGATTTGAGTATATGTATCAATGTTTAGGAAAACAACCAATAAAAAAAAAATTTGAACACCAAAAAGAGACGATCTCCTCCTAGTAGAGCTGATGTTTACCCTAGCTCATAAAGCCATTCTTTCTTCTTGCAAATCACTGGGGAATGCATCACATGGTGGGAATGACTGAAATACATTAGGAGCGCACATTGCATTCTCTACCCAAAACCCTTGGGTTTGGGCCATCAGGTCCCTATGGGATGGTCTGGATCGATATCTGGAATTGATCAATCCCTTCAGATAATCTGTTGTCTCCTCTAGCCAGTTCACAGTTTATATGGTGCTCTGGTCTTTACTCAACATTTGTTTCTTTTTTTGTCTCCTACTACAGTCTTGTGGATTGGTCTACCTAGTCTTGACAGGCCTCCTACACCACCCAGTTGATGTCTATTTCTTCCCCCTTTCTGTTTTCGTATCACTCTCTTGTGTTATCTCTACCATTTCCAATTTTGAACCCTAAGCTTCTTTTTTTACTTTCCCACCACTTGGTTGAGCAACGACGATATTGCTACCATTTTGAGCTTTCAAACAAATGCCTCTTAGATCTACTCCTAGATATTTGTACAACACGGTACAATCCCAATGTGTATACTGTAATCAGCTCATGTATGTATGCCAACTGATTGTTTTGCAATAAAATCCTTACTAAAAACATTTGAAATAAACAAAAATCGAAATTATATACATGGGATGCGTCAACACCTTAAAAAAAGTCTAGGTTCCTTTTTAGCCATGATGTAACACAAGGCAACTGTGGCACAAGCGCCTATTCATGTACTTCTTGGCACGACTTCAAGTGCCTGTTTACTCCGTTTCAACACCGCTGTTGAAATGGGACTAATATCAGTGAACTGCAGTAGGAGTGCTCATGATGAATTAGTAAGTCAATTTCCTTCATTATTTCACGGGTTATGAAAGCTCAAGACTATGAAAGTGCAGTTACATGTAAATGAGGATGTTTGTCCTGTTTCCCAAAGACACAAATTAATTTCATTTCACTTGCAAGAAGCTGTAGAAAGAGAACTTAATTAATTGATCAAACACGCTATCATTGAACTCTCCACTGGTCCAACACCATGGGTTTCACCCATCATAGTAGTTCCTAAAAGAGACAGGAAAGGAGCTATATGCCTTTGTGTGGACATGTATCAGGCCAACTAGGCAATCGAGAGAGAACAACATCCAGGTCCACACATTGCTGATATGATAACTCGGTTGAATGGTGAAAAGCTTTACTCTTGACTCAAGCAAACGATATCACCAGTGGGAACTTGAAGAAAATTGCAGGTACATAGCAACCCTTTCTACACACATTGGTCTGTTTTGCTATAAGCAACTGACTTTTGGTGTATGCTCTGCTGCAGAACTTTTCCAGGACGTCATTCGACGTATCAATCAATCAATCATAGCATTTGTAAAGCGCACTACATACCCGTGAGGGTCTCAAGGCGCTAGGGGGGGACCGCTGCTACTGTTTGAAGAGCCAGGTCCTGAGGAGTCTCCTGAAGGTTAGGAGGTCTTTAGTCTGCCGTAGGCAAATGGGGAGGGTGTTCCACGTCTTGGCGGCGAGGTGGGAGAATGATCTGCCACCGGCGGTCACTCTTCGGATGCGGGGGACAGTGGCGAGGGCGCGGTCTGCGGAGCGGAGCTGGCGGGTGGGGGTGTAGAGGCTGAGTCGGCTGTTGAGGTGCGCTGGTCCGGTGTCGTGGAGTGCCTTGTGTGTGTGGATGAGGAGTATCATACAACCTGTTATGCATGCCCTTAGCTAAAATGATGAAATATTGGTTTTTGGAGCCACATTCAGGTGTGTCGTTTGATAAATGATGCTGGATTAACTTTGAATGCTGACAAATGTGAATTTCATAAGACCAGTTTGAAATTCTGTGGCCACGTCATTTCTGATGGGGGTAATACACATGATCCAGCTAAAGTGCAAGCGCTGTCTACTGCTAACTGCGGACAGGACATTTCCATGTTACGTTTATTCCTTGGGATGGCCAGTTACTGTAAGATATATACAATACTTTGCCACAGTGAGTGCACAGTTACGAGAAGGGGCGAAAAAGAATGTTTAGCTTCATTGGTCACATGAGTGCAAGGAGAGTTTCAAGAGAATCAAGAAAGCCATGGAGAATGTATCTGAAATGGTCTACTTTGACTCCAAGCTTCATACCGAGGGTGTAGTTAATACTAGCCTTGTTGGGCTAGGCGCAATGTCTGCTCAGCACAATGGTCAGCCGAATGCTCAGAGGCATATTGTGGCATATGCCAGTAAAAGCTTGTCACAAACTAAATGTGCTTATTCACAAACTGAGATAGAAAGCTTGTCAGTGGTGTGGGCTTTGTGAATATTTCAATGTGTTCTTATATGGGAAACCTTTCACAGTGGTGACCGATCATCAAGCACTTTTGACAATATCTGGCAACCCAAAAGCCAAGTTGCCTCCTCTTATTGAACATTGGGGTTTGAGATTACAGGAATATAACTACAACATCGCTCACTGTCCTAGAAAAGATAAAAATCCTGCTGATTATTTTTCAAGAGTGCCCATGAAATGCCCTGGTACCCCATCTAAAACAGCTGTAGCCTACATAAATTTAATTGTACAATTGAACACATCAGCTGTCATGTCATTAGAGGAAATTGTCACTGCCACAAACCAAGAAAGGGAAATGCTGAGGTTGAAAGACATTGCTCACCAATCGTGGAACCAGTGCTTTGGGCCGCTCGCCAGTGCCAGTGAATATTTAAAATTCAGAAAAGTCAGAGATAACTGTCTATGACTCAGGAAGGCCTAATCTTGCGAGGTAGATGTATTATTATTCCGTAGAGTCTACAACAACAAATAATTGAAGTGGCCCATGAAGGACATCGAGGAATGGTTGCCACAAAGAGAGCTCTTCAAGACAAAGTCTGGTTTCCTCATCTCAATGAAAGGGTTGAAAGTCCTTTATGCAATTGTTTCTCATCTCACGTTACTCAGCATCCTTTAAACATGTCAGAATTGCCTAACCGTGCTTGGTTGAGAATTGCTGTTGTTTTTTTTGGTCCTCTTGAAACTGTACATCATTTAATTGTAAATGTTGATGAATACTCTTGTTTTCCATTGGTAGAAGATCTTTCATCCATCACTCATGACTGTTACTGAATGATAAGATGGCATCTTTGTGACATGGGGTGTTCCTGTGATCTTCAAATCTGCCAAGGCCCATCCTTCAATAGTGAAGAGTTCAGAGACTTTCTCAGCCATCTCAATGTAACGCATCAGGAAAGTACTCCTCTTAGGCCCCAGGCCAATGGCCGGGTAGAACGAAATATGAGTACTCTAAAGAAAGTTTTCAGCGTGCTGTATTAGAGAAGCTCGACTTCAAGGTTGTATGGAATACCACTCTTCGAGCTTACTGATCGACCCCCCCCCCCCACCCTCCCCCCAATTCAACTATTGTGGAAAGGCCTGCAACTTTAATATTTGGGAGAACCATGATGATCAAGTTACCTCAATGGACAAATCTGAGATCAAAGACTGTGAATGGAATGTACATAGAGGATTCTGGCAACACAAAAACATGATGGATGGAATGCTGAACATTGTCATACACTCACCCCCAATCACAGATCTGGGTTAAATTCATCGTTTTGTGCTCACCATGCCACCCCAGTTTGGTCCCAGCCAAATGCAAATCAGTCTTTACCGTGCTCTCCATGGGAACAGTCCAGCCGGAACTGCCAGGCCAGGTCCTTCCTGGACCGGAACACAAGCATCCTGGCACCGGTTTTGGGGTATCGCCCCTCATCAGCCAGTCTAGCTTGAATCCAGTTGCATAGCGAGCACAGGACCCACGTCTGGGCATACCTTTCCCACTTAGGGCGACTATAGCAACACAAGAAGATGATGGACGGAATACTGAACATTGTCAGACACTCACCCCTAGTCACAGATCTGGGTTAAATCAATTTTGTTTTGTTCACCATGCCACCCCAGTATGGATCAAGCCATATGCAAGTCAGTCTTGACCCTGCTCTCCATGTGAACAGTTCACCCCCGAATGGTTAGGCCAGGTCCTCCCTGTACCAGAAAACAAGCATCCTTGGACCAATTTCGAGATATCACCGTTCATCAGCCAGGCTGGCCTGAATTAAGAGGATTCTGGTCACAAACAAAAAATTAAAATCTATGCTGACAGGCGACGTCATGTGAAAGATATTACTTTCAATAGAGGAGATTGAGTAATAGTTCGACAATCCAGAAAGCGAAAATCTGATTCCCCTTACAAGGCTGAGCCCTTTACTGTTACAACCACTAAAAGACACATGGCGACTGCCCAATGTCCTTGGAAGTCCCTTGCAAGAGATTCTTCTCACTTCAGATATGTGGCTCATCACTCACTAAACATCAATGTCACTGTAGAGACTGGGTCAGGACAGACAGTGGACGGTCCTGTGACTCTTGTTGTCCCCACCTCACCTATGCAGATAACTGACACTTCGACTGCCAGCTCCTGGTTTCTGATGACCTGATCAGGACATGCAATCCAAGCACCATGAAGGCTCATTGAAGAGTTATAAGTGTATATGTTTTTGTAATTATTTATGTATTTATTCATATATTTAGTTGTTTATTCATAAAAAAATTAGTTATAAAAAAAGTTGTAACTTTTTATTTAACAAAGAGGGAGATGATGTGTCGTGTAAATATAGAATGACTGAACCTTTTTGGTTCCCGAGGGAATCTGTAGACCCGTGACTTAGGCATTGGAGGGTAATGAAGTGAATGCAGGTTTAGAACGTTGATGTTTTGCTTACACGCTGAAGAAAAAAGTGGTGTATAATTACTCTTCGTGTGTGGCCTAGACATTGGTGAGTGCCCAGACTGGGTAGGACGCTACAACCACTACCCCCAGCACAGCTCTGCCTTCATTGTTCATAGTTTAAACAGCCTGCTCCTAGTGCATGGGGCATTACTTCCTGGCCTGTCTTCCTCATCCCAGTCCCTACAGGTTGAGAGACTGGTTTCCGTTGCCACAACTTTTCCCGGCTAGAACATAACTATTACCATCCCAAGATGTTTTCTACCTTATGATACTTTATATAAGTCTACAAAAGCGGAAGCTCTCCACTAGCACTTACTGCTTTTGCTTGTCTGTGACACTAGGACTGATAATGTTGCAAATGTTACTTTGTTATAGGTGATATGTTTAGTTTGTTTTGTTTGCAGGCTGAGAGTCTGCTGTAACAAAATCATGCCTTTTGAGGAACGCAGATATAGAGGTCGAGCACCAGCACACCTGTATGTTTCAAATGCATCTTTTCCCTTATGGCAGAGTCCTAGCACTTGTTTAAGCAATGTAGCATACCCTGGTAGTGAATGTATGACGTTACATCGCATACATTCACAACGCAGTAGTTTACATCGCGTTCGTTACAACGCAAGTCGTTACAACAACTTGCGCTAGAGGAGCTGGACTTTGGAATAGTATGATTTACTATTCCAACTCCAGCCTACGTAACAGTAGGGAAGGTGTTGGAAAAGTAAATCATACTATTCCTTAGTGTAGGGCGCCATCCAGCACAAGTCGTTGTAACGACTTGCGTTGTAATGACCGCGTTGTAAAGCTATCGCGGTGTAACAACCGCATTGTAAAGGTTGTTCTCCCCTGGGAGAACTTGAATTTTGTTAAAAGTAGGGAGGGACCAAACACGCAGGCTGCACAAAGTGAAGCTGCTGTTGAATGCTGTAGCACAACCATGACCGCCGTATGACTGTAGGACAGTTGCGGGCTTTGGGGGAGACGCGAGAAGCACGTTATTTATTGTCTAGAAGGAAACTGTTGAGTATTGGCACTGTTCCCAGTCTTGTTTGTTTGCAAGTGGCCTGCTGTGGCTAAGAAAATGGGCAAAAGATGGAATTTGGGAGATAATGCCTTTGTAGTGGAGAATAAAAACTAGGTGTTACAGGTGCGCATTATGAGTGACATCTAAAACATGATTGAACAGGTAGGTTTAGCCTGTGTAATACCCTGATCAAGAGGAAAAGGAGGTCACATGTACGTTTACTCAGGGGACTAATCTTAAAGAGTTATTACAGCATCTCCAAGAGAATTTGGTCTTTCAAGAGGTTTTGGCTCAGAATAATAAAGATTTTTTACTCCAGGACCAAAAAAAGGAGGTGGAGTCTGCTACAGGGTGCAGTCCAGAAGATGGAGTGGAAACTGAGAAGCATCCGTTCCCACATTTTTGGGCCAAAAGATACCCTATTCAGGTCTTTGACGAAGAATTTACCACAGTAATCAAGGTGGACACTGAGTGCCGGATTGTTTGCTCAAGGGCTAGTTATATTACAGAATACCTCTCACTTGAATCGGGTGAATACGAAGATGGACTTGGCCGTCAAGAGGGCTTATGCTGCAGCCGAATTTGCAGTCTGAGCGTCTACATTTACAGATTACATGGTGCAGTCCTTGTTGAAGGATTTCTAGAAAATGGTCGACCAAGTCGACCAGGAAGTGTATTTTTCAGATGCCCAGTGGATAGTGGAGCAGCAGGTCCACTGCTACTCTCATAGCGTCTATGATTTCCTTGGTGCTGCGGCAGTCAAAGCAGTCTTGGCAGTGGTCCAAGAAGACAAACACGGATAAGTGCAGGGAAGGTAGACACATCCTGCAAGAACTTGTTGATGCACCTTTCCTTTTTGGGTTCTAAGCTTTTCGGGAGTCAGCCTGAGACCCTAGCACAAACGTCTGTGGAGGACTGAAAGTTGATGGCTTTAGCTAAGTATCCCCCGAAAGAAAAGTGTTTTTTTGCTTCACCTAGAGCCTTCGGAAAATCATTTCAGTTGAGTCAAATGAAACAGCATTTTGGGGGAGGATGCAAGGCCGGGGACTCCATCCAGGGGAACATTCCTGGATGCAAACTATTGCGGAGTTCACTTCCACTCCACCCCCATCTAAGACATGACTGTGCTGCTCAGGAATACCAGCTTCCAATGTGTGGGAGATTGATTTGTTCTCTCAACAATTGTGCTTCACCAATAACGCACCAATGGGTCTCTGCAGTTATTTGTCAATGGTTTCCGATAGTTTTCAGGGTACCCCTGGCATTTGTTTTCATGTGGGATCCAGAAATTGCTGGGAAAAAAAACAATTACCCTGATACCACCCTCGCAGACAGGATCGGGTATTATATTTAATTCTATTCCAGGTACAAAAGACGTTCAGTGAATACAGGCCTGTCTTAGACTTAAAAGATGTCAACAGTCACATCCCTCACAGAAAGTTCAAGATGATGTTGCTTCAAAGGGGTCTTACTTTACTTGGGAAAAGGAGATTTCCTTCCGACTTTGGACCTTATAAATACAGATCTGCTTGTACCGATGCATGAGGGATATCACCACTTCCTGAGTTTTTACATACCAGAACAGACATATCAAGTTTCAGGAATTCCCATTTGGGCTATCGTCATCACCAAGGGTGATTACTAAATTGTTGGTGCCTTAGGTAGGTGCAAGCCAAGCAACAGAAATTCAAGACTTCCCTTGTTTTGATGACTGGCTCCTCCTCCCTTCCTTCTTTCTTCGTGCTCCTCTCCTCCGCACTCCTCCTCCTTCTCTTTCTTCTTCTTTCTCCTCCCCGTCCCTCTACTTCTCCCTCTCTTTCTTGTTCTTCCTCACCCTCCAACCACCTCCTCCTCTTTCTTCCTCCTCCCCCTCATCCCTGCTCTTCCCTCTCTTTTTTCTTCTTCTTTCTTCTCCATACCCCTCCCTCCCTTCCTTCTCCTTTTTTCTCCCTCCTAGAACAGATGATTTTTTTATTGAATCTAGAACCTCCCAAAATCTCCAGATTATATGTGCTTGGGAAGTGTGACTTCCGGCGCTGAGGAAAGACACGTTGCTGTTATATCTCCTTTCTGCTGGAGATGGTGGCTCCAATAGCTCAGCATAGGTTGAGGGCAGAGAGACGTATGGCTTTAACAGCGATAATTCGTTCTCGAGCCAGGCTGCATCTCCAGAGATGCAGAATTACTACCAGTGGTTGCCAGTGTCAGAAGAAGTAGTTGAGTGCTTATTCAGCAGTCACGTCACTCACTGAAACTGAAATGCTTCTCCTCTCATTTGAAGAATTTTGAGAGATGATGCGGTGAGAAGAATGTGAGTCCTACGGCAGAGGATCCTGATATTTGAGGGATTGTTTTGTTTATGGCTTAGCGATCTCTACGTTGAACTCTCAGTGGCCACCATTAGAGCCGTCAGGAGCCCCCGTTTGGGATGTTAAGTGCTCTTGGTAACTAGATTAATGATGAGTTTCTTCCTGAAGAGACCAGTGATTAATTCACCATTCCCAACATTTAGCTTTAGATTTGCTTGAGTTTTGTCTGGCCCTTTTACCCCTGTGGTGAAGTTACTCCACATGCTACATCTGAGAAGAGCCTTGGAAATCTATTTGTTTAGGATAAATCCTTTTCAAAAGATATATTTTGTTTTTGTTTGTGCCCTTTGGCACCTCTGGTAGAGGTATAAGGCCATTAACAGCGAAACTAGGCAGGTGGCTGAAGCAGGCCATCTTACTATCGTATGAGAGACCAGTGGCCTCTTTCAAACCAAGTTTTGGGGAGGTCGACAAGGAGGTGTGTCAACATCTTGGGTGGCTTTGAGTGGGGCGTCAATGATGCGCATATGTAATGCAGCAAGTTGGTTCACTCCCAATACATTTATGAAGCATTACAGACTCCATTTGAAGGGTAATGTTTCCTCAACATTTGGCACTTTTGCGTTGGATGTTGTAACAGAATGTGAAGGAGTGAATAAACTTCAAGTTTAACTGATTTGAATTGCTTGAAGCCAAATTGTTGGCTTGGGTATCAGCTCAATCTATAATGACTGTGATGAGGAAGATAGATGGGGAGTCAATTACCCAGTTACTTATCGGTAGTGTTCATTCCTCCTAGTCCAGGTCTTACTCGCCTCCTCCCTTTGTGAGTTTCGGCATAAAAGGGTCGGGGGATAGCTTGCAAATCAGGAAGTGGGAAAGGAGAGCTTCCGTTTTTATGAACTTCAGGCAAGTTTCAGATGGCGGAGCCATATTGGGATCGGAGTAGTTCATTCCTGTTGTCAACTGGAAGCGGTCTATCAACCTGTGACAGGGAATACAGTACTCAGATACGTAACCAGGCCAATACTTATGTAACTGTGCAATACCTGAAAAGGGCCCTTTAAATGGATTAGGAATAAAGGAGCTTTTATTTCTTCCTTTTAGAAACAAAACTTTTCTTTATTTGTCAAAGTCCTCTGTGCTCTGCTTTACTCTATTGGAATTTGGGAGATTTAATTCACTCATTAGTTTTGAATATATTTATTGGATTTTTATTGCACTTATCATAAGTGTTATTTTCTGTAATCCAGTCTAAAATGATGTGCTTAATTTTGGGAACCAGGGTTCCCTTTTTAACCACCAACTATTACACTAAGGAAGAGAGAGAGAGAGAGAGACAAAGGGGGATGATAAAAATATACACCACTTGGAGAAAGCATGGATGAAATATCTTCAAGAGTGAGATAAAAAGACAGGCAGTCCTGGCATTCAGCAACGCAATTGTGGGGCTCATGGGAAAAAGCATTGCCTCTGCACTTATTTTTGACAAATTAAGCACTACTAAAATGCCAATATTAACAATTTCTCGGGTTGGCTAGAACTAAAGCACAGATTAGTGTTTCCCTGTTGGCTTCCTCAAAATATGTCACAGTCTAGAATGTTTTAGGATTTGTTTTTAATCCACCTCAAAATTACCTCTGGTCTAGTGTATGATATTCAGTAGTACGAATCAGTGGTGTTCAGTTTGCCTGTTAAGTTGCTGCCCCTCCATTTTCCCCTTGTAAGTCCAAGCATCTGAATCAGTGTATGGAGTTGCCCACCGTTCATATCCTGATCAGCCTAGACAAATACATTTTAACTTGTTATGGGCATCCCTGGCATAACGTAATGATGTGTAGGAGTGCGCCATTCAGAATGTATCCACCTGTAACAGTAGCACATGGTAGTACTTAATGATAAGTTAAAGTATGGACACCAAACGTGTCCCCTTAAAAAAATGGAACACGTGAGGACAAAATCTTAATTTTTTTTTTTAATTGGCAAATATACATAAACTGACAAGCTGATGTTTTAGGGAAAATTATTTCTTTTCAGATTTACATTAAATGCCGGTGTTTGCATGATTAATACCACTGTCTAAAACTCTCATTTGTGGGAGTAGTATAACACGTCTGCAGTCCAAATCTGTAGGGTCTGTGTCGGTGAGTGGTAATACTGATGTATAGAATCTGTAAAATTTATATTGTCCAGCTGCACTGTCCGAATTTGTGAGATGCGTGTACTTTTTTGTATTTTACTACCCTGTCCCTTCTAAAGAGATTCTTTTTCATGACATATCGTGACATAAGTGGGCAGGTGATGCTTCAGTTGGTTTGAACCGGTCTTTGGCAATTAGTCACCCATTTAGCATTTGCCATCACCTTACTGTAATTTGCTTGAAAACAAGTAAAGAACTTGAATTCGTGCTGCTAAAACAAATTGTGTTCTTTCTTTTAAAATTTAGGTCTGAGTGGTCTGAAGTATACCCTGCTGGTTGATATCACATCTTTTTTCTGGACCTATGTTTTCAAGTTCTCTCTCATCAGTTGAAATGAAGGTCTCCAAATATTACCTTGCACTTCCCCAATTTAAGCAAGCACATGAAGGCCTGCAATAATATTCTATGATTTACTGGGAATCTCATTACATGAAAATGTTAAATCAAATCTTTTGTTGCACTACCATACTGCGTTGTATTAAGGCATATATAGCACTTCATACCCCTTTGAAGCATATTATTTGATTGAAATTGCAGTACGGTGCAGGGGAGTGCTAGGCTGGAATGGTGTTTTACTTGTGATACTATAAGGGAGATGATTTGGTGTTGTGCTTGACTGACCAGAGAGGTTATCCGGTTTTGTTTTGGGGCACAGGGCCAGATGTATCAAGAATTGATTTTGTGATTCTTAAATAGCGAATTTTACCGATTTGCTAGTTTAGAATCCCAACATGCAATGTATGTAGGGTTTTCAATTTTTTTTGCGAATCCTTAACATTACTTATTAGCGAATCGCAAATTGCGAATCGCTATTAGGGAATGTCTTTCCATTCATTCCTATGGGCCTAGAGGCCCATAGGAATCAATGGGAAGGCATTCGCAATTTGCTATTACCAAATAGGTAATCGCAAATTGCGAATGCAATTACAAGGGGGACATAAGGCCCCCCTGATGCACCCCCAAAAAAGCGCCACATGGCACTTAGAAAAATGCACAAAATGGCAAATTACCATCAACTTGAAGTTGATGGTAATTTGCGATTCCTTAATGCAAATTTGCATTTAGCGATTGCTTCATGCATTGTACTTCGGGAATAGCAAATTGCGATTCCCTAACTGCATTCGCAAAAAAGGTAATCGCAAAAATTGTCATTACCTATTTTGTGATTGCCTTTTGGGTTGATGCATCCCAAAAGGCTTTTTACCGTTCGCAAACGGTTTGCGAACGGTCAAACCCTTGATACATCTGGCCCACAGTGCATAACACTGTGATAGAGGAAAGAAGTATGGGAGAGAAATGTGCACCATATTATAGTTAGCTGGAAGTTATGGTTTATTCATCAGGTCCAGAGTTGTGTTTATGTTTTCAGTTGTATTTTTCAATTTATTTCCTATGCTGACTGTAGCCGTTGGGTCCTGTAAATCTGGGAAGAAAGGAAGAAATGGAGGGAAAGGGTGAAAAAGGAGCTAGAAAGCTGCCAGGATGGACTACATTACACTCATTCCTTATATGCCGAAGTAAGGTCTAGGAATGATGGAGGACAATATTGTGGTCGGGCCATGCTAGGGTAGGCTGTATTACAATCATCCAGGATGCCATCAGTGTTCAGTAGACCTTCAGTAATATGTTTATTTATTCAAATTCTGGTATAGGGTGGTTAGTTAAGCTAGTCTGATATAGGGTTCTGTATTCTGTTGTGTGCTGTATAGTAGGTATGGACTGCTGGGGGTGTTTAGTTCTAGTCACTAAGTTGCAAGTATGGTAATAGCTTGTAATGAAGACAATCTGTACACCATCCAGTAGTGATGGTTCCTTTTGTAGTTTGTGTACTTGAGTTTCCCCTCCTGCACAGTTAGTCCATAATTCTTAGTCATTTGGCATGTTACGGCTGTATGATGCATCAGAGACAGCTCCCACAAATAAAGAGCACATGGTATGAAGTGTGAGAAAATATCTGTGTGCTGCAGTGACTGCAATCAGGAATTATTTGTCACACGTTTCTATGGAATGGTTGATGGCATGCTCTTCAACCAACCAGCCTGTTCACATTCTGCCACACTGCTGAATGACCTGTAGTTATGACTGCCATCACTAACCATGAATTATTATAATGTTCTTTATAATCTCAACACACAGAATTTTTTATAGCGTGTTGAGTCTTAATTGCTTTGAAAATATTTTATATATTTCAAGCACATCTGAGAATTTTCAATTGCCAAACTCTGTTCTTGAGGCCATGTGGCAGGGAGGGGCTACTGTGCCACAGCTATGGGGCTAAAGCCTTTTACCTTTGCCCTCCTGGGGCTGTTCCTACAATGGCTCTGCAAACTGGGCCAAGAACAACCCTTGACTCTCAGTGGTATCATAAGGGTGTAGTTACAGGCTTTTCAACGAGATTAGTGTGGGGGTTACTCAGGCTTAAGAATCGATACTGGTGCAGTTCGGTTTTCACAATTTCCCTCTACTTCCACGGACAGAATGATTTCTCAGTCACACACACACACACACACACACACATCATACGCTGGTGGGGCTCATAACACCAACATTCGTTCTATCAAACTATCCGCGCTTACAAAGGGACATTGGTTCCGAACCAAACTGCTTTTCTTGATGGAAGAACCACGTTCCCAGAATCACCCTAACGATTCCTCCATCAAATATGTCGATCGAATCATTTAGTTGTTATTAGTTCAATGATACCTTAACACTCTAATTAATCAATAAACATTTCAATGAAATAATCACCCGACACATTAATTCAAATAATGATTTTCTTTTACCTAATTTAAATGCAGGTTAAATCTTAATAATGCAATATCATCTTTTGTCATATTTACCTATTCTGGCTAAAAGTCAGAGCTGGTCCTCAGTGAATTCGTCAAAGTTCTGTTCTATCATGTAGAGTCACTGTCCTCTCCGTCAGCAAAATGATCTCTGATCATCGGTTCTCCGTCAGAAGTTTTTTTTGTCTTTTTCCTCTCTAGTCTACTAATATTTATACTAAAATTTACATATTAAATGTTACATTTCTCATTTCACAGTAATATGATTGGCTGAATTCAAATACATCTCAGCACATCAGGAAACATTTTCAATTCTTCCCATGCGGTAAAAGTCTCAAAGCAAATGTATGGGAACGAGTAATCCGTGGTCCTAAATGTATCAGTTCCTTGAGAACAGGTCAGGTTCCACAGTTCATATTCTCGATTGTAACATTTTTCTTCACGTTCAGGGGCATTGGCACCTCGCCCAGGGTAGTCTTCATGGGCATGGTCTGACAGGTCACACAGGGGACACGGTCAAAGTCAGTGCAGGCGCCTTTCTCCATTGTTTAAATGGTGAAGTAATGTACTTTAGTTAGGCTTCAGTCGGCGGCCATCTTTTGGTAGGCCAGAATAGTCAACTTAAGCAAAGAAACACAAAATCGTAATTAATACATGGAAATGATTAAAACAATGTTATTCCCTTGCTAATACCCTTATGTGTGTACATTTATCTAGCCATATGCAGCATCCAGAGCCGTCAATGCTGGTTTATTTAAGCGCAAATCACAATAACATTACTCAAGCAACGTTTATCATTTAATATGCAGACAAACTTAGTTCACTTATTATTTTTAGCCATGCAAATGCATTCCCACGTGTATTCTTTCTGTTAATAAGGTTGGTTTAGTCCTTTCACATCAAACTATTAATTATTATAATTATTCATTAGTCGTTTTAATATAAACATATATGAATGGAATGGGTATATAAAAAGAAAACATTTTACCCGCTCCATCAATCCCCCCTTTGGTGATTTTATCACCAACAAAACCCACAAAATCAATTTATTTCCCCTTTTATGGAAAATTTGAAATGTTTTCTTGCTCAATTATAATTCTGTTTCTCCTTCATCTTCTCTTTTTGTTTTGTCATACATACTCTCCTTCCATTCTTCTAATTCTATTTCTTCAAAATCTCTTTCATGTTTCTTTTCCTTCTTTTTAATAATTTCTCGTCTAATTTTCTTTTTATTTCTTTTATGTCTGCAACACATACATCCTAGTCTTAGTATTAATAATATGAAAATTACACACGTTAATGGAAATAATATTTTCCCTAATATAGTACTACCGAATTTCCCTAAGAAAGTTTTAATAGCAGCCATTTTATTTCTAATTTTAGTCCAGATACTTTCAACCTCCAGTGGTACTATTTCATCATGCAATTCTGTAATATTCTTGATATAAACTTTTAGATCTTTGCTTTCATCAGGAATGTAAGTGCAACAATGTTGAACTTTCAGCATTCCACAGACTCCACCCTCTTTTGCCAATAAGATATCAAGGGCAAGTCGATTTTTCATAATCATAGCACGCATAGCAACCATTTCAGTGTTTACCAAAAGAAAACCTCCAGCGGTGCTTGTTGTCAAGCGATCCACTATTGTTGACAATTTCAGAATATTATTTGCATTCAAAGATATTCCCACTGCTGGTATCAAGGCTCCAAAAATATCACCTACAATTTCTAACCAAGTTTCTCTTCTACTACGCACTAGTAGGTTATGTGATCCACTATTTTCTACTCTATCCATGTGAAAGATCTTTGGAAAGACCAGGCCAACATAACATGTGCCATACCAATGGTCGGGCAACCTGTAATAAGCCTTGTTCCCACAAATGTAGTATAATCCAGGAAAGGCTGGATCTTCTCCGCTCTAAATCCCCATCCGGATGCAATAAAGTATGTATCATGACACTCACTCGTCCCTATAAAATATTAATCATTTTGAGATCTTTCCCTCATAATACATAATTTGCCTTTCTGTGGTGAGTCAATAGCTATTGTTGGTCTAACTTCACCCTTTGTCTCCGTTTTTCCATCTATGTTCCAAACATTTTCTCCTACTTCATGTCCTTCTGCCTTTTCATGCATCTTCAATCTCCTTTCTTCGACCATATCTAGGAATGTTTTCTCTTCTTTCTTCAAACTGCAAGTTAAATTGTTTCTAAAAATGTATTCTAATGTTAGTTCCTTAGTCTCTATAAAAATTTCACCTAGTACATTAGCAGTTTTAGCTGGATTCAATTCATTATTCATGGGCAATTGTCCAAGAATGTTATCTATATTAGACAGATTATATTCTAATTTCCCTACTTGATAAAATATACTTGTTAGCACACTACATGTTATTCCATAAGTTGCTGGGAGGTGATGATAAGTCACCCCTTCTGAAACAGAGGCAGGCACTGCATACATACATAGCAATCCCTTACATCCATGGTTTTTACATATTCATACAATAATTTTGAAAATACATTGCTAGAAAAATCAGTTATAGACCTATCCTTGTGCATATGTTCAGTGCTTGTTTTAAATGGAACCACCTTTTGTGAATTCTCCACTATTAGTCATATTTTCTGTATGCCCTTCTAGTGTATCTAAAGTTACTTTGAAAGAGATCAAAAGAGCGAGTACGCTCCATAGAAGCATTAATAATCCTGTACAGCAACAACACATCTTGCACCATCTTCTCATAAAGGTACATCTATTCTTGTTATCATCTATGTTAGCCATCTTGTTAATTTGACCGTGTCTTTTGACTTAGCCTCTTCTACTCCACTCCTTGCTCCTTCACCTGAAAGAGCAAAGCACTTATCAGGTTAACCCAGTTCTTCAATTTCTTATTCAATCCTTTATATTTTCACTGATGATTTCCAGAAATCACTCAGTTTGGCATCTCATCGTTTTTCACTTCCTTTTCATCATCCACATACAGAAATTCCTGAACTTCCGCTTCTTCTCCAATATCGGATAGGATAACTCTCAGGATTTCCGCAGTTTCCTCTTCCTCCACCACTTTCAGTAAAGTCTCCTCTGGATTTCCTTGACTATCTACCTCTTCTCCTTGTTCAGGCAGTGCCACATACGTCCATTCAGGTGACTTATACTTCTGGTTGGGTTTTCTTGATCTTTTGTTTTCTTCAGACACCTCTGTCTCTCCCTCTTTTTCTTTAAGCTGACTAGTCAATTCATTCACTTGTTCAGCTTTTGTGGGTTTGACTTGTGTCAATCGGTATCTCAGTCTCTTTATTTTGTTTGGCCAAAGGTCTCCTTTAGCATTTCTTCTCTGTTTGCCTTCTTTACTGTTTCTTTCCTCGATCCAAGTTCTCTTTCTCAGAACTCGACCCTCTGGTATTTCAGTTTCACTGTCTTCAGATCCTGTCTCGTTTGGCTTCTCTTTTTCAACAGTTTCTTTTTCCACCTCTTGTGTTTGCCCTACTTCTGTCCCTCCTCCGGTCTCCGACACGCAATCTTTCTGCTTGCTGCTTGTCCCTTCACCTAACTCAGTGTTGGATGTCCCTACACCTCCTCAGGGGTTTTCCGCAGAAATCTGTCCCTCTCTCTCTATTTCTGTCCCTTCTTCTCCTTCAAGAATTTTCTCCGGTGGAACTTCTCCTACTCTTTCATCTGGTGTGAATGTTACTTCTGTTGAAACATTCTTTTCTTTTCTTTTCTTCTTTCTGTGCTCGCCACTGGCGCTTTGCTCGTCTCCAGAATCTGAACTGTCTGAAATCTGCAATCTCTTCCTCAGGATTTCTTCTCTTGAAGTTGGAACTAGTCTTGGCTCCTTCTCCCCCCTTTCGGAATTTTCTTTTGTCTTTGAATTCTCATCATCTGAATCGGCACTTGATTCCGAAGCATCAAAATATTATTTTCCAATGCTATCTGCTGGATTTGGAACTCTCAAAGTGTGACTTGCATGTATCCAATTTTTCAGCCCAGCACACTTCACAGCAGTTGTTGTGGTCAGGATAACTTGCCTTGGCCTTCCCCACCTTGGAACCAAGCAATTCCTTCTTCTGTGGACTTTTATTCTCACCCAGTCACCTGGGCTCAGATCATGGGCTGGTTTCCTCTCAAGGATGGTGGCATCCACTCCAACCTGGTTAAACACAGAATGGACTGCGTCAGCCAGGCCTTTACAGTAATCCAAAATCATGTCATCAGTTATCGTCATCAATTTGTTGACTGAAACAAATACGTGTCTCATGGCTCATCCCATGATAATTTCGTGGGGACTCAAACCTGTAGTTCTGTCTGGAGTAGACCTGATCATCATCAAGACTAGAGGCAAGACATCAGGCCATTTCATTCCTGCGGCTAAACACATTTTCCGTATTCTGTTTTTGATCGTACCATTCATTTGTTCAACCACACCAGAAGCCTCTGGTCGATAGGCACAATGTAGTTTTTGCTGTACACCCAATGCTTCACAAATCAATCCCATGATCTCATTGTAAAAATGTCCTCCTCTGTCTGATTCAATGGTCACTGGGAACCCGAATCTTGGGATGAATTCCCTTAACAATAGTTTTGCCACTGTGAGTCCATCATTTCTTCTTGTTGGGTATGCCTCCACCCACCTGGAGAACAGACAAACTACCACCAGAACATACCTTAACTTGTTATAAGGGGGCATTTCAATGAAATCTACTTGCATTCTGGTGAAAGGTCCTCCCTCTCGGCCTATTGTGCCTAGGCTCACCACTGTTTTCCTTCCAGGATTGTACTGCTGACATATCAGGCATCTTTGACAGAGACTTTCTGCTATCAACCTGAATTTTGCATTGTACCAGGTCTGCTTGAAGGCCCTTATCATGGCATCCCTCCCTAGGTGCCCTTGGCCATGATACATCCGTGCCATGGTTGACATCATGCTATCAGGCATTACTGGTCTTCCATCCCGATAGACCCACACATGGTCTTTCTCCTTTGGGGCACAACCTGCTTTTACCCACTGTTTCATTTCTTCATCTCCTGCTTCATCCTGCAACTGCCTTACCTCTTCCCATGTTCCCACAACGTTAGTGAACATTAAGGAGCAAGAAGATATTTCCTTTTCTTTTCCCTTATTAATTGAATACTGATTTCGAGCACAGTACTGAGCCATGTCATTTGCGTATCGGTTCCCAGTAGCGATGTAATCACTACCTTGACTATGAGCAGCACATTTCACAACAGCCAGTTCTTTAGGCAACTGTATTGCTTCAAGCAATTTTCCAACCACTTCTGCATTCTTTATAGGAGTTCCACTGGAGGTCAGGAAACCTCTCTGTAGCCAAAGTTGGCCAAAATCGTGGACAACTCCAAAGCCGTACTGGCTGTCAGTTATCACAGTCACTCTCACATTCTTCCCGATTTTGCATGCCTTTGTCAGTGCCACTAGTTCTGCTACTTGAGCGGATTTAACTCCTTTCAAGTGTGATGCTTCCACAACTGCTGCAACTGTGCATATTGCATATGCTGCACTCAACAATCCTTCATCCGTTCTCAAACAAGATCCATCCACAAACATCACATAATCACTTTCTGGCAATGGTAAATCTTTTATGTCTGGTCTGGGTTTTGTGCAGAAATCAAGCACATCCAAACAATCATGATCAACATCATCTCTTACCTCCACTCTCTCCGCATCTGGCAATAGTGTAGCTGGATTCACATTCACACATCTCTCCAGACTCACATTGGTTGCACCTAGAATGACCTTCTCATACTTAGTCAGCCGACTATGTGACATGAACTGTGTTCGGCTCCTTGTTAAAAGGATCGCCACATCATGAGGTACAAACACTCTTACTGGATATCCCATCACAATTCCCTCACTTTGCTCTAGACTTCGACATGTACCAGCTACTGCTTTCAGACATCCTGGCAGACCCACCGCTACTGGATCTAGCATTGATGAAAAATATGCAACTGGTCTCCTCAGTCTTCCATGTTTCTGTATTAACACTGAGAGTGCACATCCGTTTCTCTCACTACAGTACAATTCAAACTCTTTCTCATAGTCTGGCATACCCAGAGCTGGGGCTTCACAAAGTTTGTCCTTCAATTGTCTGAATGCTGCCAATTCTTCTTTGTTCAATTCAAGAGGATCTGTAACCTCACTTTTTGTCAATTTTACCAATGGTTTGGCTATCAGGGAGAAGTTGCTTATCCACTGACGACAGTAGCCAACCATCCCTAGGAGCATTCTCACTTCTCTCTGGGTCATTGGGGCTCTCATCCCTCTGATAATTTTGATTCTGTCTATTGTCACTTTTCTCAGCCCTTTTTCAATGTTATGTCCTAGGTATTGTACTTTCTTTTTGCAGAATTGCAATTTTGTCAGAGATACTTTTGGTCCTCCATCTGCCAAATGATTCAGCAAAGCTATGGTATCTGTTTCACAAGCTTCACGCGTTTTCGATGCCACCAGTAGATCATCGATGTACTGGACCAAAACTGAATTTTCAGGCATCGTTAGACTTTCCAGAGATTTCTTCAGCAACTGATTAAATATTGAGGGGCTCTCTGAGTACCCCTGTGGAATTCGGCCCCATGCCAAAATACGCTCTTCAAACCGAAATGCAAATATCAGCTGGCTGTCATGATGCAACGGAATGGAAAAGAAAGCATGACACAAATCAATTACTGTGTACCATTCTGCATCATGGGGAATCTGATACAAAATGACTGATGGATTTGGAACACTGGGACAGCAGGACGCAACAATTTTGTTAATTTTTCTCAGATCTTGCACTATTCTGAACTTCCCATTAGGCTTCTTCAGTCCCATTATAGGAGAGTTACATGGACTGCTCATGATTTCCCTCAACACTCCCTGTTGAATCATTTTCTCAATTAAAGGTGTCACTTCAATTATTTCAGGTGTCAGTCTGTATTGTGGAATGTTTGGATAAACGACTCCTTCTTTTAATGTAATTTTTACTGGATCTATATTTCTCATAAGGCCTACATCTTCTCCAGTAAAATCCCAGACAACTGCTTTCACAGACTGCTTCAATTCTTTGGGTAACTCATCAGGATTGAATACTGCATAGGTTCCTGTAACTTCATGCTCTTGATTAGCCATTGTCATTTTATACAGTACATCCTCATCTGGTGTCTCAAATGCTATTCCATCAGGGGTACAGAATATAGTGCAATTCATCTTGCACAACAAACCCCTTCCTAACAAATTCACAGGACTGGTATCGCACACCACAGATCGGTGCATGTCTGTGAATTTCCCTATTTTAACCTTTACCGGTTCTATAAGGTAGGTCCTAATCTCGGTGTTTGACACACCATCTACTTGGATTGTTTCATCCGAGAGAGGAAGATTCTTTACATCTGCTGACCTGACAGTTGATCGTGTAGCTCCAGTGTCTACTAGAAAAGTAATGCTTTCATCATTAACTTTCCCATCCACAAATGGTCCTGTCTGATCTATTTCTAGAGTTGCACCAAGCACGCACTCTTCTTCCTCCCTTTGGCACCGTCAATAATTCTCCTCTGAATCACTTTCTTCATTTCGCAGCCAATATTGTGAAACAGCGCTCACGCGTTGCGGCTTGTTTACCTGTTCTTCATTGTAGAATTCCACTTCTTTATTGTATTTCTGGGTATTTCTGCTTTGCGGAAGTGGCGGTTTTGGCACCTGATTCTGTGGATTAACAGCCTTCTGCTGTTGCTGCGACTGGCCACCCACCTCACACTGCACCTGTGGATTCAATGATGGATTTTCATTATTAGTACTTGGTGGATATTTACACTTGGATTTCCAATGCCCTAACCTTCCGCAATTGTGGCATGGAAACTTCTTTTTGGCTTCTTCTATATTACCCTTCCCCTTGCCTGGGCCAAATCTCGGTTTGATTCCTGGATTATTGGCTTGTTCGACCAGCTGAGCTTCCTGTCTTTCTGCGACTTTCACTTGACCCACATTGCCTTTTCTTTTAGTTTTCGCTGCTTTGCCTCAATCTCATCACTAAAATATTTGGCATGTCTCAGAATTTCATCTATCTTCTTGCTTTGCCAGTCTACAGTGTGCTGCTTGATCATTTCACTAATTTCGGGACGCAAACCATACACAAATCTGTACACAAAATGACTCAGAACCTTTTCTCCCAGATTTTCATCTCCACTAAACTGTTTGAAAGCTAGTATTAGCCTTTCATAGTAAGCATGAACTGATTCCTTCACTTCCTGATGTGTTCGATCTATTTTAACCCAATCTGTTTCTTTGGGAGGCACTTTGTTTTTCAGAAATACCATAACCTGTTCGTATTTCTTCATTACCTCGGGGTCTGGTGCTCCTGTTTGGGGTCTCTTGGGTATTCTTTAGCTGGCCAATCAATGACTATTTTGCATTCTGCCCATAAGTCTGCTGGCACTATTATATCAAATAGGCTATTTAGATCAATCCACAGCACTTTTGACAGCTTAACAAATCTGTCCACCTGTCTGTACCACTCGACGGGCTTTTCACGCAATCGAGGGAAGTCATTTGTAAATGACAAAATGTCCTGTCTTGTCCAAGGGATGTGCACATATCCCCCTCCTGGAATCTCTCTCATGGGAAATTCTGTCACTACCTTTTCCTTTTCTCTCACCAGAAATGCTGGGAAAGTTCTGTCTGAGGTATCATCCCGCTTTCTATACCACCTGCTTTTCCATTTGTCCACATCTCCCCATTTCCTTAACACTGTGATTATATCCTTAATCTGCCCTATTCGTCCTGCAGTGTTCAAATTTTCCATATCCTTTTCTGTGAAATCCACTCGGTAAGGCTTCTGTAAAGCTTTTACCTTATCCATGTCAATTCCCATTTCACTTGCTATTTCTTCTAGCCTGTCATGTAAATCCTTTGCTCTCCAAGTGACGCTCTTACATAAGAACAACAGCTCCTCGTCCTGGTAATTTTTCAGCTTCTCCATGGGGATTGTCCCTACTATTAATTCTTCTAACACCATGCGTAATTTTGCCACATCAATAGTTTGGGATTCTTTCTCTTTTCCTTGCAAGCTCTTCAGCCATTCACTCTATTCATCTGTACTGATTTTTCTACATTCCCTGGTTCTGTCATTCTTTGTGGTTCTAATATTGATCCCCCTACTATTCTGTCTCTTTCTACAGAATCAGGACTAATAAACGGGTTATTTAACACATTTAGTCCACCTTCACTCATTGTATGTCTCCAAGGATTCTCCCTTGCTCTCATTAGGGGTTGTTCCGCTTGTCTACTGCTTACATACGGAACTGTTAGACCATGCTCGCTCTCTTTCTGCTTCTCAAAAATGGGCATAACTGGACCTATGGTTACAGGGACTGTAACTACTTCTAGATTCTTTGTCAATTCCCTTATTTTCTCTGTTAATTCTAACGTGGTTTTTGCTAGTTCTTTTGAATTTTCACTTCCAGCCTTGTTTTCCATCTCTCTTTCCCTAAGGGAATTTCTCCTCTTTACCTCTGGAGTCACAACCTCTGTCTTAATAATTCGTAGGGTTTCCCTCACTGGAGTATCTGGGGTTGATATCTCTGATTCCTGTCTGTACGGAGGTGGGTTTTTGTAAAACATATCATCTAGGACATCGTCTTCCGATTCATTTGCTCCATACCTTCTGGGTTCTACGTTATGTTTTTTCTCTACACATTTCCTTCCCTCATTTTCTCCTGCAGCTCTTACGGGAAACAGTCCTTCAGTCATACTTGCGTCTCGCCACCTTCTCATTCGATCACAATGAGTTTCTCGATCATTTGGCCGTCCAAACATATATCTATACCTACTGCCATTTCTCTGTTTTTCTCGCTCATGCATCTCATCTTCCCACTCAGTCAATGCCTCAAACTGTGTAGGTCTCGGTCGGGGATCTAATCCCATCATCCTTTCACGTAGGTTCCTTAAAATCGCCAAATTAAATGAACCATGTTCCGGAAATGCTAAATCTCCATCTTCCCTTGTATACTTTGCCCAATTGTCTAACCAAATGCAAGTATGGTAACCATATTTCGCAACCATGAAGGATGCAGGTGTCTTCGTCGGAGGAAGTAACTGTCCTTCCCTCGTCACAATCTCTTTGTCTTTCACAAACCACCCCTTTATTTTACTAAACAGGGATCTCTTCTTCTTTTCGGCTGAATGATAATACATCTTCCTCTCTTTCGTGAACCCCTAGGCTTTTCGTCAACTATACGGTCTTTAGTCCAATAGCAGCGCGACTCTCACTTACGCACCAATCCTGGGCGTCTACGTCACTGTCACAATCCTCAAATCCCAGCGTGACTCACACTAACGCACCAATCCTGGAGCGTCTACGTCACCCTGTACTTCTTCCAATCCTTTCGCGGCACACACTAACGCACCAATCAGGGCGTTTCTGCTGTTCTGACCCACTGTCCAATCCCAGCGCGGTCTTTCTGACGTCAGCAGTCGCTGCAGCTGCTCCTGCTCCTGCTCCTGTCTCCTGTCTCCAATCTACCCCTCCTTTACCAGACTACTCGGCAGACTTTGTTTCAATTTACGATACTGTTAGTTACAACATATAAACATCTCCATTGTCTGCTTCGCTAACCACAGAATAGTAATAGACCTTTCTCACGAGAATCCTGCCTTTCCCGAGAGCAGTGCTTACCTCTGCTCTACTACAGAATCATTACTTCCGTTGATAAAGTAGCACATCCCTCTACTTTACCCTTCTATCAAGCATCAATTAACTGTTTCTCCGGAATTAAGACACATAGTTGGAAACGCAATGCTCCTGAGAAATAAAACCAGAGTTCCGCAATTAACCTGAATGCTATTTCATTCACGCACTTTCACACAAGAAAATGTAGTTCATTCACACAGAACCTGTCTTTTCCGAGAACAGCGAACAGTCTGTCCTACTACAGAATTATGATATACGTTAACAAAGCAGCGCTTACCTCTACTTTGTCCTTCTAACAAGCTCAGAGAACACCTGCTACCTTTTCAGTGATAAGCGTTATCGGTATGCCAATTGGTTTCCTGGTACTTAAAGACCAAAATTTCATAGGTACCCTTCGCTATCATACGCACTTCTTTCACACAGAAAATGTCTCTAATGGCAACACGCGACGATGTCGCCGAATCGAACCCAGACAATGCGACGCGCAACTTCAATTGTTACACGTTTTTCCCTGTGTACCTACAGGTCCAACAATCCCGCCTTTCCCGAGAGCAGCGCTTTCCTCTGCCCTACTATGGAACTGTCACTGACTTCTTACATCCCAGAAGCCGTACAGACTACATAAAACTCAATTTGACTTCAACATATAGTGTTAGTACACATATCAATACCAATCAATAATCAATAAGCTATATACAGGCAAAAATCATTAAACCAAACAATAAAAACCATCATCTTGCTACCAGAAAACTGGTGCAGTTCGGGTTTCACAATTTCCCTCTACTTCCACGGACAGAATGATTTCTCAGTCTCACACACACACATCATACGCTGGTGAGGCCCATAACACCAACATTCGTTCTATCAAACTATCCGTGCTTACAAAGGGACATTGGTTCTGAACCAAACTGCTTTTCTTGATGGAAGAACCACTTTCCCTGAATCACCCTAACGATTCCTCCATCAAATAGGTCGATCGAATCATTTAGTTGTTATTAGTTCAATGATACCTTAACACTCTAATTAATCAATAAACATTTCAATGAAATAATCACCCGACGCATTAATTCAAATAATGATTTTCTTTTATCTAATTTAAATGCAGGTTAAATCTTAATAATGCAATATCATCTTTTGTCATATTTACCTATTCTGGCTAATTGTCGTTTTCTAAGTCAGAGCTGGTCCTCAGTAAATTCGTCAAAGTTCTGTTCTATCATGTAGAGTCACCGTCCTCTCCGTCAGCAAAAGGATCTCTGATCATCGGTTCTCCGTCAGAAGGTTTTTTTTTTTTCCCCTCTCTAGTCTACTAATATTTATACTAAAATTTACATATTAAATGTTACATTTCTCATTTCACAGTAATATGATTGGCTGAATTCAAATACATCTCAGCACATCAGGAAACATTTTCAATTCAAGTCAGTGCAGGCGCCTTTCTCCATTGTTCAAATGGTGAAGTAATGTACTTTAGTTAGGCTTCAGTCGGCGGTTATCTTTTGGTAGGCCAGAATAGTCAACTTAAGCAAAGAAACACAAAATCTTAATTAATACATGGAAATGATTAAAACAATGTTATTCCCTTGCTAATACCCTTATGTGTGTACATTTATCTAGCCATATGCAGCATCCAAAGCCGTTAATGCTGGTTTATTTAAGCGCAAATCACAATAACATTACTCAAGCAACGTTTATCATTTAATATGCAGACAAATTTAGTTCACTTATTATTTTTAGCCATGCAAATGCATTCCCACGTGTATTCTTTCTGTTAATAAGGTTGGTTTAGTCCTTTCACATCAAACTATTAATTATTATAATTATTCATTAGTCGTTTTAATATAAACATATATAAATGGATTGGGTATATAAAAAGAAAACATTTTATCCGCTCCATCAATACCCCCTCCCTAGCAGCGCAATCACATCAATGTCCAAACCAGTGCTTCTCTTTGTATTTTTATTACACCAAAAACATATGTCATCCACAGTCTATTATGCATGGATATCAGTTTCCCAGGTGCGGGTCATGGTGCTCTTAGTAGCCTCTGCTGATTAGACCGCCATCTGGCTTTAGTGGGTCCCACCCACTGGTACTGGGGATCCCTGTTCCTCAGCCCCGTAGAAGTTTCAAGCTCAATCAGGTGAAGTTGTGATTGCGGCTTGTGCTAAATGAAGCCCCACCCCACCAAAGCCTAGGCCACATCAGTTTCTCATCAAGCTGAGGTTAATAGCTCCAGGCCGCACTTGGCCCTCTCAGTCCCTCACCAGTCGGTGATGGCAGTGTGGGGCCGCATTCCGCCTTCCTGTGGTAGTGGAATAATTACCAACAGCACTGGGAGCCTTCGGTGGTACACAGCAGTCCAGGAGAGGTGTAAGTCTGTGTTTTCTCGTCCTGCAGCCGCTGGATCTAACCAGCAGCAGGCAGGAGCCTCTTGGCAGCACACAACAGTCCCCTTTGGGCGGTGAGGCAGCTGTCCTCACTGTACGTCGCTTGCAGGGTCATTGCAAAAGAGGAGGCTTCTCATGGTGGCCCTCTTTTGGGCGCTGACTATAAATCTCTGCTTGCTCCGTTCCTCCTTGGTAATTTGTTTGGTGGGGAATAAGTCACATACATCATCTTGAGTCCGATCTGAAGGAGGTATAACTGACTATTCTGGGTGATATCTTGGCACCCAGAATAGTCAGTAATTCCTCCTTTAGATCGGACTCAAGGTGATATTCCCTCATCTCTGGGGAGTTTGCTATAAGTCTGATACCAAGCCTTTGCTGCTTTGTAGTCTCCGAGTGCTCTGCGGAGTTTCCCTCCTTGGTAAAAGAGACCACAGCAATGAACTGCGATGGGTCTTGAACTCCCATCTTTCTACAGCTTCCACGGACAGAAGATGTGTATTCCAGGTCTGCTCCTTTGAACAAGTTTGGAGTGGTTCCCCATTCATGTGTACTGGCCAGGCCACTTTCTAGGCCTGGACAGTGTCTGCTAGAAAGCTCTCCCTAGGAGGACAGTCTCCAAGTAGAGCCCCCACCACAAAAGTACAAAGAGATGAGAACAGACTGCATCCACCTATTTAGAACCCCCTCCTCACAGAGATCGAGAACAGAGACCAAACTGTGCCCTTCAAAGGACTCCTTTCCATATCAATAGATACTGCAGGACCCCCCCCCCCCCTCTGTGCCCCTTGCCATCAACCATAAGGCTGGTGTCATCAGAGTCACTCTAGCCCCATGTTTCAGAAATGGCACTGGTACTTCTAAGGAAAGTATGTCTCCTATTTCCTCGGGTCTGATGCTCTCCCTCCCATCTAGGAGACGCCATCAATACACATATGCCGTCTAGAGAAAAGCATCTTCTGCTCCATCTTAAAGTCTTGTGAAAACTGTGGGCTTCCAAAATTGAGCCCGCAGGCCTGAAACCATCGCAAAGCATGGGATGTCACATTTAGGATTCTAATTCAATCAGATCAGCTTACATTTAGATAAATGGGCCAGTAGGCACACATTCATATCTCACAGGTAAAAAGCACGTCAGTGTAATTCAGAAGCACAGTATACTGTGATCACTGTCTCCCTGCATGAAATCCGTGACAGAGATGGTAGTCCTTTGGCACCACTCGCCCACATCGCACGATGGCACGACCTCAACATCATCTCCTATGCCGACGACACCCATCTGATCCTCTCCCTCACCAAGGACCCCCACACCGCCAAAACCAACCTCCACGAAGAAATGAAGGCCATCGCCGACTGGATGAGAATCAGCCGACTGAAGCTGAACTCGGACAAGACGGAGGTCCTCATCCTCGGATCCACCCCCTCAGCCTGGGACGACTCCTGTTGGCTGACTGCACTAGGAACACCCCCAACTCCCAATGACCACGCACGCAACCTAGGGGTCATCCTCGACTCTACCCTCTCCATGACGAAGCAGGTCAACGCTGTCTCCTCCTCCTGCTTCAACACCCTCCGCATGCTTCGCAGCCTCTACACCCCCACCCGTCAGCTCTGCAGACCTCGCCCTCGCCACCGTCCCCCACATACGAAGAGTGACCGCCGGCGGCAGATCATTCTCCCACCTCACAACCAAGACATGGAACACCCTCCACTTCTGCCTACGGCAGACTGAAGACCTTCTGACCTTCAGAAAACTTCTCAAGACCTGGCTCTTCGAACATTAGCAGCTCCCCCCCCCCTACCCCCCCCGCTTTACAAATGCCGTGATTGATTGATTTGTCACTATGAGGACGCCCCAGTGGTGCGTTCCCCATTCAGGACTTGGTCCAGAACCTTGCATTGTCATCAGACCTGGCCTAGTCTAATGCACACACATAATTAGTGTATGGCATGACCAAAATAGAAAAAATAAAAGCACAGGTATGCACTTTTGGCATGCAGGACAGGTGATGTGACTGTATATCATGCACAGGAAATTCCCATACCAACATCAACCATGTCGAAAATTCAGACAAAACGTATAACATTTATATTCTGACATCTTAATGTTTTAAACTTCAAAAAGAAGAAACTTGTCAAATTAATCCTTATACAGGCAGCAATTAATAAAATAAACCTTTTTCGTAAGTCCCTGACAATTCCGTTACCCAATGTCGTCCTGCAGAAATTCTATTTTCTCTTGAGTGATGTTAGTAAGTTTAGAAGGCACAAAAGGCAATCCTTTCTCAAGTAGGTTCTTCTGATCCGCAATGGATAAGTTGTGGCTCATTGTCATGTCGCCATGCCCCATCGGTGTGTGCTTCTTTAAATGCTGATCTTTCCTGCGCCCTGAATCTGCCATCTTTGCCAGTGTCTCTTGTTTGCCCTCAAAATAAGCCCTCAGCCACATTGTTCAACTGTGCTTGTGGTGGAATAAGAGACACTTGTGGAGTCGTAACATGAACAGCTCTCAAAATTCAATAAATCATCCCCTGCTTCTTTCTTAGTATTATGTGAGTGCTCTGTTGTTGGCAGGCAAAGAATAAAAGCCTTTTTGTAGGTAAGTATAAGTCTTCTCAGGTCTGTGATTGGAGATGTCAGTCTGAATCTCTTCAGTTTCTGAGATTCACCATTTAATGGATTGCAGTTCACTTAGCAAGGCAGGCCATCTCTGAAGGTACAATTCACTTCACAGTGATAAGCTAGGATCTCTTTTTATAAACCCAAAATATTCTGATATGTGAAAAATTACAGTTCAAAGAAAGCTATATTTGCATGATGTCACATTTGTTCAGGCACATAAATTAAAAACTACATTTCTCATGAGGCGTGGGGCTTTGACTATGCACCGTGACATGACATCGCTTCCTGACACAGAAATGAGGAACTGATGTTTACGCGGGATCCACAGGACATGGAATAATGGGACAAGCAAATGAAATGGCAAGATACTATTAAATCAACTCCTTTAGCCAGTCCACAGAGCTCTAAGTGACAATGAAGGATACAGGTTGGGGAGGGTGGGTGCTGGGGGAAACTAATGTGATTTTAGGGTACAGAAATGTTCCCTCATTTGGAATTGCCTCAACTGTTACATTCTCTTGTAAAGGACAGGTGCTAATAAGTTTAAATGAACATAACGATAAAAAGAAGGACATTGGCTTTTATAATTTTCAGACGCTTACAATTTATTTTTGTATTGATTATTGCATGAATTATGGTTAATTTGACAAAAAGTCTTATAATTTGTGCATTTAGGACATGTTTGGATATAAATGTTATATGTTGATCTAAATTTTTCGAATGGTTCTTGATCATTCTCTTAGATGTGTTGGAGAAAGACATAAATCCGGGTGTTAACATTGTAATAGTGACAATGGTATACATTGTGGCTAGTGACAGCAATCAAATTATAGGTTGTCAACTAAGCCCCTCCTGTTATGAGCCATGATTGGGTACCGTGTCCCAATGTGGAATACCACATAAGGGTGAGAAAAAGAATTACAATTAGTAGTGATTTCTCATTCTTGAAGCAGAATATAATCCACAACAATCCATCACACGAAGGAAATATTTACTGCAAGGAAAGGAGGATGTAGAAGCCAAAAACTCTGAGCAAATGAGAAGAAAAAAATGATGATCTATTACATAGACCTTCAGCATTAAACACAGGCATTACTGCTGTTAATACCCAGCCTCAAACAAAATCTGAAAAATTGATGGGACTAAAGAGGAAACCGATCCGAACAATCCAACTTGATGAAGTTTTTTTATGAGAACATTGAAGTTCTAATACCATCCCACAAGTTCTTAAGGTGATGAATATTCCTGTAATCTTTACAGTTGATCCAGATCACATATATCTGATTTTAGCAGTCAAGGTACAAAATGTTCATGGATTGGATGGCTTTTTTGCCCCTTTAGGACCACTTAAAGGCAAAGCAAAGAGCTAGAAGACAGGTGAAAGAGAATACAGCAATAAAGGATACTATGGCTCAGAATTTGAAGAAATTACAGCGTCCCCCAATTGCAATATTGAGAATTACTTATCCTTACTTAGAAAGGGACTTTTATCTTTGTCTAACAAAACAGTACTCCTGCAATTCTAAGGATGAAGTCGAAGACTATTTGTCAATGGGATCCGGATCTCCAGTCACATTATCCAGCCCTGTTGTTTGCTTGTTTGCCCTCCGCTGGGGGCGAGAGACCGGAGGAGGCCAGGAGGGAGCAGGAAAGCGGGACTGGGAGCTATGGGAGGGCAGGACTACACTCTCCAGCAGCCCCTGCGGTATCGAGCGCAGCCGCCAACGTCCATCCAGCATCAAGAGGCGCCTTCAAAACCTCCCAGGGGCTCCCGCGCTGCGGGAAACCCTGCTGTTTGCTTGTTTGCCCTCCGCAGGGGGCGAGAAACCGAAGGAGGCCAGGAGGGAGCAGGAAAGCGGGACCAGGAGCTGGGGGAGTGCAGAACTACACTCGCCAGCAGCCCCTGCGGTGTTGAGCGCAGCTGCCAACGTACGTCCAGCGCTAGGAGGCACCTTCAAAACCTCCCAGGGGCTCCCGCAGCACGGGACATGCGCGGGCGGGCCCGTCCATGCCCGTCGAAGCCCGTATAAGGCTGGGCTGGCCCACTCTCTTTGTCCTGTTTATTGACTCAACCTCCAACGCTCACATTCTCCTGGAACTGCTCTATGCGAACCATTGGGACTCTGGGAAATCTCACCAGGCAGCACGTAAGACTCTCAACTTTTCTTTATTCTACCTTCACTTGAGCATCATTAGACCATGGCTAAAGTAAGGCGGGTAGATGAGAGGGAGAGTACACCAAGATCTATACAGAACTCAACCCTTGACAGTTTTTTAAACCGAGCTGCAAAGGTTATAGATAAAGAAATACTTGTAGTTCAACGCCGTCTAGCAATAGAGGGGGTCTCTGATATATGTTTGAACAAGGATGTAACAGCTGATGGGCTAAAAAGGGCTACTGCACCAGAGAGTCATGTTTTAGAAGAACTGACAAATGACTTAGTTAGCTCTGAGCTGGCCTCCCATCGTTCTCAAACAGTTACAGTACCCTGTCCCCTAGCTAAAAGAAAAAGGAAGCTTAAACATTTAGAGCCTGAATCAATAGTAAAAACGAGATCAAAGAGAAAACAGAGACAGGCCCCCACTGGGGATAGTAACAGGCCTATTTTTGTATCACCAGTTGGAACAAACCCCTGTCCCACGATTCCGTCCCCTACAATTTTATCCCCACAAGACATCAAGCTCCTAATGGATGGTTTCGATGAAATAATGCAAACAAGATTACTACCCATTTTGAATAGGCTTGATAATTTAGAAAATAATGTGGAAAGTGTAAAAACGATACTTTCATCCCAAACCAGGGAACCAATTAATCGTGATTTATTAAGCTCTAGGTCTTTAAGCCAACGAGGAGATGATAAAGGGGGTGAAGCCAGTGGGAAAGTTAGCAATAAGGCTGAAAGGCACCATGGTAACTTAGTGCAACCTTTAGTGAAGGCTAGTAAACAAACGAGTGACCCGGTCAAACTAGTAGATAATAGTAGGGATAATACCAGGCAACGTAAACATGATGGAAACACAGATCCTACTAGCACTAGTTTGACACGGAATAGGAAAGACTTGGTTCCACCTAGGCAGTTAAATATACAATTAAATGAAGCTCCTTTATGAGAAGGAAGCTACAATGATGTAACTCATCATTTTACCCCAGACTGCTGCCCCTACGTGGTGATCTTAACTAATGTACCACCAATGAGAGGAGAGAAAAGGGAATCCTTTATTCAATTAAAGAATAAGGCTTCTCACTGGCTCACACAGAATGCTGATTTTTCTAGTTCCAGCTTTCATGATATTTTGCACATCCGCAGAGTGCACTGGGTTGGACCCCTACGGAAGACAGCAAAGGGAGACTGTGTAGTTGATTAATTGCAGATCACCAGACCTTGCAAGGCAATTACTCAATAGCTGGAGGAAACAACCTGGACAAGAACCAGAATATAAAATCGAATTAATGCCCCTTGGCTTCTTCTATAGGCATTTTGAGCAAACCAGGTCAAATACCCAACACATTGTCCACACATTGTCCACCCATCTTATAACCCAGTAAGAAGGCAAGTACACTTTCCCCTGGAAGTCAGTAATAGATTTGAAGCTCTCACTGACTTAGATAGCCCTGACTGACTAAATCGAGGGAGAGGGGCCTCGGTAGATAGTGCACTTATAATAACACATGTTTAGGGAAACACATTTATTGACAACACGGCGGGTAAGGAGGTAGTTACTATCTCATTCATAAGGCAAAAAAACTCCCATGAAATATTCCAGACACCAACAAATGTTAACTCTATACCAAGCCAATGGCAATGGGGAAGTGAGTGTATTGACCAAGCACTACAGATAATGTTATGGAATATTGCTGGTATTAAATTTAAATTAAGTGATCCGGAATAGGGCAGGATGGTTGATTGTCACCACATATGCCTATTCCAAGAAACTTGGGCGACAGAGTGGGTACACAGGGTGGGGTTCAACCACATTTAGCATTGAAGCCAGACCATCAAAGGTGGGACGTCCTGGGGGAGGGTTGATGATCTGGGTTAGGACAACGCTGAACTGTAGAATCAAGAACTTGAAGGTAGACTCTCAGGAGATTCTTGGTATTGATTTGTCATGGCCAAAAAGGAGTGTCCAAATTAGACTGATTAATAATTACAATAGGTTCAGTAGCGACTATAAGCCTTCAGAAACAATAACAACGTTAGTTGACCATTTAGAGAAATGTAGGGGAGGCCCTTCTCTAATTCTTGCAGGTGATTTTAATACAACCTACGAGCCGGTGGAGTATTTCCAAGAGTTAGTGGAGAAAGAAGAGCAAGCTAGGGGTGTTAAAAAACGGCTTAATCCTCCCATTAAAATACTCACTAAAGTGGGCCAGCAGGTACTGTTCCTTACCCTTGCACATGGGATGCGTGCTTGTAATGGGCGGACACCTGCTGACAAGGCAGGGGAATTTACTTTCAAGAGGGGTAGTACAAAAAGTAGGATAGACTACATCATGGTGGACCTTGACATGTGGTCTCATGTCAAGGATATGACTGTCTTAACCAGTGTTCCCTGAAAGCTGCGCATTCGCGCACCTCCAAGCGCGCAGTGTCCGGTGTAAAGCGTGCACATCCTGGGTGAGCATTTGCGCCGCACGCTTTTAATTCGTGAGCGGCGTGAAAAACGGTAATATGCTGATTGCGGGATGCCTATGCCCGCAGGGGCTCCTGCACGTGCCACATTTCTTTATTAATGGAGCGCTGCTGAGGGCTCTTTGTGGGCCTTTGTGAAAATATTTGTTAATTGCAACACTGTCATGCGCTGCAATTAATAAATATTTTCACAATGGCCCACAATCAGCCCCCAGCCGTGCATCTATTAAGAGAAGAAATGCAACAAGTTCAAAAGCACAACGTGTGCTTTACACGTCGTGCTTTTGGACTTGATGCATGTCTTGTCTTAATGAAACACGACTGCGGGCTGATTGTAGGCCATTGTGAAGGTCTCTTGCTTCATGCCCAGACGAGACAAGGAAGGTGTCCGCTTCTGCACTGACGCTGGCAGCTGTGCCACCTCTTTCTTACTCTTATTCCCTCTCTGTCTGTCTAGCTCCTCCTCACTTACCGAAAACCGTGACTCAAGAAATGGTTCTCACACTCTTTCTTCCTGTTGTTCATTTGTTCCCCTGTGAAATGGATGCAAAAAAGAAAACCACTTTTGCTGGAAATGCCGCTTTGACATTTTTCTATTCCAAAGTGCAGCCTCGGAAATAAAAGGTTCAAAATATGAAAAATCAAACTAAACAAAGCAAGACGGAGTGTTCTTAAAGTGGCCAGATCGGTTTTTTTCAAACCCCAAAAACATTAGCGTCACTTTACTAAGTTTGCCAGTCAAGCGCTGTTTTCCCCCGGTGGGGAAGTGCGCCAAACCTGGAGGTACTACAATACCTGGTTGATGGGTGGATTGGAAAACAAAATGTGTATGGCGGCTTTGTGTTCACGAATGTGGTCTTTTTAAACCATACTGCTTACGTTTTGTGAGCATATAAGCAGTGGACATTGAAATGGGTCCTTTCTGGGCCTTGTAGTTTTCAGGCAGAAGCACTCACTGATTTCTGAATAGTGAGTGTAAAAGCGTTAAGTTCACCATGTTGTTCCTGCTTACATTTTGCATGCTTTATTTAATCTTTCATTCCCTATGAGTGTTTGCTTTTTCCAGGATGTTGTTACTTTTTCCGTTAGGGAGTATATTGCTCTTGCCTAGTGTGTAATTTGAATTGAGTCGCATCCAGTTGTTTATAGCAGGTCAAATTGGATTGTAGTTGAAGGCAGTGTGAATTTCTCTCAGTGGGGCAGTATGGTGTTCAGAGAGGGAGCGGATGTAGTACTGGGGCAGGGCTGCCACATTTAGAACTGGGGAACCAGGTTCAGCCTTTATGAGCAGTCCCCCAGACCACTCTCCTGAGGGAGCACATTTCCATGCTAGACCTTAGAAGGCCCTGCAAATCCGGAAAAGCCCTGGTGTCTTAACACCAGCAGGTGGACCCTAGCAGTGGCAAGTGTGGGTTCACCTTGAAAGCTTACCCACCACAATCCATACTGAAGTTCACCTCCAGTCTTGCAGGCAGGCCTACGAAGTAGCGGACCCTAGAGCAACAGTGACTCTGTCACTGAGGTCACAGGATCCCCGGAGAAGAGCTGGCTCTAGGGCAGTGTGACCAGTGTGACCGCAACAGGTGCTGACTTTGAGTGGGGGCGTTGTATATTGTGGTTTTAAAAGCACTTGCTGCCTCTTTCCTGGCCTACAGCAATTTTCGGCAATAATACAAATGTCATGGTAACTCCGGTGAATAAAAGTCTTCCTAGAGCGAGTTCGGAGTTTTGTCTAGTGGAAGTTTTGACTCATGGAAAGATAGCGCAGAGGATTTAAAACATTTTTTTTATTAATTTATTTCAATTTCAGATTCAAAAAGAACACATACAGATGGTTATGCTGTAGCAATTGATGACACATTAACAGTTCGTACACTCGGGGTGGCAGGAGATATCGACAATGAATTAGATGACAATCGTAGACACACAAACACTTGATAGTAATCAATCAGGTATACAATGTGGCAGTGGAGGATTACAGTACATTAATGACATGAGCAATCAGACATCAGTGACAGTCAACAGGTATGCAGTTAGCGGGCCCCAAATATCACGAGGTTTGGAAGTGCTAGGCAATTCCTCAGCATAGATAGCGCAGAGGGTTAATGTGCCTGCTGCTAAGAACATGTACCATGCCCATCACAAAGTGCACATATTGTAAATAGGTCAATGGGTTACTGCTTTTGTCAGTAAGATTATTTTGCTACTTGAAGTTTATAAGTTAAAATCCTAACAAAGAGCTATTAACTTTCATCTTAGAGCTGCATACAGACTGCAAGATATAAACTAGAGCTTTATGGTCTTTTTCCCTAAGCCTTTGATTATCCTAATGTTGCAAAAAGTGTTCATTTGGATAGAAATCAATAACTATTTTTAAAGTGACCCCCAATCATGGTATCAAGTTTTAAATTCTGAGTTTGTGTTTCTCCGGATCAATCACTATTAAACTATACTGCCTACTAATATGGTTGTCATGTGACTCCTACACCTTGTAGTCCTTTGTCTTATGTAACATTCCCCATACAGTGATTTACACACATAAAATTGATTGTCTCTGTGTATATTGCTGATGACAGAAAATCCATGGCTCGGAAACAAATGGCTTGTGCCTCCACATTTAAGCATATTTGGGACATTCTATGATTAGAAACATGTCCCACTTTGTGAATTTATTTTAATGTCAATAACTCTTATTAATCGTTAAATAATCGTGTATCCATTGGTTGAATTACATAGCATAATAAGCTGTAACTGGTCAGTGAAATGCCAAACAAATACTAAAGATTGGGATGTTTTGCAATCCTGGCCACACCTCTAACTCCGCCCACTGATCCAATCATCAGGTTATCCCCGCCTTCTGATTCTCCGCCCACAGTTCCCCTACTTTTTTTTCCCCACTTCGACCACCGATCTGGATGCAATGACAGAAGAAGCAAAATATCAGTCGGGTGGCACACTATTCTAAGCACAGATTTTTCGCTCAATTGCTGTTAAGCCATGCCCTTAATTGCATTGGTCACGCCCCTTTGATAAACCCCCCTAGTTTTTTCATTCAACTTAAAGCCCGGGTCTACACGCGCGGTCGGGTTCGTGGCGCACATAGCCTTGGCTGCAGCGCACAGAGACCTTACTCTGCCGCACACAGAGGAAAAAAATTAGAGGGAACATTGGTCTTAACCTGTGATGATAGTGACCATAATGCCCTCTGCTTGGAGCTAACTGGCCTTCCAATCTCTGCGAGTCAAACCTCTAACAATATAGTACCTACTCTAACGGCGAACAATAATAGACGTGTTAAATGGCCCAGTGTGGTAGCTGATAGGCAATTAAACCCAAAAATGTACGAAGAAGTGGCCCAGACCCTTGTGGTAGTTAGCGACTTAGACCACAATGAAGACGATCTTATCTTAGCTAGTTACCAGAAACTCTCCAATAGCATTAAGCAATATTTTAACAAATCTATTAGTTTTAACACTCTTAAACGAAGCAATGCCCCATGGTACAATGAGGATTGTAGATTAGCAAAGGCTAACCTAACAGAAGCAGTTAAGCAAGGAGCTCAAGAGGCCACCGTGAATAGTAGAAAGTTGTACAAGAGGGCACAGGCTGGAGCTAAAAAGACCTGGGAGGACAATAACTGGCGCACATTGGTTGAGGCCTCCAAACAGAAAGATAGTAAAACATTCTGGCACCTACTTGCTAAAGGTTCAGTTAGGCAGGTCAGTGAAGATGACTTTTATATTCAGCCACAGGTTTGGGAAGATTATTTAAAAAAACGTTATACTAGAGAGGCCCCCCCGCTTCAGAAGAAGGAACTATGGTAGCTGTAGGGGAAGTTACCTTGGCGCCAATAAAGGGAATTACTGAAGGGTTCTCTCTAGAGAAATCATAGCAGCAATTAACCTACTCCAGGCAGGAAAAGCCCCTGGCTTAGATAGACTCCCAGGAGACTTGTACACAGCTGAGCCTAATATTTGGGGCCCTTTGTTTCAAAAGGTTTATAATGCCATCCAGCGAGGGGGGATATTACCCCAACATGGAAAGGAGCAGATATACCAATCTTTAAAAAAGGAGAGAAAGGGGACCCCTCAAATTATAGACCCATAAGTCTTATAGATGTCTCCCAGAAACTCTTTTGTAAAGTTATTTTGTTCCGTACCCAAAATTGGATGGAAGAGAATAACATTATCTCCCACCTGCAGGCTGGCTTTAGATCATCTACAAGCACCCTAGACCAAGCATTTCGATTTTTGTTATTAGTTAAGCTCCTGAAGGGTCATCTATATGTTGTTTTAATTGACCAAACAGCCTTTGACTCCATCGATCATAACAAATTGTGGGCCACATTGGGGAAACTAGAACTACCAAATGATCTTCTCCAGCTACTGGTTCGCCTGCATGATGGTAATTACGTGAGAATTAGGTGGAAGTCAGATGGCAGCCTTTCAAATAGTATTGCAATCTCCAAAGTGGTATGGCAGGGGGCGTGCTTGCTCCAACTCTATTCACCCTGTACATCAATGGGTTGATCCAAGAGTTATACGATTGCGGAGGCAATCCTCCTAGACTAGCGGGCAGTCCCTTACCTTCCTTGTTGTTTACAAATGACAAACGCCTTATCTCTAAGACTACGAACGGTATCCAAAACACCTTAAATAAATTTGCAGAAGCTTGCAAAGACCGGGGCCTAGAAAGTAATTGCTCCAGAACTAAATATATGGTCTTTAACCCCTTCAGCGCTGCGCGGATTCCCCCGCGGTGCTGAAGGGTTCGAGCGCGGGCGGGGCCATGACGGAACGGTTCCGTCATGAGCACAGCTCAACCGATGCTCATGACGGAACCGTTCCGTCATGGGCATGGAAGGGGTTAACCCCTATAAACGTTCAAAGGGGAAGTTGATATTGAGCACCCAACAACTAGAACTGGTTAAGGTATTTGACTACCTGGGAGTCAGAATTAGTGACAACTTAGCATGGACTCCCCAAACCCAAAAGAGTGAGTTGTCACTACAACTAGTGGACTGCGCAATAGCAAGGAGGCTAAGATGTTCAGCCTATTGCCCAATTTCTCCTGTACTGTAGATACATAGGGCCAAATGATTAGGTGCAGCTTTGTATGGCGCCAAATTGTGGGTCTTGGAGAACACTAAAAAGTTAGAGGGAGTGGAAAATAAATTTCTTAGGGCAATACTTAATGTCCCAATCAATACCCCAATCTTATCACTGCACCTCGACTTAGGAGTTAAACCTATCTCACACTTTGCTGTCCTTAGAGCACTGATGTTTTTGGTCAGAATCTTGGTTAATAATACAGAGATCCACGTAAAAGAGGCAGTGGTGGAACTATTATCCCAACAAAAACAGAAAGGTGAATTGCTTTGGTTCAAGAGGGTTAGAGAATGGCTGTATCGCCTGGGCCTGGATATGATGTGGGAGGCCCCTGGTTCTAATACAAGAAGAATGGCCCCCTTGCTAAAGAAGAGATACTGGGATTTTATCAATTCCTCCAGCAACGAAACCATAGCACGTGGAACTTTAACCTTGACATTTTTAAATGTTAAGAGCTGTTTTAACTTTGACATGTTCATGGATGAAATTGAACCACCACAGGCACGAGAACTTTATATTCAGATCAGGCTTGGGACCTTACCGCTAAATGTTTGGAAAAACAAATGGGCCAATGCTACATTCACCTCTATGTGCCCCATATGTCTGACTGTACAAGAGACAATTGAGCACTTCTGTTTTTTGTGTCCTGCGTACAGAAACTTAAGGAAAACATGGATTATCCCAGCCTGCTGATTGCTTTCCTTTTCACGTCCATCGGAAGTGTTACGTATATTTCGATCGGCCACAACACAATGGTTTGTCTTTGCAATTACAAGATATTTGTTATATGCCTGGTGGCAGAGATCGAAAGCCCCGCTGTGAAATATTGCCAGGGATGGATCCATTTGAACATGTATTTTTATGTCTGTATAGCTATTTTACAATGAATTTGTTTTAGGCAGGGCGTCAAAACCTAAACTTTATGAAACGTTCTACTTCTGTACTATAGGACAATGTGTATTTCTATTTTGTTTTATGCTGTTTTTATGATCATGCTATTGGCCGATTAATAAACTACTACTACATTATTCAACTTTAAGTGGTAAATGAGTCCTTGATGGACTTCGGTTTTATGTTTAATCACATACACACATTTTTCTTGTTTTGTGAAACAAATTTTGAAATAAAATGTTTTCCATTTGTTGTACTTTGTAAAGGGTGTCAGCTTGTAAAAATCTCCTGATTTACAAATATTGATGAATACTGCAATGAAATCATATTTTCGTAACATCTTTCTGGAACTTTTTAGGCCAAGGGAATTGGGACGAACATGTAGGAAGGTAAAAGTAAAGTGTAGCTTACCTTGTGCCTGACAGTGTGTTGTCCATCTTGAAAAGGATTAATTGTTATCCCCAGAGTTTTCAGCAGCCATTAGAAAACTTAGCAGCTGTCTTCAGAAGAGGTCAAAACACTGGTTATTGTGTTCAGTATTTCTCCTCTGGATATTATTGGTGGAAACCTGACAGCACTTTGATGCAGTTTTTAGACCCCACTTATTCAAATAAACTTAAACCCTGGTTGAAATATGCATTGACCTGTCAACAAATGAATGATCCTTTCAATGTATTTATCCGGGATCTCTAGTTAGTAACCCACACTACCTGTAGGTCACTAACAGCAATAGCTCATTGATGTGGAGTTTAGCGTAGTATGTAATTCAGAAGGTTTGGAGTTGAGCAGGCATAACATGGATGAGACAACACTGCTCAGCTCCAGTCCTTCAAAGTGGCAGCCTGCAGCAAAGCCTTTCGTTTTAGGACATAGCACAGGGGCCTGCAACACAACCAATCAGCACGATTGCTTGTGTTGCAGGCCCCTGTGCTATTAGTAACACTATTTTTTGTGAGGCAATGTCTAAGAAAGAAGAATGGCAGCTCTATGCTTGAGTTGAGGCAAGTGGAAGTGTGTTAGCTGGGTTTAGCAGCAGCTTAAGAGCCAAGGAAATCTTGAGTGAGAGCAGTAGCAGAGTCATGTAATTGCCTAAATGACTGAGGAGGGTGGGTTTAATTTGGCATATGCACGTTTGTATGTGTGGTTGGCTTTGAGACCCTCTTTAGCCATCAGTTTCTCCCTGTTTGTAATCTATGACCCTAGAGACCACAAGTGCCCTTTGGTGCCTCCTTCACCCCGGTACACAGTAGTCATCCCTGCTTCATTGTGACCCAATGGTGTCAGTCCTTGCATGTTTTCATTATCCCAGACTGAATTATGACTTTCTTTTGTGAATTACTTTTTTGGGAGGATGCAGAGACACAACCAGGTTCTTTTCCGAAACCTCTAAAATCGGTACTTCCCACAGTCTTCCTGGGTCATGTGTGCAGGTGCCTGGAGTCAGACATTTATAAAAATCAATTGATGCCCATCCAATACAATCAATACATTAAAGCCCCACAATCATGTATCAACATCAATTCATTTTTATTGCACATTATTTGACACAGTAACCTAATCCATATATTCAGGAAAATGTAAAAAAAAAAATACACTTCATAGTGCACTCCGCTCATTTAATCAAAATCTTTTATGCATTTCTAGGGTGCAAAAAGCCAGAGAATGGGGAAGCTCTTTCCCCTTCTGGGTGCCCCGCTTGTGGAATTCTTTGGTGGAACATCTCTGTGCAATTCATATTGAATTCGGGTTTAAGGCCTGCTGGAAGGTTTTTTGGATAGAGAGGTGTAAATAGACCGCAATTTCTATTTTAGCTTAGCGCCAGGACGCTTCTTTGGAAGGAGCTGATGCGCTTTGGAAATTATTTTTCATTCATTCATTTTTCCTCTTACATCTCAAAATCCACCATACATAAACACCCAGTACAAAACCAAATCAAACATACCAATTATTCATACTTTTTCTAAAAACTGCTTGGTAGAGGAAGTTCAAATAAATGTGTAGCATCCTTTATATTTGAATATCAATCCGAATCTACACATATAAATCTCTGAGTCCTCTCTTTCAGCCATTGCATTTTTCTTCTTTCGTAAACTATGAATCAATCTATAGATTCGGCTGCACAACTTCAAGACTTCATCAGAACAGTATACAAATGAACAGCTATATATTGGACTCATTTGTGATGTATTGCTATATCTACAATTGTATAAAAACAATATAACCAGTATTCTTTCTTAGAAATTCCTGCATTAACATACATGAACTTGCTTTTTTTCACATATGATCTTCCATCCGCTGTCAGGGCTGACAAACAGTTAATGGGATCAGCACTAACCTGTATCTTTACCCAGCAGGGACGATGTGAAGATATGTCTCCTATTCCCTTTTGGGATACCTCTCAAGAGCATTCATAAATCTATCTTGAATATGGACCTCTCTGGGGAAAAGGGGAATGGGATGAAATAAGAAAATACTTCTGAAGCGAATCACACAGCTTCCTCCGCAGCTTCCTACATAGCGTGGCTAACTCGCTCTGGAAAATGTCCCCCTTAGTGTGTGATATCTGTATCAGAAAAGACAAGACAAAAAGGCATTCAAATAGAACCCACAGTGACACCTCTATATAAACCAAACCCTTATCGAAGAAGCTACTCACTTCTCACTCAAGTAGGAGACATTCAAATAATACATGAGACACTATGCTTGCAATGAGACTTGCACTGGTATCCTGAGCATAACGTGATGAATAGTTCTGTCAGAATCATCAAGCCTACCCTTCAATGTTCTGTGTAGAATACATCACAAAGCTTACTATTCCAATGAAAGTCAAAACTTGAATTATAAATCCAACAATAGCACCGCTCAGCAAACTTCTAAAAAAAAAAAAAAAGTTCAAAGAAAATAACATGTTTAAAAATGACACTTGACTGCTGGATTTGAATAAGAAATCCTCCTACTCAATTGCTGGAAGCTGAGTCAAGTGTACACGTAGTCCTGCTGTCAGAAACAATCCGCTTATCTCTTGAAGGAAGAGAATCAAGGATACCGCAACCTCCCAAATGTGAAATGGAAAGAATGGCAGAAGCACCTAAATGTCTGTGACTGTCACAACAATATTGACTCCAGCCCTTGGTCGAGTGTTGCTGTCTTGAAAAGAGGGTCTTCGAAATCGAGACTATACAGGAACTTGCTGTAGCCGCAAACAGGTCCTCTGTCCCGAAAGAAATCCAGTCACGGCCCTTCTGTGAAATGCCGAATGGTGGCTTCCTGCTGATATAAATACCGCTACCTTTTTCACAGCGGAACAACGTAGCAGCGGAATCGTGGAACACGCATATATGCAGAAAGTCAAAGTCTGTAAATAAACACTGAAAATACACAAGCTGGTGCTCACTCCTGAAAGCGCAATCTGCTCGGAATCCGGGTAAAATTGTCAAGCACCCTTCTCTTCCGGGTCTGATCTAATATAGCCGGTTCACAGGTGCCACCTGTTTTCTTTTGGCACCCACCTTCTCAGGATGCCTGGGAGTTATAAGTAAGTGAGTAAGTAAAATGTTATTGTTTTTGATTAATTAAAACCATTATAAAAAGACATTTTGATAAAACATTTTGGTTAAATTCCTTTTCGATCGATACTGTGTTAAAAGTTTATGTACCAGGACATGCATGAATGATAAGAAAGTGGGGACTGTCCATAGTTCGTTTTGCTTGGAGCCTCAGGAGTCTGTATGCAGGTTACAGTACCGCTGATCCTTTGCTTAGATGCATCTTGAGATAGGAACTTGACAAGCTTCCCATTTAGTTGTGGATCACTTGGATTAAAGCATGCAAGTACTGCTGGACTCCGAGTGCGAATGCCACGTTCATTAAAATGAGTTTTTAGGAGGCCTACAATTTCTTCTTTTGGTTTGATGCAGGAGCATATTATGTGTTCAATGTCCTTGTTCCCAACTCTGCATAGCCGGCACAAGTTCCCATAGTTCTTTCTCAGCCATGGTGGGAGATGAGGTATGACTGGCAGGATCCCTAACCTGTGTTTTAGAAAGGCTTCTTTAGACCTCCTAGAGTGCCCCAGTTCAAAGTATGCCTGTGAGCCAAATGATTTGTAACTGCCCAGAGTCAGAGATGTTTTAAGGATTTTGGGGGCCCTGGGCCAGATGTATTTTGGGGGACCCTGTTCGGAACAGCTTTGATTTTATGACCCAGTTTCAGCTCTTTCGTGCCCTCTTTGGTCATATTCTAAGTGTGCTTACATCTAATATTCAGAGATAGTGATGTGTGTTTTCAATATTGTAGCATCAGCAGTTCACTAGTATTATTGCAAATAATTTCTGTAGCACCCTCCCATTTCTCATACGATAGGTTTTGTATAGATCTAAAAGAAACTTTTTATATGGATGTTGCATGAATCATAAACACATTCTGTCTGCAAAATATCTGTAATAGACTCTCACACCTTAAAAATAAATAATAGAAACACGCTGTTTACAACAATCTGTATAAAAATTAGTCAAGGTCACCAGGGCAAGACTCTCTGCAGAACAGGGCTGACTCTAGCAGAGTCCCCCTGAAAGGCTGGGGCCCTGGGCCAGAGCCCACTTTGCCCATGCCTTAAAACGTCTCTGCCCAGAGTCATCCATGCGTGGCTCCTGTGTGCAAAGGCGGCTTTATCTTCTGTGAGAGAAATTTTCTTAATAACCTTGTTTACGATGTGCTTAAAGTGCGAGTGCGTTGTCGGGACTTCCCATAGTTCAGCTAGTCCTGTGGTGGCAGCCAATGATTCATCCAAGTATGCTTTAGCCGGCGTAGTGGATGTGCTGCACAGTTCCTGCCTGAGCTGGTGGTTCAATGTATTCCTGGCTTCTTGATTTTATGCCAGCACTTGATGTACGAGCCTCGCCTTGCGTGGAGTTGCTTCGTTAAGCCAAGCTCTAGGCGAATCTGTGCTGGCGAGGTATATGGCGGAAGATTTAGCATTACTCTATATGCCTTTGCCAAGGTGGTATCCAGCAATGAAGCGTCCCTGCCTCTCAGTACATCGCTGCCGTATGTTACTGTTGATGGAATTTTTGCTTGCGCAACACGAAGAAGTGGGGCAAATGTTGGTCCAGTCAATTTTGTTTTAAGAATCCTAAGTGTTGCCGCAATCACCATTCCTTTCCTCTTGATAGTCTTAAGCTGGTTCGCGAATTGGCCCCCTTTGTCAAACATGACACCTAGGTACTTATACACATTGCAGTTTGTAATTGCGGTTTTTCCGAGCGACCAAACGTGGGCACGCTTTTTTCCATTAATAGTCAAAGTTTTAGTGTTGTCTGTGTTGACTTCTAGGTGGTTTTCATCAGCATACCCATGCAGTGTGTTAAGTAACCGTTGTAGACCTACTTGAGTATGGCTAGTTAAAACAACATCATCCGCATACGACACGCTGGAAATGGGTTTTCCTCCTATTCGAGGGGCGTGCGTATTTCAAGCAGTGAGGGCTGTTGTTAAGTCAGCTGTGTAGAGGTTAAAGAGAAAGGGTGCGAGAACGCACCCCTGCTTGAGACCTTTAGTTGTTTGTATGCGCCTCGACAGGTGGGAGACGTTTCCAAGCTTATCCACGTGTTGGAGTTTAGTTCTATTAGGAGATACAGGAGGTATGAGGGAACCCCCCAGAGTGCCACTTTCCTCCAAAGGTTAGCTCCGGTGATGTTGTAGAACGCCGCCTTGAAATCCACGAAGCAGAAATGGAGAGATTGTTTGGGTAAAATTGCTTTGTCGATGATTAGTGACATTGCTAGAAGGTTGGTTGTTGTACCTGTCTCTCTACAGAACCCCGTTTGGCTAGGGGGAATTATGCTTTGCTCTGTTGCCCATTCTTGCAGCTCTGCAAGTAGATTCCCCGCAAAATATTTTGCCTCAGTATTGCAATTAGACGGTAATTTTTTGGTAGGGTTTTTTCCCCCGCTTTATATATTGGTGAGATGACAGAGCCCTTCCATGATGTGGGCAGACACTCAGACTGTCTAACAGAGGTAAAGATTGAAGCTAGGGTTTCTGACCAGTATTCTGGGTCTTGTTTAAAAAGAGCTGGTGGAATCCCGTTTGGCCCAGGTGCTCCTTCTTTCCTCCCTTCACGTATTTGTTCCCTGATCATGACGGCGTCGATTTCAATTATCACGGCCTCGTCGCTCATCACAGTTTGTAGTTGGAGTGCTAATTGGTCATCCTTGCTAATATTAAGTCCTGGTGCGTGTTGATTGAAGTGATGTTCTAAAAAGGATGTCCAGTTGTTTTCTGTTATGTATGTTGTTAACCTGCCATGTACCGGTTGTAGGAATTTGTTTATCGTTGCCCAGAAACGTGCACTGTCATTTCCTTTGGAGTTGTAATGGAGTTTGGCCCAGAGTTCATTTTCTTGTGTTTTTTTTATGTTCCATTTAAGTTTCCTGAGTTCGGCTTTGCTCTTTCGGAGCTGCAGAAGTAGGTCCGTGTCCCCCGGACATAACCTCAAAATCCTTAGTGATTTATTTATGACTTTTGTTTAGGTTTTTCAGAGTTGACCTTTGTGCGCTCGTGGCCTTCCCTGCAGTTGTTGGATCATTGAGCAGGAACTGTCGGGCTACGGATGAGTGAGAATTTGAAAACATTGACGTAAACGTTTCCCACATGTAAGTGTGATTTCCCGTGAGATGGCTAAGCTCATTTAGTTGGTGTTTTGCTGCCAGGAGCACCTCCCTGGAGTTTACTATGGATGATTTAATTCTTTTAAGGCTTATTGTGTGGCATGCATGCGTTCCAACTGGATTATGGATTGATTTATCTGGTAGTGCATAAATTGAGATTTCCTGCGACTGATGGTCACTGTCCCCTTTGTCCCCGAGACAGTAGCCTTTTATGTGTTGAAAGAATGGGAGAGACACTAAGGTGTAGTCAATTGTAGAGGTTACATGGCCTGAGAGGAATGAGGCGGCCGGTGGGGAATCATCGACAGATCTGCCATTTAGCGCCCTTAGTCCAAAGTTCTCCAGCTCTTCTAACAGCTTAGTAGCGCCCTTGGATGTTCTTCTGTGGTCGCTGTGTGATTGGATTGGAATGTTCCAATAAAAAGACTGGACTTGGATGTCTTCATTTGAGGTGGTACCTAATATGTGCTGATTGAAGTCTCCTGACAGAATGAAGTTTGGAGTGGTATACATACTCACCAATTGATAAAGATGTTCAATCAATTTTTTTGAGTCCTGTTTTTTCTGTTTCGGCTTTATGTATATGTTTATTATCAATACCTCCTCCTTTTTTCCGGTGAGGTTTAGTTGAACTTCTGTGCTGTTTACAGCTGGGAATACAGGCGATAATTCCACTGCGCTATGAATTTGTGTTATTTTGATGTACGTGGCCAGGCCGCCTGATAGACAGCCATAGTTGCTATTCCTTAGAGCGGGAGTGTGGAAACAGATATATCCCTCTATTTGCAGAGGCACCTCTTGCCATGTTTCCTGCAGTAGAATGATGTCGAAAGTTTTTAAGTAGTCAAGAAATTCAGCGTCAGTGGCCTTGATGTTTTGCCTGTTAATATTCCATGAGCATATCCTCAGGGGTAATAAACCTTGATTTCCACAGTGCCTCATTGTGTATCACTGTCACTGTGGGTGACCAGATGTATTGATAGTTCTGGTGATCTGAAAAGGAGGAGGAGCTACTGCGATGTTAGCTGCTGTACTCATTTGTATGTTTAATGTCTGTTCTTTTTGTGGAGACCACCCTCGTGCCCCCCTAAGTACGGACGAAATGTTATTGCATTTGCTGGTTGGTCTTTCTCTTGCTATATCAAGTAAAGGGAATGGGTATCCTGTGTTGTGAAACACGGTGGTTTCTATCCCCCAGGCTTTAAAGGTTTCCTGATCTTCCAAGACTTTGTTTGCAATTCGGTCACTACACCAGGTGGCTTTGGTGGATTCCATTCCATTTGCTTTGTCCAGCTTTACAAATTCTATTGAAAGAAGATCAGTAGAACGTATGCCTTTTAGTGTAGGTATTATGCCTAGGAGTTGAAGAATATTCCCTCTGTTCAAGATGTCGAAGGGTCCTTTCGATTCATATTCTAGGGTGAAGATAGTAATGGCTGAGTTCCTGGGTTGGTTGACTGGAGGTTTTTTTCCAAAGATTGGCCCCAAGTGATATTCCGTGGTGAAGTTAGTGAGTTGCTGACTCGGTCTGATCGAGGTATCAGGAAATAGGGACTCTTGGGGCTTAAGGCCTGTTGATCCGTCTTGGCCACGATCCGTGTTTAAGTATCGTGTTGGAGTGAGACCCACAAGCCCAAATGTAGTGGTCCTTGGCTCGAAGGGGGGTCCCAGTGCTTCATTACAGGCACTACTTGTGCTGTCGTTTTTTTGGTTTGCTTCGCCTTGTGCCTTGGTTGGATCCAGAATGGTCCTGTGAGCTGGCGGCTCAATTTGCAAGGTTGGTATGTGGGAATTGGCACCCTGTAGAAGTGGGACGTGTAAGGTTGAGGCCAACTCCTGGTTTGGGCCTTCGGTAGTAGAGGGCTCCCTCGACTCAATTGATTGTGACGTTCAGCTGCTGGTGCTGGTGCTGTCGTCCTGTTTTGACTTAGCTTTCATTCTTCGTTGCCTTGGATGTTGGTTTGGCCGCTGGGTAATGTCCAGGCTGCCCCCAAAGGTGGTATTTCAGCTTGTATTACATCCTTGTTTTCCATAGTGTAGGTGTCCTTTGTCTGATTAGATCCTCCCTCAGCTTCGGGGACGTGTGTGATAGCAGATTGAACTTGTGCTTGCTGCTGTGATATTTTTGTTGTAAACAGAGGGTAGAACTTTGTGAGGCTCGGAGATGATATTTTATTCCGTCCTTTCCTCCTGAGTTGGCGGCGTCGCTTTGCGTTCTGCTTTGGTGTTTGCTCCTCGGGTGGGGGAGAGGTCCTAGTGGGCGGGCTGCCCTTGTGACGGATCGGAGAGTTGTTGCCAGAGTTTTTTTGGGCAGTAGAGTCCCTGTTTGGTGCCTCTTTGGATACTGCTTTGTTTGAGTTTGCCCTTAGTTTGTCTTGATGTGGGCCCATTGGCAGGCCTTCTAAAAGAGTGGAAACTATTGAGGGGAGTGACGATAGTTTGTTAATTATAGGACCACAGCTGCAGTTCAGTTTTACTTCCTGCTGAGCTCTGCTGATTAAAAGGTTTAGTTGACCTAGTTGGTCGTCTATGCCACCCACGAAGAGGGCCAGAGTATCTAAAAGTGTCAGTGATGCAGATTGGGGTGTACAAAATCTCCCTACTTCCACGGATAGAGTAATTTCACAGTTACACACACATACACTCATCATACACTAGGGCCCATTTCACTAACATACACTCAAATACTCTACCAGCACTGAACCTGTGGAAAGAAAACCTCCTAAACACCCCACATCTACACTGAGGTCGATAAGACCTAGTTATTGTAATTGTCCTGAGACATAATCTAAACAATCTATACAACAATAATCAAATAGAGTACTCAATAATTGACAAGAAATAATCACCAACACCGTATTTAAAATTATGGTTCTTTATCTAAAATTAGTCAAAGGAAATCAATCAGAATAAATCATTTTCTCATAATTACCTATTCTAGCTAAATGTCAGAATGGGTCATCAGGACAAGTCTCTCAGTAGAAGTCTCCCGAGTCACCGTCCTCACAGCATCGATCCTCACCAACGCAGGTTTGGGAAGAAGTGGCAAAGTGGCCTCAAACCCTCTCTAGGCTAACAATATTTATAAAGAAACTTGCAACATTATAGAAACATAAAATGTTCTACACGTCCGCCGAACCGCTGAGCAGAGCGAGCAGGAAAGGATGTAGCATCGCTACATTTGGAAAATCTCCACTCAGAAAAAATCACAAAAATAAAAAGACAGAACAGGAACTAAAAAAATGTATCTTTCGACATCCACATTTCCTTGGAACTAACATGATGACTTCAGAGTCCATTCAGTTCATTCATTATGACTCCTTTGTCTTCCAAGGCTATCCAAATGTTTCTTGGAGACTCGCCCAACACTGCTGCTGTCCTCACGGAAAATTTTAACCAGGCGAAGACTGTGGTCAGATGACTTCGACCATATTCAGCAAGGCCCTCTCATCACAAATCTCTCACTCGAGGCCAGGCTGCAAACGGCGGCCATTTTATTCTAGGCCAAAATAGACCATCTTAATTAAAAGAGACAAAAACAACATTACCACAGCATAGTGATTGAACAGTGTTAACCCCACTAATACCCTTATGTGTATGTAATTATCTAGCCTTTGCAACACAGAAAAGCATTAATTCAAAAGCGTTTCGTGCTTTAAAATAAACAGCACTCAGCAACGTTTATTTAATAAAACATGCACATTTATTAAATAGCAATACGAAAGCATTCCCACGTGTCGGTTTTCTTCTCATTAGTACATGTTGGTAAGTTTAAACATTTACACAAAACAAATAATTAGTAATTAATAATTAATAATTTTAATTATGACAAATAGACAAACCAGAGCTTAAAAACCCAATAGATTTTCATCAGAAAACTCTGCTCCAGCAATCCCCCCTTTGGTGATATTATCACCAAATAAACATCCCAAAAAAAAAAAATTCGTGAAATTTAGTCCCATTTTAGGAGAAATTGGAAATGTCTTTTTCTCCTTACACAACATTACACACCAGACACTCTTTCATCATCCCTCTTTGTTTCTAAGTAGACACTTTCCCTTAATTCTTCTAATTCAATTTCTTGTGGTTCTCTTTTCAACCTTTTATTTCTCTTTTCATTGTTTCTTTTAATTAATTTCTTTTTCCCTCCCCTGTTTTTACAACACAAACACACCAATCTCAATATCAATAAAGCAACAATTAAACAAGTTAAAGGAAACAATATCTTACCTATAATAGTACTACCTATTTTTGCAATAAAACTCTTAACAGCAACTATTTTATTAGCTATTTTAGTCCAAATACTTTCAGCTTCAAGTGGTACTAATTCTTCATGCAATTCAGTAATATTTTTTATATAGACCTTCAGATCTTTGCTTTCGTCTGGAATGTAAGTGCAACAATGTTGAACTTTCAGCATTCCACAAACTCCACCCTCCTTAGCTAATCGAATATCAAGGGCAAGTCTATTTTGCATAGACATGGCACGTACGGCAATTAGTTCCGTATTCACCAAAAGAAACCCTCCAGCGGTATTTGTCGATAAGCGATCCACCACTGTTGACAGTTTCCGAATCCCATAAGCATTCAAAGAAATTCCCACTGCTGGAATTACAGCTCCAAAAATGTCACCCACTATTTCAGACCAAGTTTCCCTCTTGAAGCGCATTAGTAAATTAATATGTTCTACATCTTCTATTCTATCTATATGAAAGATCTTTGGAAAGACCAGGCCCACATAACACGTGCCATACCAATGGTCAGGCAACTTGTAATAAGCCTTGTTCCCACAAACATAATACACTCCTGGAAAAATTGTATCCTCTCCACCTCTGAAACCCCATCCTGTTGCAATGAAGTATGTATCATGACACTCACTAGTCCCAACAAAGTATGTATCATATTGGGATTTCCCTCTTGTAATGCACAGCTTACCCTTCTGTGGTGCATCTAGAGCTAAAGTTGGACTAACCCCATTTCTTAATTCTTTTCCCATTTCAATATCCCAAATTGTCTCACTCACTTTGTATTATCCTGCCTTTTCATGCATGCTCAATCTCCTTTCCTCCACCATATTTAGGAAAGCTTTCTCCTCTTCTTCCAAACTGCAAGTTAAATTATTCTTAAAAATGTAATCTAATGTTAATTCTTCTTTCTCAATAAAAATCTCACCAAAAATGTTAGCTTCTTTAGCTGGATTCAGCTTTGTGTTCATTGGCAAGTGCCCAAAAATACTATCTTTGTTAGACATCTTATAATCTATTTTCCCTAACAAATAAAAAACACTACTTAATACACTACAAGAAATTCCATACGTAGCTGGTAAATGGTGATAAGTAACACCCTCTGAAACGGATGCAGGTAATTGCATACAAACATAGCAATCCCTAACTTCCATTGTTTTCACATATTCGTATAACAACTTTGAAAAAACATTACTAGAAAAATCATTAATTGACCTATCTTTATGCATGTAAGTATTACTAATTCTAGTTGGAACTACTTTTTGCGAACTCTTCTCCACATTAGTCTCATTCTCAGTATGTATTTCAAATGTACCTATTGAAACTCTAAATGTAACTAATAAAGCTAAAACACCCCATAGTAGCATTAATAATCCAGTACAGCAGCAGCACATTCTACACCATCTTCTTAAGAAGGCACATCTACTTTGGTTATTCTCTATGTTAGCCATTTTACTACTTTGACCTTGTCTTTTGACTTAGCCTCTTACTACTCCACTACTGAAATTTCTCGAACTTTGGATTACTTCAGACAGCTGAATTTCAGACTTTCTCCTTTTCACTTTTCTCCAAGTGATTTCTTTTGTTCACTCAATTTGGATATTCATCACTTTTCACTCCTTCTTCTTCAGCAACATCAAATTGTATCAGATCATCAACAACATCCTGTGCATCCGACTCTTCTCCAATGTCAGTCAGGATAACTTTTAAGATTCCAACAGATTCTTCCTTTTCCTCAACCACTTTTCTCAAGATCCCCTCCGGATTGTCTCGATTCACTGTTTCTTCTTCTCCTTCTTCAGACAGTGCCACATAAGACCATTCCGGTGATCTGTACTTTTGGTTGGGTCTTCTAATTCTCTTTATCTCCTCAGGTTCTCTTGACTCCTTTTGCTCCTTCCTCTTTACTTCGTTTTGACTCGACACCTCATTCACTTGTTCAGCTTTCGATGTATTCCCTCTTATCAGTCTGTATCTCAGCCTCTTTACTCTGTTGTTAGGCCAAAAATCTCCTCTTACGACCTTTTTCGGTCTCGTTTCTGTATTATTTCTTTCTCCAATCCAAGTTCTCTTTCTCAGAACTCGACCTTCTGATTTTCCATTCTCACTTTCATCCGATTCTGTTTCAAATGCCTCTTGTTCTTCAGCAGTTTTCTTTCGCTCCACAGTCTTTTTCACCACTATTTGAAACTTCCCTACTTCTTTCCCTCCTCGGGTCTCCGACACGCAATCTTCTTGCTGTCTACTTGTCCCTTCACCTAGCTTATCAGGAATGTTCCCTACACCTCCTCGGGGGTCTTCCGCAATCTGTCCCTCTCTATCTTCTTCTGACCCTACTTCTTCAGATATAATCTCAAGTGGTTCTTCAATCTCCTCCTCTTCTGATTCAGGAGTAATTTCTGTGGAACTGCTCTTTTCTTTTCTTTTTCCTCCACTGCTTTTTGGAACTTCAGGGTCTCTTACAGAATCTGATCTCCTTTCTGAGATTCTCAATGGTTCTCTTGAAGCCTTTTCTGCTTCTTTTCCTGAACTTTGATTTTTTCTCACTGGTTCTGGGTCTTCATCATCACTGGAATCTGACTCTTCAAAATACTCTCTACCAGTCCCATCTTTTGGGTTTGGAACTCTCAGAGTATGACTCGCATGCACCCAGTTTTTCACACCAGCACACTTCACTGCAGTTGTCGTAGTTAGAATGACTTGTCTTGGTCTTCCCCACCTTGGAACCAAGCAGTTTCGTCTTCTGTGAACTTTAATCCTTACCCAGTCTCCTGGACTCAGATCATGAGCTTGCTTCTTCTCAAGTGTGGTAGCTTCTTCTCCAATCTGGTGAAACACAGAATGAACTGCGTCAGCCAGGCCTTTACAGTAATCCAAAATCATGTCATCAGTTATTGTCATCAACTTATTGACAGGTACATATGCATGTCGCATTGCACGTCCCATTATAATTGTGTGCGGACTTAAACCAGTAGTTCTATCTGGAGTAGATCTAATAGTCATTAGCACTAGAGGCAAGACATCGGGCCATTTCATACCAGTGGCTAAACACATCTTACCAATCCTGTTCTTGATTGTGCCGTTTATCTGCTCAACAACACCAGAAGCCTCTGGTCTGTATGCACAATGTAGCTTCTGCTGTATGCTTAATGCTTCACAAATCAAACTCATGAGTTCATTATGGAAGTGTCCACCTCTATCAGACTCAATCGTTACTGGAAATCCGTACCTAGGAATCAACTCTCTTAACAGTAACTTTGCCACTGTTACTCCATCATTTCTCCTAGTCGGATAGGCCTCAACCCATCTTGAAAACAAACAGACTACCACTAGTACATACCTTAGCCTGTTCACTTGGGGCATTTCAATGAAATCAATCTGCATTCTTGTAAAAGGACCTCCTTCTCTGCCTATTGTTCCCAGACTCACCACTGTCTTTTTCCCAGTGTTAAATTGCTGGCAAATCAAACATCTTTGACAGATACTTTCTGCAATTGTCCTGAACTTTGCATTGTACCAGGTTTGTTTAAAAGACCTGATCATCGCATCCCTTCCCAAATGTCCCTGGCCATGATACATCCTTGCCATTGCTGACAGCATGGAGTTTGGCATTACTGGTCTGCCATCTCTATAGACCCAAACATGGTCTGTTTCTCTTGGGGCACAACCTGCCTTGATCCAATCTTTCTTTTCTTCCTCCTCTGCCTCATCCTGCAACTGTTTCACTTCATCCCACGTCTCTAAGACATTAGTAAACATCACAGAACAAAAAGACATTTCACCTTCTCGTTCCCGATTAATTGACTGATTATTCTTAGCACAATATTGAGCAATGTCATTTGCGTATCGATTGCCAACTGTCACAAAATCATCTCCTTGTCCATGAGCAGCACATTTCACAACTGCTAATTCTTTAGGGAGCTGTATCGCCTCAAGTAATTTTCCAATCACTTCAGCATTCTTTATTGGAGTCCCACTCGACGTCAAGAAACCTCTTTGTAGCCATAGTTGGCCAAAGTCATGCACAACTCCAAATCCATACTGACTATCAGTCATCACAGTCGTTCTCAAATCTTTCCCAATTTCACAAGCTTTTGTCAATGCCACTAATTCAGCAACTTGCGCAGATTTCACTCCTTTCAATGGTGATGCTTCCATTACCTCTGAAACCTTACACACTGCATATGCTGCACATAGCACACCCTCATCATTCCTCAGGCATGATCCATCCACAAACAACACATGATCACTCTCATGCAAGGGAAGATCCCTTATGTCTGGTCTCGGTTTTGTACAGTAATCAAGCACATCCAAACAATTGTGATCATCTTCAGTTTTCACACCCACATTTTCAATATCCGGCAACAATGTCGCTGGATTCACATTCACACATCTCTCCAAAGTCACATTTGATGCTCCCAGAATGACTTTCTCATATTTAGTCAACCGACTCTGTGACATGTATTGAGTTCTTCTTCTTGTCAAAAGAATTGCCACATTATGAGGTACGAATACCCTTACAGGATATCCCATTATGATTCCCTCACTCTGTTCTAGGCTTCTGCATGTTGCAGCCACAGATTTCAGACATCCTGGTAAACCTACAGCTACAGGGTCAAGTGTCGATGAGAAGTACGCAATAGGCCTTCTCAGTAATCCATGCTTCTGAATTAACACTGAAAGTGCACATCCATTTCTCTCACTACAGTACAATTCAAATTCCTTTTCATAGTCTGGCATACCCAAAGCAGGGGCTTCACACATTCTGCTTTTCAACTCTTCAAATGCTGCCATTTGTTCTCCATCTAGTTCCAATGGGTCTGTCATCTCACTTTTTGTCAGCTTAATCAGTGGATTTGCTATCAGCGAGAAATTAATTATCCACTGACGACAATAACCCACCATTCCCAGGAACATTCTCACTTCCCTCTGGGTCTTTGGGGCCTTCATTTCCCTGATGATTTTGATCCTGCCATCAGTCACTTTTCTCAGACCTTTTTCAATATTGTGTCCAAGATAATGCACCTCTTTCTTGCAGAATTGCAACTTGGCTGGAGATACTTTTAACCCTCCATCTGCCAGATGATTCAATAAAGCTATAGTATCTACCTCACAAGCTTCACGTGTCTTTGATGCCACAAGTAGGTCATCAATATACTGCACTAGTACTGAGTTTTCAGGCATGATCAAACTCTCCAATGACTTTTTCAATAACTTATTGAATATCGAAGGACTCTCTGTATACCCCTGTGGGATACGACACCATGCTAAAATACGCTGGCCAAATCTAAATGCAAAAATCGGCTGGCTGTCATGATGCAATGGAATTGAAAAGAAAGCATGACACAAATCAATCACTGTATACCACTCAGCATCATGTGGAATCTGATACAAAATCACTGATGGATTTGGCACAATAGGACAACATGCCACCACAATTTAGTTAACTTTTCTCAAATCTTGTACAATCCTGAACTTCCCATTAGGCTTTTTTAGCCCCATTATCGGTGAATTACACGGACTACTCAGTAGTTCTCTCAGAACTCCCTGCTGAATCATTTTCTCAATTAAAGGAGTTATTCCCTCTATTATTTCTGGTGTCATTTTGTACTGAGGAATGTTAGGATAAGTGATTCCCTCTTTCACTGAAATTTTCACAGGATCTACATTATTCATCAATCCCACATCCTCTCCAGTAAAATCCCAAACTGTCCTTTTCACTGTGTCTCTCAGCTCTTGAGGCAAATCCTCCGGATCAAACACAGCATATGCACCAATTAACTCACTCTCTCTATTTTCTAGAGTCATTCGGTACAAAACATCCTCATCTGGTGTTTCAAAAGCTATTCCATCCGGTGTACAAAAAATTGTACAATTCATTTTACATAACAAATCCCTACCTAACAGGTTCACTGGACTTGTGTCACAGACGATAAATCTGTGCATGTCTGAAAATTTCCCTATTTGTACTCTTACTGGTTCAGTAAGACGTGTCCTGATTTGTGTATTGGCTACACCAACTACTTGGATTGCTTCATCCGAGAGAGGAAGATTTCTAATATCTGTTGACCTGACAGTTGATCTTGTCGCACCTGTGTCTACCAAAAAAGTAACACTTTCTTCATTTATTTTCCCATCTACAAATGGTCCTGCCTGGTCTATTTCTAGAGTTGCACCAAGTATGCACTCTTCCTCCTCTCTTCGGCACCGTCAATAATCACCCTCAGACTCACTCCCTTCATTCTTTAACAAGTACTGTTGTACCTGGTTAGAACGCCTTGGTTTGTTTACCTGCTCATCATTGTAGAATCCCGAATCCGGATTATACTTTTGTGATCCTCTATTCTGCGGCAAGGGCGGTTTTGGCTCTTGACTCTGCTGTCTCACAACTTTCTGTTGTTGCTGCTGTTGATTATTCCCCTCGTTCTGCACCTGTTGATTTAAGGATTTTCCCTCATTATTCACTAATGGTGGATTGGTACACTCAGATCTCCAATGTCCCAGTTGGCCACAGTTGTGACATGGGAACTTTTTTTTTAGCTTCCTCAAGATTCCCCTTTCCTTTCCCTGCATACCTAGGTCTATTCCCTGCATTATTTCCTGCATTATTCGCCTGTTCCACCAACTGTGCTTCCTGTCTTTCCGCAACTTTCACTTGTGCCCACATTGCTTTCTCTTTCAGCTTTCTCTGTTTTGCTTCAATTTCATCACTGAAGTATTTTGCATGTCTCAGAATCTCATCTATTTTCTTACTCTGCCAATCCACAGTATGCTCACGAATTCTTTCACTAATCTCAGGTCTCAGGCCATATACAAATCTGTATACAAAATGACTCAAATCCTTGTCACCCAGGTGTTCATCTCCACTGAATTGTTTAAACGCCAGTATCAGCCTCTCGTAAAAAGCATGAACTGATTCTTTTGCTTCCTGATGTGTTCGATCTATTTTAACCCAGTCTGTCTCTTTTGGAGGTACTTTATTTTTCAGGTATACGATCACCTGCTCATACTTTCTCATTACTTCTGGATCTGGTGCTCCTGTTCTCTGATCTCTTGGATATTCCTCAGTAGGCCAACTCACAACTATTTTACACTCAGCCCACAAGTCTGCTGGAACAATTATATCAAACAGACTATTCAGGTCAATCCACAGCACTTTTGACAATTTCACAAACCTGTCTACCTGCCTATACCACTCGACGGGCTTTTCTCTCAATCGAGGGAAATCATTCGTAAATGATAAAATATCCTGTCTGGTCCATGGAACATGTACATATCCTCCTCCAGGTATTTCTCTCATAGGATAAGTATCCACTGGTTTCTCTTTTTCTCTCACAGGAAATGCTGAATAAGTCCTATCTCCTGATTCTTCCCTCTTCTTGTACCACCTATCCTTCCACTTCTCAACATCACCCCATTTTCGCAATAAAGCGATCATCTCTTTAATCTGTCCTGTTCTGCCAGTACCATTCAAATTTTCAATATCTTTATCTGTGAAATCCATCCTGTAAGAGTTCTGCAAAACTTTGAATGAATGAATGAATGGAAACTTATAATCGCGCTACTTAGCCCGAAGGCATCAAGGCGCCTAAACAAAACGGTTCGAAAAAGAGGCAAATCATATCTAAGCATAGGCCTTGGCAAAAAGCCAGGTCTTAAGGGCCTTCCTATAAGCCGGCGCCGAGGGAAGAGATCTTATCTCCAAAGGCAGGGAATTCCACTGCCTAGGAGCAAGAGTTGAGAAAGCTCTACCTCCCCACTTAGCTTTACGTATCCTGGGCACTGAAGGCAGAAGCTTATTTGACGACCGGAGAGTTCTAGGGGGAATGTAGGGGACCAGCAAATCCTTCATACCACCAGACCGATTAGTTGCCAAAGCTCTATGAATCAGAGTCAGGGACTTGAAGGATATCCTGGACTCAATGGGAAGCCAATGTAAGGTCCTTCTTGCCTGATGAACCCTGGCCCGTTTGGGCAGATCCAGGACCAACCTAGCGGCAGCATTCTGCACCATCTGAAGACGGGTCACCAGGCCCTTATTGATGCCCAAATAAAGAGCATTGCAATAATCAAGTCTGGACCCGATCAATGCCAGGACAGTATGTTTCCTGGCCTGGAAAGACAGATAGTGCCTGATCCTCCGTAAGATGTTTATCAGTCCCCAACAGGTGGAGATGGTCCTGCTTACCTGTTGATCCATCCTAAGAAGAGGATCAATCAGAACGCCTAAGTTTTTGGCCAGGGTCGACGGAGTAGGGCACTCCCCCATGGAGGGCGGCCACCAATCAGCTGACCAGAAATCCTCCTTTCCCCCGAACACCAGAAACTCTGTCTTTTCCCCATTGAATTTCAATGAATTACCCACCATCCATTGAGCGACTGCCTTAAAACAGTTTTTAAAATTGGAGGCAGCCAGGATAGTGGGTTGGGTAAAAGACAGCAGAATCTGTGTGTCGTCAGCATAAGAGATTACCTCCATCCCAAAAGATCTAATAAGCCTGGCCAGTGGGGTAACATAGATGTTGAAAAGGGTCGGACTTAAAGCCGACCCCTGAGGGACCCCACAAAGCACAGGAAGGGATGGAGACAAGAAATCCCCCAGCTTTACCCTCTGTTCCCTCTGATTAAGAAAGGATGTCAGCAGACTGAGTGCTGTGCCCTTGACCCCAATCTCCCTCAGCCTTGATGTTAATACTGAGGGAGACAGGGTATCAAAAGCAGCCGAGAGATCCAAGAGGATGAGGAGAGTAGTCAGTCCCTTATCAACCCTGGTGCGAATGGTGTCGAGCACGATGGTAAGGGCAGACTCGGTACTGTGTTCTCTCCTGAAGCCGTGCTGCGAGTGGTCCAGCTTATCATGGGCTTCCAGAAAATCAACAAGATGCTTATTTAGATGGATTTCCAGCATCTTGGCAGGAGCTGGAAGCAACGAGATGGGGCGGAAGTTTTTAAGCACACCCGGATCAAGAGAAGGTTTTTTTAAGAGAGGCTTGACCACCGCTTTCTTCCACTGGAGAGGGAAAGTCCATTCCTTAATTGCCCCATTCATCACACCCAATAAAGGTGGAAGAAGACAGTCTTTACACTGTTTGAGGAGTTTAAGGGGGCAGGGGTCTAAGGGGGAACCCGACCTAACCTTGGTCAAGAGGCCCTCAAGATCCAGTAGGGAAAGAGAGGGAAAACTAGACAGACTTCCAGAGGGCACCTCATCAGATGAAGATGGCGAAACACAGTCCAAGGGGATAGACAGAGTCACCCTTAGTAGCTCCAGAGCTGAATAAATATCAACAATCTTAGTGTTGAAAAACTGTGCAATGTCATTACACAGCTGTTGTGAGCTTACCACCGGGTCTGGCATCTTTAGTGAGGTGAGCGTGTCCACGATTTTAAAAAGATCTTTAGGTGAGGAAAGTGAGGCAGTGAGAGAGGTAAAATATTCTTGTTTGGTTTTTATTACCTCCTTCTTATATAACCTCAACAGAGTTTTATGTCTGGCCCTCTCACACACGTACCCACTGGACCGCCAACGACGCTCCTGTCGCCGTAATCCCTGCCTAAGTAATCTGAGTGGTTCCGAGAACCAAGGGGCAGAGGGAGTTCTTCTGGCCGAATAGCACAGGGTGGCCGGTGCAAGTTCGTCCAGGGCTATGGTAACCCCGTTCTCCAGTCTTTCCACCGCCGATGTTACCTCCTCCCCCGGGGCAATCGAAAGCCCTACGAGCTTGGGAGCGAGTAGATTATTGGATAACTTTTTTAAGTTACGTCTTCGTTCAAACTTGGTGGGCATATTACCCCTATTGCTAGGCAGAGAGGTTGTTAGGACCAGAGGAATTGCATAGTGGTCTGACCATGACAGGGGGATAGGTAATTCAGTGACCAACCGCGTATCGTTGGAGAAGACCCCATTGAGCGTATGGCCAGCCAAATGTGTGGGGCCTCTGACTAACTGTGTCAATCCGCACCCCGAGAAAGTATCCAGAAGAGACAGGGTTTCAGGCGAATCCACCTTCTCTAGATGAAAATTTACATCCCCCAGAACGGTGAGATGGTCACAGCCGAAGTGGGGTTCTAAGACCTCCAGCATTTGACTACAGAAATCTACCTTGCTCACTGGGGGTCTGTAAATCAGGAGGCCCTTAAACGGCACTCCATAAGCCCCATTAATGGAAAATTGGAGAGCCTGAAAGGACTCCTGATAATCATCTAGGGGAATGATATGACAGGACAGATGGTCCCTGTGTAGGATGCCAATCCCTCCCCCCATCCGGCCCGTTCTATCCATTCTGACTAAAGTATAACCATCTGGGACCGCCTCCACAAGATCAGGACCTGAGGAATCCTTTGCCCAGGTTTCAGTAATGAACACCCAGTCCGGGACTCTGCACAGCACGAAATCCTTAAAAGCTAAGTTGTTTTTAACCAAGGACCTCGCATTCAAGAGGAAACCCTTGTTAGTCCTCACCCTAGAGTCGAATTTGGGCCTCTGGGCCACAGCTGATGGAGATACTCCCAAAACAGGGGGACCGAAACAGGGACAGGTGGGGGCTATCAAAAATCCCTCAGGAGCATACCTATGATGGCAAGGGAGTGTAGACGGTTTTAATAATGCAAAATCTTGCCTTGAATATACTGACCTCGATTTCACCCGCACGCAGTCATCTACTCCTCCGCCATCCAGCCCGTCCTCAGCGCGGACGGGCGCAGACGGGCTGGACTCTGGCGTGACTCCGGCGGGAGTACGGCGAACACGCTGCGCGATCACGCTGCGCGTCAGCATGGCAGGAATATATAGGGCACTGCTCGAGAACCGCCTTCAAACAGGAGCGCTGGGACGCCGAGATAAACTAGCAGCCTTCCCTATCCAAGATGGCGCCTGATAACAGAACACAATTCCGGGCGCCTAACGCGCTGGGGATAATCCGCTAAGCAGCGGTGAGGGAGCCAATTTATAGTGCGAGAAAGAGGGTAAGTAAAATCAGGGAAAAAAAAAATGGCGCAAATTAACATTAAAGCAAATACAAAACCAGGAGATGTTAAAAATGTAGTCTAACACTACGCTTACATACGAGCAGCCTTAGGATGCTTAGCTGACCTAGAGGCCCCCTTATAAAGGCTTCCTAGGTGATTGCCTGTGGTCGGGAACCGCCTTCAAACAGGAGCGCTGGGACGCCGAGATAAACTAGCAGCCTTCCCTATCCAAGATGGCGCCTGATAGCAGAACACAATTCCGGGCGCCTAACGCGCTGGGGATAATCCGCTAAGCAGCGGTGAGGGAGCCAATTTATAGTGCGAGAAAGAGGGTAAGTAAAATCAGGGAAAAAAACGGCGCAAATTAACATTAAAGCAAATACAAAACCAGGAGATGTTAAAAATGTAGTCTAACACTACGCTTACATACGAGCAGCCTTAGGATGCTTAGCTGACCTAGAGGCCCCCCTATAAAGGCTTCCTAGGTGATTGCCTGTGGTCGGGAACCGCCTTCAAACAGGAGCGCTGGGACGCCGAGATAAACTAGCAGCCTTCCCTATCCAAGATGGCGCCTGATAACAGAACACAATTCCGGGCGCCTAACGCGCTGGGGATAATCCGCTAAGCAGCGGTGAGGGAGCCAATTTATAGTGCGAGAAAGAGGGTAAGTAAAATCAGGGAAAAAAAAACGGCGCAAATTAACATTAAAGCAAATACAAAACCAGGAGATGTTAAAAATGTAGTCTAACACTACGCTTACATACGAGCAGCCTTAGGATGCTTAGCTGACCTAGAGGCCCCCTTATAAAGGCTTCCTAGGTGATTGCCTGTGGTCGGGAACCGCCTTCAAACAGGAGCGCTGGGACGCCGAGATAAACTAGCAGCCTTCCCTATCCAAGATGGCGCCTGATAACAGAACACAATTCCGGGCGCCTAACGCGCTGGGGATAATCCGCTAAGCAGCGGTGAGGGAGCCAATTTATAGTGCGAGAAAGAGGGTAAGTAAAATCAGGGAAAAAAAAAACGGCGCAAATTAACATTAAAGCAAATACAAAACCAGGAGATGTTAAAAATGTAGTCTAACACTACGCTTACATACGAGCAGCCTTTCACTTTATCAATGTCAACTCCATAGTCATTTGCTATTGCTCTTAACCTGTCATGTGTATTTTTCGCTCTCCAGGTGATATTTTTACACATAAACAACAATTCACCATCATGATGATTTTTTAGAATTTCTGTTGGAACTGTCCCTGCAACAAGCTCTTCTAATTCTACACGTAACCTAGCCACATCAATTGCTTGTGAATCTTTATCCCTCTTTTGAAGAACTTTCATCCAATCATTCAAATCTTCAGCTGTTATTTCAGTAGATTTTCTCACTGGAACCACTTTCTTCTGCGGTTCTAAAATTGGCATCCCTGAACAACTAGCTTCACCAGCATCCAGTCTTGAATTAGACTGTACCTCTAATCCTTCACTACATGTGTCATGTCTGGATTGCCTCAGATCCAGACATGACACATGTCATGATTGCCTCAGATCACTACTTTCTGTCCTTTTTCCTGAATCTCCTGAAGGACCAGCCAAACTTGTCAATCTATTCCCAACATATGGAATCACCAAACCATTTTCACCCTTCCTCTGCTTGTCAAACACAGGCATAATCGGACCTATAGTTACGGGCACCGTAACAGCGTCTAGATTCTTTGTCAGCTCTTTGATCTTTTCAGTCAATTCTGATGTAGTTCTGGCTAATTCTCTCGTATTTTCGCCACTGCTTCTATTCTCTCTTTCCCTGAAAGGATTACCACTTCTTAACTCAGGTGTCACATTTTCTGTCTCAATGATATGCACTGTATCTCTTATCGGAGAAACAACTGGTGTACTCTCTTCTGGTTCTGGTCTATATGGAGGTGGTCTTTTGTAAATCATGTCATTCAAGACCTCATCCTCATATTCATTAACTCCATATCTCCTCACTTCTGCCTCAGGAACCCTTTCTGTTCCCTCTTCAACTGTTCTCATAGGATATAATCCCTCTGACATACTAGCATCTCGCCATCTCGTCATTCGATCATGATGAGTTTCACGACCATGTCTCCTCCCAAACATATACCTATAGTGTCCTCCAGACCTCTGCTTCTCTCGCTCATGTACTTCCTCTTCCCATTCCACTAAGGCCTCAAACTGTGTCGGCCTTGGTCTTGGGTCAAGACATAACATCTTTTCCCGTAAATTTTTCAACACGGCCAGATTAAATGAACCATGTTCTGGAAATGCTAAAACTCCCTCTTCCTTGGTATACCTAACCCAATTCTCCAACCATATACAGGTATGATACCCATATCTCGCAGCCATGAAGGATGCAGGCGTTTTCGATGGAGGTAACAATTCACCCTCTCTCGTTTTAACATCTTTATCCTTGTCGAACCAATTTTTAATCTTTCTGAACAAAGATTTTTTCTTTTTCTCCTCTTGGTAATACATTTTAACGTTTACCAAAACTTTCTAATCCCTTCCGTAATACAACTGCACAATATGATTTTTCAACCAATAACAGCGCGACTCACATTAACGCACCAATCCTGGAACGTTTACGTCACTAGAATAGCTCTACCAATCCTTGCGCGGCTCACACCAACGCACCAATCTCAGCGCGAGCACTATTCTGATCTAATATCCAATCAGAGCGCGGTCTGTTTGACGTCAGCAGTCGCTGCAGTTGCTTCTGTCTCCTGTCTCTTGTCACTCGTCTACCCCTCCTTTACAAAATTTTTCAGTAGACTTCGTGTCAAATTTTTACAAAATCTATTAGTTACAACATATAAACATCTCCATTGTCTGCTTCGCTAACCACAGAATAGTAAAGAAAATCTATTTCACAAGAATCCCGTTGACACAGTAGCACATCCCTCTACTCTGCCCTTCTAACATACATTCATTAATTGTTTCCTCTAGGACTTGTCCAAAGAGTCTTACAATCAACTAAATATATGAGCATTCACGCACATTCATACAAGGAAATATATAGTACATACACACAGAATCCTGCTTTTCCCGAGAACAGCAAACAATCTGCTCCACTACAGAATTATATCACACGTTAACCAAGCAGCTTACCTCTGCCCAGTTTCTCAAACAAGCTCAGAGAATACCTATTACTTCTCCCGCGATAAGCTTTAACGGCGAACCTTACGGATCCCTGGGACTTAAAACCAGAGTTTCACAGATAACCTTCACTACCATACGCACTCCTTATATACCAGAAATATTTCTAATAGTAACATACGACAATGTCACTGATTCCGAACCCAGACAATGTGACGCGCAACTTCAATTGTCACACGTTTTCTTTTCCTGCATACATACAGGACCAACAATCCCGTCTTTCCCGAGAGCAGCATATACTTCCCTCTGCCCTACTACGGAACTGCTACTAGCTCCCAAGTTCCAGAAGCACTACATATAACTCAACATGACGACTCCAACATATAGTATTAGTACATATACCAACATCAATCAATAATCAATAATCAATAAGCTAATGTACAAGCAATCTAATCAGATCAAGACAATCATCAATAACCATCCTCACTCTGCTACCAGGAAATTGATGCAGATTGGGGTGTACAAAATCTCCCTACTTCCACGGATAGAGTAATTTCACAGTTACACACACATACACTCATCATACACTAGGGCCCATTTCACTAACATACACTCAAATACTCTACCAGCACTGAACCTGTGGAAAGAAAACCTCCTAAACACCCCACATCTACACTGAGGTCGATAAGACCTAGTTATTGTAATTGTCCTGAGACATAATCTAAACAATCTATACAACAATAATCAAATAGAGTACTCAATAGTTGACAAGAAATAATCACCAACACCGTATTTAAAATTATGGTTCTTTATCTAAAATTAGTCAAAGGAAATCAATCAGAATAAATCATTTTCTCATAATTACCTATTCTAGCTAAATGTCAGAATGGGTCATCAGGACAAGTCTCTCAGTAGAAGTCTCCCGAGTCACCGTCCTCACAGCATCGATCCTCACCAACGCAGGTTTGGGAAGAAGTGGCAAAGTGGCCTCAAACCCTCTCTAGGCTAACAATATTTATAAAGAAACTTGCAATATTATAGAAACATAAAATGTTCTACACGTCCGCCGAACCGCTGAGCAGAGCGAGCAGGAAAGGATGTAGCATCGCTACATTTGGAAAATCTCCGCTCAGAAAAAATCACAAAAATAAAAAGACAGAACATGAACTAAAAAAATGTATCTTTCGACATCCACATTTCCTCGGAACTAACATGATGACTTCAGAGTCCATTCAGTTCATTCATTATGACTCCTTTGTCTTCCAAGGCTATCCAAATGTTTCTTGGAGACTCGCCCAGCACTGCTGCTGTCCTCACGGAAAATTTTAACCAGGCGAAGACTGTGGTCAGATGACTTCGACCATATTCAGCAAGGCCCTCTCATCACAAATCTCTCACTCGAGGCCAGGCTGCAAACGGCGGCCATTTTATTCTAGGCCAAAATAGACCATCTTAATTAAAAGAGACAAAAACAACGTTACCACAGCATAGTGATTGAACAGTGTTAACCCCACTAATACCCTTATGTGTATGTAATTATCTAGCCTTTGCAACACAGAAAAGCATTAATTCAAAAGCGTTTCGTGCTTTAAAATAAACAGCACTCAGCAACGTTTATTTAATAAAACATGCACATTAATTAAATAGCAATACGAAAGCATTCCCACGTGTCGGTTTTCTTCTCATTAGTACATGTTGGTAAGTTTAAACATTTACACAAAACAAATAATTAGTAATTAATAATTAATAATTTTAATTATGACAAATAGACAAACCAGAGCTTAAAAACCCAATAGATTTTCATCAGAAAACTCTGCTCCAGCATCAGCTGCAGGTCCATTTTGTCTGACTGGTAATGTAAAACGTCAACCGTTGGTTGCATTGTATTTAATAAGATGTCCCATGTATTTGATGCCTGATTCCCGGTTCGATTTGGTGAGCCTGGGGTCGAAGGAGGAGTTGGAGGGCTTTTTCGTAAAATTGAGTTGTTAGTCGGTGTTTCTTGATCGTTGGCTTGATTTATATTAATACAGGCTGTAGGCGGAAGCTGTTTCCCAGTAGTGTCCAATGCATAGTACGCTATTAGGTCTGCCCACTCCTGCTATCCTAGGTAGGAGATGGGTTCCTGCCCAACTCCCCTGGAGACCGGAGAATCCGAGGAAGTTTCGGAAAACTCTTTGAGGTATCTTGGTCACCCCCTGTTTCCGCTCCTGGAGAAGGTTGGGCCGGTTTGGTGGCCTCTCGATGTTGTGGCAGCACGAGTGGGGGTTTGTGGGGTTCTTTTTGAGGCAAGGCTTTGGAGAGGTGTTCGGGTGAAAAATTCAAGTTGTGTCCAATCGAGTCCACCTGCCCTAAATTTGTGGCCTTGCCGTTCCTTGTTATAGGCTCTTGTAAGTTTTGTGCCTCCTTCCGCTTTTTGAGGTTGATTGAAACTGTTATGGCGTTACAGATTGGGGTGGGGGTAGGCAAGGATTGATGAATAACATACTCTTCAGCACGAGTTTCCCCCTCCTCTACTCCCTCTTGAGAAATAGATGGGCTGTTTGTTTTATGTTTCCAGATTTTTTCTGATGTTAGTGGAGAGGCCGCCGGTTTGGCCGCTAGGATTCCCACTGTAGTTTGTTCTGTGACTGGTGTGGTCGATGGCAGTGTGTGGAAGAGTGGGAGGTGTGGATCCTGAAGGCCCAGAATTTCGCCACTGGAAGAGAATATAGACGACGCTGGGTCCTTTAGAAATTGGAATTTTAATGACATTTTTGGTTGATACAAGTAAGGTCGATGGCTTCCAGGGTTTTGTGCTAGATTACTGGGGTCTTCCACTTCTTCCCCTACTTCAGTGGCCGTCACCAGAGTTACTGTACTTGGTTTTGAATTTCCATTTTGTTTGGCTTTATGCACAGTAACAGCAGGCTGCCCCCTTTTCCTACCCGACCTCATGGTTGAGGTACTCTTGGTCCTCTGAGAAAGGCCCTGCTTTCTCACGCCTTCCCCGTTGCGTGGCGTTTGCCAAAAACCCTCCTAGGGTAGGGCAGGTCAGGGCGGGCCTGTTGGGTCTGTCAGCTGCCGGTGGAAGGGCTGTGGCGTGGAGGGGCGATTGATCCGTTCAGTTAGTTTCGGTCTGGTCTAGTTTAATGGAAATTAAGATGGTCAGTTTTTTTTTTTTAGGGCTGTTTGTCCTGTCACCGGTGGTCCCAGTAGCTCTTGCTGCTTCTGCTGGGGCTATTGCAAGGACGATTACGTGAGCAGCTGACGGGACTTACACGGAGTCCTCCCGGCTGGCGCTGTGACGCTGTGACGCTGATAGTGCTTGCTTGCTTGCGTACTGCAGGTCCGGGTCCGGGGCTGTTCAACCCTCACTCCTGTGGTGTTTTTACAGAGTGCACAGGGTGGTGTAGGGTGGTGTGGGGCAGAGAGCACTAGCACAAGAGCAGGAGCATGAGCAGGACGCCACTTGGCTCCACTCAGCCCTCCTGGCACCACTCAGCACCACTCAGCACCACGTGGCTCCCTGCGGCTCCTCGCAGCTCTCGGCAGTTCCTCACGACACGAGGGCAGGGGCAGGGCACACTGGAGCTCACTGGAACAGATGCCAAGCAGGGTGACATGGAGCGGAGAGCGCGTGCACATGCACGCAGAGCAGGAGGTGCGCGAGGCAGGAGCAGGGGCACACTGGAGCTCCACGGGCAGCACCGACCTGACTGGTGCCACTCAGTTCGCTATCACCCCCCCTGCGGCTCCACTCACTCCACTCACCACTCCTCGCCGCTCTACTCAGCTCCCTGCAGCTCCCCTGCGGCTTCCCGTGTCTCCGTGTGGCTCCGTGCGGCTCCCGTGGATCCCACAGCGGTCCGTGGTTCTGGGTTCGGCTCGTGCCTTGTGGCTCGCAGTTCTCTATTCGGTTTTCTGTTCACGGCCCACGGTTCCTGGCTCCCGCAGGTCTGCTTGCCGCTCGCCGCTGTCTGCTGCTTTTCTCGCGCGCTCTCCACCCGTCTGGGAGTTGTAGTTTCTATGGTACCCCACATTCTTCTCCCATTCATACCATTAATAAGGAGAGGAGGGATAGAAAGGAGGATTGCTTGTTTTCATGCAGATAACCATGACAACGGCAATGTACAGTTGTTGCAATTATAGCTGTTTCATCTTTTTTTTTAATCATAATTAATTAGCTGTATATAGTCATTATATACACCCAGCTCCTCTTAATTCATTTATACAATTTTTATTATCAGTTTTTATATATGTGCACAGGGACACCCATTCTAATATATATTTTAGGCTCCCTAACATTTTATGAAAACATGCACCTTAATTTTTAATTGTTTTTAGCACCCACGAACTCAGTCATGGCTCTTGACCAACATTCATTATAACGCTTTAACCATGTTTTATTCAAGTAGTTAATTCACAAGTTCATTATTTAACAAAACTATCACTGCAAAGATAGAGGTATTAATGATGTTCAGTCTCCTTTCAAATATCTAACCTTGCTCACCTGATTTAAATAAACAACTCCTTAAACCATCGAAAATCTGTCTCTCTTAGTTAAATATTTGTAATATCAACTGTTATTTCGGTGTAGTATTTCTTCAAATGGTATTGTGAATACTTCCTACCAAGGTACTTAAGACATTAATATTTAGAATCTCACAATAACATTATCTTGTATATACTTTTCGTGGTTCAAGAATATCTCATCTTGACAAGACGATCTTTTAATTATTCCTTCTCATTAATACATCAATAAAATATTATCTCTAGGTAGCGCTTCAAGGCTATTGGAGACCGATTGAGGGCCTCTCTTTGAATTGGTGACTTATATTCACTGTGTCTTTCACTTTTCATCTATTCCGTTTTAGGTATGATATCATACAGCAAAAATATGTAATATTAAATATCCATGCTATTTACAAGCTCAAAACAGTGTCTCAATGTGTTTCTCCTGCTTGTCTCAAAAGTCTGTTTTGTCACGTCTGTTAATCCAAAACCTTCCAAAAGAAATGACGACACTTCCATTTCTGTTTTCTTTTTGGTGCTCTGTTAGTCACTAATTTCTGTGTTCCTACTTCTCTATGGTGTTTGTTGTACTGATCACAGGGCATCTGCTGTAGATTAGTGAAATATTCCAGACTGGAAATCAAATCTTCTTTGGATATTCCAGTGCTCAATTGTTTTTTTTTTTAACAACCCACTGAAAATGTGTTTCATTGATACAGAATTGGATTATCAAGAACTAGTATCTAACTGTCATGCGGTCCATTCTGTTTCCTCATTGAGACCATGTTAATAGGTACCAGTTGGAAATGTTATTTTCTTCTTTTAGAAATAAAGGATAAAAAAGATACTACAAATGAATGGATAGGAGCTGTTATTTTGTATAATTATACCATTGAAATACAAAATTGAGTAATAAGTACTGTCTCCATTAGACCTATTTCACTTCTGCATCTTACTACCATTCTAGGGGTATGTGTATATTAGGATACGTAAGTTTCATTACTGAGTAGTGGAATAGGATTGTATGTTAAGGGGAGTATAGTTGCAATTTTGCAAAGGGACTTTAGTGTCTTAAGTTGTGGTGGAAAGAAAAACTGTTCTTGTTCATGGTCAGAAGTATAATTGATCCCACTTGACTTACGGTTTTAGTGGTTTTGTCAAAAAGGAGTGTAACTATTCTGTTTTATAATGATTGACATTCAAGATGTTTATTTTCTTCTGGAAGAAAGAAACAGGTGTATCCCATGTGGAAGTACCAGCCTTGATAAGGATTGATTGGTTTCATGCCATTTTCCCTACACTCTAAGAAAACAAACCAGAAACACCATGTATGAGCAAATATCTTATTTGATTATTTCTATTCTCAGAGGATGATTTTAATTTCTAGTGTCACTAGTAGGGCAAATAACTTGAAATGTGTTTCCATTATTAGTGTAGGTTTGATGTCGATTGAGCCCAGTAATACAGTTATTGTGTGAAGGGGTATGCTGAAATCAAAAATCTCTTTGATTTATTCAATAATATCAGCCCATAATTGTAAAGAGTTACACCATAGAATCTTTGTGTTCATCAGGCCCCACTTCTGATCTTTGCCATTCCAGTAGTTCTCTGTTGGAAGGATACCCACTTAATGGGGGGAGTCCAGAGTTCTAGTGTGTCTGTGTCACATGGGGGCAGTGTTTGATTGGAATGAAGAAGAGCAGCCTTTCTGTCATCTGTGTTTGTCTATCAGATGAATACCAGATGGCCTCACATCTTTTTCTCAAATTGTTCACGATTTAATTGTCAAATTCAATTAGGTAGGGGAGACAAACATATATACGTTAGAAATCACATGGCCTTGTTTCAATATTTTTCAGTATGGACATGGATTGAATTTCTGCGCATGAAGGTGGAATTTGTGTGTGTGTGTGTTGCGGGGGGAAGCAGGTCTTAAAGTAATGATTAGTAATGATCTACCATTATCAATGCAGTTATGCCAGGAATTTGGCACGATCTGAATGATAATATGTTTATTTTTCCATAGAGATATTAACAAGGCATTTCCATTTTCTGTTCAAGTTTGACATCTAATTGAAGGAGTGCTTTGAAATGTGATATAGGTGGGGTACATACATCTTGTAAGAAGTTATAGTTGATAAAATATTACTAAGTCTTTTTCGATTGGTATCCACATGGGGCTGGTGGAGGGTTTTGGGAAGAACCGCTGAAACTGCTTGTCTGATTAATAAGATTGTCTAATATTTGTGAAAGTCAGCTATGGTGACTCCACCTAAGTGTTTTTTAGGTGCAATTTCTTTAAGTCAATAATGGCTCTTTTAGTTTTCTAAAATAATGATTAGATCAGTTGGCCAAGTTTTTATAATAATAAATCACCTGAGAATCCTAAAGGAAGAATCCTAAGTTCAGTAGTTCTCCGTTGGGGTGATAATTGTTCAAGCAAAAGGTCTGCACTCTACCTTAGCAAGAGCTAGTCTTCTCTAGGATGCCAGCGATTGGAAAAAAAATTAGTTATAAAATGTTTGTTTCTTTTATGTCATTTTTAACCCCTTGTGTGCTCATGACGGAACCACGCCGTCATGAGCCACGGGCGGCGTGTGCTCATGACGGCGTGGTTCCGTCATGTTGCGGCCGTTGGCGGCCGCTCCTCCCACGCGGCACTAATTCCCCGCCTGTGCGGGCGAAATAGAGAGTGGGCGGAGTCGTGACGGAACCACGCCGTCATGAGCACAACTCGCCCGTGACTTATGACGGCGTGGTTCCATCATGAGCATGGTGGCGCCGCGCTCACCCCTCACCCCCCCAGCGCTGCGGTGGAATTCGCGCCGCAGCGAAGGGGTTAAACCAAATTCCCTGGTAGTTTAATAGTTGGGTTGCCAGCTGAACCCTGTGTTACCTAGTACATTGGTTTACAGTGTACCTTCAAAGGAAAAAACCCTGTTTTGTCTCTGTTTAATTTTTAGACTGACATGTCTGTATATTCATGGATATTATCCAATAGTGCCAGACTCACCTTGTCACCCTGCTCAGAGAAGACAATGATGTTGTGTACATAGGCTGCTCCTTTTATATGTGCCTCGCCCTAAATGGATTCCCACTAATCTGTCATTCCCCTTGAGTATTTCAAATAGGGGATTGATGGCTGAGGAAAGCGATAAAGCTGAGAAGGGAGAGCCTTGTCATGTGCTTTGGCCTAATTTAAAAGGGGAAGATAAAGTTCTCTTCACTCACACAGCAACTTTTGATGAAGTCTTTACTGCATCCAAGGCAGTTGCAGTCCATGGGGAGAGAATTGTTTTGGCTTGCCTGATTGCTTAGGTTTATACACAAGGGAGACCCGAGGATCGTAAGGGACCAAGGGTGTTTGAGTAATTCTAGGAACAACAGCCCCTTAACAATCTAATGAAAACAATCATTATGGATACAGAAATCAGTTCCATAAATGGATTCAATGATCAGAAATGTTTTGAATTTTTATTACAACATATAAATTCAACCAAAAAAATTATAGGAATTACCCCCGCTGGAGTAATTTCAGGAACCAAAAGCAGAAAAAAACAGATGCTAAAAAGTGAAAACACAAGACATATGAACATATACAAGGCGACACACACTCTGACCCGTTACACTATTGTTTCAGTTTTGGGTGCAGCAGTGTTTCATTTTTTATAATTAGTGACCAAAGGGTTACATACTTATGTTGGTCACTGTCACGGTCTTCTTGCCTGTATATGTTCATTTGTCTTGTGTTTAACCTTAACTGCAGATAAAGTTCTATATGGTGTTTTAATTTTCCACAAGAAGGATGAAAATATTAACTGTAATCGCTTAAAAAAGAATGTATCAAAAAGTATAATAGTGCTGACTCTAAAAACATACAGAAATCACCAGGTAGAAGCTGCTTTGGGCCAGGGGAGGCTGCTCTCTGCACTAGCTCAATCTGCATGACCGCTTGTATGATTTGCTGCTTATCTGTCAAAAATGTTTTTAAAAATCTGTCAACACTCCAGGGAGGCGAGGCTATGATGGATTACTATTCAACAATAATCTGCAAAATGCTTTGTGAGCTTGTCTGAGATTCTTGCACCTGCCTCGATGTTCTTCGGAGCCAAGAGACTGAACAATTGGGGCCATTGGACACTCTGTACCCGCATCTACTGCTCTCTTATCTATCTACTCTAGAGGTTGTAGGTTGGAACTGGTGTGTTTGTTCTATTGACAACTCTGATAACACTAATTATGATGACTACCTCGTCCTTTGTTTTATTTGTTATTCCACATTGGCAGTGTCGCAAATGCTACCATTGCAAAAAGTCAACTTGATGGTTTACTTGTAAACTACTGCTCACGCCTTGGCGGTTGGCCAGGGTTCTGGCTTGGGGCACTGCTGCTGTACTAGTTGTCCTGGGTGATTGTTTTGCTCTGTTGAAACCAGCTGAACCTTGCACAAGCTGCTAGTTTTGTAATTTGTTTGCTGATCTAGGCACTCACCCCATGACCTTGCTTCTGGTTCCTTGGTACTTTAAGGAAGGGTGAACAGCCAGACATGCCTCGCCAGGTGCTGGATGAGCAAACAAACAATAAGACGCAGAAGCAGGATGTCTGTGGGAATCAGGGCTTTGCATACATTTTGCCCTTCCATTAATTGTTTCTGGTTGTTGGAAATGCTTACCTTGACAATGCCAACTTCATTTATTACAGTTTCTTCGTCTTCAAGACAGGAAGATGCAGGAAATACACAAGTTGCAAGCATGGAATCCCAGGTTTCCTGCCCTTCCATCCCTCAGGAGTGGTGGCATCTTCAGCATAAGTCTCCTCGCCTGCCAGCTCTCCATTAAGAGAAACAGAGCATAGATATTCCTGTGTGAGTTTGGATAAAAGTGAGAAGTGGATCAAACAGAATTGCGTACACTGTAACCCACACTGACATTCTGAGAGCCAAGGAGGTCTCTGATCACTAATATTACTCCAATCTTATTGGTGCTACTGATGCTCCACAAGTGAAATGGACAGAAAGTGTCTGGGGGCATGGAGCCTGGAAACAGTAAGTTCATTGTACCCCAAAGATATCTAAAAGTGGACATCTGCTCTTCCTTCTCCACATCTTTTGCACTGATTATTTTCAAGGAAAAAAAGCAACAGAGGATGGGTTGACTTATTAAGCAGTCCTCCGCACCCCTGACGCCTTTGAATAAAATGTGAATCAAACTGGAAGTACTAACATAGTAGCCACAGGTATTGACCAGTAAGGTGCTAATAGAACATAAAAAAATGGAGGTTAACAAAGAAGTACATATGTGTCCTCTGGCACAGTGAAAGGATTTGCTTACCAATGGTGAGAAAAGATGAAAAGTCCAGAGATTTGGCAGTGTGACCGTCACTGTTTGCATGCTGGGAAGCTGAATTGTTGTTGCGCAGATTGTTGGCTAAGTACGGTTCTGGGCACAATCCCAGTGGAACACGAGGTGCGATAACAAGCGTCTACAATAGTTACTTTACAAAAAATGGAAATATAAGGAGAATTTAGAAATTGATTGTCATAATTCAGCATGCATATTAGAAAAAGAGAAGACCCAAATTAGCAAAAGGAACACGGATAGTCGATAGATATTGAGGGATGTAACAAAACAGAAAAACATTTACATAAAAAAAGGCACCAGACTCTTTTGGGCAAGGCAGCTCTTTTTAAAATGATGTCCCTCCCCCGTTTCCTCTATGCCCTACAAAACTCCCTTGACCCTGTCCCCCCGAAATATTTTAAAGACATTGAACACCTCCAGAGAGACTTATTGTGGAACGGAGCGCCACGCATAGCCTTGAATAAACTCACACTAAAATGGTATGATGGGGGCATCAGCCTCCCAGACATAAAGAAATACTATTGGGCTGCACACCTAGCAGCTATTAATCACTGCACATAAGGTGACCTTAGTGACCCTGGCTACCAGATGGACAGGTGGCTCCTCCCGGGAGGTAATTATAATAGATCACTTTATTCAAAGCCCGACTGGTCTACACTGACAGGCCCGACTGGCCACTCAGTCACGGTATGGCCCGCTACAAATAGGTCCCTTGGCTGGGAACGTAAACTAACACTCGCCACCCCCCTATGGGATTCTGCACAACTGGGTAATCTGTGGACATCAAAGGGATTTGATAAGTGGAATTTAATTGGCATCTCACAAATTAAAGATATTTGGGACAGGGAGGAGGTGAAATCTTTTGCCACTCTACAGAATCAACACGACCTAGCTGACACTGAGTTTTTCCGCTACAGAGAGATTAGACATGCATTACATTCCTTCATCCCAAACAACACGTCCCTTCCTGAATCGTCCCCGCTGGAGGATAGAAAACTGGATGGCCACATCCCAGATAAGACTATTTCATAAATTTATAATAAATTAATACATAAAATGGAAAACCCTCTCGCTGTATTACGACAGAAATGAATGGCAGATGGCATAGAAATAGACGATGAGGAGTGGCAGGAGGTGATATCTTTCCCCCTGGGTGGTGGCCATTCCAGCCCGACTAAGGCTAGTTCAGCTTAAGATCCTACATAGGATATACTTGACTGGCCCCCGGTTGGTGCGGATAGGAAGAGCAGGGTCGGGGGACTGCCGCAGAAGATGCGGCCAAATTGGTACTTACTTTTATGCACATTGTATGGGAATGCACTCTCATTCAGGTTTACTGGAGGGAGAGACATACAGTGATGAGAGCAGTCCTTGCTGTTGATATTGTCCCTGAAGCAGTTCCTCTTTCTGAGCAATGGAACTCCAAGAGTTCTGGTACTCTCTACATTACCCAAAATACACAAGAATGCCAGCAATCCACAGGGGACAGCCACCACTGGATGTAGATCTATACTTGAACCAACTGTCAGATGCATTGAATTCTTTATACAAGATTTTGTACTACTAACAATCACATTTTTAAGAGACGGTTCACTCTTAACCAGTGTCATTGAATTCCCTCCCCCCCCTTGGCCCGGATAATAAACTCCTGGTCACTATGGACGTTGAATGCCTCCACCCAAATATCCTCTAAGAACAGGGTATTGCTGTCATTGAACACATTCTAAACACCATAAAGCCCTTCTCCAACTTACATCTTTTGTTGTTGCAAGTTGCCCTCTGTATAAACTATTTCATTTTTGATGGTCTGTTTAATTTACAGTGTAAAGAAACTTCTCCCATTGCAAATGTGTTTGTCGATGCCATGGAACATCAACATGCCCTTAGTCTAAAGTTAATCAATACACACACAATATCCATTTTTGGAAGAGACATACGGATAACCTATTTTTGATTTGTGCTGGCATTGAAAACAATCTTTCAGCTTTTATACATCAGCAAAATAATATTCAACCTGACTTAGAGTTTACCTGCAGGAGTAGGCCTGAACAGATTAATCTTGACCTCTTCTGCAAAAACATAAACAACTTCCTCTGTATAACCCTTTTCTAGAAAACCCAAGAATAGATTAAGTGACTGTAATATCAGCAGCACCGTCCTGGGAGCCTGAAGGGTGGCCTGCGTTGGGGCAGGGTTGAAGGATCTGCCCTATTTGTAAACTTTAAATTGTTTTTTTTCTCTCTTTTTTGTTAACATAAGCTCAAGTTCTGTGGACAAAAGCGACAATCAATGGGTTACCCATGCAGAGTAGTTAGGCAGTCGATTAAATGAGTGTGGTATTACTCTAATAAGGAGTTGCTGACACCTGTCAGAGTCATGGTACCACTACCTGTACAGTTGAACATTCCTGCTGGAATATTGTGGAATCTTCCATCTCCTTCCCAATTGACAAACATGTCCAAGACTGCTCAATACTAATAGCAAAGAAGAAGGAAGGGTCCTAGGGATATAAGATGAGGCGCACAATATTTTATCTGGTGGTACCCATATATCTCATCTCATAACATGATGCAGGCACTCTCTTGTGTTGTGCACTCTTTCACTAGTGATGACTCTTTGTACTAAACAGAAAAGTAGACAACTGTTACTCTCTGCTCTTAACATTGAATTCAATTCCATGCATTTGTTTACTTTTACATGACTTTCAAATGAGTGTGAGTGTAACATTCTATAAAAAACTGAAAAAAATACCAGAATCATTGTAGCAACATGTGCATTACAGTAAACACTCAATGTATCAATGACGTATTACTTCTGTCTTGCCAAGAGAATAGTTATGAGACTGGTCCTATTCTGATGCCCTATTCATGGTTGTTAAAGCTCCACAACTAGCAGCACAGAACAGAAACAAAGGTTTACTCAGGATTTGTAACTTAAAAGGTGAGGCACAGTTCCAGTATGGAGGCACAAGAGGCAGTTCAAGAATCCCACTGTAGTTTCACAGTCCAAACAAATAAAGCTAAGTTCTCCTAGCTAATCACTAATGGGAGGCATCTGAAGACAATGCTGGAAGAGGATGAAGAGTTCCTAGGATGCAAGGGAATTCTTTGAAGGGTTCCAAAGATGTGAGGAAATGCTTCGAAGTGACACTGCAGACATTTCAAGATGCTCCACAAGCAGAAAGCTTTTTAGAAGATGAACTCTGCATTCTGCTTAAAGATTGTCCTTGCTGTTGAGCCAGGAGCACAGTTGAGGAGCGTAGTCCAAGCAGAGGCTTTCTCTCATCAGCAGGAAAGAAAGTCAAGCGCCTGACTATGAACTGGGTATGGCTTTTGTAGACTGCAGGATCATCAAATGCTGCAGTGTATTCCTGAATCCTTTTAGAGCCTGCCACTCAGATGAGACATACTGTCACAACCTTTTGAGTGGTGCCTAGGGAGTAGATTGCTGTGATTTTGATTGTGGGGGAGGTAACAACTAGGCAGCACATGTGGCAGCCAAAATCCAGGGCAGCATGACTCCTATCATGGTAGCATGGACGACATCCGAGTTGCAGGGTCCTAAGCAAGGGAAGGCCAATATTGCCCAGGACCAGTGGTGGATTGCAACGGAGGTGAGCACCTGTGGCAAACCATTGCAACAGCTAAGGCAACAAATCTAGTTAAAGAGCTATGTGGCACCACAATTTGTCCTCATACCAATACAATTGTGAAAATAAGAAAACTTAGAATGCTCTTTGGGCTTTCAGCCATTGTGGGTCAATTCATATGTGGCAACTATGTTACCTGGTCTTCACTGTCATTACAAAGGTCCTGAGATCCTTTTCTTACTGTAACTGCACTGAAGTAATTTACTATATCAGATGCCCCCAAATCCTTTTTTACATCAGTCAAATATCACAAAATATCAAAACTTGGATAAATCAACACAGCAGCAAAGTCCGTTTCTAGGTCACCAATGCCCCCCTAGTTGATGATTTTATAAGGTTAACTACAGTGAGAATGAAGTAATGTCAAGCGATATATACCATAACTAAAGCAACAAAAGGAGACATTGAAGAATACTTATCAAGACAATAATGCAAGTGGGCATATATGTTTACATCTGTTGATTAAGGGTTGAGTAAAATGGAAGAATGTAATGGAACTAGAGTGTTTTCTTATATGAACTCCATACTGGCCTTTTGCCTTATCCATTTTTTTCTGAACATCGTTTTATTAAACAGTTACTTTGCATACATGGACAGGTTTGTACATGTAAAATCATGACTGACAGTGCTAGGATAGAAGTACAGCAAATTTACATTGTCCACTAAGCCATATCCATTTTAGTTTGAAATCTTTTTATTGAGTTATCAACGAACAAGATGCAGTGAGAAATTAGGCCTAGGTCATAGGCCGGCAACTGTCATATTGCTTTGCAGAGCATCAAAATAACACCAAAATGAACTTACCTGCCCCCCTCCCTTTCCCCACCCTCTCCTCCCTCCTTTAAGATTCTGGACAGAAAAGCAAAAAGCAGACCCAGCATTCCATTGCGCCAGATAGTAATGTTTAGTTTACGCTTTGGCTCAACTCAGGAAGGTGTAGCAGCCGTAAATATCTAGGGTGGGACAGCTCCCGCAATTCAGTGCACAGCAGAGAGACAAAGGGCCGCCACACATCAGCAAAAGAAGCCCCGTCTCCTTGAAGCGAGAAGGAGATGCGTTCCATGCCAAGAACATACCACAATCGATGTAACCATCCCTGCACTGTTGGTGTTCTGTCTGTGCCCCAGTGTGATAATATATTCTGTAATGCTGCCCCTAAAGCTATACCTAGTTGCTTACGCTTATGGGACTTGAGAAGAAAGGTAAGCCTATCAGACACTCCCAGGACCACATATTCAGGGAAGCGTAGTAGCGTAGTGTCGAAGTAACTATCAATCTCGTCCAGCACCTGTGTTCAGTAAGTGGTGAGGGTAGGGCACTCCCACAATAGGTGCAAGAGTGTGCCTTCAGCGTCACACCCCCTCCAGCAAGTAGGGGAACGGTCAGGGTCGCTCTTGTGAAGTCGGGAAGGTGTAAAATACCAATATGTCATGATCTTAGTGGCCGTTTCAATGCTAGATATATTACGTGCTGAATGTCGGGCTCTGTAATAAATGTCTGTCCATTCTTTAGGGGTTAAGGTCCGACCGAGCTCGACCTCCCAACGTCTTTGGCCCGCTGACTTAACCACCTGTTCGGGGGGTGCAGGTAGAGTTCTGTGATAAGTCGCTTTGTGGATTGTTTCTAGAGCAACCAGCGCTCATACCGAGTGAGGGACCTCTCCGCTGCTGGGCAGATTTCGGGTTGCATGACCCAGTGTTGTATTTGCAAATAATGGTAGCGTTCCATTTCGGGTATGAGAAAGTCAAACTTAAAATCCTCGAAGGGTCGAGGGCCCTTGATAGAAAAAAAATTGCTTATAGACCTCAGCCCTGCTCTGTCCCAATGACTAAATGCTTCCCAATCAAGGCCCGGGGAGAAATCCGGATTTTCCATAGTAGGAGTGAGGGGCGAAGGGAAAGTTGTCAGACCGTTATAGTAGCGTTCCAAGCTTTCAATGTGGCATGAGCCACAGGAGAGCCATACAGCCCAGGGGCCTAGAGGCCTTGCGAAGGAAGGGCATCTTCTAGAGAGGTTTTTTGCTAGCGCACATTCCATAAAGAGCCAGCACTTCTCAGATTCCGGTTGAGCCCATTCTAAAAGAGTCCGCAGCTGCGTAGCTTTATAATAGCAGTCAAGATCGGGGATCCCCAGCCCGCCCTCCTCGTGGGGTCTAAAACCCAGATTCCTATTTATTCGCGGTCTCTTGTCTGCCCGTACAAAGGTGTTAAATTCGGATTGTAACTGCTTTAAAAGACCCGGGGGAGGTTCTACCTTAAGGGTTTGGAAGAGGTATAGGACTTTGGGGAGTATGCTCATCTTGAGGGCAGCTACCCGACCCAGCCACGAGAGATTAAACGGCCGCCATTGTTTGAGCTCCTGCCTTATCTGACGCAGTAGCCAAGAGTAGTTCAGGGATGTCGTCTCAGCAGTGAATAAGGACAGCATAATACCCAGGTAGGGCATAACCTTTTGATCCCACTTAATTGGGCATGCCTGGGCCAGAGCCGTGATGGTGGTCTGCTTCAATGAGAAACCCAACACTTGGGACTTGGCCACATTGACCTTGAATCGAGAAGCTGCTGCAAATTCATCTAATTCGGCCAAAAACGCTGGAACTAAGGTATGGGGGGACTCCAGTGTGGTGACAACATTGTCCGCATCAAGGCTGATGGTATGGCACTCTCCCCCAAAAATAATCCCCTGAATCTGCTGATTCTCCCGGACCCGCTGAGCTAATGGCTCCATGTAAAGAGCAAACAATAGGGGGGAGAGCGGGCAGCTCTGTCGCGTGCCCCTGGTGATATTAAAGGGTTCAGAGGTAAAGACATTTACTCTGACAGTAGCTGAAGGGCGGCTGCAGCCACTGAAAACCCATTGGCGAAAGCGGCGCCCAAACCCGAACCTCTCCAGAACAGCCTCCAAGAAGGGCCAGTGGACCCTATCAAATGCCTTATTGGCGTCTATTGATAGGAAGACGCGCTCCTCTGACTGTCGGTTGGACTTATCCAAGAGATGTAGTAGCCTTCTGGTATCATCGCTACACTGCCTAGTCGCGACGAATCCGGCTTGGTCCGGATCTATTAATCCCGGCATCATGGGCCCTAGTCTAGCCGCAAGGATTCCTGTGAAGATCTTGAAGTCGATGTTCAAGAGAGATATCGACCTAAAAGAGGAGCAATATCTATTGTCTTTGCAGAGTTTGGGCAAAACTGCCACTGACACCAGAAGCATTGTGGTTGGTAGCTCCCTGGTGTCGTCGATGGCATTAAAAAGTCGTGTCAATATTGGGGCTACGCGAGAACAAAAAGTTTTGGGAAAAAAGGGTAGTAAATCCATCTGGGCCGGGGGATTTAAGGAGTTTAAGTCGAGCTATAGCAGAGATAACTTCTTTGGCTCTGATGGGACTAACTAGGGCCGCTTCCCGGTCAGCCGTCAGCTTGGCATGTGTTATGCCTCGACAATACCTAGAGGGGTTCTGGTCAGATAAAGAATGTGCGTATACAGATTTGCGTAAAAATCTCTGAAAGTATTTGCTATATCCTCACCCTGTGTGTTCTCAATGCCCTCGTCAGTTAGAATGAGTGGGACTGTCACTGCCTGTCTTTGCGCAAGCAATTTATGGGCAAATAAGCGGCCGCATTTGTCCCCCCGGTATAAAAGGTGTGCTTCAAACGAAGCACAGCATATTCCGCCCTGTCAAGATCAAGGTTGGCCAGCTGCGCCCTGGCTGCTTTTAGTTTTCTCCATATTCGAGGGGCCCCGTCCTCTTATGGATCCCTTCTAATTCAAGTACTTGCTTGGAAAGTTCATCCCTCTTCTCTCTGCATGCCCTATTATCAGCAGCCTACGTAGCTATGAAGTCACCCCGGGCTACCAATTTGAGTGATAATAAGACTTCAAACCATGGCAGTGTTACAATCTTGCGCACATCCAAGATCCTGTCAGTTGTATAAATCAATATCTGGAAAATGCTCTAGGGAACATCCAGGGGGACAGCCACCTATGCCCCAATGTTCCTCCGTCACACGAGTAACAAAAGGAAAATAACTTAAAGACAAAAAGACGTTCCCGAGCAAGAGCAAGGCAGTTGAGCCTATGAATAACAATTCTTAATAACAATTACAGAAAAAATGATTTAGAGTCCGATAAGTCAAACAAACAAATTTCTTCTTTTATTTCCTTAGTCTTCTTTGTTCTTTCTCAAATCTTCCACAGTGACAAAACGCCAAAGTAAGATCAGTAGCCCACTTGTTATTAAGAATTGTTATTCATAGGCTCAACTGCCTTGCTCTTGCTTGTGAACGTCTTTTTGTCTTTAAAATACTAATTTGAGTGTTTCCCAAAGGGAGACAATTGAGGTGTCTTGTGTGTCATTTATAGCTAAGAAGTCTTCTAGTGTTTTTGTGAGGTGTGCTACAACTTCAGGACTGTGGAGGAGTGTATCCCTAAGTCTCCAAGAGTATGACGGTCTAGAGGTAGGGGGGGAGCAGCAGAGTCGTGGTCAGGGCCACAAGATCCAAGAGTGCTTGGGGTTCAATGACTGAGGTCTGCGCTATCTGGAGGTGAGAACAGGTCGTTAGGAAGTAGTCCAGCCTTGCATAAGTCCCTCGGGCATGAGAATAAAAGGTGTAGTCGAGTGTGTGAGGATGAAAGTGCCGCCGCAAATCCATCAGTCCCAGGTCATGCAGCCATTGGCGGTATGTGTCAAAGAGAGCCCTCGTCAATCCCTGCCTCTGTAAAGAACGATCAAGCTGACCATCGAACACGATGTTCAGGTCGCCACCAATAAGGATTTGTTGATGGGGTGGAAAGGTTGTCACCTATTGCCTTGTGTAAAAAGGTCTCCTGTCCCTTGTTAGGGGCGTATATAGTGGCCAGTGTTAGTGTGTGTCCCCCTTGGCCACCAAAATGCACCAGAAGCCTCCCTTTAATCTCCAATACCTTGGTTCCTACCTTCCCAGGAAACGTATGCGAAACCAGGATGGCTACCCTGGACTTCTTGGCAGGTAGGAAAGAGTAGTACTGTTGCGGGAAAGCCTTAGAGCACAGACTATGGGTATCACTGGGCATCAAATGGGTCTCCTGCAGTAAACAGATATGGGCCCCGGAGTTTTCCAAATAAGACAGGTTAGCCCTATGTTTAACTGGGTTATTAAGCCCTTTTACGTTTAATGTTAGGATCTTAATACTCATCTACACAAAATGGGGGGGGGGGGAGTGCCATGCGCTGCTGGTGTCTAAAGGCCATTCGAGCTGTAGCTGTCCTAGTGCCGAAGAATCCCAGGTAAGTCGCTGATAACATGCATGGGTTGTTGCCCTGTGCGCATGCGAGAGAGGCTCAGCAGGGGGGAGGAGACCCCAACATTGAAATAAACAAAACCCCAAAAAGAACGAAAACATAAGGTAACGCGAGAGATCAAAGTCAATGTCCAGAGCGTCCTGCTCTTAGAAAAGAGAGAGAGGGGTGCTTGTGGCCCGTAGCTCCCCGCTCCCACCAGTAAGGCCTACGAAACTTTATCAACGCCATCGGCTAGAGGCGAGGGTGCTCTTTCAAAATACCAAAATGCAATTAGTGGCAGTTCCGCCTCACTCCGAAGATGCCCCTGCAAGGGATGACAGCACTGCTTGCCACTCCTTGGCCATAGTGTCCGGATCAAGGTGCGCTGCGGAGCTCGGGGGCTTAATGGTGGTCCAGCCATGGCTGCTTCGGTGTCTGTGGGGACTTGAGTTCTGACTGGATTGGTCCAGCATGGGTTCATCAATGCCCAAGAGTTTAGAGGCCGCTGGGAGTAAACGGATTTGCCTTAGCTCCTCCTTGTAGGAGAAAATCAACCTGAACGGGTGCCCCCAAGAGTATTTTATGCCAGATTCCCAGAGGTGGAGCGTGATCGGCCGGAAGGACTTGCGCTTGAGGAATGTGGAGGCAGCCAGATTCTGGAATAGCGTGGGTTTCTGCTCCTGATACGTGAAGTCTGGGTTCCGCAGAGAATCTCCTTTAGTTGGTAGTCGTGGACAAAGGTTAAGATGTCCGCCGGGGGCGCAGGGGCCACCCTTCGTGGGCCGACCTTGTGGGTGCGATCCAGCTTGACCGGGAACTCCGGGGTGTCCCCTAGGATGGAGCGAAAAAGGCTTGCCACGAGGACCTCGATATTGCCGTCGTCATGCACCATACCTCGGATGCGGATGTTATTCCGTCGGGACCTGTTTTCTAAGTCCACGGTATGGGCCTGCAAGTCCAGGTTCTGCTCCATCAACTGGAGGACTTCTTGTTGGAGGTTCTAAATTTCCTCGTCCCTTCCAGTTTCACGCTCCTCCAGCGTGTAAACTCACTCTCCCAGAGAGTCCACTTCGCGCCGTACGTCCCGCAGGTCCGCCTGAAGTTCGCACTTTATTGTAGCTAGATCGTCTCAGAGAGAGGAAAAGAGGGACTCAAAGAATGAGGGGGTTACCGGGGCCTCCATACCCTTGCTCCCCTCAGTTTCGTCCGCACACCCTGAGCTAGTCTGTCTTTCCGGCTGTTGAGTGGATTTGAGCAGTAACTCTTTTACTGACCTGTCTTTCCTGCCTTTGGGGGCAGCCATGGCTTCTGCGCGCGCTGGACCCACTGCCTGAGTGAGAGCAAAGGGTACAGAGGTCCGCTGGTGAGGGAGACCGTGGAATAGCGCTGGTGAGTAATGTCAGGCAGCAGGGTCACAGTCGCATGTCCTCTCGCTCAGGCTCCCACTGTCACCTCACGGTCGACCACCAGCAATGTCAGAGGCCTACTTCTGGGCCCTTGTCTTCTCAGCGCTGTTGTGATGGTGCCTTCCTCACAGCTAGGGCATCCGGGGTTGCGTTATTCTGCTCCGGGGACCCCACTGCTAACAAGGGGTGCTAGTAGCAGCAACTGAGGTCCTAGAAATCCCCAGAGTTAGGGGGGTATGCGGAGGCACCCGCAGCCTGCAAAAGCCGATATGCTCGGGTCTGGCCGCAGAACTATCGCGTCCTCTGGAGTTCTTCAGTCGAATACCCACTGAACGACGCCTTCCGGAACCGCACTGACCCAGATCGGGGGGCCGTCAAGCCAGCATCCATAGGTTCCCCAGCAGGCCATCAGGGAGGAGGCATAGAAGGTGGTGCGATGATCGCAGGGCTCCTCCCTCACCAAGACTTCGGGGGTGAGGCCTTCTCTCAATGATGGCGCCGGGGCCTCGTGTGATTGCCGCGGCCCGGGTCCACTTGTGCAGGGCCAGGCAAGGTCCGCTGTGAGGGAGGCTGCTCAAGTGATGTGTGTGTGGCAGCCACACGGGGCCGCTGTGAGGCGCCGGTCATTCGCCTTCCCTGCCGGGATCGTCGTGGGCCACTCCAGGCACCCAGCAGCTCGACGGTATGGCTAGCACCGGAGTATTGGCGCCGCCGCCTCACCCTTTCCTTAGGGCAGTACTGCTCCAGAGAGGCTCTCCCCCGGGGTCAGCACCCCGTACCGCTGAGATTGCTGTAGAGAGCCAGGTGGGAATGGAGAGCTCCGAATATACGTCCTACCAAGACGCCATCTTGGCCACGCCCCCGCCTTATCTATGTTAAACTGCAATTTTGCTGTGCATTTAATTTTTTTTTTTTTGTTAAACTTTTTATTAGAAACCGTTGATACACAATAAAATACAGACAAGGGCCTACAACCACCAGGGCCGGCCGCTATAGAGCCTGAGGGCCCGCAGTGCAACGCCACACATTCAAATGATCCAGAGGCAAAGCTCCCGGCAGTTCGTGAGCACATGTAACAGGCCGTGGCCATAGGCCAGGAGCATTCGGAATAAACAGTTTCATTTTTTATTAAATATAAAACACACTCAAGGCAATGAGAGTCTGAAATAGCAGCGTGCTCTTCCCAGGAGGGGGAATAACGTACAGTGTCCAAAGCAGGTCTTGTCTGGAAGCGGTAGAGGGGGGCAACGGGAGAACAAAGCATGGAACACATCTCACACCATCCCGCGGAATGCGTGGCTAGGGGGACAAAGCAATATCGATCTCTAATGGCAGAGGCGGGGTGCAGATACGTCCTCGATATAAATTCCATGGACCCCATACCTTAGCCCACTTCCCTGGCTTGCCTCTCGCCACATACACCGTCTTTTCCCTAAACATACACCAGTCCATATTCTCCTTCCATACCTCGATCGTGGGCGGCCTCGGGGAGCCCCACAGCTGTGCAATCTTACGCTTAGCCACCATGTACCCCAAGGTCACCCACTGCATCTGTGCCGCATTACAATCATTCGGTTCCCAGACATTCAACAAGCACCTCGTAGCCTCTGGCAACAGAGCAACGTGCGTGACCTCCTCCATTACGGTGTGGATACCGTTCCAAAATCGCACAACCTCCGAACATTCCCATAAGATATGGAGAAAGGTACCCGACAGGCCACATCCACGCTTACACTGTCCATCCAGCGAGTAACCCATACGCAGCAAACCGGGCCCCGTGACATACACTCTATAAAGGATCTTCAGCTGTACGAATCGTAAGCGGGCCGGGATCGCCACCTCTTTCGGGGAGGCCACCGCCGATACCCAGTCCTCGTCGTCCAATTCCAAGCCATCGCCTGTCCAAGCGTCCCGCAGACGGAGCAGCAAGTCCGCGCGATCATTAATGAGTTTCTTATAAATCAGAGAAATAGTGCTGTCGGGCACGTAGCCATCCAACACTCTATCCTCCAGTGGGGAGTACTCGGGGATAGCAGCAACGTCTGGAAAAACCGAACACAGCGCATGGTAGACTTGAGCATACCGGAAGTACTCTCTATCGTTTAATTTATATTCAGTTTTAAGCATTTCAAACGTTTTGAAAGACCCCTTCGCCCAAAGATCACCCACCTTACATATACCAATCATATCCCATTTCTCAAAGCCTTTCGATCTCCACAAACAGCCCAACCGCTCAGAGGCATACAACGGCGTCGCCCGAGTCAAGCGATCCCTCCACCCCATCGCAGCATTCGCCGCGTGCCACACACGTACCGCAACCTGCGTGGGTCCTGTCAACCGCGTGCCCGGAGTCACCGAGTGCAGCACCATATTATAGTCCCCACCCGGGAGCAGAAATTTATCCATCTCGAAGGCCGGATTCAAGGCAGGACCGTATATCCCGTGGTTCACCGCCGCCAACTGAGACGCCCAATAGTATCGTTTAATATCGGGGAGGGCGACCCCCCCATCGTACCAAGGGAGCGTCAACTTGGCGAGAGCAATCCGCGGCCGCCTGTCCCAAAACAGTTGGCGCTGAAGACCCTCCATCTCCCGGAAATAACGGGCTGGCACGACATCTAGAGTATTTTGCAAAGCGTACAAGAAGCGAGGTAGTGACATCATTTTAAACAATGCCGCCCGTCCAAGTGGCGAGAGCGGAAGCCGTCGCCACCTCGCGACGTCGGCCTTCAATCGCTGGAGGGGAGGGAGAAGGTTTCGCTCATAGCGGACCGCGGGATCCAGTGAGATAAAGATTCCCAAATATTTGAAGCCCAGGGTAGCAATCTGGATAGGGCAATCCCGTGGCAGGAGGGGGTTCTCACTCGAGAGGACGTAAACACACGACTTGGCAGAGTTGATGACCAGGCCGGAGTTGCGACCAAAGGAATTCAGTACGTCCACCAATACAATCAGCGACTGTCGGGGAGAGGTGAGATACAGAAGGATGTCATCCGCGTAAAGGGAGACACGGTCTTCAAACTCCGGGGTCCATCTAATGCCTCGCAACGACGGCTCCCAACGCAACCAGGCGGCGAGAGGCTCCAAAGAAAGTGCAAAGAGAAGGGGTGATAATGGACATCCCTGCCACGTACCTCTCCCCAGTACGAAGGGAGCCGACACCCTACCATTCACCACCACCTGAGCCAGAGGGTCAGCATATAGTAATTTTACCCAACCAATAAATTCAGGGCCGAACCCAAATTTCGCCAACACGGCCCAAATATATGGCCACTCCAAAGTGTCGAACGCCATAGTAGCATCTAAAGATGCCAAGATGGCCGGCTCACGTATAAATTCCGCTCTAGCCAGCACGCCGTGCAACCGCCTCAAATTTAGAGCGGTGTTCCAGTGAGGTATGAAACCGGACTGATCCTGATGAATCAAGTCGCCCACGACCCGAGCCAGTCGATTAGCCAATACCTTAGCCAGAATTTTGGGTTCTGCGTTCAGTAGCGAAATGGGCCTATAAGAGGCGCAGCGATCTCGCGGCTTCCCCTCTTTGTGTATCACAACTATGTTGGCGAGGCGTTGGTCAGGGGGGAGGAAGCCCGCCGCACGTGCCGCGAAAAACATGTCCCGAAGATGCGGCACTATCTTATCGGGACGCAACTTATATAGTTCGATGGGAAGACCATTAGGACCCACCGCTTTACCCGATGCGATCGAGCGAGTGGCCAGAGCGATCTCATCTGACGACAACTTCGCCTCCATCAATACTGCATCAGCCTCCGATAGGGTTGGCAATGCAATGTCTCTAAGCAACAGATGAGAATCCTCCTCCGAACGCACAGATACCGGAGAGTATACCCCGCGGAAATGAGCCGCAAAGCAGTCAACGATCTCCACCGGGTCAGTCACACGCATTCCATCCATTCTCTCCACAACGGGCACAACCCTGCTCGCTCTCTCCTTCTTATCCAACCAAGCAATCAACTTTCCGGCCTTGTCCCCCACATCATACAGTCGTCCTTGCTGCTCTCTACTCATCCCTTTAGCATCTTCCGTGACTAGCGCTCTATAATCTGATTGTTTGAGGCTGAGAACATGCACTTTCTCATCAGTAACTCCCCGCTCCAAGTCCTCCTCCATTTCAGCTATTTCAGTTTCCAGGCGAACCACCTCCGCTCTCTCACACCTCTTAGCATGGGAGATAAGGGACAGGGCCTGCCCCCTGATCACCACTTTATAAGCCTCCCATAGGGAGACGGCCGACGGCACCGACCCCACATTATCATTGAAGTAGAGATCAGTGGACTTGACCAGCTCCGCGCGGATCTTAGGGTTACGTAGATACCAGGGACTAATGGGTGCCACTCTCCCCTCTGCCCCAGGGACAACCTTCAGTTGCAACCATATAGGGGAATGATCAGAAATACCTCGGGCTAAATGACGCACCTCCCCAATCATCCCAGCCTGGATCGCTGGCATAAGCATGTGATCAAGTCTCGAGAGACTCCCATGGGCCCCCGAGTGAAAGGTATACTGCACCTGACCCGGGTGCATCAATCTCCAGCAATCTACAAGTCCCAAAGTGTCCAAAAAGCCACCCAACCAGGCCTGAGCCCTAGGGAGATCCCTGGGGGGTGACGGTCCTCCAACCCGGAGACAACGGCATTAAAGTCACCCCCCAACACCAAAACCCCCCCAGGGAGTCCCAGGACCAAATGCCTCAAATCAGCAAATGTAGCCGTCTGCAACCCCGAAGGCACATACACAGCGACGAGCGAGATAGTCCTACCCTCCCATCTCCCCACCAGTGCCACATAGCGCCCCCTATCATCGTGAAGCACCTCATCAACTTCCAATGGGAGAGAGGCCCTAACCAAAATGCCCACTCCCCTAGAGCCAGAAGTGAAACCAGAGTGAGCGGCAAGGCGGTAGCCCCTCCTATTTAGGGAATGGAAGGTGTTCCCAATCAAATGTGTCTCCTGCAGGAAAACAATGTCGGGTGAAATCCGCTTCAAGAACTGCAACACCACCCCGCGCTTGATCCTGTCCCCAAGTCCATTCACATTCCACGAAAGGATTCTCAATCCCCTACCCCCCATCCCACTCCCGTGCATGATACCCACATCCCGGAAAGCACAACCCGGATAAGTCAGCAGAGAACTTCACATTGCCTTGCGAAACAAACAAACAAACCCAAACAACCCCCCTCCCCCACAATCCCCAAACCACAACTCCCCCCTCCCTGCACCCCTGCTTGAGCCCAAACAGCCCCCCAACTCGCAGTGTGCCTGTCGCCCTAACACATACCACAAAAAGAACCCCAGAAGGAGGAAAGGACCCCAATAAGCTCCCCACAACCCCCGGGCATTTGGAGGGCATATTGTGCCAATTTAGGGTCCAGTTGAGCCAAGGTACAAAACGTCACCAGTTCAGTCCATCACCAGGAACCAAGTTCTAATCCTGCTCCACCAAATCCCGTCCGCTCTCCGCCATCCGACTGTCTCGATCCTGTCCCCGAGGCAGGGCATCCAACCAGTCTCCAACCGCCTCCGGCCGGTCGAAAAAGTGGGAACGACCCTTGAACTCAACCCGCAGCTTTGCCGGGAATAACATCGCATATTTCAGCTCCATGTCCCTCAAGCGCCGTTTGACACCCAAAAAACCCAGCCGTTGTTTCTGGACCGCTTGCGTGAAGTCCGGGTAAAAGCTGACATTGGAGTTCTCAAACTTCAGCGGCCCGGCAACCCTCGACGCCTGAAGGATAGCATCCCTATCCCGAAAGTTAAAGAGTCGGGCGATTATAGGCCGCGGGGGAGCACCCACCTTGGGCGCACCACCCGGAATCCTGTGGGCCCGCTCCACCGCAAAGAACTTGCTCAGTCCCTTAGGCGCGAGACGATTGGTCACCAGGTCCTCAACAAAGAGATCCGCAGCAGATTCCTCCGATCTTTCCGGCACTCCAATGATACGAACATTTTTCCGTCTAGCCCTGCTTTCAGAGTCCTCAAGTCGACGGTCCGTCAGATCACTGGCTAGCCGCAACCTACGGACCTCCGTCTGCAGGGCGGCCACGTCCACAGTTAGACTCGACGCCGCTTGACTCAAGGAGTCGACCCGCTCGTTAGTTTTGGACATGTCTGCCCTGACCAAATTCACATCGATCAGGACCGCGTCCAGTTTATGAGCCAGGGTATCAAACTGCTGACCCACAGCGGTCTTCATCTCCTCAATGGCGCCCATGACGTCAAGCAGGGTCAACTCCGACGATGGGCCGGAGACCTCCTTAGACCTCTCAGGCGATTTATGCGAGCCACCAGGGGATCCCTTTGCCTGCGCATATCGATCCATGTTATTGACCTGGGTATAGGCACCCCTCCGGGTTGACTTGGGTTTCGACTTGTCTCCGTCTAGTCTCGCCGCCATCGTCCGGAGGCCACCAAGGCCGGCACCCGCCCGCACCAGGAAAAAAGGGGGACCAGGTAGCTAATTCAATTGAGCACAGCCGTCGCCGACAGTCAGCCCATGTAGAATCCGAGAGTCAGGCCAGACACTTCGCCGTCCGCGCCCCTCTGAAACACCAGAGTCTCTCGGCCGATATCAGAGAGCAAGCTTGAAAACGAAAGTGAAAGTGCAGGGTCCGTGGCAGGGCAAGCCCAGCCAGCCGCTGTTGTTCACTTCGTACCCGGGCACTTCACCAGCTCGAGATCGGGACCAAGGCAAGAGCAGGCCGCAAACTTCGGAGTGCAACCATTCCGGGTCCTGGCGTCCGATCTGAATTCGGAAAACGGGTGACACCTCAGCGCAAGTTTATCTGCAAAAGCCCGTCAAATAAACCAGGATTAAGTCAGGATAGACGTGGGAGGTTGCGGAGGCCCTCGGGAGCCGTAAGCCTACGCGGCCATCTTGGTTGCGCGCTAGGCTCCTCTGTGCATTTAATTTTTGATGCTGACTCATTAATATCAGAGCTACTGATTGGTTACTTCCCTCAATAATGATGGACCAACAGAAGACTTTCATCTGAGTCTTTCGTCTCATAATAAACATTCTGAGTTATTCCATTCTATGTAGCAATTTACGAAGAAAAACTGGTGTCCGTTCCGTTTCTAACTCAGGATCTATGGAGTTATGAAGATTCGGTATTTGTGGATGTTTGTCTGAGGCGGCTTTCGCGGACGCAACGGACCCCCTCTCGAGTAGGGTTGTGTGGCGGAAAGCCGAAACTGGTGTGATTCCGGAAGTGAGAAGTCTCTGGGAGGAGAAAGCTACACAGCCCCCTGACGGCGGAAGCAATGACTATGAGTGGTGAGAAGCAGTGGAACCCGGGTCGGAGGACGTGGGAATCCAAGGCAGACGCACGAGGTACGAGTTGTCCATCAGTGTCGGGTGAGAGGTGTGCGAGGCAAGGAACAATACAGTGGATTTGTTGGTCCTGCCAAGCATTTGTAAAGTGCTCAGTATGGCCGCCAACGTACTACGTGGGAGAGAGGAGGCCGCGGATTAAATGTTTTTGGAAGTAGCAAGCGCTCGCAGTGATACCATGAGTCTCAGCGAAAGCAGCGGCACTCCAAACTTAAGGGAATTGTACAGAAAGTTAGAGAAACTCATGCGCTCGGAGCAGGCTAAATGGTGGGAGCACCGATCCCTTTCTAAATATTTGGAGGTGAGTAGGGTCCCCCGGGGTCTGCGGATAATGCTTGCTCCGAGCTACGACAACCCAAATCCCAATATGCTCCGGGACTGGGGAGAGTGTAATTTGGAATCATCTAAGAGATTAATGAAGATTCTAATTGACTATGCAGAAATTGATAGAACGGATTTACAAACTCAAATTAACCAATTGAATGTAACAATACGTTCTATAGAGGGAGTGAGGCGAATACTAAATTGAGAGAAGATATGATTACACGCCTTAGAAAAGAGGAAGAGATTATAAAGAAGCGTAAAACTTACAAATTTTAACGTGACAAAAATGACTATGACCAAGGTCAGATTTTTACATTTGCACGTAAATATGATGCGGCCATATTAAGTTATAGAAGGAATGATTATCAAAAGGAAGGAGGAGCAATGGCAGGCCCCAGTAGTGGAGTACCAGCAGCATCTTCAGTCTCTGACCTGAGTTCGTCCGTTGAAACTGAATCGGAAACAGAAAGTACGCCAAGAGAATGCACATAAACATACTCTGGTAGAAGAGGTGGGTTTTTTACGGGAGGAAAGACGACAAACCTTACGTCCCAGAAACACGAATCCCAACTCCAATCTAAAAAGAGGAGAAACACCAAATGAAAAGAAAGAAGGAGATGCAGGCGCCAGAATAAAAACAAACAACAAATCGAACAACAGGGGGTGGAGGCGCAAATAACACAAGAACCCCGAAGCGCCAACACCATTATCATCCTCTCTGAAATGGTATTAGACAAAGCTAAGCAACAACTACTGGCTTTAGGGCTCTCCTTCTGTCTGAGAAAAACTTCAATTACCCACAAACCAAAGCAGATATCTATATGTTTATTAGGAAGTTTAAGTTACAGAAATACCATCATCATAGGACAAAAAAATCTGGAACAATAGAAACACTTGGAGCTCCCAACAACGTGCAAAGCAACCTGGTGTCTTCTGATATGAATATGCTATGTGATTTACATCATCTCGAACAAAATCGTAGTCCAAATGAGCAGAGTTCTACTCAAAGAACTATGGAAAAGGAAGCAATTGCGATCAATGCCATTCCTATTACAGGCTTCAAACCCAAATCCAAATTCATACCCATAATGCCAAAAGACTCTGTGGATATATTTCATGAGATCATTACATCAGAGGTTAAGAAACTGAATTTTAGGATTGAAAGGGAAATGACAAATCAAAGAAAGAAACATAAATGGAAATACCATCAATTAATCAAGGAATTGCGGGATAATGACTCCATTGTTGTTCGTGGATCAGATAAGGGCGCAAATGTTGTAATCTGGCCTCTCAAATTATACCAGGAAGAGGCATCTCGCCAACTATCAGACCGGGATTGTTACAGGATAAGCAATTGCCAAGTAACCAAGACGGTACAAAATCAGCTGTATACTAAGCTGTTAGCATGGAAGAGCATGGGACTCTTAAGTCATGACAAATTCAAATCCTTAAAAAATGACTACCCTGTTTTACCAATCATGTATCTACTACCTAAGGTACACAAAGATATTGTATGCCCACCAGGACAACCTATTATTTCAGCCAAACAGGGCTTGTTGGAAAATGTATCTGTGTATATAAACTCTTTTTTTACAGGAGCATGTGAGAAGCCTCCCATCATTTGTTCAGGATACTACAGACTTTTTAAAACAAATACAGGAGTTTGTATGGGGCAATGATTTTTTGCTTATTGCATTAGATGTATCCAATCTATATACTTGAATCCGACATGAGGATGGCATAAGAGCTTTGAGCTACTATTTGGGCAATAGGCCCACTGAGTTTTATACACATAATAAGATGCTCATTGACCTAACAAGATTTTGTTTGGAAAACAACTATTTTATGTTCTAACAAAATGTATACCATCAAGTGAGAGGCGTAGCTATGGGGTCAAGTTTTTCCTCTAGCTACGCCTGCTTACACATGGGATGGTGAGGGAAAATGGTATTAACAATAGAATTTTCAGAATATCTTGCAAACAATATAGTGAAATGGGTCCGCTATATTGATGACCTCTTTGTAGTCTGGCATGGGGACAAAAACAGTGCAGAGGAGTTCATATCTAAACATCAATGATCTTAACTTACATTTCACTCACGACATCAGTGACGGGTCCATCACCTTCTTAGATGTGGAGGTGTTTGTTGCTAGCGGAAAGCAGGAAACTAGGTTACACCAGAAGCGACCGTCGGCAACACAATACTCCACTCATTGAATTTTCATCCGAAGCACACCATCGGCAGCATCCCGTATGGTGAGATGCTGCGGATTCGGAGAATTTGCAGTAGGGATGAGGACCTTGAAATTGTCCAACAGCAATGTAAGGATAGGTTTTGTGAGAGAGGATATGCCAATCATATTATTGATGATGCGATAAAACGCACCAGGGCTATATCTCGCACTGATTTACTAAAGAAACAGCCTAGTGACAGTAATAAGAAGCTTCAGGCCATCACCAACAATAAGGAGGGTAACAGCATCAATAGTCCAAGGCTAATTCTCACATTCAATAGACAAAAGTATAGTCTATACAGAATTTTAAAGAAATGCTGGCATCTTATTCAGAATTACCCCATTTTGGGTGAAAGTTTACCACGCTCACCCATGATTACATATAGAAGGGCCCCTAGCACCAGGGATTTGGTGGTTAATAACAGCCCAGGACTAAAATCTAAGAGAAGTTGGTTAACGAACCGCAAGGGTGTTTTTTAAGTGCCAAGCGTGCAAGGCCTGCAAATATGGAATTAATAAAACCTCATATATTTCTCCATTTAAAGACAGGTCATGTGTTATTGATAAATGGTTGACTTACAGGTCTGAGTATGCGGTCTGTGTGCTGGAGTGCTATTGTGGACTGCAGTATGTTGGCAGTACGAAACTGCAGATCCACAAGAGAGTGCTCCAGCACTTAAGGGCTATTATAAATTCTGATGAGTCCGATCCAGTTGCACGGCACTTTAAGGAGGCACACTCGAATGACCTGCAACAATTAAAATATTTTGTGATTGTGTTCCGTTTCCCAGACGTGGTGGGGATAGGGAGTCTATTCTCAGGCATCTGGAGACTAAGTATATCTTGGAACTGTATTGTAAAAGCCCAAATGGTTTGAACACGACCGAGGATTTATATACACGGCTCTAACAATTTCAGCATAGAATTGATTACTGCGCAATGATTATCATGAGTTTCTCATTATTCATACTTGTACATATGGGTGTTTTTAATGAATTCCATATTGTAACTTTACATCTTGTGGATGTGATGAATTCCCTTAGCTAATTGGGTCACCTTCTCCCATGTGTTGTTTCTGAGTTCCGGCTGCTTCGGAAGAGCTGGATCAGTCGTCCGAGGCAGGCCGAAATGATATATGTTTGGCACAGGGATCAATGTTTTTATTTAAATGTCTAATTGGGGATATTACACTTATGCGCTTTAGCACTAGGTTGCACAAAGGCACTTAGGGATCAAGTACAGCAGTTGTATTATTCAATTGTATAATTTGCACAGATGAATGCGTCATTTGCACAGTACAGAAGGTATTTAAACCAATAATGTATAACAAGTTGGCATGTTCGGTTGCGGACCTCAGCGTTATTTGCACAGTTCTATGCAGCATTTTCCCAAGTACTGATAGTATCTAGTACTGGTACCAGTGTGTCAATCTATTATGATGAACTACATATTTCGACAAAAAAATGTCCAGAAAGATCGATGTATTCTCTAAAAGGCCACCATTGGAAGAAACTATTGGGCGCCCTGGTGGATTAGTGCAAAAACAACAATTGATGGACAAATGCAGAACAATGTCATACATTCACCCCAGTACAGAGATCTGGGCCGAAATCCATCGTTTTTTGCTCACCATGCCATTCCAGTTTAAACCCAGCCATGATGCTCCGTCCATCACCACCCCCTTTTGTACCGCTGGTGGATTAGTGGCGTCTTTGTGTATTTTCGTCAGAAAATACAGGCATGGAATCTTCGGGTTGTCAGTTCTCAAAATTGTATATTCATCAATGTCTAATAGGTCTTGATGGTACCAATTGGATAGATGATCATGGAATTCCTTGATGTTTTTTTTGTATGTCTCCCAATTTATCAGTTCATAACAGTTTTCATCAGATAATTGCCTCATTGCCTCTGCTCCGTAATTTACCAAATCCATAATTCACGACATTGCCCCCCTTGTCGGAGGGCTTAATAATTATATTGGGATATTTTTCTAGGTCATTGATGGCTTGTCTTTGTTGTTTGGAAAGATTGTCTCGTTTTTGCTTCATTATGTCACCACACATTTTTTTCAATTCGATTATCATGGCTGTACTATATGCTCCAATGTTATCGAACGGAGCATTGGGATCAAATTTGAACTTCATTTTTAATCCACTGTGGCTACTCTGATTGATGGTGATTCTGCAGGCTCCTAGTGTTTGAGAAATATGCTCTGCCTGACTTTGTTGGTTGTTCACCTCCAGCTCATACATGTCTCTTAATAAATCAACGTCATGGCTCTGTAAATTCACATCATCCCGATGTTGTTGGGGGCCGTCGCCACTCTGTTTGATCCAATCCTCATTTTAAATAATTTCATCAGTTTTAACTTGTGAATAAACAGGAATAGATCAATACGGGTGTCCATGTAGTTAAAATCATTAGTGGGACAGAAAGACAGGCCTAGTTGTAATACCGATATCTCCTCTGCGCTCATGTTTCTTCACGATAAGTTTATTACTGATTTGTTTGATGTAGAATGTTCACTATTGGATACGATATTCCTTGATCTTCCTCTTCTGTTTTTGTTCAGTCTTCGTCTTTTCTTGTCCCTTGACCTCTTCCTCTTTTTGCACCTTTTCCTCTGCCCCTTGTGGGTGGTTTGTCTGACTGGTTCTGGTCTTTTTTCTGCTTCAGTATTTGAAATTCGTGGAGGAATGTCAAGGGACGGATACCTAAAGGGCCTACTGCGTTGCGATCTTCCGGGTCTGTGCTGAGGTCCGAGCTGGAGCCAAGTGATAGTGCCTCACCTTGATGAATATTGTAGGAGGCTTTGAAATTCCGCTGGGCCCAATCAAATTGTTTCGTGTATGTGAGAATGCGTCCCTCAGCGTAGTCCTTCTTATCTCTGATAAATTTGCGCTGTCTGTTTGTTTTTATTGCATCCTCATATTCCTTAAGTTTGCTTGGTAATGTTCTCAAAAATTCTACTACCACTTTATCTGTTTGGTTTTTGAAGTTCGGCTCTTAGCACACTCAGTTCCTTCCTTGTGGACATCAGGTCGATTTGCGCATACTTGATCAGCATTTCAAGCATACCCTTGCAAGTTTTCGACATGAAAGCTGCCCATTCTGTAAGAAGGTCTTGATTTGGATTTTCACATGTGATATTTTCATATGTGATATTTCATATGTGGCTTTTCATATGTGATATTTTCATATCAATATTCTGAGGCTTCGGGGCACTCTACTCACTTTCACGTAGTCTGTTAGGGAAGCCACTTCACACCATTTGTTAATTTTTCCAATAGAGCAAGCTTCTTTTTCACTGTTGAGTCTGCTCCACTTGTACCAACTGCAGTTGGCGGTCCGCTATTATTCAGGTCTTGGTCCTCATTAAACAATGAAATGGCAACTGCTCTTCTTTCACTCTCCCATTCAGACATCTCTTGTTAACGATCTTCTGATGCACACAGTCGTATCCAGACCGCGACTGTTATGCCTGTTCCCCAAATATTGATCGGATTCGAGTGTGGGCAGAGGCGGAGTTTTTTAGGCAAACAAGGGAAATGGAAGAGATACGCGATCAAAGTCCTCCGACATAGACCCCCCACCTCCACATTAACCCCCGTTTTGCCGTGGCAACCGCTTACCCGATTCTTCACTCTTATCTCAAGTCACTCAAGGGGAACGGCAGGAATCACTGCACAATCGGTATGAGTTCACAATTGCTGCACTTCGTGGTTCCCAGCCTCCGACGTCGGTGCCTGCAGACGGCGGCAGCAGCCGTATGACATATAAGGATTTCCGTATTTTGCTCAATTGACCACAATAATGGGATGCGGCACACCAGAAGAAAGCACAAAGTTTTCATTGTGCACAAATCAAAGGGCGACGTGTTTCGGCGTGAAGCCTTTGTCAAGCAATTTCCTGTAAGGCAACCGCCCATAGAAATACATCCAACGGTATGGCGACATAGAAAACATACTTATAATACGTACAACTCTGCAATTGCGGTCTAGTCGCATGAGTGCTAAACATCAATATTTAAACAAATAATACATAAATGATTAATACACTGATTGATAAAATTCATATATCCAAATGGCAAATTCATGATAGTTTAGCAGTTCCAAATGGCGCAATGTGAATATGTGCAAATGCGCATGCTCAATTGTCAGCTTTGTCTTCGGAATCGCAGAGAAAAATATATGTTTTTATGATACAGTTTTTCAATCTCATGTTTCAAAAAAATACAATTTTTGACATATCCTGACATTTTATTCGTTATAAATCCGCCAACCGAAACAAGTCCCAGTGAAAGCAACACAAATCATATAACCGGCAATTGTTCTCCAATAATGAACAATAAAGTTATGACCGACACCTTGTTGCCATAACATACTGATTTTAGATATGTAAGGGCAAATTCTTAAAATCCCATTTAACTTGAGGCAAGTGCCAATGGATGGGTGCTTATTGACAACCCGCATCCAAACGCGATGTTTGTTGCCATGGCAGCAAAGTGATGTGTAGCTAAACAATAAAACGTTGTGCTTTCTTCTGGTGTGCCGCATCCCATTATTGTGGTCAATTGAGTAAAGTACGGAAATCCATATATATATATATATATATATATATATGTATATATATATATATTCACTTAAAAAACCATAGGTTTCACACATGTTATAGTTAGCTGTACATTTCACTCGTAAAAAACCAATGAAATTCCACGTTATAGTTAGATCAGGTAACTATAACTTGCGTGCCCACAATAAACTGTTGATGACGTCACATATTACATCACTCATGACATGGTCAGTGACATCACTCATCACATCAATGATGACATCTGAAATGACACATTGTGGATTGCGGTCGCGCAAGTTATAGTTACCTGATCTAACTATAACGTGGAATTTCATTGGTTTTTTACGAGTGAAATGTACAGCTAACTATAACATGTGTGAAACCTATGGTTTTTTAAGTGAATTTGCAAGGTTTTTTAAATGCTAATTCCTAACTATAACGTGTGTGAAACCTATGGTTTTTTCAGTGAATTTGTACGGTTTTTTAAATGCTAAGTTATGTATTTATTTTTAATTTTTTTTTCTGATTTTTCACCGTGCGCACACCCTGCGCGCATAGTGCGCTTGGCGCACCGTGCGCGCGCTGTGGGCACTCGGTGCGCTTCGCGCACCGAGCGTCCACGTTGCGCAGTTCATACCGTGCGTGCCTCGCCTTTTTTTACACTGTAACAATTTTTTTTTCTCCCTTGCGGGTCCTTCAATTTATTTAATAAATGTGATTGTTATTTCGTTTTTTTTTTTTGTTTTTTTTGCCGTGCGCGTACGGTAAGCTTACCGTACGCGCACTCCGCGATTTTTTTTTTAAATTATTAAATGTATTTTTCGTACTTTTTGGTCCTTCGTGGACCCCCTGACAAACGCTAGGGGGTCTGCAACTCTCTTCGTTGCCCCCTTTTCACGTTATCCACCTTTGTTTTTCAGTGCGAGAGACAGAAAATGGCGGCCGACACTTTCTGATTTCGACCGATTCGAATGTTTACAGTCATGTAACCACCAATCAGAATTGAGCTTGCGCACGGCACCGTACGCGTATGGTAAGCTTACCGTAAGCGCACGGAGCGCGCTTACAGATATATATATTGATTTAAATGCTATTTTCTCAGGACCTACTGAACAGATTTACACCAGACCTGCAAAAGGCACATCTCTGACCTGAGGACTACCTCTCTGCCAAATTTCAAGTAATTCTGTTCAGCCGTTCGGGCTGTAGCTCGGACTAAAGGTCCTATGAGAAAATGCATGGGGAAAACGTGTTTTGGGACCCCCCTTTTTTCTCAGCCCCCGCTTGACGAATCCCCCCGAGACTTTCAGGGTAGGAGCGGAGCAGAGCGCCCCACCTATTTTGAAAATTTCGCGAGGATTCGTCAACCGGCGCCAAAGTTATTCCAAATAGAATGTTGCGGATTTCCTATGGAAACACGGTCCTAACTATAACTATCTACTGGCGACCGCCAGTAGATAATGTATATATATATATATATATATATATATATATATATATATATATATATATATAAATATATATATCTATACATCGGTGCTGAAAACACCGAAAATCGCCTTTTCCCCGCCTCTGTCGATGGCGGTCCGTGGCGAGGAAGCGAACCTCTACAAATGCACCACAGCTGAATGTTTTCCGGATACGAAAGTAACAGCAACCACGGACTCTTCAGGCTTTTTCAAATGCACAAATTTATTTTGCAAAAATGGCCCACTCTACGCGTTTCGGGACTTGCTCCCTTGTTCGCGAGTGCAGTGGTTACAATAAAGTGTTGTTTAAATAAACAAACGTGATCGTGTGAAGAATACAACGACAGAGAAAACAGACTTCATACTTAGGAGTTGCTTCACTCCATAAACAATGCAAGTCGGCGAATCCCGCCATCTTTCAAATGGTATTGATCTATTCATCGGAAAGCTTAAAGAATTATACCAGTGTGTATTTGAACATAATTAAATGCATGATAAGGAACAAAACGTAACGCGTTTGTAATGTGCAGTGAATCAAAAACTCAGATGTTGTACACCAATCTATGAAAACGTCTCTTTGTTTTTCACGCAATATCATTTTACTGCTTCTTCACTGAATCATGAAGTCATGATGGCCAAGTTTGCGTTTGACATTCAATTAAACCCTTCCATACACAGAAAATATCGTCAATATAACGTACCCAAAGTGCTACTCTGTCTCTGAAGAAATCCAATTTCCTCACTATCAGTTCCTGATAGATGTCTCAAGAGATCAGTTGTGTCTTTCAGATATGAGTTTAAATTGAGCACAAAAAGCATTAAAAAGTGATCAATGTAGTTAGCTACAGGTTCTAACAATGACCCCTTTGCGGACACTATTGGTCTGCCTGGTGGTTTTAATGGATTTTTGTGCACTTTGGGTAGGAAATATATTGTCGCTGTGATTGGATGTTCAGTGACTAAGAATTTCCTCTCATCCTCATCAATCAGATTTAGTTGTTGCCATTTGAGAATTTCTTTGTCCAAATTTTCCTTGAATATCTTTGTTGGGTTCTTATCCAATTTATTGTAATATTCCTTGTTTTTTAATTGCAGATGTGCTTCTGCTACATAATCTCGAGTATTTTGGATGACAATGTTTCCACCCTTATATCGGGGATATAAGAAAGGCATCATCCAAAAATGTTGGAAACGTGCCAATGATAAGAAAAGACAGAATATCCTGGATGCAAATTACAAAGGAAGTAAAGATCCATCCACTAACCAATCGACCCCTATAGTGAGATTAATCTTGGATCATTCGAAAGAATCGAAACAAATAGGGGATATTCTACGGAAAAACTGGAAGATTTTACAACTAGATCCAGTTGTAAGAGAAATCATGGGGAAACACCCTAATAGCACGTTTCGTCGAGCAAAGAATTTGAGAGACAAACTAGTACATAGCCACCATCAGGACCACACAAAAAAGAAGGGAACACAATGGTTAACAACTAAGGGCTTCAAAAAGTGTCACACATGTAAAGTTTGCCCAATTGCTAGAAATATGACGGAAGTTTCACTTCCAGACAATAAAAAATGGCAAATATAAGAACTCATTACATGTAAAAGTCAGTTCGTAGTATATGTGATCGAATGTCCATGTTCATTGAAATACATTGGAAGCACCAAGTGCGAATTGAAAAAAAGAATGGTGTGAGTTGAGAATAAGTAAAAGCAACACACATATCGAAACTGCCACACTATTAACAAATCAAATCTTTTTTAATCATGGCCTGTTTTTTCAATTGAGTTGTAATAACCAATCTTTAATTTAAAAAATTTGTGAAGAAATTGTGTTATATTGGCCCTAATAAACACAGCTAGATCAGCCCACCGAAGGGCTATAAAATAAATTAACAACTAGTGAAACGGCACTAACACTAGGTGGCCAGTTACAATGGAAGGATGTAATAATGGAAATCGGAGCTCCGACCCACTCCTTTATGGAGGGGATTAACCGACTTTTAGACCTCAAATAGTCAAACAATCGGTGCAATTCAAAATATAAGCAGAACCAAGTAATGCGGGCTCGTTTAAATGCAGATTATAAATCCTTAACAAAACACTTAAATATGCATAAACGCGGCTACTAATAGGAATATACACGGATATAAGACGAGGAGGGACCTCTCGCTTCTTAGTGTTAGCGTTTTCTGAATGTTGACAAATAATGGGGTCAAGACAAATGCTTTGAGGTTACGTATTCATGTCCCATAAAAAATATAAAACATAAAAAATGAATTAGGAAAGAAAAATAACAACTGCAAGTAGATATCAAAATGTAGTTCTTTGGCTGTGGCAGTTTTGATGTGTGAACTACAAGGACCACAAGTCCATAGGAAACAGAATGTGACATCATTGATCATATGTTTGAGCATAGTTTGTTTTTATTGGGTGATTTGAATGTAGCAAACTAACCGTGACCAAGCTATCGGCTGATAGCGAAACGCGTTGGTAGTCCCTTGTTTTGGATGCTAATGGCTGAATAAAGAAAAATTGTGATACAAAAAAGACAGAATCTGTGAGTGCGTTCCAATTTATTTCCAAGGAGGGAATTGATGACGGAGATATATATATATATATATATATATATATATATATATATATATATATATACATATATATTTTATCTACTGGCGGTCGCCAGTAGATGGTTATAGTTAGGACCTAGTTTCCATAGGAAAAGCGTTTTTTGTTTTCCCAATAACTTTGGCGCCGGATGACGAATCTTTGCGAAGTTTTCGAAACTCTTGGGGCGCTCCGGTCGGCTTCTGTCTTGAGAGTTTCGGGGTGATTCATCAAGCGGGGGCCGAGAAAAAAGGGGGGTCCCAAAACGTGTTTTCTCCATGTTCATTTCCATAGGAAACTTTAGACAAGGCTACAGCTCGAACTGTTGAACGGAATTACACCAAATTTGGTTCAGAAAGAGATCTTTTTGTTAAATGGTGTAAATACGTTCAGTTGTTCCTGAGAGATTAAAAAAAAAGAGGTCGGAAAATCAATTTCCCATAGGAAACTTTAGACACGCCTACAGCTCGAACTGCTGATCGGAATTTCACCAAATTTGGCAAAAAGGTAGCTCTTGGTTCAGAAAGAGACCTTTTTTTAAAATGGTGTAAATCCGTTCAGTAGTTGCTGAGATAATAAAAAAATAAAGTTTCGATATCTAGAGGCGCGGTGGATCCGCGGACCCTCCCAACCACAAGCTTTATTCTACTTGGCTGTCAACACTCCAAACCAGGAAGTGTTGGCAGCCAAGATATAAACAAACGTGATAAACAAGAAAAGGGGGCAGGGTAGAAACACCCTGACCCCCTAGGCCTGCTCAGGGGGTCCCACAAGGACACACAGGGCCAAAAAAAGCATTTTTTTTTTTTTAAACGGCAAAATCCGCGAATCCCGCTGGGAAACTTAAAAAAACGAAGCGCGGGCTCCCGCACTGCATTATTATTTAGCCCCCGGGTGGGCCAAGTCCCGTGGGCATGGTGAAATGTAATTGCGGGGGCCCAGGGGGACCCTCGCAGCCCAGGCAACCGCCACCCCCGGGCCTTTTTATTTATGTTTTGGGGCCTTCAAGGCCCCCCCAAGCCCCGGGGACCGCCACCCCTAGGGCTTGTTTAAAAATAATAATAATAAACCTGTGTGGGGGGGCTCGAGCCCCCTCACAAATGCACCAGGGACCGCCACCTCCCCGGAGCACTATAATGCAAATTTGGGGGTCCGTTACGGACCCCTGAGCCCTGAGGACCACCACCTCCCCAGGGCTGTGCATTGGATGGGAGGGGGGCCGCGTGGCCTCCTCCTGCAGCCTCTAATGGCCCTGGGGACCGCCACCCCCCAGGGCCGGCTCCTACAGTGTCCCGGGGGGCCCACCCCTGGGACACTGTTGTTTGCTACGGCAGGGCGGGAGCCGCCATAGCAAACTGTAGTTGGATTTTGGAGGAGAGAGCAGGAAACCTGCTCTCTCTTCCAAAATCCAAATCAGATTGCATTACCACACGGGGAGCTGCGTGTCAGTAGCTCCCCGTGTGGAAAAGCAATGCCGGGTCCCGCAGGAGGCGGGGAGCCGGCTGGGACCATGGGGGCATTGGGGCTCCACCCACGGTCCCCAACGAGAGGCCAGGCCCCGGGGGATGGGTTCCCCAGAGCAAGAGTGGCCCGGAAGGGGGGCCACGCGGCCCCCTCCCCATGATAAAAATTCAAAACATTTTTTTTTAAATCACGCAATGGCCTGCCCCGGGGGATGGGGTCCCCGGGGTCGTATATGGCCTTGGGAGGGGGGCCATGCGGCCCCCTTCAATTTAAAAAAAACCAAAACAATTAGGGTTCAGGCCCTGGGGGACGGGGTCCCGAGGGCCCATAAAATAGGAAAGGAAGGGGAGCCACACAGCTCCCCTGATTAAAAAAATAAAATTAAAAAAAGGACTGGCATCGCCGAGGCCCCGCCCCCTCCCAACAACACTCTGCAAACGCGCCATGTCGTGCGTTTTAAGTTGGGGAATTAATTCCCCTTCAATACTGGGGGTCCCTGAGGGCCAACTAGCCCACCAGGTACCTCCAGTAAGCGGCACAGGGCTGCGTTGCAGAGAGGTGGTCCAGGCCATGCCCCTTTTTACACCTCTCAGCAACACAGCTCTGTGGCACTTACTGGAGGTACCTGGTGGGCTAGTTGGACCCCAAGGACCCTCAGGATTCAAGGGGACTTTATCCCCAACTTAAAACGCCCCACAGGGCGCGTTTCCACAGTGGTGAAGGGAGGGGGCAGGGCCTGAGGTGACATGTGTGCAAACACGCCCTGTGGAGCGTTTTAAGTTGGGCAAATAATTACCCTTCAATCCTGAGGGCACCTGGGGGCCAACTAGCCCACCAGGTACCTCCAGTAAGTGCCACAGGCCTGTGCTGCAGAAAGGTGGTCCAGGCCACGCCCCTTTTTACACCTCTCTGCAACGCAGCCCTGTGGCACTTACTGGATGTACCTGGTGGGCTAGTTGGACCCCCAGGGACCCTCAGGATTCAAGGGGACTTAATCCCCCAACTTAAAACGCGCCACAGGGCGCATTTGCACAGTAGTGAAGGGAGGGGGCGGGCTTGAGGTGACATGTATGCAAACACACCCTGTGGCGCGTTTTAAGGTGGGGAATTAATTCCTCTTCAATCCTGAGGGTCCCTGGGGGCCAACTAGCCCACCATGTACCTCCAGTAAGCTCCACTGCGCTGCGCTGCAGAGAGGTGGTCCAGGCCATGCCCCTTTTTACACCTCTCTGCAATGCAGCTCTGTGGAGCTTACTGGAGGTACCTGGTGGGCAAGTTGGACCCCAGGGACCCTGAGGATTCAAGGGGACTTAATCCCCCAATTTACAACGTGCCAGAGGGCGCGTTTGCAGAGTGGTGGAGAAAGGGGACATGGCCTTTGTCTACCTCTCACCAATCCCACTGCGTGGGGCTTACTGAAGGTAAAAGGTTGGCTAGTTGGCCCCTAAAGGACCCCCAGCAATGAAGGGGACTTCAATCCCCATCCAAGAGCGCGCCAGGGAGCGCGTTTGTAGAGTGGTGGGCAAAGTGGGCGTGGCCTGTTACGAGTACTTACCAGTGCTGCTGTGTGGGACTGACTGGAGGTAATAGTTTGGGAAGTTGGCCCCCAAGGATGTCCCTGGGGGCCAACTACCCCTCATGTTACCTCCAGTAAGTCCCACACAGTGGGATTGCTAAAACGTCTTCGGAGGCCATGACCCCCTTTCTCTAGCACTCTGCAAACGTGCCTCGTGGCAGACTACGGGATGTGGGATTAAGTCCAATTTAGTCCTGAGGGAGTTTGGGGGCCGAGAATCCCTCCTGGTACCTCCTGTAAGTCCTACGCAGCAGAATTCCTGAGCGTTGGTTGGATGCCCAGCACCCTTTCTCCACCACTCTGCAAACACGACTACTAGTTAATGTACCATATTTCTGCACCTCTGACTTAGAGGTAGTTTTAATCCCCCTGCCCTATTATGTACTAGGGCCTTACAGAGGAGGTCATGCTAATCACAGGGGTACTCCAACGCATAGCGTTCCCTAGTGTATGTAGGTGTTTTCACTGTTTTTTATGTGTCTTTTAGCATAGCACTGGCTCTAGGCCTGGTTAGTCAGAGTCAGTTACCCCGAGTACCTGTCTGAAAAAGTTGTGGGCACAGGATGATTTTGCAACAAGGCCTCTTTCTGCTCCTCTGTTGGTTCTTTCTGCACATGTCTTGCTTCTTCCTGCACTTTTCTTCCTCTTTGTGGACTTCTGTTGCTTCTTTCTGCATTTCTTTTGCTTCTTTCTGTGCGTTTTTTCTTCTTTCTTCACATGTCCTACCTCTGTAGGCATAGTTAGAAACTAACATGTAAAAAACCTTTGAAATTCACTTTAACAAAACATAGGTTTCAGGCACGTTATAGTTAGAAATTAGCATTTAAAAACCTTTGAAATTCACTGAAAAAAACATAGGTTTCAGGCATGTTATAGTTAGAAATTAGCATTTAAAAAACCTTAGAAATTCCCTGAAAAAACCATAGGTTTTAGGGAAAGTTATAGTTAGTTGGACATTTCACTCGTACAAAACCATAGAAATTCCCCCAACTCGTGCCCCCGCAATGCACTGCTGATGACGTCACACATTACATCACTCATGACATGGTCAGCGACATCACTGATGACATCTCAAATGACATCACTGATGACATCATCCATGTGATAATTTGATGCATCTTCTCACACCCTAATATAACCTTTGATACACTCACTCTAAATTACAGACTGCATTCTCAAAACCATAGACACTCCAACACCAATACCTAAATACCCACTCACTGAGTCTGAGGTTTACACACACATCCACTCACTCACCCGTACAGTCACTTATACTTATGGTCACTCAGTACAGGACTATCATATGCACCCATACACCTATATAGACACTCACACACCGCCACTCATCCAAAGAGGTACTCACACATCTAGTCTGTCATGCAAATATTTAATCACACTGCCATTTACTCACCTATACAGTTATACACACACCAGCTCACTTACTCATACAAATACTAGCACATTCTTACGCTCTTATACAATCACTGATACAAGTACACACTTATCCATACAGCCACTCTCACAATCACACACTCTCACTTATAGCCATTTATATACTCCAACACACATATATACTGCCTTTCACATATGTAGTTACTCACACATGTACCAATGGGATATACATTCACTCACTAACACCCCCATACACACTCTCACCCACCCATACAGTCCAGCACAGATGCACTCTTGAAACTATGCACCCAGTGAATGACCCACTCACACATCTATGCACAGTCACACACACTCCACCCACACAAACACTCAGGCACCCATACAGATACTCAGACAACCAATCAATAGCCCATATAGACACTCATGTAGCTATTCACAAACCCATGCAGCCGCTTACACACCAACAGACAGACGGATACAGACATTCACACAGTTTAATCACTAACCCATGCATTCAGTAAGATACGTTTAATCACTCACTTATAGAGTCTGTCACGCACCTAGTAAATCATCCATTCAGAGACTTACACACCCACTCATTCTTCAATATGCCTTTCCCTATATATATTAAGTTTTTTTCAGTGAATTTCTAAGGTTTTTTAAATGCAAATTTCTAACTATAACGTGCCTGAAACCTATGGTCTTTTTAGTATATATATATATATATATATATATATATATATATATATATATATATATATATATATATATATACATATACATATATTATATTATCTACTGGCGGTCGCCAGTAGATAGTTATAGTTACAACCTAGTTTCCATAGGAAATCTCAAAATTCTATTTTGAATAACTTTGGCGCCGGTTGACGAATCCTCGCGAAATTTTCAAAACTAATGGGGCGCTCCGTTCAGCTCTTACCCTAAAAGTCTCGGGGTGATTCGTCAAGCAGGGGCCGAGAAAAAAGGGGGGTCCCAAAATGCGTTTTCCCCATGCATTTTTCCATAGGACCTTTAGACACAGCTACAGCCCGAACGGCTGAACAGAATTACTTGAAATTTGGCAGAGAGGTAGCCATAAGGTCAAGGAAGTGCGTTTTGCAGGTCTGGTGTAAATCTGCTCAGTATTTCCTGAGAAAATAGCATTTAAAAGCATATATATATGTGGGCGGAGCCTAACCACACATCTCATCCTGAGATCTGATTGGCTGTCAGCACTTCATCCAAGAAGTGTTGGCAGCCATCTTGGGACCAATATACATGATAGCACCTCATTAAAAAGCATTGCAGTTAATAAAAGGTTTTAAGACTTTAGTTACATTATAAATCATTTGTTGATGGTACCATACTCATTTTAGGAATTGTGGTATGTTCTGAGGTGATTTCACCATGTGAAAAAGCCTTCTGCTGGGATATCATGATTGAGAGAAAAATATTTTCTCATGCTTTTACCACAGAGGTTTGGAAGGTGATCTATAAGCTAAACTGAGAGCTTACTTTCTGTAAATTCACATTACCTTTCTCAGTCATGTGAGAATGAAGTCTGACATTCTCAGTAAAACATGTACAGCCAACAAGGGCAGAGACTGTCAGTTGATTCCTTTGTGTTCTCCTGCAGCTTCCCAGAGTGTTCCAAAGAACTACTAGAGCGCTAACAGTCCTACTTATGATAAACGTATGGCACACCTGAAGCCATCTTGCTTGGATTAAAGTGGTAACTCTTAAAACATTTAATTTCAAAAGGAACAAAATGAGGGGGTTCATTTTTCCATAAAAAGTATGATTAGTGCTGCAGAAAGAAAAATTAGGGCACATTTTGAGTGACTTCTCAAATCCTCTTCTATTTCATTAAAAAATTCTGACATGCAGACTGAAACATGCACTTTCAATACCAGCAGCAGTTTTCCCTGGTGAGCAGTAGCTTTACTACAGTGATCTAATGAGCAAAAAGAGTGCTAACATTCTGAATTTATGGCAAATGTGTGACACATCTGAATGCCTTCTTGATGGAATCAAAGTAAAAAACTGAAAGTATTTCCTACTGAGGAGACTGCAGTAAATGAGGAAATTAGGAAACTTCATAACAAATAAGTCTCCCAAGATGGCCACCAGAGACAAAAGAGCCCAAATGTAGCCCAAATATCACCCAGATGTAGCCCAAGTATAGCCCAATGACAGAATGTCCCAGAATGTTCTTAAAAACAACTAGAGCGCTTACTGTCTTCATTATGACAAAAGTATGGCACACCTGAAGCCATCTTGATTGGAATAAACCGGTAACACTTAAAACATTTAATTTAAAAAGGAACACCAATGAGGGGGTTCATTTTGCCATAGAAATTATGATTAATGCTGAAGAAAGAAAATGAGGGCACATTTTGAGTGACTTCTCAAATCCTCTTCGATTTCATTAAAAAATTCTGACATGCAGACTGAAACATGCACTTTTAATACCAGGAGCAGACTTCAATGGTGAACAGTAGTTTTACTACAGTGATCTAATGAGCAACTAGAGTGCTAACATTCAGAATGTATGGCAAATGTGTGACATATCTGAATACCTTCATGATGGAATCAAAGCAAAAAACTGAAAGCATTTCCTACTGAGGAGACTGCAGTACATGAGGAAATTAGGAAACTTCATAACAAATAAATCTCCCAAGATGGCCACCGGAGACAAAAGAGCCCAAATGTAGCCCAAAATCACCCAGATGTAGCCCAAATATAGCCCAATGACAGAAGTGTGCAAAACACTTATTATTTTGTGTTTTTGCATTGTTATATAGTGCAGACTTGTCAGGTATTGGAGTGCTTTACATGAGCATTGGTTACATCACACAAGAACAAATTCATTTTGGTTGTAGACATGGGGAGACTAAGTGATTTGACCAGAATCACAGAATGTCGAGCTGAAGCAGAAACTTCAACCTGGTTCCCCAGTTGCAAAGTCTGCAGTTCTGGAAGTAACACCACATCCTCTTCCCTAAGTGCAACATTTAATCAAGTGGTCAACTGGATAAAAAACCATAAAGATAACAAATAATTTAAAAGTGCTTTGTCGCTATTTGAAAACTCAGAAAATATGTCCTTATTTTTATCTTTTAGAGCACTAACCATAATTTTGATGCCAATAAGACCCTCTCATATATGTAATTTCTAAAGGAAATGCTCTAGGTATTACAGTTTTGATTACATCAAGATGATGTCATGCGTTCCACACTTTTGTAATAAATATAGAATGTTAGCAATCTAGTTGTTCATTAGGATACTGTTGAGAGGCAGAGGCCAGGGGCACGGACTCTGAAAATTGAAGGCAGGTAGGAGGGTGCAAAGGCAACAATTTAACCACACTGAGCAGGCAGGAAGGGCCGTGGAAGCACAACAGACTATGGAGGGCAGTGGAAAGGGGGGCAGGGGCAACAAACCAACAACACAGGACTTGCAAGAGAGGCTGTGGCAATGTAATAGACCATTGTGGGCAGAAGGAAGAGGCAATGGTAGTACAACCATACATGCCAACAGACCCGATTCAGCCAGGAAACGTCCAATGTTTTTAAGCTCAAATGGGCTTTATTTGATCTGTCTCCTGTCTACAATCTCCTCTTTTTCAATGTAACTCAAAGGGGAAAATCAATACCCCAGTTTTTTTCAAAATCTCCCTCTTACCAAGTTCAAAATGTTCGCAAGTATGGTACATTGGATCATGGAAGGAAATGGGATAGGGACATGGACTTGGATAACAGAGGACAGGAGGGACATGGAGAGGTGCACCAAACTGACCCTGCAGGGCAGGCATCAGGGTTTGCAGCAGCACAATACACCACACAGGGCATGCAGGACGGTAGTGCAGCACAACAATCCATAGAAAGCAAGAGGGAGGGGACAGGACCATGCACATGGACAACAGAGAACAGAGGGGCAAGAGGCAATGGTAGCTAGCTGACCATAATGGACAGACAGGAGAGAAAGCTGCAGCATAACAGACCATAAAGGGCAGGAGGGACGGATCAGGGGCATTACAATGGAACAAACAAGCCAGGAGGGAGGGAGTAGGGGTCTGCACATGTAAAAAGAGGGCTGGGGGCAAGGGGGCAAGGCAGGAGCAGCAAGATAGCCATGGAGGTCAGGCAGGATGGGCACTAGAAGCAAGACACACCATGAAGAGCAACAGTGAGACTGTGATGGCATACACACAGACCATGGAGGGAAGGTGGGAGGGGGTCAGGGGCAGCTAACTGACCACACAGGGAAGGTGGGAGGGGCCATGGCAGCACAGAAGACCATGCATGGCAAGTGGGAGGGTTAGTGGCAGCACAATGGCTATGATGGGCAAGAAGGAGGGTGCAGGGGCATGCACAAAGGACGATGGAGGATAGAAGGGAGGGTCAGGACCTGTGCACAGACAAAGTTCAGGGGAAGGGGCCTCACAACAGACCACACGGGGCAGGCAGGAGCAGCAGTTGCAGCACAACAGACCAGGGAGGGCAGAAGGGTGTGGCAGTACAATGGACCATGTAGGACAGGAGGAAGAGGATAGGGGCATGGCATGTGGACAGGCAGGGTGGAGGTGGCAGGGACAGGTTACAGTCATCTGACAATGCTAGGCAGGTGGGAGGGGAGTGGCAGCTCAACAGAACACTCAGAGTAGATAGGAGTGGCAGGTCCATGGGACATGATGGGCAAAAAGGATGGAGCAGGGGCATGCACAAAGACATCGGAGGGCAGGGGGAAGGAGAATAGGGGCAGCAAGCTAAGCACAGAGTTTAAGCAGGAGGTCAATGATGGGGCATAGAATTGGGCAATGGAGGGCAGGAGGAGTGGACTGGTACATCATACTAAATTGAGGGCAGTGGCAGCACATCAGACCATGCATGGCAGGAGGGAGGAGGCTAGTCCATGGATTCACACAACAGAGGATAGGGAGGAGGGGGATGGGGCAGCAAGCTAACTGTTCAGAGAAGGCGGGTATTTTTTTTTTTTTTTTGAAACCGTTTATTGCAATCTCAAGTATATACAAGTATGGGCCTACAACCTTCCGGCCGGCCGCTACAGTGACAGGAGCACCTGACAAACTTACAAAAGGGCACTTGGCGTTACAGAGAAGCAAATCAGGAGACATCAACGACGTAAGCCACATGACTCTAAGCCCACAATACGGTTTCATTTTATACACACGCAACAACATAAAAAAAAAATAAAAAAAAACACACCCGCAAGGCAACCCGCAATCGAAGGTAACCACACGTGCTCCTCGAATAAGGGACCCCGACCATCCACAGGAATCTGAAGAGGGGGAAGGGAAACAAGTCCAGGACTGGGGGAACTCTGTGCCCGGGGCTGGGGGAGGGGGTCAACTAGGGGGACGGAGCCGGTGAGGCAGCAGGCAGCAGTGGTGGCTCGCAAATACCCCCGCGGTAGGCGTTCCGGGGGCCCCATATTTTCACCCACGCCCCAGGCTTGCCCCTCGCCACATACACCACCTTTTCTCGGAACATGCACCAATCCATATGTTCTTTCCAGGCCGACACCGCCGGGGGCCGCTGGGATCCCCACAGTTGAGCGATGTCACGCTTAGCTATCATATATCCCAGAGTCACCCATCGCGTCTGCGGAACCGAGTAATCAGTTGGTTCCCACACATTCAGCAAGCATCTCCTCGCTTCAGGCAACAGTGCGACATGCGTAACCAGACGCAGGACCTCATGCACACCACGCCATAATCGCTCCACCTTCGGGCATTCCCACAAAATATGCAAAAAAGTCGCCAAAGCACCACACCCACGCTTACACAACCCATCCTCAGCATAACCCATACGCAGAAGCCTTGGCCCCGTCATGTAAACCCGGTGGAGTACCTTAAGCTGGACGAAGCGAAGGCGAGCCGGTATGGCCACCTCCTTCGGAGAGGCCACCGCGGAAATCCAGTCTTCGTCGTCCAACTCCAGCCCGTCGGCAACCCAAGCCTCACGGAGGCCGGTCAGCAGGCCCGAGCGGTCATTAATCAATTTTTTGTAAATGAGGGAGATCGTGCTATCCGGAACGTGGCCATCCAGCACTCTATCCTCCAGGGGGGAAGACTCCGGGATGGAGGCGGCGTCTGGGAAGACGGAGCCCAGCGCATGACGGACCTGCAAGTACCGAAAGTATTCACTGCCCTGCAGCTGAAACTCCGTCTGCAGCGTCTCGAATGTTTTAAATCCCCCTCTCGTCCAGAGGTCCCCCACTTTACTGATGCCAATCGTGTCCCACTTCTCGAAGCCCTTCGAGGTCCACAAGGAGCCCAACTGCTGAGGCGCATACAACGGCGACGCCCGGGTCAAACGGTCCTTCCACCCCATAGCTGCATTGGCCGCGTGCCACACCCGCACCATGACACGCGTGGGCCCCGTCAAGCGGGGATCCGGCGCGCCAGAGTAGAGTGCTCGATTGTAGTCGCCACCGGGCAGGAGCATCTTGTCCATTTCAAATGCCGGGTTCAAGGCGGGCCCATAGAGGCCGTGATTAATTGCAGCTAGCTGGGAGGCCCAGTAATACCGCTTAATGTCCGGGAGGGCAATCCCCCCGTCATACCACGGGAGCGTCAACTTCGCCAGGGCTATACGCGGCCTCCCATCCCAGAACAGGCGGCGCTGTAGACTCTCCACCTCACGGAAGTAGCGCGCCGGGACTAGGTCCATAGTGTTCTGGAGAGCGTACAGGAAGCGCGGCAACGACATCATCTTAAACAATGCCGCCCGGCCGAGCGGCGAAAGCGGCAGGTGCCGCCAGCGCGCGACGTCCTCCTTCAAGCGCTGGAGGGGGGGAAGCAAGTTTCGCTCGTAGCGGGCCTCCGGGTCCAGCATGATATAGACACCCAGGTACCGAAACCCCTGCGAGGCAATCTGGATCGGACATCCCCGCGGGAGGACGGGAGCCTCCCCGGAAAGCACATAGACACATGATTTAGCCCAGTTGATGACAAGGCCTGAGTTACGGCCAAAGGAGCACAGGACATCAACCAGGACAATCAGTGATTTGCGCGGGGAGGCTAGGTACAAAAGGATATCGTCAGCGTAGAGGGACACGCGGTCCTCATACTCGGGGGTCCAACGGAGACCACGGATGGAAGGGTGCCACCGCAGCCACTCCGCCAGGGGTTCCAAGGCCAATGCAAACAGGAGCGGCGACAAGGGGCAACCCTGGCGCGTGCCCCGTCCCAGCGCGAACGGGGCCGAGACTCGCCCATTCACTACCACCTGCGCTAATGGGCTCGAGTACAACAATTTGACCCAGCTGATGAATCCCGGTCCAAACCCAAATTTCGCCAGCATCGCCCAAATGTATGGCCATTCGAGCGTGAGAAGGCGGGTATTAGGAACTTTATTGTTTTTAAAACATTGTGTCTGTGCGAACTACTTAAAATATGAACAAGTATGCAGCATAATCTCACTTTTATTCAGGAAGAAGAGGACGTTTGTGACTGTGACTCCGGGCTCACTTGGCAGAAACACCCCCTGACCCTCCACCCCCTATCGCAAAATGTAATGCCCGTGAAAAGGGTAGGTGAACACAGTGTTATATAGAACATAGTCCTGAGAGCACGATTGAAAATGAAAACTAGATATAGTGTATGGTATAAACTATGCACCAAAAAGTGTGATATAAGATGAACCGGGCGTGAAATATAATATGCAATACATTGTGCGCAATGACAGATTCATTGGAGAGCGCGAGATAGCACAGGCACTAGCGCGTGCTATGCGATATGCGCCTTGGAGTGTAATATGCACAGGGCAGTGTTGTGTAACCTAACTAGTCTCTAAAGTTGTAATATAAAATATGTGCTGGGGAGTGTAACGTTGCATATGCACTGTGACAAAGATATGGATCCCAGATTGTAATATGTATGGCATAGCACTGTGCGTTATAACATAGGCATCGAGGAAGGCACGTTAGATGGGGCAATATAACCCGTGCGAAGACAAGTGTGGCATGACATATTCACGGGGTGGTGTTACAGTGCACATGGGCTAGAGAGTGTCATAGCATATGCACTAGCTAGTGGAATACAACACAGAGGTGTTTGGCACTTGGCAGGCAATGGTGGGTGTAACACAGCATTGGGCTCTGTCAGGAGCGCGCTGTGACTCTCAAGTGATGTTCGTCCCCTTTCCAGAGAGTAAAATAAAAAGTATTACACATCCGGCAGTGGATGTGTGTTTTATTAACCGTGAGGGGGGTTTCTTGCATAGTTTTGGTCGAATTTTTGTCGAATCCCCTTTGAATGGCTTGGTGTGCATGTGTATTAAATGTGCCCGTCAATAGCTACCCATGTTTGTATAAATAAACGACAAGGGTGTCTACCGGGATTAGGCACGGTAGGGCATCAGACATGTCAGAGCTTCACTAGTGGTGTAAATACATTCCACGTGGATTCATTGCATGCATAGTCGCCTTTTAATGAATATCACGCAAATCGTCATGGTGATAGGTACGTACGGTTTGTCCAGCATGTCCTAGGTGTGTCTAGAAATATATATTTTTTTAAAATAATAAAAAACAGTGGCCGGCCCTGGGGATTGGGGTCAGAAAAATATAATTAGGAGACAGGCCCTGGGGGATTGGGTCATCAGGGCCAATAAATTAGAACAAGAAGGGGAACCACACAGCCCCCCTTCTTAAAAAATTAAAATAAATAAAAGACTGGCATCGTGCCGGAGGCCATGCCCCCTCCGTGCAGCACTCTGCAAACGCGCCCCCAACAGGCATCTCCAGTATGTGCCAGGGAGCTGCGCTGCAGACAGGTGTTCTGAGGCCAAGCCCCTTTTTACACCTCTCTGCAACGCAGCTCTGTGGCGCTTACTGGAGGTACCTAGTGGTCTAGTTTGACCCTAGGGACCCTTAGGATTCAAGGGGACTTAATCTCTCAACTTAGAACAGCCACAGGGCACGTTAACACAGTGGTGAAGGGAGGGGACGGGGCCTGAGGTGACGTGTGCAAACACGCACTATGGCACGTTTTAAATTGGGGATATAATTTCCCTTTAATACTGAGGGCCCCTGGGGGCTAACTAGCCCACCAAGTGCTTCCAGTAAGCGCCACTGAGCTGCATTGCAGAGAGGTGGTCCAGGCCGTGCCACTTTTTACACCTCTCTGCAACGCAGCTCTGTGGCACTTACTGGAGGTACCTAGTGGGCTAGTTGGACCCTAGGGACCCTCAGGATTCAAATGAACTTAATCTCCCAACTAAAAACGGACACAGGGCGTGTTTACACAGTGGTGAAGGGAGGGGACGGGGCCTGAGTTAACGTGTGCAAAAACGCCCTGTGGCCTGTTTTAAGAGGTAGTTTTAATCCCCATGCCCTATTATATACTAGGGGCTTACAGAGGAGGTCATGCTAATCACAGGGGGACTCCAACGCATAATGTTCCCTAGTGTATGTAGGTGTTTTCACTGTATTCTAAGTGTCTTTTAACATAGCACTGGCTCTAGGACTGGTTAGTCAGACTCAGTTACCACCAGTATCCGTCTGAAAAAGTTGAGGGTACAGGATGATTTTGCAACAAGGCTTCTTTCTGCTCTTCTTTTTGTTCTTTCTGCACGTTATCCTTCTTCCTGCACTTATCTTCGTATTTGAGGACTTCTGTTGCTTCTTTCTGCACTTCTTTTGTTTCTTTCTGTGCATTTTTTCTTCTTTCTTCACATGTCCTATCTCTGTAGGCATAGTTAGAAATTAGCATTTAAAAAACCTTTGAAATTCACAGAAAAAACCATAGGTTTCAGGCACGTTATAGTTAGAAATTAGCATTTAAAAAACCTCAGAAATTCACTGCAAAAAACCATAGGTTTCAGGGGTGTTATAGTTAGCTGGACTTTTCACTTGTACAAAACCATTGAAATTCCCCCGTTATAGTTAGTTCAGCTAACTATAACTCGCCCGCCCGCAATGCACTGCTGATGACGTCACATATTACATCACTCATGACATGGTCAGTGACATCACTCATGACATCACTGATGACATCTCAAATGACATCACTGATGACATCATCCTTGTGATAGAGTGGCAGACCTCCTCTCACCCTAATATAACCTTTGATACACACATTCAAAAATAGAGACTAACATTTTCAAAACAATGGACATACCAATACCAGTTACAACAATCTCTTCAGTAATTCTAAAAACCACATACACATCCACTCATTCACCAACAGTCCTATACAGTCACTCATACATGTACTCACTCAACATATGTACTCATACACCTATACATCCTGTTACACAATGCCACTCATCCATAGAGTTACTCACCCACATAGTCACTCATGCTAATAAAGAATCAAACATACATTTACTTGCATATACAGTTATACACACACCACCACACTTACTTCTACGGAAACTTACACATACTTAGTCTTTTAAACAATCACTTATAGAAACACATACTTATTCATACAGGAACTCTTTCAATCTCTCACTCTCACATATACTCACATATATACACCAATAGTCACATATACTAGTTTAAAACATATGTAGTTACTCATAAAGACACTATTGAGACAGTCATTCACTCACTAACACACCCATACACACACTCATCCACCCATACAGTCCTGCACACATGCTGTGTTCAACACATACAAACAGTGAGTCACTCATTCATGCACCTATGCACTACGTAATACCCCCCACCGAGCCATGCAGACACTCAGACTGATTCTCAAAAAACCAACTAATAACCTATATAGACACCCATGTAGCTACTCACCAACCCATGCAGCCACTTATACACAAAGTGAGAGACTGATACAGATATTTACATATTTAAACATTACTCACTAAGCCATGTATTCACTAAGATACACTTAATCAGTCAGTTACACAATCAATTTTTCAAAAACAAATCATCCATTTAGACACTTATATACCCATTTATTCTTCCATCGACCTTGAGATATACATATATAAAACATATTTAATTTTCAGAAAAACACACATTCACTGGATGATGTCATCAGTGATGTCATTTGAGATGTCATCAGTGATGTCATGAGTGATGTCACTGACCATGTCATGAGTGATGTAATATGTGACGTCATCAGCAGTGCATTGCGGGCGCGCGAGTTATAGTTAGCTGAACTAACTATAACGGGGGAATTTCAATGGTTTTGTACAAGTGAAAAGTCCAGCTAACTATAACACCCCTGAAACCTATGGTTTTTTCAGTGAATTTCTGAGGTTTTTTAAATGCTAATTTTTTTTTTTTTATGTTCAAAATATTTTATTGAAATTTTATAATGAACATCAACAACATAGACATACAAAAATTATCAAATTCATTCCAATAGAAAAGAAATTGGTCATATTCTTATAAACTTAAAAGGAGGGGGGGAAGGGAAACATCTAATAACAAATTATTGAGTAAGCAATAAATAGAGCTACTATGACATATTAGTTAGTATAAAAATCGTAAAAAGCATTACAATACATAAACATACCCCTAAGATGCAAAATAGAAATCAACAGGACTCCAAAAAGAGTGATAGGAAATAGGATTATGATTAACCCCAGACAAAGATAATTGAGCACCTCGTCTTGTAAAGATAACCCAAGACCACCAAGCATGAACTGATAACTTAGAAACATCTTTCCAACAAAAGGTAATAGATTTTAACGCAGCAGAAATCAAAAAATCAAAAAGCCTACATTCAACAGAACTTAGAGATTGTGATAATGTAACTGATTTGCAAATTAACATTTTATATGATAAGTCTTCATGTATATGCAACAATTTCTTAATAAAATCCCAAACTTCTGTCCAGAATTTTGCAATTAAAGGGCAATCAAAAAGCATATGTCGTAACGAACCAGGATGCAATTTACAGTGCCAACAAGTGTCAGATTGAAGGAGTTTAGCCTGGAATAAACGTTTTGGAGTCCATAAAGAATTAAATAATATATAGGAATTGGTTTGATAAAGTGAGACAGGTAACCAACCAGAAATACTTCTAATCCATATAATTTCCCATGAATCATTAGACAATGTAAGTGAAAGTTCATTATTCCAGAAGGTTGCAATCATCGTTATGTTACTTCCTAACGTATTAGATAATTTTTTATATAAAATGGAAACACCATTAGCTTTCAGCGAAATAGTTTGGATATACACGGATAGATCAGCAGTAACACTAGTCGGAATAGCTTGTGGAAAGGAATCTAAAATTGAATTAATTAAATATTCATATTTAATACGATCAGATTGGGTTAAACCAAACCTTGTTTGTAGATCCTCAAACGGTATAAAGGTATTGTTGGAATAAATATCTTTAAGATAAAAAATACCCGCTTTGACGAAGACCAAAATCTAATGTTCCTATTTAGTTTAATGATATTGCTATACCATAATGATAATTCAACAGTGTTATACATGGGGTATAGAAAAATAGAATCTAAATCATTAAAAACCAATTTAGTGGATTTGAGAACGATAGATTTATGAAAAACTGAGGAGGTGTTGGACATAGTTAACAGCGTTGGTAATGGGAACGGCTTCACCATAGATTTTTCAATTAGGAGCCAAGAGGGTGGATTATGTAAAGGGAAATGACTAAACCATATGGCACTTTGTTTTAAAATAAAAGCTTTATGATACAGAAAAAAATCTGGGATACCAAATCCAGCATTACATTTAGACATTTTTAATTTTTTATAACTAATGCGAGGTGATTTGTTATTCCAAAGAAATTTGGAGAGAAGTTTATCAATATCTTTATAAAATTTTAATGGGAACTGAGAGGGAATCATGGAAAGAGTATAAAATATTTTTGGAGCAATATTCATTTTAATAGATTCTAGTCTACCCCACCATGAAAGATGTAGCAAAGCCCATTTAGACGTTTTATCTTTAATATAATCTAAGACAAATTTACAGTTTAAAGTCATTGTAGATTTTATAGATGAGGAAAATAAAATACCAAGATATTTTAATTTAGTCTTTTGCCAAACAATTTCATTCATAGGTATCATGTCAGGAGTACAATAAATGTTTAAAGGGAAAAATTCAGTTTTATTAGTGTTTAATTTATAGCCAGACACCATAGAATATTTTGTTATAATCTCTAATAAAGAAGGAAATGAGGATAAGGGGTCACTAATACATAAAAGTACATCATCAGCATACGCTAAAGTTTTAATAATAATCTCATTAATAATAATTCCTTTAATGTTATCACATTTTCTTATAGATGTAAGAAAAGGTTCAATGCCAATTAAAAACAGTAGCGGGGAAAGGGGACATCCTTGTCTAGTACCTCTAAAAAGGGAAAATTGATTTGAAATTTGGCCATTAATAAATAGACGAGCAGTAGGGGCACAATATAGAGCTGAAATCATACGAATAAAATTATCTCCAAAGTTAAAAGATGATAAAGCATGGAATAAAAATTGCCAATGCAATTTATCAAAGGCTTTTTCAGCATCCAAAGCCATAATTCCTGAAGGAGTAGTTAACGTAAGACCTTGTTCAATGACATGTAATAACGTTCTTGTATTATTTGCAGAGTGTCTATTCTTCATAAAACCAGATTGATCCGAATGTATAATAGAGTCTAGTACAGGGGATAATCGTGTGGCTAATATTTTGGCATATAATTTACAGTCTTGATTAATTAAAGAGATAGGGCGATAATTAGATACAAGGGTGGGGTCTTTATCAGGTTTGGGAAGAACGATAATTAAAGCTTCAGTAAAGGATCCTGAAGTAATTCCCGTAGAGCCAAACAATGTGAATAGTTGAAATAATAAGGGTAAAAGAAGGGATTGAAACTCTTTATAAAACTCCGCCGGGATACCATCAGGACCCGGAGATTTATTCTTTTTAAGAGATTTTATAGCGGTCAAAATTTCCTCCTTAGTAATTGGAGAGTCAAGCCCCATTTTATCTAATGGAGAAATTTTAGGTAAACCACATGAGGATAAAAAAGAATCAACTAAAGATTCATTATGAAATTCAGGTTTATCATATAACTTAGAGTAAAAATCCAAAAATTCATTCACAATATCTTTATGAGATAAAGCAATTTTACCATTGGATCCATGAATAGAAGTAATTTGAGTTTTATCCTTTTTGATACGTAAGTAATTCGCTAACAATCTTCCAGATCTGTTTGCATTAAAACTAAATTTAGCTTTGGCCTTAGAAATCTGAACACCAGCTCTATTACTAAGAATTGTATTGAATTCATATCGAAGCTTTTGCAACTTACTTCTATATTGAGGGTCATTAGACGAAATAAAAAGTCGTTCATATTCCGCTATTTGCTTTTCTAGTTTTTTAATATTTGCATTAAAGGTTTTATTTTCGTGAGCCATAATAGAAATAGTTACCCCTCTAATATAAGCTTTAAAAGCATCCCATCTATTAACCAAAGAAGTAGTACCTTCAGGGTTAAATTGAAAAAAATCATGAATGGCAGAGAGGAGCTTTGGTTTATTAAGTTCATTGAGAGCTATACCAGAATTCATTCTCCATCTAGGCTGGTTAGTAAAGGTTGGATTTAAATTTAGAATACAAGAAACCATAGCGTGGTCAGAGACATCAATGTTGCCAATCTTGGGGTTACTAACACAGTTGATCAGCTGTTTCGAAACTAATATATAATCGATCCTAGAATGAGAATTATGTGGGTTAGAAAAAAAAGTAAAACATTTTTCTGTAGGAAAGTGTAACCGCCAAATATCAACTAACTTAGTGGTTTGAAGAAATAATTTAAAAGCAAAATAAACCTTAGGGGGGTGGAATTTAGTACGAGATATTCTATCTAATAACGGATCAGATATGACATTAAAGTCACCTGCAACAATTAAAGGTACATTACCAATTTTAACCACCTCCGTTGAAAGAGTAGCCCAAAAAACAGGGTCATCTGCAGTAGGGCCATAAACATTTAATAAAAATAAGATAGAATCATGAACTTTAACCTTAACAATTAAATATCTCCCATCCGTATCTGTAATTTTGCTCAAAACTTGGCAATGAGCTTTTTTCGCACAAAATATAGCTACACCATTTTTCTTGCCAATAGCAGGAGAAGAAACAATATTATCAACCCATTTTTTCTTCATATAATTTAAAATTTTATCATCTATATGAGTTTCTTGCAAAAAACAAAAATCAGCTTTGCAACTACCTAAATAATCCAAAATTTTTGTACGTTTCACAGGATGGCGTAAACCTTTAACATTCAGTGACACTACTTTAATATTAGCCATGACAAAATAAAAAGAGAAAAGGATTAGAAAGAAGAAGGTCAGAAAAAGACACAAATGTTAAGAAGAAAGTAGCTCCAAAACACACAAAAGGGAATGGAAGAAATAAAACATAGCAAAAAAGACAAACAAAACACATAAATATGAAGATTGGGACGCACACACGCTCTACAAGCATGGCCAGAAACCGCTGGAGCCCAGAATATTATGAGTTAAATAAATCTGTCAAAGAAGATCACACATGAAAAAATCAAGTGATAGGACCCTGAGTGTCCATAGATTGCTGTACTTGTTGATCCAGAAATTGTCGAAGATCTTCAGGACGTTGAAAGGATTTTGAAAAATTATCTTTCCAAATGCGCATAGTTGAAGGGTCAAAAAGGCCATATTGGTATCCAAGGCTTCTCAATCTTGGGCGAAGATCAGTAAAACCCTTACGTATTGCAACAGTTTCCTTGGCAAAATCTTGATGAATAAAGATTTTGTGACCATTGACCAACAATGAAGGAATTTCTCTAGCTGCTTTTCTGATCAGAACCAAATGATGGTGACGGAGAACTTTAAATATCATTTGTCTAGGCTTGCTATGTTGAGGATTGCGACGTGAAGGAATTCTATGAGCCTTATCGATTTCAAATTTTTCTGGAAATTTGATATTTAAAAGACCAGGAAGTAAGTTCTCTAAGTATAGTCGACAGTTAGATCCCTCAACCTCTTCTGGTAAATTAAATATGCGAAGATTGTATTGTCTATTGCGATTTTCCATGTCCAGAAGTTGTGCGCACAGAGGTGATATTTTCGCCACAAGTGGAGTAAAAGCATCGACTTTAACTTTATTGTCTTGTATTTTAATTGAGTTGTCTGAGATTTTCATCGACAAACTCGCCATTTCCTTTCGTACATTTTTTATTTCAGTCGCAATAGTTTCTGTACTAGCACGAAGAGCCTGAATTTCCTCCAAAATTAAAGAAAGCGAGGGTTCAGATGACTCCGCCACCTTTGATTTTATTGGGGGCGGTGAACTCTGCTGTTTTCTTTTATTTTTGTTATCCATTTTTGAGAAAAGATAATATAATTTGATTAAAAATGAGTAGATTATGAGTAAAAAAAACGAAAAGGAGCAAAGCAATCCTTCAAAATACTGGTGCAGCAGCTAAACTGGACTAGGGGTGTGGCTAGGCCCAAGCCAGGCCCTTTCCTGAAGTATGCTCCGCCCCCCTGACAGGCTAACCAGGCAGTCCTTCAATGCAGAGCTCGGAGCAGGAACCAGGGAGCCAGAAACACGACTTCCCACGATGAAAACGAGCTGAAACCACTTCACAATGCTGGTAAGCCTGTAATTAGCGCAGCGACCTCCTTTAGAACAAAATTTTGACAGACTTTCGGCGTTTTATTTAAAAAAACGGGCGAAAACGCGGAGGAGCTCACCGAGTGGCGGCCATCTTGATTCGCGCGCTCGCGCGTCTCCTAAATGCTAATTTCTAACTATAACGTGCCTGAAACCTATAGTTTTTTCTGTGAATATATATATATATATATATATATATATATATATATATATATATATATATATACACCTTCCTTGTTGCCATCAAAGAAGCACACTTAGACCTTTAGGATAACAGGTGCTTTATTTTCCAAACAGCATTTTGGCAGTTAGCTTTAAAATCCATAATAAACCATTCCTAACGCGTTTCAGCTCATTCAAGCCTTAATCACAGATGGGCCATCAATGTGTTAGCAGTGATGTCTCATGACTTTATACATCCTCTAGAACTACTCAATTCTCCTGTAGTCCACTAGATACTGCAAATCCCATAATGCACTTATTTTTGAAAGTGAAATCTCTGTGTTTGTGTAAGTACTGCAATTTGATTTCCCAATACAGGTCTTATTTCGGGAACACTGCAGTTTTACTTTCATGTGTGAGTACTTTCAATGTGCAGATTATCCAACTTTAAAACAATGCCATATTGCCACATGCTTGTATATATATTCACTGGAAAAAACAAAGGTTGCAGGGACGTGATAGTTAGGAAATGGAATTTAAAAAACTTAGAAATTCACTGAAAAAAAACAAAGGTTACAGGGACATTATAGTTAGGCTCAGGTGAAAATTCAGCCATTATAGTTAGTGAGCTAATTATAATTCACGCCAAGCAATGCACTACTTATTCCCTCACATATTACATCACTCATGACATGGTCAGTGATATCTTTGAAGGCAGCACTCATGACATCACTGATGACATCATCCAGTGACTGTAAATATTTTTTTAAAGTTTGACTGTTGAATGTATGTATATCCAGGTGTACTGGTGAATCAGTGGGTGTATGAGTGCCTGTGCAGACATCGGGCAAATTTTGGTTTTGAGCATGACTGGTCACATGAGTTAGGGTCACATGAGTTATGTGTGCGTTGGTATCCATAGCTGGTGAGTTTTAGTGGTCTTCCGCGTTTACCAGAACTATAACCAGTTTTTACCCATGTCTTTTTCAGTCGACATGTGCCTAGAAAGAGGGGCTAAATAATGCTAAATTATCCGTAATGGTATTAGGTAGGGGTGTGTAAAGTAATTAAAGAGCTTATTACACCATATTTTTAGATTTCAATGTTTTGCGAGGTGCAAAGCTGCCAACGTTTTTTTTAAAACGTGTCGTAGCAGAAACGTTTCTGCTGCTGCACATGACCAGGAACTGTCTGCAGTCCATCTGCATCTTTAAGTTCTTCCAAGCAACTTCCCTCTCCTTCCCGCAAGCTTGAAGGACAGCAGGGTAGCAAAGTGTGTAGTACTTTGGCTTGTGGTTATTGTGTTAAAATGTCAAAAGTGGACAGATGTGAGCCCCCACAATATCAGATGTCTGAAATACTGCATTGTTTTTCGACCACTGCCTATTCACCTTCGCAGTGTGCACTGGAGCCTGCCAGGAAAATGGTCCGTCTGACTGCTTTTGAGGTCATAAATACAGCAATTATCAGAGTTCAATAGGCCCCTCGGGGCTTTGCTTCTCGGTGCCACTGCATTAACGGCAGTTATGTGTTTTGGTGGCCCACCCACCCATGTTTATGGATCACCCAGAGCACCAATCATAGAGCCGGGCCTGCCAACCCACCACAAGGTTAAACATGTTTGCCAGGCGCTAAGAAGCGCATGCTGTTTGATAGGGAGCAACTCATTAGCAAGCGGGAGGCTGGCAGCAGAATACAGCAGAAAAGAATAGACGGGGGCGTCGGAAACAGAGCACATGAAGAAGCGATTTCCTGTTACCACTCTCAACACCCACGCAGGCATCTTTTTCTTTCAAACTGACCCGGGTCCTTAATTAAAACTGCAGCAAGTCGAAACAAATTACATCCAGGCCCACAAATAGAAAATCGTTGTTCTTTCTCCACAGTAAATTAAAATGAGAAATTGCTGCGTCACGGCACCGCATTATATGCAATTAGATTTGCCACACGCAAATTATACTACTGAAAAGCATTATTTTCAGGCCTTGTTGTCAAAAAACATAATCCACACAGCACATTTATCACATAGCTCACATGCTTGTTGGTGGAAATTGTAAAGGGATTCACATTATTTTGCGATGCAGCTTGACTTTTATTACCGAGCCAGGAAAATAAATATATGACTGGTTCAAACTGCAAACAAGATCATTTTCCTGACTGGTCGATTTTCTGTCGCCAATGTGGTAGAATTACTAACTTCGCTGAAGGCTGCATTGCAAAGTGTGCCATATCAAGAATATGTGCCAGGGGGTTGGAGGTTTCTCCTCCAAGGTGTTTGTGTCTGTTATGAGAAGAGTGGAATTGGGGGACAAGCACTCTGGCAGAAAATCCACTGTTGCTAGTCAATTGTGGAGGTCTATCTATCTAATGGGTATTTGTGCCCTAGGCAACTACCAAATGACAGTAGCAGGAAACATGGGCATTGGAAATTAACCCACTCCCAAAATGGACTTCCATTGTAAGTGCCCATATATCTCTAAAAATACTGAGTTTTTTTCCCCTCAGTATGTTATCCACACCGTTCTTGCCTTTGCATAAAACTCTGCCACCATTTCCAAGGCAGCCTCACACGGACTGAACTCTGCCAGACCTGTTGCTACCGTTATCCTTCATTCAGTAATTGATCCACCCTCATGTGTTAAGGTCCAGCTTGACAGCACAGCTATCACCAGACCTTAAGTGACAAAAGAAATCAGCTGGAAGAGAGATTTTGGCTCCACCCACATGCTGGTTATTCTAAGCACAGGGTTTGATTGGGCTGAAGTTGTGTGCTTCCACTGAAAATAGTGCTTGTATTGCACGTCTTGGTTTGTGGCAAAGTTTATACTCAATACAACAGGACTGGGTTGGTTACAGTGGCAGACTAATGATCACGGCTATGGTGCTATGGCAATTGTGAAATGGTATGATAAAGGCAGTATGCCTGACAGATTTATTATGAAAAGCATGGTTTACCATCAATCCAGCTAGGGGCCTTCAGAGAAAGATGTTTTTACATGGAATCTCACTGATTACTGTAGTAGGCAAATATTTTGATGTTGGTTACTCACATGTATATTTAGAATATTTACTCTTTCAAAGTTCTTGTTAGGCCCTCTTCGGAGAGATAGCATTTTGTTTCCCCAACTGTAATTGTTTACACTTTTGTAATTTTACGAGTGTATGTCTAATGGTTGCTTTGTGAGAAAGCTTAAGATCAGTTCAGTAAGTCTTAGTTGGTTATGGTGACAAGTGAATGATAACCACTATAGGGCAGACTTGTTCACTAGGGAAAGATATTTCAGACTTGCAGGAAAGCCTAACGTTGGTGCTTTAACACCAGTGACATAACAGAAATAGCCTGGTTTGGCAAATATAAATTATAACCTAATAAACTTTAAAAATAATATGGTTTTTTTTCTGCAGACTACAATTTCCTGGCTCTTACGTGCTTGTCTCTTTGTATTATTTGTATGTGTTTTAGTTACATGCTTTTAATTGCAACAGTTTTGAATAACTGAATCAATAAACATTTATCACTACTACGATTTCAGACACCATAGGTCTACCCTTTTATTATTAAAATGTGTGACAAAGGCAGTAGGCCTGATTTATTACCTATGTAACACATATTGTAACACCGATTGGCCTTTAAGGATAGATTGTTTTTGCACTGTGTTAAAGCCTGCATCAGTTATTTTGTTACATGAAATCTAACAGATTATTTTTGTAGTTAAGGATATTAAATAATGTGCCCTTTCTGGATCTGGTGCTTCAGTGCATTTCTTTGTTGCCAAACTTTAAAGTAATGTACAGACCGGAAAAGTAATATTAACCTCCTTTACAGTTAAAAAAAACTTTGAAATTCACTGAAAACCGAGGTTAAAGGGGCATTAAAGTTAGATGAAACTGTCAGTTAACCTCTTCAGTGCCCCGCCCTTTCCACGCCCTGTGCCGGGCGTTTCATTAGCGGGCGGGGTTCATGACGAGATAGTCTCGTCATGGGCACAGCGCAACCGCGCTCCATGACGAGACTATCTCGTCATGGGAACTGAAGGGGTTAAAACATATAATTTTAAACTAACAAAACTACTGATATTCACAGTTATAGTTACCCCACTTAACTATAACTCGTGCCCTAAAGTAACCATAACTTGGGTCCCTGCCATAAACAGTGTTGTCATCAATTATGTCATTCCAGATGTTGCAGTGATGTTATCAATGATGCCATAGAACTTGTCATGAGTGATGTAATATGGGAGGTAATTAGCAGTGCATGGCGAGGGCGTGAGTTATAGTTACTTTAGGGTACAAGTTATAGTTAATTGAAATTACTATATTTGTGAGGGGCGATAGGAGGTTGGAAGAGAGGATTTACCTGATCAAGATGCTGATGATCCTGTGGTGTCTACCCTCGAGGTTGGAGGCACCCTAGAAACAGAAAAATTACACATATACAGAAAATAAGACTGCAAATAGAAGGGGAGGGGTAGAGGCAAGGAAATCAATGGTGAGAGAAACTAAAAGAGGATTCATATTTGTAGGCTGAGGGCTGGGCATTTAATGAGGAAGATAGGATCAAAGGAGAGAAATCAGAGAGGCAAAACCGGAGTGAGGAGGAATGTTGTAGTGTAGAGGAAGGTTCACGAGAGAGGTTGGCTCGAGGAGAAATCGTCTAGAAGAAGTAGCCCGAGAAAGAGGAGACAGAGAGAGAAAACGGAGATGTGCCAGAAAAGGACGCCTGGTCGAAGGAGTGGTGGACGCCGCCGATGAGTACAAGTTGTCCAGCCACAGCCCTGGTTATGGCCTACCCCGGTGAGATCTCCAGTGCTGGAAGGAGGGTATAGTGGGAGGAAGAGATTTGGTTGGTTATTTAATTAAAATTATTTTTCTCTTCTCTTTTTTTCACGAGATGGGCATTCAGGTACCATTCTGTTCTTTTCACAGGGTGTAATTGACTTCCTTTCTATAATAGAACTGAATAAAAAAATAACCTCCCACTTCACAGATAATAAACCATAGGTGCAGCATAGTAAGTCCAGACTGCAACAAACTTGGAGGACCAACTACACCAAACTTGCTGGAATAAAGGGTTCTCATTCCTTAAACCACTGGGCACTTTCTTTCCCTGAACACTGCGGCATCACTTGGAACTGCCTGGGGGAGCGAAGGTGTGAGTGAAAGGGGTGCTAGATAGGCAACAACAGACAGGTTTAGAGAGGAAAACAAGAAAGCCTGCCTAAGGAACCTATACTTACCTGGTTGACTTTCATTTCTATTTCCGAGGGAACTTCGGTGGCAAAACTACGAAGGCACCTTAAAGGGGGGAGAAAGAAGATCTCATTAAAACCTTGTCGCCGGTACAATAGCACTGAGAACTTGATTCAAACACCTTTATTGTTATTAAAGGCATTTAGAAACAGGCTGACGGAAGACCTTTTGGTTTCTTTCTTCGTAAAATGTGGCATCACAATAATGCAATCATACGGATAAACGTAACTAGAAAGCCTCCAAAGCATTACCATTTCCCCACATATAACAGGTGAATTTCAGCGGATTTGTTAGTTTAAAATAGTATTTATTCCTAATAAACCAAATGTTACTAATTTTCGAAAGAAAACAAAGCAAACAAAACCCCCCAGCAGGGCACAACCACCACAAGCCTGCATCAACATTTTCGTGTGTAGTCACCTAACCGTGCCCTGCATCCCATAATAATCCCACCATTTACCCCAGAACTTTTTATGTTTATGAGGGCACCCTCAAAAAGTGTATATTGTCTCCTCCAAATGTGCACACCAGTCGATGGCTGCTTGCCACGCCACCACCGAGGGCGGGGTTGATGTGTTTGACAGTAGAGTTATGTCCCCTTTAGCCACCAACGCCTTAGACCCACCAGGACGCGGACCCTCCTGGTATCCCCATGTTATCTAACACACCAAGAAGAGCAATACCAGGAATAAAATCAAACGAACACAGCAGTATGTGTGCAAGTGTTTGGAGGACAGTGGACCAATACCTCTTGGTCACCAGACAGGACCAGGTCACGTGGAAGACGTCTGCTGCGTCCATTTTGCACCTGGAGCATGCAGATGTTTGCTGCCATCCCGCCCGTCAGAGCTTCAATGGTGTCAAGTATGTGTCGTGTAAAAGGTTCCTTTGGATCATGTGGAACCTAGACATATCGTTAATTCTCTAGGTGCCATAAGACCCTCCCTGTGGACCTGTGTTTGGGCGGGAGTGGGGAAAGTTCTGCAGGACATACCAGAAATGTGGTAAGATCATCATCTTAAAAAGAGCCAACCTGCTGTCATGCCCCGCGGTCATGCCCCTGAGTGCAGTGAGTATTTAAAGGGCGAAGGGCGTGCAAACGCTGCTTCGCGTTCTTGCACTTAGCCCCATTTCCGTCCCGTAGGTTTATGCCTGACTTCCGGTTGACGTATTTCCTTTTTCCTGTTTTCGAGTCGCGGACGAGTTGCAGCGGACGAGTCCCGGCTTCTGTGTTGGTCCCGCTGATGGTCCTGGTGAAGCGTGGCGCTGGCGGTGTTGTGTCCCCAGAAGCGGCTGCGCGAGTTGCGCCCTTTTCCTCTGGTTGGTGTGGAGGCAGTCGAAGTACTTTCCAAGTAAGGTCTGCCTGTTAGTCTGTAGTTCGGGGGTCCCCATTCCACTCGTCGCTCCTTACATTGGAGCCAGAGGTTGGTAGGTGGTTCGTGGGTCCCCATTCCCAGCACTGCTCCTCTTGTTGAATCCAGACGAGTGCCTTATCAGGCTTGTGTTTTGTCGTGTTTAGCCTGCTGTTAAGGCGACTCCAAGTCTTGTGTATGGTTGGAGTCTTACTTTTTGTTCTTAGCACGTATTAAGGATCCTTACCGCCCTTGCTTATGCCGTATCTTTTACCTCCTTTGCTTATGCCAAGAATAAGCCTCTCCGCATCGTATCCCTACCCTACGTTCTCCTGAACACGTATCAGGTGGTGATTACTGCAAGGACCATTGAGCAGTGGGTTAGGTTTCCCATAGTCAAGCAAGGTACCTGTCTTTCCTACAATCTTATAAGAGTGTGTGGGATATTATCCCTCCTTTGTTCATGGTTCCTACTTATCTGTTTTCTGCAGCCCTAAAAGTGACTACTCACGCATAGGGAGATTAAGTACTACTCTTGGGACTTATCACAGGTGTTTCGTATAGAGTGATACATATATATTCCCGCAGACTGTTACCAGAGCGGCTGACGATAACCTTGGTAGGTTCCTGGTGTTTGAAGATTAGAAAGGTCAAGGGTAGTGGTACATTGATATTCCTATAACCATCTTTGTGTTACAGCTGGGAGGCCCTATCATTCTTCCTGCCAGGATCCATCAAGGCCCTGCTGTTCCTCCTGCTAGGATCATCTGTCAAGACCTACCTGTCCCCCCACCTATCCTTGTTTTGTTTCCCTGTTTTCCCCCAGCGGGTTCTCCGCACTCTAGAGTTTGATAGAGTCGGAGGAACGTGGGGGACGACTGCGGACTTTTCTCCAAGGCTCCGGACGCTCCTGCAGAACATCCTCCGCGATCATTACACCTCCCCAGTAGGTTAAGTGACAGTCAGGCCCATCTATCTAGATCTCTCTGCATTTTAGGGACTAACAGAGTCAAGTTAAGTGACTAAGTGAGTGTAGGGAGCAGAGGGATATACATAGGTAAAGGATGCTCACTCTGCAGATTAGTAACAGAGAGTGCCAACCATTAACTATCGGGACCCTGGTCAAGGGAACCAGAACTGAGTTGGACCAGTTGACCAGAAGGCCTGAGGGCTACCCATATTGTGTCAGCATATGGAGCAGTCTGGGACTAGGTCCTGTGGGGCGGTGATGAAGAGCAAGACGTCGTCTGCATACAAAGAGATCCGATACCATCTCCCCATCGGAATTCCTGGACTTGGACATCGCATCGCATTTAGGATTCCAGCTACTCCATCACCAAGGCAAAAGGAGGGACGACAAAGGACGTCCATGTATGGTGCTCGACTGTATCGGAAACCCAGTGACAGTACCCCATTAACCTGTACCTGTGCGACCTGGTCAGTGTCCAATGCCCACACATATGATATGAAGCAATGCCCAATACCAAAGCGTCTCAAAGTATACCCAGGAAGTCCCAGTCACAGGGAGTCGAAGGCCTTTTCTAAAACAATAAGTGAAAAAGTCTATGACCCTGCAAGCCACTGACAATTAGCCACGGTCTCCTGTACCCTACAGATGCATTGGCGTGTATTGAGTTGACTAGACTTGTCCCCCCCACCCATAAATCCTGTTTTGGGATGCAATCCAACAGGACCAGGCCTTGTCAAGGCAAAGATGCCTCAGGGATACCATGTCAATTCCCACCTGGCGGAATTCTGTTTCATCCGCTGCGGGCTTCTAGTTCCTCCACCTGATAAAGATTCCACCTATCTCGGGCCTGGAGGTGTGAGTGGGCAACATCCTGTATATAGGCCTTGCCTGCCGCCCAAACAGTCCCAGGAGATTATTCAGAGCCCATGTTAATGGTAAGGTAGGTGTCCAGCTCATGGGAAAGGAGGTCGGTAATCCTAGGATTTGTCAGGCACCAGGCATTCAGCCACCAAAGATGGCGATCAGATGGCAAGATCCTCCAATCTGGATTAATACCGCGGAGTGGTCTGAAATTCCCGGGGGAGAATACAGGCACCTGTGGTAAAAAGAAGCAAGTCAGTAGCAGGCATAAGGAATAAATCAATCTGGGACCGTGTCTTGCATACTGCTGACATGTGAGTGTATACCATAGTGTCAGGGTCCCAAACCTGCCAGGCATTGCAGAGCTTAAGAAAGGCCATCCTTTCTGCCGGTTGAACGTTCAGGGACCAGCTGGCATCTGATCTTCTGGAGCACCCTTTGGAGGCTGAAATCGTGATATTGAAGTATCCACCCACCACCGTGATGCCCCATGTGAGAGCTAGAAATAAAGTCTTAACCGCATCAAGGGTGGACTCAAGAAATTGGGGGGAACGTATGGGCACATCACGTATGCCTTGCTTGTAATCACGCCCTCCACCACCACATTCCTCCCCAGGGGATAAGACATGCTGCTGGAGGCCACCATAAGAACACGCTTATGAAAAAGGAGGGCCACCCTCCGGGAGCCCATGGACTGTCCAGCATGATACACCATATCATACCCGTAGTGGGCCAGGAACAGGCAGCGGGAGCCTTAAAGATACGTCTCCTGTAGCATGAAGACGTCCGATTTCATGTGTCAACACTGCACTGCATTTAATGCTGCCATTAAGGCCGTTGACATTCCATTTCATAATTTAGGCACAGCCATGATGTGAGGCGTTGGAGAAGTAAGGAGCAAAACCCCCTACATCAGGGTCACCCGAGGGTTGATTCACTCTCTGAAACCACGTAGAGGGAGAATGTGGCGATTGCTAGTTGAACAGAGGCCATTGAGCCCAAAACCATCCCACAAATATCTCCCCCAACTCCCCCGACACTTCCACCCAAGAAGCATCTGTTGCCCCAACAATAACCGAACACAGATGAAAGTAACATTACTGGGGTTCTCTAACTCACAAAGCGATTCCTCAAGTCAGCTGGCCTATAACTCAATATCGCTCCCCTGAGAGGAAAAACCCTAGAGCTGGGGGGTAACTCCCATGCAAGGCTCACCACACAAGCCACCCAGCATCAGCATCTGTGTTTGAGACAGTCTGCCCCATGGCAGAGGAGGCCAATAAGCCATCTGTGTGAGCCCTCCTCCTGCGGGACTCCATACATTTGGTGTAGCTCCAGGAACAGGCTCCAGCTGCCTAGCGTCCTCCCCGGCACGGCAGATCCTAGAATGGGGAGAGTGTCCGCACAGAAGTCACTGCTCCATCATCCACTCCCATAGTGCCTTAGGAGTATCAAAAAAGAGGGATTTGAAGCATAAAGGATTTTGAACTGAGGTGCCTGTATGCAATGTTCAAATACCTCAATTTCTGTTTGCCAGCTTCAAACTATTTCCACTGACGCTGGACAAGGTGACTATGGTCAGGGAAAATGAGAATCCTGGCAGATTCAAAGTGGGCTGTCTCCCTGTCCCTGGCGGAACGAAGAATGTTATCTCGGTCCCGATAATTGAGGATTTTGGTGATCAGGGGACGGAAGGTGCCCCCACAGGGAGATTTACAACCAGCGATCTATGGGCCCCCTCTATGATGATACAATGAAGTAGGGCGATAGGAGCCCCTCCGTGATCCAAGACAGAAGCCATTGTTCCAAGAATTTCTCAGGGCCCGTCACCTCAACCCCCTCAGGAATCCCTACAACCCTTAGTTTGCTCCACCTGGCTCGGTTTTCAGCATCTTGCAAGATGCGGGATGATGTCATCAGGCGAGAAGCCTCCACCATAAGAGTTGTGACAGAGTCCTCCAGGTTGGATGTGTGTCCCTCTGCACCTAATACCAGTCAGCCACACTATGGAAGCCTTGTTGCAGAAGGGCAACGCCGACCCCAACTTTGCAAATCTTAATTTTCAGAACTAGCCGGGTGGCCTGAATGGCCTGTAGTATCTCCGAGGAATCCAAGGGGGGCAGACTTTGATATGGAGGTGCGTTCCCCACCATCTGATTCGGCGCCTAGGTGCCGTAAGCTTATCAGTTTTAATTTGTGTGTGAGTTGGGGGCTGTCAACCTCATACTGAGACCAGGAATGGTGGAAGTGCTGCAGCAAGACATTTGGGGGCGACAGTAGAGAAGGAGGCAATAGAATGGTGTGGTGAAGCGGTTGTTCCACAGAGTCTGTCCCACTGGCCCGCTTACTCAAGGACCCATGCGTGGTCCCAGCAGCACGAGCAGTAAGGGTTAAGACCGCAGCAGGAGTCCAAGCATGGCTAGCAGGTAGATCAAGAAAAGACCACGGTGTCCCAGCCAGGGCCCCCACACCCTTTATAAAGGGCCAGGAGTGGGGGTCTAGAATGAAGGGGCCATACCGCAGGAGAGCAGGACTCGGTGAACCAGGAGTGCACACACTAGAGATACTCAGGGCACCGTCCAGCCAGCACAAAGAAAGGCCAGTGACCCCAACAGAACAAGCAGCTGGGCTCCTGGCTGTCCTCTCCGTAACATCACCAAGCGAGGCCCCCAGCAGTGACCTGTGTAGTCCAGAGGAAAAGGAGGCCACAGAGGAGATGATGGTACTTCATTGGGACCCATCACCCCAACAGCACAATAAAGAATAGAAATAGAGCCCCACAGGCACCCAACCAGCCGCCTAAGGACCTCCACCATACCTTGTGGCCATGTGGGACTCTGAGCACGGGGACTGCGGTCCAGTACAGCTGGCCTGCCTGCAGACCCCAGACCCCCATGGCAGCAGCAGCTCACTCCCTGCTGCCCGGAGACGAGCGGAGTCGAGTGGAGTCCTCGTGCCACGTCAGAGGGTCCCAGCACTGGCCATCAGCATGTCAGCAGCCAGACCCAGGAAACATAAGCTGCAGATTCCTCGGCTGCGCGTCCCAGGACAGGGCTTGATTTGTCTGCATGAGGGCCCCTAAAACACATCTGGGTTGTATGGGGGCCGGGCCCTTTCCGCATCTCTGGGGATCCCAGCAGCCAGAATGGCGTCTGATAAGTCTCTTCCAAAGATCCATGATCTCCCGGAGGATGACCATCATCTTTGCCGTCCAGGCCATGCCCCCCTAAAATGTTACGTTTTAACTGACATTTTTACCTATCTATAATGTCCCTTTAACCTTTGTTTTTTCAGAAGTTTTTACAGTGAATGTTTAAGGTTTAAACAAAATGTAAAGTAAGATATTTTAACAATTACTAACAATACTATCACTTTAACCTTTGTTTTTTCAGTGAATTTCTATGTTTTTTCCGACATGAAGTAAGAGGCCCATGTCGGTGCGCAGAGTAGAGTTTCGTGCAGTGCCTGGCCTCAGGCCTGAGTTCAGGCCTTGTACCCAACCCATGCAGGCGACCAACCCCTCGCAGGCACCTGGCCCCACATCACTGAGCAAGGCTGACCATGCCAATATAAAGGGTGTCATTTTAAGTAAAGCAGACCTACTGGCTTGGTCAAAGGGTCAGAGCATTAAAATATAAAAAAACAGCGGGCCTATTGGCTTTATCAAGGGGTCAGCACATCAACATATATAAAGCAGACCTTTCGGCATTGTCAAAAAGTCACCAATAACTGTATTCAAATGTATATTTTATAAATTCACACATTGCACTGTTTAATAATAGGGATTGTCAAAAATATGTTCAATGAGGCATTTAAAAAAAAGAAAATGATTCACCTTCTCGTTGAGATTTTTTTCTATCTTTTTTCAGGCCACAAAGTGTAACCATAGAATCAACCACCTGGGGCCTCTGCCTCCAGCGGAAGAGCATACAGCTCCAGCTTGGAGTGTTTCGAAAACGTATGGTAAGCTCTACTGGGGTCATGGATTCAATGACCCTGGAGACTTACTGTGTTTTTTTAAATGTTGCTGAGGGGCTGCTGCATTCCCCGCAGCCCTCCACAAGATAAAAAAATGCTTGGTGGTGTTCCTGTCTCTTCAATGGCACCACCAGGATCCAAATATCTAACTGAAAAGCCCTCGCAAGGCATTAAGAGGAGCTCCTTACTTAGACTAGTAAATCATAAATTAGCGGCTCCTGATTATTGTCAGCTCATTATTACTTTTTTATTAATATGGGTACCCCAGTACCACCCATACTGGGTGCAGACGCGGGCAGTCCATAATTTTATATCGTGTGCTCTGGTATCCACCCAGGGCACCCAAAACATGGCCATTGTTAGGGGCAGCGGGGACAGCCCCAAGGCCAATGTGGTCCCTGACGGCTCCCCAGCCAACATCCATTCTGGCAGCCAGACGGAACTAGACATTATTTTACAGTGAGTGCTCTGGTGCCCACCCAAGGCATCCACAACATGGTCATCATTGGGGGCTGTGAGGAACCAGCAAGACCCCGCCACCGCTACCAACTGCCTTCCAGCAACCATCCTGGCTGTGGCGGGAGCCAACTCTGTCACTTTGGCCTCAGCTGAGCCCAGGGGCAGCACACCACATCACCTAAATATAAAAAGGAATCTGAGGGATGGGGTCCCCAGGACCTCTTAAAGGGCCTGGGGGAGTGCGCGCTTTCTCCTCTCTCTCTCTCTCTCTCTCTATATATATATATATATATATATATATATATATTACCTACTGGCGGTCGCCAGTAGGTAGTTATAGTTAGGACCCCTTTTCCATAGGAAATCCGCAACATTCTATTTTGAATAACTTTGGCGCCGGTCGATGAATCCTCGCGAATTTCTCAAAATAGGTGGGGCGCTACGCTCCGCTCCTACCCTGAAAGTCTCGGGGGGATTCGTCAAGCGGGGGCTGAGATAAAAGGGGGGTCCCAAAACGCGTTTTTCCCATGCATTTTTCCATAGGACCTTTAGACAGAGCTACAGCCCGAACGGCTGAACAGAATTACTAGAAATTTGGCAGAGAGGTAGTCCCTATGTCAAGGAAGTGCCTTTTGTAGGTTTGGTGTAAATCTGTTCAGTAGATTCTGAGAAAATAGCCTTTAAAGCAATATATATATCTGAGCCCGCTTACGGTACGCTTACCGTACGCGTATGGTGGCGTGCGCGAGCGCGATTCTGATTGGCTCTTAGATCTTACCAGGAAGCGGCGTCCGCCATTTTGTCTCTCGCACTGAGTGTTATTTATCAAACATGATGCTCAAAAACATGTTACGGGGCTGTTTTGACAACTCCCTCCCACATAGTCATGTTGAGGGAGTCCCCAAACATCCCCCAAGAGCAAAAACGGTTTTATTTTTTTTTCGGCAATTTCGCCGAGTACGCTTACCGTATGCTTACCGTAAGCGTACGGTAAAAAATAGAAATAAAAAAAACACTATCCACACTTACCCCACCCCCTGTGCTTTTGGTGGCCGTAAGCCATCAAATGTACAGGGCTTATTACATCAGTAAAAAAACGATATTTTGGCAACATGAAATTATAAAATCGAAATAAAAAAAACACTATCCACATTGACCCCACCCCCTGTGCTTTTGGTGGCCGAAGGCCACCAAATGTACAGGGCTTATTAAAGTTGATAAAAACCGTGCACGGAACGCACTGCGTTAAGTGGGCGCGCACGACTCGAATGGCGTAAAGTAACTTAGCATTTAAAAAACCGTACAAATTCACTGAAAAAACCATAGGTTTCACACACGTTATAGTTAGGAATTAGCATATAAAAAACCTTGCAAATTCACTGAAAAAACCATAGGTTTCACACATGTTATAGTTAGCGGAAATTTTACTGATAAAAAACCAATGAAATTGCCCCGTTATAGTTAGTGCTGGCAACTATAACTCACGCGACCGCAATCTTCTGCTGATGACATATGTGTCTTTATAAAAAAAAAATATTTGTAATATATGTATAGCTAAAAATGTATGGAAGAAGACATGGGCAAATAAGTGTCTAAATACAGTATTAGCATCAGCAGAGGATTGCGGTCGCGTGAGTTATAGTTGCCAGCACTAACTATAACGGGGCAATTTCATTGGTTTTTTATCAGTAAAATTTCCGCTAACTATAACATGTGTGAAACCTATGGTTTTTTCAGTGAATATATATATATATATATATATATATATATATATATATATATATATATATATATATATATATATATATATATAAACAAATTGCTCTGGGTGATGGAGTCCCGGGTCATTTTTAAAAGGGCAGGAGCCACCCTTTGCTATTCCAAGGGACTATGGATCCACAGATCCTCCACAGATCTGCAGTACTGTTCAAAAGAGAAATTAAGGTTTTGGCCTAGGTGTGGCGGTTCTAGGCCTAGGGCGTCGAGGTATCACTATCCTGCCCGCCTGTATGTTTAAAATCTTTTTTAGGAGTCCCCAAGTCCTAAAATGGCTGCCACAACATCCTTGTTGATGTGGTAGTAGCCAATCAGATCATTTTCTTTGACTTGTCGGATCTGCAGATCCTCCGCAGCATGACATATACATAAATATAAAACTTTAATTTCTCCAGAACTACCGAAAAAAACAGATTCACACCAAATCACAAAAAGTACGCTTTCCAGGTAAAGATCTAGGGTTCTGACAAATTTGTGTCATTCAGTTTCTCCTGTTTTTGCAGTAGCTGTGTCTAATCTTTCTATGGAAAATTGAAAGAGGAAAATGCATTTTGGGACCCTCCCTCTTTTTCTCTACCCCCGCTTGACAAGTCACCTCAAAACTTTCCAGGATGTAGCTGAGGTATATGAGACTTTTTTTGGAAAGTTTTGTGAAGATTTGTCAAACAACTTCAAATAAAAGCAACCAAAAAGCCCATATTGGGCCTAAATTTTGATTAAAGAGCTATTTCAATACAGGGCACTATTTACCAAATAAATTATAAAACTAAGACACATAGGGCCATATGTAGGTAATTTCTATTTACCGATTCCTAAAAACCGAATTTTACCGATTCGGTATTTAAGAATCGGCAAATAGAATGTGGGTAAAAATTCGGTAAATTTTACCGATTCGGTAATATTCGTTACTACGATTCGGTATTTACCGAATCGGTAATAAGGCATTCCTTCCCATTCATTCCTAACGGGCCTGGAGGACCATAGGAATGAATGGGAAGCCATTCACTATTACCGATTCGGTAAATACCGATTCGGTAATAGGGGGAGCATATTCAAGGGTGGCAGGGTGTCACATTGACACCCTGTTGCACCCCTGAATCGTGCATGTGTGCACATGTGGCGCACATACATGCCCTAAGGGCATGTATGTCTGCCACATGGCACTTTTAAAAAAGCACAAAATTGCTTTTGAAAAGGTATTCGGTATTTACCATCAACTTGTAGTTGGTAGTAAATAACAAATCCTTAAACCAAAAATGCACTCACTTGAGTGCTTCCTACATAGGATTTAAGGATTCGGGAATTTACCGATTCAGTATTTTACCGATTTCTTAAAATACCGAATCGGTAAATTACCGAATCCTTCAATCCAGCCTCCTACATCTCAAAGGGCTAAATACCGGTCGGTAACGGAAATTTTACAGATTTTCGGCCGTTACCGACCGGTATTAGCCCACCTACATATGGCCCATAATCGTCTATGATTCGAAGCCCCACTAGGGTAGAAATTCTGTAATAAATAAGGATCTTGATTAGTTGAAAGTGCAGTGTTTGTTTCGTATACAGGCTTTATTTTAGCATGTCTGATTCAAAATATGTGTTGATGAATTTAGTTTAATACCTTAAGTGTGCAGCACTCGCTAATCAATTGATAACGTATATTGCATACTGCCATTCACAATGAATTTAATTCAAAAGCTTATTCAATGCATTACCATGCTGTAGAAATTGTATTGAATGCTGAATAAATCATACATTCACCCCAGTCAAGAGATCTGGGTTAAATCCATTGTTCTTTTTCTCACCATGCCACCCCAGTTTGGACCCAGCCATATGCAAATCAGTCTTGACCCTGTGCCTCATGGGAACAGTCCAGACCGAACTGCCAAGCCAGGTCCTCCCTGGACCAGAAACAAGCATCCTGGGACCGGTTTCTGGGTATTACCCTTCATCAGCCAGGCTAGCTTGAATCCAGTGGCACAGTGAGCAAAGGATCCACGTCTGGGCATACCAATCCCACTTAGTGTGAAAAGTGCTACGCAAACAAATGATGGACGGAATACTGAATAAATCATACATTCACTCCCAGTCAAGAGATCTGGGTTAAATCCATCGTTCTTTTGCTCACCATGCCACCCCAGTTTGGACCCAGCCATATGCAAATCAGTCTTGACCCTGTGTCTCATGGGAACAGTCCAGACCGAACTGCCAAGCCAGGTCCTCCCTTGACCGTAAGCATCCTGGGACCATTTTTTGGGTATTACCCTTCATCAGCCAGGGGTCAATGTATGACATTGTTCTGCATTCTGTCCATCAATTGTTGTTTTTGCATTTGTCACCCCGAGTGGGACGGGTATCCCGAGACGTGGGTCCAGTGCTCTCCATGCCATTGGAGTCAAGCTATCCTGGCTGAAGAGGGGTGAAACCCCGAAACCAGTCCTAGGATGCTTGTTTCCAGTCCAGGGAGGATCTGGCCTGGCAGTTCGGGCTAGACTGTTACCATTGGGCACAGGGTCAAGACTGATTTGCATATGGCTGGGTTCAAACTGGAATGTCGTGGTGAGCAAAAAAACGATGGATTTAGGCCCAGATCTCTGTACAGGGGTGAATGTATGACATTGTTCTGCATTCTGTCCATCAATTGTTGTTTTTGCAGTTGTCACCCCGAGTGGGACGGGTATGCCCAGACGTGTGTCCCGTGCTCTCCATGCCACTGGAGTCAAGTTATCCTAGCTGAAGAGGGGTGCAACCCTGAAACCAGTCCTAGGATGCTTGTTTCCAGTCCAGGGTGGACCTGGTCTGGCAGTTCGGGCTGGACTGTTCCCATTGGGCACAAGGTCAAGACTGATTTTCATATGGCTGGGTTCAAACTGGAATGGCATGGTGAGCAACCAAACGATGGATTTAGGCCTAGATCTCTGTACTGGGGTGAATGTATGACATTGTTCTGCACTCTGTCCATCAATTGTCGTTTTTGCATTTGTCACCCCGAGAGGGAGTGGTATGCCCAGACGTGGATCCCGTGTGCTCCATGCCACTGGAGTCAAGTTATCCTGGCTGAAGAGGGGTGAAACCCCGAAACCGGTCCTAGGATGCTTGTTTACAGTCCAGGGTGGACCTGTCCTGACAGTTCGGGCTGGACTGTTCCAATTGGGCACAAGGTCAAGACTGATTTGCATATGGCTGGGTTCAAACTGAAATGGCATGGTGAGCAAAGAAAAATGGATTTAGGCCCAGATTTCTGTACTGGCGTGAATGTATGACATTGTTCTGCATTCCGTCCATCAATTGTTGTTTTTGAATTTGTTACCCCGAGTGGGACGGACATTCCCGGACGTGGATCCCGTGCTCTCCATGCCACTGGAGTCAAGTTATCCTGGCTGAAGAGGGGTGAAACCCCGAAACTGGTCCTAGGATGCTTGTTTCGAATCCAGGAAGGACCTGGCCTGGCAGTTCAGGCTGGACTGTTTCCATTGGGCACAAGTTCAACACTGATTTGCATATGGCTGGGTTCAAACTGAAATGGCATGATGAGCAAAAAACGATGGATTTAGGCCCAGATTTCTGTACTGGCGTGAATGTATGACATTGTTCCTCATTCTGTCCATCAATTGTTGTTTTTGCATTTGTCACCCCGAGAGGGACAGGTATGCCCAGAAGTGGATCACATGCTCTCCATGCCACTGTAGTCAAGCTATCCTGGCTGAAGAGGGGTGAAACCCCAAAACTGGTCCTAGGATGCTTGCTTCCAGTCCATGGAGGACCTAGCCTGGCAGTTTTGACTGCACTTCTCCCATTGGGCACAAGGTCAGGACTGATTTGCATATGGCGGGGTTCAAATTGGAATGGCATGGTGTGCAAAAAAACAATGGATTTAGGCCCAGATCTCTGTACTGGGGTGAATGTATGACATTGTTCTGCATTCTGTCCATCAATTGTTGTTTTTGCATTTGTCACCCCGAGTGGGACGGGTATGCCCAGACGTGGGTCCCGTGCTCTCCATGCCACTGGAGTCAAGTTATCCTAGCTGAAGAGGGGTGCAACCCCGAAACCAGTCCTAGGATGCTTGTTTCCAGTCCAGGGTGGACCTGGCTTAACAGTTTGGGCTGGACTGTTCCAATTGGGCACAAGGTTAAGACTGATTTGCATATGGCTGGGTTCAAACTGAAATGGCATGGTGAGCAAAGAAAAATGGATTTAGGCCCAGATCTCTGTACTGGGGTGAATGTATGACATTGTTCTGCATTCCGTCCATCAATTGTTGTTTTTGAATTTGTTACCCCGAGTGGGACGGGCATGCCCGGACGTGGGTCCCGTGCTCTCCATGCTACTGGAGTCAAGTTATCCTGGCTGAAGAGGGGTGAAACCCCGAAACTGGTCCAAGGATGCTTGTTTCGAATCCAGGGAGGACCTGGCCTGGCAGTTCGGGCTGGACTGTTTCCATTGGGCACAAGTTCAACACTGATTTGCATATGGCTGGGTTCAAACTGAGATGGCATGATGAGCAAAAAAACGATGGATATAGGCTCAGATTTCTGTACTGGGGTGAATGTATGACATTGTTCTTCATTCTTTCCATCAATTGTTTTTGCATTTGTCACCCCGAGTGGGATGGGTATGCCCAGAAGTGGATCACATGCTCTCCATGCCACTGGAGTCAAGCTATCCTGGCTGAAGAGGGGTGAAACTCCAAAACTGGTCCTAGGATGCTTGCTTCCAGTCCATGGAGGACCTGGCCTGGCGGTTTTGGCTGGACTGCTCCCATTGGGCACAAGGTCAAGACTGATTTGCATATGGCTGGGTTCTAAATGGAATGGCATGGTGAGCAAAAAAACGATGGATTTAGGCCCAGATCTCTGTCCAGGGGTAAATGTATGACATTGTTCTGCATTCTGTCCATCAATTGTTGTTTTTGCATTTGTCACCTCGAGTGGTAGGGGTATGCCCAGACATGGGTCCCGTGCTCTACATGCCACTGGAGTCAAGTTATCGTGGCTGAAGAGGGGTGAAACCCCGAAACCGGTCCTAAGATGCTTTTTTCCAGTCCAGGGAGGACCTGGCCTGGCAGTTAGGGCAGGCCTGTTCTCATTTGGCACAGGGTCAAGACTGATTTGCTAATGGCTGGGTTCAAACTGGAATGGCATGGTGAGCAAAAAACGATGGATTTAGGCCAAGATCTCTGTACTGGGGTGAATGTATGACATTGTTCTGAATTCTGTACAGCAATTGTTTTTGCATTTGTCACCCCGAGTGGGACTGGTATGCCCAGACGTAGGTCCCGTGCTCTCCATGCCACTGGAGTCAAGCTATCCTGGGTGAAGAGGGGTGAAACCCCGAAACCGGTCCTAGGATGCTTTTTTCCAGTCCAGGAAGGACCTGGCCTGGCAGTTCAGGCTGGACTGTTCCCTTTGGGCACAGGGTCAAGGCTGATTTGCATATAGCTGGCTTCAAACTGAAATGGCATGGTGAGCAAAAAACTATGGTCTCTGTACTGGGATGAATGTATGACATTGTTCTGCATTCTGTCCATCAATTGTTGTTTTTTGCATTTATCAGGGAGGACCTGGCCTGGCAGTTCGGGCTGACCTGTTCTCTTTTGGCACAGGGTCAAGACTGATTTGCATATGGCTGGGTTCAAACTGGAATGGCATGGTGAGCAAAAAAACTATGGGTTTAGACCCAGATCTCTTTACTGGGGTGAATGTATGACATTGTTCTGCATTCTGGCCATCAATTGTTGTTTTTGTAGTAGAAATTGCACAATGCATATTAATTGTTTCATGAGATTGATGAATTTTGGACAATTGTGTTACTTTTATTTGGAATCTCTTATCATCATTATTTTAAGTTTACTTACAGTCAGTATGCTTTCTATTTTTATTTTCACTCAGGAAGTAATTTTGCTTATGAAAAGTACTACCAAGATGGCGCTCGTCTTATGTGGATTGGTAATACAAATTTGGAACAACCACTTCCAGAGCATGGAAGCCGGTCTTTACTGCAGTATGGATTTTTGTGCAAATATATACTGACATACATGGATATATATATACACACACATATATATTCACTGATAAAAAACAGAGCTTACAGGGGCTTTAAAGTTATGCTCAGATTTCCCTCATACAAAAAAGGGTGTGATTTGAGATGTCATCAGTGATGTCATGGGTGATGTCACTGACTATGTCATGAGTGATGTAATATGTGAGGTCAGAAGCAGTGCATTGCGGGCCGTAAGTTATAGTTAGCTCAGGTCACTATAACTGTCGAAGTTCACTGGTTATGTATGAATGAAATCTGAGCCTAACTATAACGCCTCTGTAACTTTAGTTTTTTCTGTGAATTTTTACGATATTTTAATGCTATTTCCTAAGTATAATGTCCCAGTAACCTTTGTTTTTTAATTGAATTTGTAATGTGTTTTTTACATTGTATTTCTTAACTGTAATCTGTAACCTTTGAGAGTGAGTCTCTGAGTGGGTCCGTGAGTCAGTGTGAGTCTCTGAGTAGGTCTGTGAGTCGGTGCGTGAGTCTCTGAGTAGGTCTGTGAATGGGTGTGAAAGAGTATGAGTGATTCTTTAAGTGTGTGCTTGAGTGTCTGAGTTGGTCTGTGAGTGGCTGTCAGAGTGTCAGAGTGGTTCTTTAAGTGGGTGCTTGAGTGCCTGAGTGGGTTTGTGAGTGGGCATGAGAGGGTATGAGTGTGTCTGTGAGTGGGTGCATGAGTGTCTAAGTGGGTCTTTAAGTGTGTGTGAGAGTGTCTGAGTAGGTGTGTAAGTGGGTCTGTCAGTGGGTGTCTGAGTGCCTGAGTATGTCAGTGGGTGTCAAAGTGCCTGTGTGGGCACGTCAGTGGCTGTGTCAGTGATTGGGCCACAACAGAACTGCACCTGCCCCTTTATACAAAAAGAGTCCACAGTTGTGCACAAAATATCTACCTAAATTGAGAACTTTCTACTGGTTAATTACTAATCACTAAGCGCTACCTCCTTGGGTAAATGTCCAGTACGTATTCTACACTAGTAGAACTGCATAATGGAGCATGAAGAAATGTCACCAGTGACCTTGTGTGCATTTTGGCAATGTGATTGATCCTCGTGCATCATTATATAGAAATTTGTGAGAACATGAACCTTCCTATAAAGAATATGACGAGTACAAAGAGGTACATTTCCACCAAACAAAGGTCCATCCTCTAAACTACATGTAAGCTTTCCTGTTTTCAGTTTCAATTTTTGGTAAATTCTGGTGGGGTTTTGGGGTTTTTTCAAGTGATTTCAATACCTTAAAAAAACAGTGGTTATCAGTGGTTACACATTTTTGGGCCATTAAAACAACAGAAACAGTGTTTTTCCGGTATTTATGGAACTTTTTGCTTTTATTATTGTTTGCTTTCGGCACTGATAGTGCTGCATGGTTTATAGACAGTGTACAGACAGTGTAAATGAGGTCCAAATACATTTTTACAAATCAAACTTATCATAGTACACCATACAGTACTTCTTCAATGAAACTTCGGTCATGCACGCTCGCTCTTTCCTTCGCATGTAAACTTTTATCTGTGAAAAGGCCCTCTCAACGTCGGCACTTGAGACAGGCAACGCCAAAATAGCCAGTACACAATTTGCTAACTCTGGCCACTGACATAGTTTTCCATGCCAATACTGGTGCACCTGAAGATTGTTATTCTCTGCGACAGGTTCTGCAACATATGCGTTGAACTGGGCACATATGCCCTCGGAGTTATTGAAACGGTCAAAAATGAGGCAGCACTTTTGAAACTCCTGTGAAAATTTCCCTTTACGGAAGGGATCTATAACTTGTGCAGAGTACCACAGTGAGGCTTCACTGACTTCAAATGCCTTCGTTGGTGAAGGGCAATTTCTCATACATTGTAAAATAAAAGTTGCTGAATTGCTCCTCATAATTTCTTTGCTTCCGAATTGGCAAGCACTCCAACATGGAATATGTTGCAGTGCCAATGTCACTAAAAGTGCCGCCCAGCCATCTCTCAAGGAGATGTTTCACATCTACACCAAATTATGCTGAACACTTGGTAGAAATCGGTGTTTATAATGTCCACTACAGCAGTCATGCTTTCCTGTAAAAATCTAAGAATTCAGTAGAGTGTACTTTTTTGCAGATCACTATCAATATCTAACCACAACACTCCTTGCTACCTGGCTCAGAAACTGGTGCTATCCGGAAGGAATAGAACTTCTTGTAGTACATGCCCCCGACTGCTGAAACCCCCTAAATTTCACAAAAAGAAAACCTATAAGAGATCTTTCTCTGGAATTGCCCCAAGAATTTGGAACTCTCTTCCCCCAGAAATCAGGACCATCCCTTCATTCATTCTTTTAAAAAACAAAGTAAAAATGAGACTACTGAATAATGTCCTTCCTATCTGAGGCAACTATCCATGCCAATTTGATTTCTTTGCTGATGTTTTCACTATGTCTCTTTGTATTATCTTTTCATGCTGTATTTTCTATATTGTGCTCCTATATTTAATGCTATTTATTAGGTTGTACAGCGCTCTTGACACCAACATTTTGGTCATGTTCACACTTTATAAAACTTTATAAATAAATAAAAATAAAAGATCCTTACATTTCTTGCCTTTGGCATCATCACTCAGCAAAAGTTCTGTTGATGGTTGCCACATGGATAATATAGCAATCATGGCCTCTAGGACTGAGAACCACCAGCTAAGTGACACAGTTGGGATGACTCTTTCTTTGATACCACACAAAGCACAAAAAGAGAAATATTTACGTTTTAGTTCCCGGTAATAACAAAACAGTGCACCAGATTGGACTAAAAAGTCAATAGCATTCTTCATTAACACTGAAGATTGTAAAGATGCTTTCAGCATACCATCTAACAAGTGGCAATGAGCTCTTACAGGGAAGCACTTCAGCTCAGGTATCGATTTTGACAGGACATCACACAACTTTTTCATATACATAGCTGAATCACTGCAAATACAAACAAAATCACTCCAATCTTTGCTGAACATGGTAAGAACGTTTTGCAGCAGCATTCCAAGTGACACTTTGTTCCATGTTTTCCAAAAGTCTGGTGTCATGTTTTCACCAGTATCCAGATGCTTTGTGACTGGACTCTTTTCACATATACCTGTCACTATACCTTGCATTGAATGTTTAAAGCCTGGGGTGTTTGGCAATTCACCTTCTATCAATACTGACTCACTAGAAAAGGGGGCAGATGTATCATGGGGTTTTACCCATTCTCGGTGGGTAAATGTGATGGTACATATTGGGAAAGATTCCTATGAAACCTACATTTTGTCCTATCAGTGAAAGACTCAAAGGTAGCTCAAAAGTAAAATATGATTTTGATATTTCGAGATTCTCTACATTTTATCAAATAAATAAACAACACCTAAAACATGCTTCTAATACCGGGATCTTTAGACCAAAGACCACAAAACTGAAAAAAGGAAGAAGAAACAATATTTTAGTGACATCCCTAAACAACAAAACTCAAGCAGGATAATAGCCCAGTCTTTCTTACTGCTACCTTATATAACAAAGTTACATTGTATTAGCCCCTTCCAGAAGAAATACAAATAATTCTTTCACTGTCCTTTTCTTTCTTTGAATGGCATTTAGAGGTCCATTACGATGGCGGGGCGGCACCATAACGGCAAACGGGACTGCCCGTAAGAGGTGCGGTGGTCCTGCCATGGCAATCAGGATGCGACCGCCACCCTGGCGGTCGCATCCCGCAATATTAACATTGCGGCGGGCGGTGCTGTAAGCAGCACCCGCTACAATTTCAATAATGCATGTTGTGCATTGGCATGCACAACGCAACAGGCACCGCGCGGTGCCTGCCACCTTGTCCATGTCAATGTTGGGGGGTACCATAGGTACCCCCCAAGTGCTGCCGGTCACCCCCCCACCCCGCTGGGGGCCTGCAATGGGCCCCCGAAGTGAAATCTGCATGCCTTTCCATGGCGGAGTCTCCGCCATGGAAAGGCATTGTAAATGCCACATACTAATATGGATGGGGGTGCCTGCAAAGGCACCGCCACCATATTAAGCACCTTTTCTGCCTGGTCGGAAATCCGACCGGCGGAAAAGTGGCGGACAGTCTTTCCGTCCACTGCGGTGCCCCTCGCCATTCTAATATGGCGGGGGTGATATGGAGCCATCTGGCGGGCGGATCGCCACCGCCATCCTAATGGGGGCCTTAGTTTGTGCTTGTGCAGGGGTTTTTTGAGTGTATATATGTTTACAGTAGAGAGGGCTATTTCCCTTCCGGTGGGGTTTTATCAGTTATTATAGGTTTCAACCTAAAACCTGACAGCCTAACTACATGACATAGGTGTATCCTTGTTTGGTGGAGATGTCCTCATATTCCTCAGCATCAAGAACCCGTTATTAAAATCGGTGGGAAAAACACTGGAGGGCCTTTTGGTAAGCTGCCCATCATCCTGGCAAAAGGCGGTAAAACCTTTAGGGTGGATGGGGCAGGGGCAGACAGGCAGAGCTTCAGGTTATTTTGCACATTTGTATACTCATAGTCATCTAAAGGGAGAACCATGGACTCTGTCCTCACCAGGTAAGGACAAGAAATAACTCACTCATCAAAGTCACTACACATTGCGCTTCAATAGATCAATGATGCATTCACCTTCACAAACCATTTCAGATCGTCTTTCAATGTGGAATTGCTGTGAAAACACACTTGGTTTGCCTTTGTCAAGCCCAGGAGGTCAAGATCATTTGTCCTTTACAGAAGTGGAGCTTCAATTGGGGCACTTGCTATGTTTATATATGTAAATGTTTCCCATTGCGGTTTAATTTCTGTAACAAATAAGCAGGTCCTCATGCCAGCTTCCCCTGCGACAGTTCTCCTGTCCAGCCCTGTATTTGTGCACCCTCTGCTCGTTTCTTGCTCTGTTTTACCATTTCTGGTTCTTTTTCCTCCCTCTATTTTGCCTTTTTCATGCTTGTTTTCTGCTCTATGGTTTGGATTTCCTGCTCGTTTTTCTGCCCTCTGTGGTGCCTCTTCTGCTAGTTTTTCTGCCCTACATTTTCCCTCTTCTGTCTTCTGTTCATTTTACTGCCCTTCATGTTGCCTTCACTGCCCTTTTTTCTGCCCTCTTCTGCTCGGTTTTGCTTTTCAACTCGTTTTCTGCTCTCTGTTTTGCCTTTCTGCTCATTTTTTTGCCCTCGTTTTACTTTTTCTGCTAGTTTTTCTGCCCTTCGTTTTACCTTTTCTGCTTGTTTTTTTACCCTCTGTTTTGGGCTGTTTATGCGAGTTTTTCTGCCCTGCAAGTTGCCTTTTCTGCTTTTTTTTCTGCACTCTGTTTTGCTCTCTTCTGCTCTGTTTTGCCTTTCTGCTTGTTTTTTTGCGCTTTGTTTTGCCTTTTCTTCTAGTTTTTCTGCCCTCTGTTTTTGTCTTCTCTGCTCATTTCTTTGCCCTCTGTTTTGCCTTGGTCGTTTTTCTGCCTTCTGTTTTGCCCTTTCTGCTCTGTTTTGCTTTTTCTGCTAATTTTTTGCCTTCTATTTCCCCTTTTCCACTTGTTTCTTGCATCTGGGGCCTTGTCAAAATTCAGTAAGGGACGGGGGCGGATTCTGGCCCTGGGGACCCATACTCCAGGGCCTGTCCACGTCTACCTGGGTGCCTGGCTCTATCAAGGGCACGGACACACAATTAATGGACAAAATTCAGAACAAATCAAAACATTCACCCCCAGTCAAGAGATCTGGGTTAAATCCATCATTCTTTTGCTCACCATGCCACCCCAGTTTAGAACTGGCCATATGCAAATCAGTCTTGACCCTGTGCCTCATGGGAACAGTCCAGCCCGAACTGCCAAGCCAGGTCCTCCCTGGACCGGAAACAAGCATCTTAGGACTGGTTTCAGGGTTTCACCCCTCATCGGCCAGGATAGCTTGATTCCGTGGCACAGTGAGACCGGGACCCACGTCTGGGCATACCCGCCGCACTTAGGGTGAGAAAAAAAAACACACTTAATGGACGGAATGCAGACCAAATCAAATCATTCACCCCCAGTCAAGAGATCTTGGTTAAATCCATCATTCTTTTGCTCACCATGCAACTGTAGTTTAGATCTGGCCTTATGCAAATCAGTCTTGACCCTGCGCCTAATGGGAACAGCTCAGCCCAAACTGCCAAGCTAGGTCTTTCAAGGGCACCCAGTGTGCTTTGATGGGGACCCTTATTGCCCTCGCGGTCTCTGCCGGCTCCCCGCCTCCTGTAGGAGCCAGCATTGCTCATGCAGGGAGCTGCCAAATATGCAGGTTCTCGCGTGCAGGAGCAATCTTTATCTGTTTCCCTGCCTGCATGACAGGGGACAGGGAAACAGATAAAAACTTCGCTTTCAGCAAGTGGGAGCAGTTTGACAGCTCCTGCTTGCTGTGAGCTGAGTTACTGTTTGCTCTCGCTTCTCCCGCCAAGCGAAAGCAAATTGCTATCTCCCGAGGGTGGGCACCTCAGGAGATAACAGAAGCCAGCCCTGGGGGTAGAGGTCCCCAGGACCATTCATGGCTCCAGAAGGGGGCTGTGTCCGGTTCCCAGGATCTACACATAGCTCCTAAAGGCCCACCTCCAGGCACCTCCAACTCAGTATGCTCATATATTGTGGAGTATTAGAGTGGCAAGGTGGGCAGAAGGGTGTGGGATGGGAACAGCAGGGAAGGAGATCTGAAAAGGAAAAAGGAAAAATTTTAACATGCAAAGCAATTATAAACCAAACATGAATAATACATATTCAACTTTAAAACCTTGAAGTATTGGCAGTTTTCGGTGTAGCGTGTGGTTTTGCCCTCGATGAAAAGACTCACAGTTAGGAGAAGTGCACACTCACGCTCTCTTCTAAGTATGGCACTACAGTGTTCACTCACACTGCACATAGCTTCTCGATTTGTGCCATAAGTTTTGCATTGATTCATGCATACAACACAATACTCTACACCTTTCCTTTATACTCAAAGAAGAGAAGTAACAAGATGAGTCTCAAGCCTTAGACACACACACTTCAAACAAAACAAAGTTAAGTGCCAAACAAGAATGCTCTAATTCTTAAGGTATTAAAGCGGCAATGAGCTGTTGAGTGTACCCACTCCGTTCTCTCTAAGAATATGGATCACGGAGACTGCTTTCTACCTTACCGCTCAGAGCATATCTCCTCTGTGCTTTGCGTAATTCGCAGCTGGAGCAGGGCTTCGATATTGCAGCGAGGAGCCGGGCATAGGTCCTGGAATGCTCGGACCAGACACGTTCTCCAGTGCGTTGCTAGGAAACTGCCAGATTGTCTGAGAAACAGCTGACTCCGTGGGAAACAAACAGGAGCTCCAGCTGTGGCAAAGGGGTCAGAATAGTGAGCGGCTTCCACAGGGTGGGGTCTCTCTAAATAGGCTACGCCCAAGATGGCTGACACCGGGGAAACTGGGACATGTAATCCTCAGCACAGGGCCTGCAAGTATAAGGGGAAAAAAAAGTTGTTGGTAAACATTAGGGCACATTAGGCAATGTATGGTATTGGCCACAAAGAATATCCTGGCAAAACATGGCTCCACCAATATATACAGCACTATGTTGAGATATAATATTTGGAACAACACAACCACCAGCGCACTGAGGAAACCAGGTAATATTTACCACAAAGAGCACCCTCATATGTCGGTGGCAGACAGGTAACCAAGAGAGAGAGAATAGGTATGCATGCCGGGCTGAGACGGACCCTAGAACTGTACCACTGTGATGGTGACAGCTTGGAATATATATTGATTTAGTCCAGTGGAGGTGGTGATCCCTGAGGCATATGAAAGCCCCAGGAGGGGTGCCTGCAAGGCCCCCCTTTTATAAAAAAAAATAAAGCGCAAAGTAGGGGGTATTCCCGGGGCTAAAAAGAGCCCTTGGAGGGGGGCCCTGTGCGACCCCCTCCTTTTGTTTTAAATATCCTCATGCCCCAGGGACCAGGCCCAGCCAGGGGCTAAAGTGAAAACAAGCACGGGGGACCGTGATTGTTTTTTTATACAATTTCTGCCACAACTTTGTCATGCTTCTCCCCACAATTTTTTTAAAAAATGCTTTTTTGCCTGCTCAGGGTTCCTGGGGGACTCCAGCACCAGAGTTAGGGGGTTAGAGTATTTATACGCTGTCCCCTTTTCTTTATTTTTCCAGGTTTTTTTGGGTACTTGACTGAGTGTTAAATTGGCTGTCAACACTTCCTGGTTGAAGTGTTGTAAGCCATTCAGATCTCTGCACGAGATCAGGAGGATTCGCTGAGGAATTGCGCCCCTACATATACATATTTGGATTTCTGTTAATAACTAAAACTACTAAAAGTTTTACACCGCACCATCTAAGCAAAGTTAACCTAGCAGATATCATGTTGTTCAGCTACCTCCCGTGCATAAAGTTATAAATACTGAAGATTTTTGGAAGATATTACTTAACTCTAAACCACGTGATCTTGAAAGTTGATATTGTTGTAATAATTTAAGGGACTTTGCCTTTAGAGAAGGCTCTGGACGATTGGATCACCCCAGCTTTGCCATTATCATTCTCTCTAAGGCTCTACTTGACTTTCAGTCTGAAGACTTCAAAAGGAATTTATTGAACTCATAGAATGAATCTGCACCTTCTGAAGGATAAAACCAGGAGACAGTTATTTGTAATTAACATGAAGGACTTACGAAACAAACTGTTTTACTTTGCAGAAGGCAAAAATTTACTAGTCTGTGAAAATCACACTTTTTTCAGGTCGGACTGCTCTTGGTGTAAGATGGAGGAGAGATGGAGGATGATAAAGTTTATTGATAAGTTTAAAGCAGCTGGAGTCGAAGAGGCTCTCTGGGAGCATGCAAAAATCAAGATTACATTTAAATGCAAAACAATTTGTCTCACTGAACATCTGCTTCGAAACAGCTTTTTGAAATTCTGAAACTGTCACAGAAGAGAAAGGAGAGGCAGGCGTACAATGAAAATTGTAATAACAATGACCATCTTGATAATGCGGGGAAGGAGGTCAGCCGAAGCTACTCGGTTACACAAGTGACCTGATGTCACGTAGTTTGATATAATGGGTGCGTTTTGTCTTCTCATTAAACCTAGATTTAATGTATGCCATGTCACAGGTTCTGAGGGAAAGCAGGGTGTGTATTCTTTTTAATATTTATCTTCAAGATGCTGCTTGCCCCTCAGTATTTTATGCACTAAGAAGAGATTTATATGGGAAGTAACCACCTAGGAACAAGTGGAGAATTGAGGGGGAGTGATCAATAGGGATATTGGTGGAATGTATAGAGGTGGAGAGAAGGAGATGGGAGGGTTATAGGAGGATGGCAGGGAGGGATAGATTTTCGGGTGTGGAGGGAAAAGAAAAAGGAAAATATTATTCAGTCAACAGAATAAAAAAAGATAAGAATGGTTATGTCTACACATATGCAATTGTGTAATACTGCAAACTATGGCTGTAGCCCCACTGAACTATGACTCTAAAAATTGCTGCTTGGCATGTTAAGGGTCTCAATTCTAAGGGCAAACAAACTATGATTTTTTAATGAAATTCTTAATAGTAAGCCAGATATTATTGATCCCCAGGAGAACCTTCTGGTAAATGTTGAATAAAATCAAAGTCCTGGAGCAATGGGCTGAAGGAAATTAATTCACTCTTCTAGATCGACTTGTAGATATATCGCTATTGCTAGCAAGAATGATAAATGTAGTTACTGTAAAGCTAATCTAGATCATTTTGGCCGATAGGCCACTGCAGATTAGGATGTCAGCTGGCGACTTCAATTTGGATAAAATAAAGGCCCAAACAACGATGATGCTAGATTGTACACTGAATTTATGATTGACTGGAATGTGCAACATATACATTTTACTCTGTATGGCACCACAGGTATTATTGGGTAGTCTATTTCCTGGTAACTACTGCTCTCACTGGTTTCATGCACCACCAATTTGCCACAGTCAACTTTGATCACCTTTATTACCTTGCCGTGGTTCATTACTAACCTTTTACCAAATACTCTACAGTAGATAGTTCCACTGACTTCATTCAATTTTTCAAGACAGAGTTCGCTACATTTATTACAATTTATAATAGATCTGCAATGCACGTTGTTATATGAGATATTCTCAACGTTTTTATAGGAATCAGTACACAATCATTTTTGGCAGCGGTAATGAGATGTGGTAAAGCCAAAGATCAAACGCGCCTCAAGTTGAAGGCACTTGAGCACTCCCATGCTGATATAATTTGGAATCAAGTTAAAGAGCAGCATAGAGTCCTGATTAGACTCAATGTTAGAAGATGATGAAGAGCTACCTAAAATACCAAAACCATTCAGCATGTCTTCACTAAAAAGAAGATACAGGGAAAAAGTAGGACACTGCTGGTATGAGGAAGACCGAAATCAAAAGTTAGGTGTAGACATGGGAGACATTATAGCAATCATTAAAGAGCTTGCACCCAGAAAAAGCAGCGAGCCCCGATTCTAAACCAGAAGAACTCTATAAGACGTTGCTTTAGTAATTCCTCGCCTATTACTCTGTGTGCTTAATGAGCCCATCAGTCACAGTACTCTACCCCACTCAGGGAAGCAAGCAACGGCTGTAGTTTTTCTCACAAAACACAAACCTCAGCTTGACTGCAATCCCTTCAGACATATTTCCTTACTTAATGCAGCTTTGAAAATGTGTGCCAAAATTCTAACAATTTAATGAGCATTTTATTGCATGTCTTACATCTTTCATTCAGCATGGGGTTATTCCTGGTAAAGATACCACTTCGCTCATAAATGTAACTATGAATCAGATTGATTGTGACAATATAGTTAATGACCCTATGGCCATGAATACTATTGATGCGGAGAAAGCCTTTGATCGAGTCTCGTGGCCATTTCTCTGTGAAGTAATGCAGCATATGGGCATTCATCGTAAATTGATTGAATTTGTACAACTGCACAATCGGCTAGTGACAGGATGTATGTATGATTCCAGTTTAATTTCCCATCACTAGCAAAAGGGGCACTAAACAAGGCTGTCCTGTTTCTATTTCTTTGATTATTTTAAAACCTGCTTTACTGGTTTTCAACTATAATGAAACATGTTATACTTAACAGAATAGATGTCACAATAGTCAAGGTTCCTCCAAGTGTGCATGTGATAAGTTAGGTACGCTGTGATCTATGTATTATCACAGCTTGTAGTGGAATATATTGAACATTGCAGCTGTACTGGTAACAAAACTGTTACTGTAGAAAAAGTAGTAACTGCTCCAAAAAGTGTTACAAAAAGTACCCTACCCTCCAATCACCTTCCCTCCCAGGTGTGTCCTATATTTACATGCTATGCTGTTTCCATTTCTTTATACCAGTGGAAGCCCATCAATAGGGAAGTTTAGGCATTCTCCTCACACTGTGAGCCTTCATACACCAGAGGCATCTAATTGTTCTTGAAGAGTGCAATTCCCCATTCCCCCATTGCCTTTCATTTGCCTTTGTCAGATGGGATAGAGTCACGAGTATGGTGTTCTCACTTGGCGTATGAGTGAGTAGTGTGGGTGTGGCCCAACATAATTGGGAGGGATGATGGCGTGAAGTGAAGTGTGCCTATCATTCTTTTGGCACGGTCAGCCTGACATGCTTACTTTCATTACAAAGCAATGGGGTAAACCTGTGTGGTCATGGGACCTGGGTAGGAAATGGTACAAAACACAGTGGTCCCAGCGACAACCTTTAAATCAATTATTACTTGGTACCCAATGTTAGACTTGTCAGCCCTTTGGGTGGTCCCTCCTCATCATTATTTATTTTGTCCCACTTTTGCCTCAAACCCTGTTAGAATTTTTCCTTTTTGGGAACCACCAGACCTTTTAGATGAACTGATTGACCAGCTGGGAGCTGCCCAATATTTGAGTACCTTTGACCTTACATCCGGGTACTGGCAGATCTCTCTGACTGATGGAGCTAAGGAAAGGTCAGCCTTCTCCACGCCCAAGGGCCACTACCAGTTCTGCGTGATGCCCTTTGGGCTCAAGAACGCACCTGCCACATTTCAGCGTCTGGTGAACCAGATCCTCACCGGAATGGAGAGTTTCTCTGCTGCTTATCTGGACGACATTGCCGTCTTCAGTAACAGCTGGGAGGATCACTTGCGTCACCTGCAAACTGTTCTCCAGGCCCTGAAGCAAGCTGGTTTAACGATCAAGGCCAGTAAATGCCAGATCGGGCAGGGGTCGGTAGTGTACCTTGGACACTTGGTGGGTAGGGGAGCGGTGCAACCCCTCCAGGCGAAAATCGAGGCTATTATGGCCTGGGAACCCCCCAAGACTCAGACTGAGGACCGAGCTTTTCTGGGCCTCACAGGATATTACCGCCGCTTCGTGAAGGGGTATGGGACCATTGTGGCCCCCCTCACGGAGCTTACGTCCAAGAAACAACCTCGACGGGTAGTCTGGACGGAGGCTTGCCAGCAGGCCTTTGTGAAACTGAAGCAAGCCATGTGCGAGGCCCCGGTCTTAAGGGCCCCAGATTTTTCCAAGGAGTTCATTGTCCAGACGGATGCATCGGAACATGGCATTGGGGCAGTGTTATCGCAACTCAATGAAGAGGGTCTGGATCAACCCGTGGTCTTCCTATCCCGGAGACTACTTCCCAGGGAACAGAAGTGGAGTGCAATAGAGCGTGAAGCCTTTGCAGTGGTATGGGCTCTGAAGAAGTTGCGGCCATACCTGTTTGGCTCGCACTTCCTAGTTCAGACCGACCACAGACCCCTTCGTTGGCTGATGCAGATGAAGGGGGAGAATCCCAAGTTGCTAAGGTGGTCTATCTTCCTACAGGGAATGGACTTTCAGGTGGAACATCGGCCTGGAGTGGACCACGCCAATGCAGACGGTCTCTCAAGGTATTTCCGCCTTAGTGATGAGAACTCCCAAGGGGTTGGGTAGCTCTCCCCACTTTCAGCTGGGGGGGACGCGTGTTAGACCTGTCAGCCCTTTGGGTGGTCCCTCCTCATCATTATTTATTTTGTCCCACTTTTGCCTCAAACCCTGTTAGAATTTTTCCTTTTTGGGAACCACCAGACTTTTTAGTGTTGATGCAGGGTCAGGGAGCCATTTTCCCTACCCCTGGAACTTCTGTCTGAGGGCCTGAGACACAACACGGTGGCCACCCATTGTCACCTGTGACATCACCAGAACCCACTGGAGGTTTCCAGAACATTCTAGAACAATATGACAGAGGGAGGCAGTTTAGAATGTTGGGAGGCCATCTCAGAGTGGCAGTTGGCATCTGACTAGAGAGGAGAGAGGACCAGTTCAGAAGGAGGTCGGAGTAAGGCAGCAGGGGTGGAAACCAGTGCTTGGAGTGGGGTCCAGAAACCCACCCTTGATGCTAGTCCCTACTGACCAAGCCCAGCCTAGAGCCCTGTGTGGGACCAAGACCAGAAAAACCATCTTAAGGACCTAAATATTGTGAAGAGGCCTTAAAGAAGAAGACCAGTAAGCTCCTGACCTGTTTAGCGGTGTCCTCCTGGAGTCCTGACGTCGAGAAGCCTGGAGACCTGAGGCCTGAGGTGAAGAAGCGGCGCTGACAGAAAGCAGACGTCTTACCCGGAGCCGAGAGAGGGCGCCGACGGAGGTCGTGGAGAGGCACCGGAGGTCGAGTAAGGAGTCACCTGAGGTCGAGGTGAAGCGCGCCGGAGGTCGGGAGTGGAGATTGCACTCCGGAGTCGCCGGAATCTGAGGTGAAGCGCGCCGGAGGTCGGGAGTGGAGGTCGCACTCGGAGACACCCGGAAGCGGGGAGACCATGACCCTGCGACGCCGGAAGGCGACATCGAGCCGGAGCATCCCCGCGACATCAAGCCGAGGCCGCCCAGCGACATCGATCCGGAACAGCCCAGCGACACCGAACCGGATCCGCCCAGCGACATCGAGCCGAGGCCGCCCAGCGACATCGATCCGGAACAGCCCAGCGACACCGAACCGGAGCCGCCCAGCGACATCGAGCCGGAGCCGCCTCACGACATCGACACGGCGCCGAGCGGAGCCGATCATCGTGAAAAGGGCAGTAAGTGGTAGAAGGGGCATCTGAGGCCCTGTGGAACCCTAAAAGACCATTCTAGGGGCTAGAGGGGTGTTAGAACCAGCCTGGGAGTGCCAGGGGTGAACTGAGACTGGTGCAGTGACCTCTGTGAGGGGTTGTGTATTTTGGGAGAGCCAGATCCTTAGGTTACCCTTATTCTACCTCAGTTCAGGCCCAGCCTTGACCAATCTAGGTGGGACACCCCCATGTCATCCAAATGACCACATGCTGTAATTGGGCATAGTAAAACCAAACTACCTCAGGAAAGCGATGTGAACTGTAATTGTCATTAATTGTGTTATTTAAGTTATTGAAGGTGCTTTATTTATTGACTGTATTTATTGTCTGACTGTATTTATTCCTGCATTGTATTTATTGTCTGACAGTATTTATTAGCCATTTGTATTTATTGCACCCCTATTTATTCCTTGCTTATTTATGACCTGATCCTATTTATTGAAACCCCACTGTGGTATTATTTATTTGACCTGCTATTTTCAAGAAAAGTCTTATGGTACTGTATTTATTTTATGAACCCTGCAACTAAGAGAAAATAAGATAAAGACAAACTACTTTCTTTCATAATTTTTACGGTGTAGTGTCGTTTTTGGAACGGATGAACGCATGGTTATTGTGAGGGTGTGACGTACGCTTAACACGGTGCCTGACCCCCAACCGCTCGAGCCAAGCTACCACTGTGCTGGGAACCTGGTGACTGCTAACCCGGTTGCCCGGTTTCCAACACCCAATATTTAATTACACCACAACAAATGGGCTTGCAAACAATTTTCATAACAAGGGCGTCAGAAGATCATTACAGTTTATAACATTTCATATTGTACAGTTGCTCCACAAACAGTGGAAAGAGTGAGAATAGAGGCGCTCCTCATTAAGTGAGAAGGAGTTTAAGACTAGCACATGAAGAATAGTATATTACAATATATACAATTGTCACATGGATATACTGAGCGTGACCTGACTGGAGATATTTAAATGTCATAAGCTCATTCCACAATTTTGTAGATACATCATTGAATTCAAATGTTATCTAGATGTGGAAAAGAAATCCAGTCCAGGTCAATCGATATGGAAAGTCGAAGTTTCGACCCCCTAAAAGTGATGAGGGCCACTTGAGCCTCGCAGGGGGGTCTTCATCAGGACAGAATGGGAGCAATCTAGGAAAGGAGGGTAGTGAAAACCCATCAGTAATCAGAAATCATATGCTCAGGGTACAGAGTATAGTGGCACAGATGCTCACCTTTTTCCAACACTGGAATGTGCGTTGGAAAATCAGACTACTTGTGTGGGGCTGGTGGCTCCAAAGGAGGACGAACGGATTGGGCCCTTCTTGTGGTGCAACGAAGCAATGTGCTGCAATTATATTGCACATCTGGGTATTAAGAAGTTTGCATATAATAGTGTAATGCAAAGAGGAAACAAATTAACAATTTAAGGGTGACTTATCCACCAATTTTCTTAAAATTCAAGTATTGGCACCACGGTATATGGCAAGGGCAACGATTGCCTAGGTAAATCAGTTAACCAAATTAATCGGATGCCAATCTGGAAATGAAATGGACAATCTAGTTAGGGAAAAGCTAGTGGAATTAAAAAGAATTACAGTGCCGATCTGGTGGACCAGTCATGTGGAATTTACCTTAATCAGGCAGAAGGAGCAATCCAAATGTCAGATGCAGCATCTTGTGTCAGAGCGATCGCAGTGCCGGCTGCTTCAGAAATAGACACCGTTACCGTGTTCCCGTGGTCACTGTCGTGTCCAGGCCTCGCTGGACACACACTGCGCGGAGGCTAGGCCTCAAGTGTGGCAATGCAGCAACAAAAGGACACCCGCACTATATTGCTGGTACTGAGCTAAGACCCCGAGCGGTCTTACACCCCTTTATTTAACCCCTTGGGCAAGCCCGCACTCGGGGTGCGTGCGTGCATGCAAGTCATGCGTGAACGGGCCAGGTTGCACCGTCACTACATCCCTCCAATCTTTTAGATACTAAGGTCCTTCACATTTGCAACTTCAGTCTTTCTTTATGCACCACGCAAAGTCTTTTAGTCTTTGGTTGGGGGCAGGGTTCGGCCGGAGACCATACCTCTGGCTCCGGGAGTTCTTCCCCATTCCTGACTTCCCTGCCCCTCCTTCTGGCTCAGGGGACACGGCACCGGGGCTCCGCTGTTCTTCACCCGTTCTTGATTCTTCTCCTTCTGGGTATGGCACGGGCGCTGGACTATTGATAGGAGTGCTCATTGGGGCTATTCCTTCTCCTTCCTCTGACTCTCCAGTGGCACCATCTGCAGACACCAGTCCACACTCCACTCTCTTGAACCAGGATGCATTTCTGGTAACCACACGAGTCCCATGCATTGCCGACACCATGGTACCAAGCACCATGATGACCTCCCACACCTCTGGCTCATATGGGGTGCGATACTTCCACCCAGGGTATCGGTCCTTCACGATGACCCTGTCAACAACTCGGATGTTCATAGGCTGTGCTCTGCGATCCTGGCTAGCTTTATCATTGGTAGCTTTTCGCCGGGCTTGGGAAGCGTCGAGATTCAGCACTGGGGGATTCCAAGAGGGGTCCGCGGGGACGCTGTCCCGAGGCGCTTTTCGGAACATTAGGTGAGCCGGCGCAAACTGAGTGGTGCAGTGCGTTGTCTGATGATAGGCACTCAGAAATTGCTGTAGGCAATGCTCGACATCCTCACCTTTCTCCACTCCGATCCAGAGAGCTCTGTTCATCGTCCACATAAACTGTTCCACCTCGCCATTTGCCTGGTGCCACTGTGGCATGATCTTGCGGTGTCGAATGGCGCGGGAGGCCAGGTATTCTTGGAACTCTCTCCCTTGAAATGGAGGGTCATTATCTGACTTAATATCTGCTGGCAATCCCATCATTGCGAAAACGCGCTCAAGCGCGGTCCGGATGTGTTGAAAAGCTGTTGACGACACTACCTCCACTACCGGGAACTTTGAATGCAAGTCGATGAGAACCAGGGTGTTTTGGCCGTGGGGAAATGACCCAAAGTCAAGACTCACTCTGGTCCAGGGCTCCTGGCATGGTGCTTCAGCAATCACTGGATGTGGTGCCGGGTCACTTCCAGTTATGTTGCAGGTATGGATGACCTCCTCGACCATGGCATCCATGCCCAGAAACCAGACTTTGCTTCGTAGCCGGGCTTTTGTTTTCGATATCCCTTGATGCCCTTGATGTGCCAGATGGACTATTCTCTCTTGAAGGCTTCTTGGGATTACGAGGGTGGAGCCACGCAACACAACTCCTTGAAGGCCCTCGCTGAGCTTGCTCTGAGTTTTTCACATCTGTTGCCGAAACAGCCTTTCCTCAGCTGTCAGCGCACTGAGGCCATCGAGGAAGTGACGCCAGTTCCTGTTGGCTAGCGTGGCCTTGACCTTGACCAGGCTCTCATTGAATTCAGTCACCTTCCCGATGTCTTCTAGCGTGAGAGAAACTGGGCACGCTTCGAGAGAGATCATCCGGACATATTCCTTGGTGCCGTCTTCATCGGATAAGGGCCTAGGAGACCCAGGCGAGCCAGGGTGCCGTGACAGGAAGAGAAGCGGGGTTGTTGACCCCCGGACGGAAGATTACGTCGAAGTGATAGACCTGCAGTTGGACTGCCCACCTCTCGATCCGGGGAGGAGCCAACCGAGATGTGCCGCCGAAGAGGGGGACAAGAGACTTGTGATCCATGACTATGCGAAACTTTATGTCCATACAAGTAGAGATGGAAATGCTGGCACACCCATTTGATGGCCAGGGCCTCACACTCTATCTGCGCGTTCCGGTCAATTCTGTGCTGGCGTACGCAGTTGGGACCCACTCCTTGGACTCTGTCTCTTGCATCAGGCCCGCACCTAGCCCTAAAGGGGCTGGCATCTACCACTACCTCAGTGCACCGATGGGGGCGAAAGTACGCCATCACTTTCGATGAGGGCCTCCTTGACGGCATGGAACGCCATATCTTCCTTCGCGGACCAGGCCCACGGCTGACCAGCCTTCCTGAGATTGCAGAGTGGTTCGGAGAGGGACGCCAGATTGGGAATGAACCTGCCACAGTACGTGGCCATGCCGAGGAAACTGCGGACTTCTGTAGGCGACGTAGGCTTTGGGGCAGAACGTATGGCTGCTGCCTTCTTCAGGTCAACACGTAGCCCATCTCTGGAGAAAATGTAGCCGAAGAAATCCACCGACTCTTGATAAAATGAACACTTGGCTCTGTGCAGGGTGAGTCCATTCTCTACCAGCTGTTAAAGGGTGGCTCTGAGGTGCCCGTGGTGCTCCTCCAGTGTCTTAGAGAATACGAGGATGTCATCACTCAAATTTATAACACCTTGCAATCCTGTGAGTGTCTCCCTTATTGCGTTCTGAAACACCTCCGCGGCAGAGGACACCCCAAAGCTTAGTCTCTTATACCGACATAGCCTCACATGAGTGGAGAAGGTCATGATGTTCCTGCTGTCAGGTTGGAGCTCCAGCTGGTGGTAGCCGGCATTGAGGTCAAGTTTGGAGAACCACTTGGCGCAAGTGAGGTCAGCCACGATGTTCCCATGGTGTTCCCCCTTCATGGCCTTGTTTGGAAGGCGCATGTCCACACAGAGCCGAATGGCTCCCAGCTGCTTTGGTTTGGGGGCCACAACCAAGGGGGACACCCACGGGGTGGGGCCCTACACTTTCTCTATCATGCCTAACTGTTCCAGCTTCTTCAGCTCCTCCTCCACTTGAGGGCGTAAGTGGAACAGCACCCGTCGGTGCCTCTAGGCCATAGGCTTGACTATTGGATCGATGTGCAGCCTGAACATTTTCCCTTTGAGGCGGCCTAGGTCCTCGAATAGCATGGGGAAGTCTCTGAGGATTTCTCGGGCATGCAGATCGTGCACCTGGTTCGCAAAAAAAAAACAACTCCAGGTCCTCTGCCGTGTGACAACTGAGGAGGAGTCGTCGTTTCCCTTCCGTGACATGAAACCTTGTGTTGAGACAATGGCCCTCATTGGCAATTTCCACCTCCATGACTCCTCGTAGGGGGAGCGGCTTGTTCCCGTCATATGTGTATATTCTCTCCTTGGATGGTAGGAGTGGAGGCCGTGGTGATAGCTGCTCATATTGAACACTGTCCATTACGTTCACCGACGCCCCCGTGTATATGAGGGAACTTACGGGAGAACCAGCCACTGTGATAGTGCACATGGGTGGCAGCCGGCATCTTGTGCCTTCTCGACCGACGAACGAAACGAAGAACACGTCATCGTCTTCTTCTCCTAGTCCAAGCCCTGGCAGGGTGGTGTCCACTTGATCCAGAGGGTACTCGAGCATCAGCTGTCTCACCGCCGTCGTCGGTCCACGCTGACTTGGAGTGTTTGTTCTCAGCAGACCTTCGCGAAGTGGTTGAGCTTTCCGCATTGGGATCAGGTTTTACCGCTTGCAAAGCACCTCCCTGCTGGAGGGTAATCCAATGTACAATTTCCGAACGCGCTTCTTTGGGGCAGTCTCGTGGGTCCCCTTGACGTTGTCGGCAGACTCTGAATAGCGTCCACTCTCTCCTCTTTGACCACAGGGGGTCGTGCCGGCGTGGGCTATGGCGTGGGCCAGTTGAGAGCCGCCTCCATCTCGTCTGCACGAGCGTTGGAAAGTTCGTGGGACCTGGCGAGCACGAGAATCTCGTCCAGGCTGATTCCCGGTTGACGGAGTACCAGGTGGCACGGCATCACTGAACGGCACCCCTGGATGACTGGTGCCCTGATGTCCTCCCTCTGGTCCGGCAGCATGCAGGAACTCACCAATTTCTGTAGACGAGCGTAGAAAACATCAATGGTCTCAGCCTCCCCTTGACTTGCCTGCCGGAGCTTGAATCGCTCGAAGTCGGGGTTTATTTGGGGGTCGAAATGCCTGTTTAGGGCCGCAACCACCCCATTGTAGTCGTCGTCCACTCCTGTGTTGGGTAATGTCTCAAACAAATCGTACAGATCACCCCCTCCATAGCACATGAGGAGTGACCTTTTCACTCTCCCATCGGTCTCTTGCACACCCACAAAGCAATGGTCCAGGCGGTCGATCCAGGACTTCCAGCATGCTGCTGCCGTGGCCGGGTCTGAGAGCTCGCTGAACGGTGGTAGTGGGGCAGCCATGGCCTGACCAAGCCGAGAATGATCCGGTAGGGCTGCCTGCCGAGGGGCTGGCGGCTGCGCCGCAGGGACACCGCCCCCAACGTCTGCATTCTGCGCATTCATCTTCGGCCACCAGTGCATTTCGCCTAGCTCCTCGGGTGTGGGTGGCAGAGCAGACTGCTGGGCGCAGGGCCAATGCAGGCCACGGATGAAACTGCCGCCTCAGGGGATGACGTGGATGACGTGGATGTAGTGCCAGTGCTTTTGCCAGTGGTAACCTCTCCAGCCACAAGGGTGGCTTGTGGTCTGCGGGCGCTGTGTTGTGGACCCAAGGATGCTCACTAGTCACAGCTTGAAATGGTGGGGGGGCTGGTCACAGTCACTTGTGGTGGCATAAGTACTTGCCGGCTGCTCTTGCCTCACTGAAATGAGCAGTATTACTGTGACTCCTTGTCAGTGCATGATGCCAGGAGGAGGGCACTCGCGCATATGAGCGCTGTACCACTGCGGGCGTTGAATACTACTGCACTCGCGGTGAGCGCTCCTTCTGCCTGCTGGCTGCCGGCTCTACCACGTGACTGCGGGAGCGCAGAGCACAGCTGGGCATCGCCGCTGCTGGGGCGCTGGCTTGACCACACGGCAGAGGGAGCAGCGTGTCTGGCTTGAGCAGACATGCGCAAGGCAGGTCTGGTCTCACCTGTAAGATGTAGCTCCAGCCTCGACACCTCCTGGTCCACACAGCTGCAGAGACAAGCTTCACGACATCACCTGTGTTCTGCACAACATCACCTGATTCCTTCCTGGTTCCACACGGTCACTGGCTAGTGACCCAGACTTTGTCCCCTCTGCTTGCAGGTGTTCCTCCTTCAAGATCCATCCTTGGATCCACCGGAGATCTTCCTCCTGGCCGCCTGCCAGCATCTGTTCTTCAGGCATCCATAGGATCCAGCGACGACACCCGACACATCTTCACACCTATGCACCCGTCTCCTGTGGGTGAGGTAACGCGAGTACTCCGGTGCTCCAGTGGATATTGACTATCCAAGTGTCTAAGTCTTGAGTTGCTTCCTCCTAGCTCCTTCGGAAGTGTCCTTATTCTCCCTATTTCTATCTGTTACATTCCCATTGACTTTAATGTAACCCGCGTGTGTGCTTCCACACTGCACACGCTTCCTGTGGGCCTCCCACTTCCTAACTCTTGGTAGGGTAGTGTAGCCCCAGCGATTCCCTAGGCCCTAGGCCTACTCCCTGTTCGTGACATGGTACTTATATCACTTTCTTAGTATATGGTTTGCGTGGCCCCTGGGCCTAACTGTATTTTCCTGTGTAACTTAACGTATGCTACTTAAGAAATTGTTTGTACTTAGACCTCTGACCTGGCCAACTTCTGACACCCGCCTCATCGCCAATGTGGTTTCTAGGCCTGGCTGGACACACGCTGCGTGGAGGCTAGGCATCAGGCCTGGCAACGCAGCAACAAAAGGACACCCACACTATATTGCTGGTACTGGGCTAAGACCCGAGCGATCTTCCGCCCCTTTATTTAACCCCTCGGGCGAGCCCGCCCTCGGGGTGCATGCGTGCGTGCAAGTCATGCGTGAACGGGCCGGGTGGCGCCGTCACTACATCCACGTCCACGGCCCAGCCGCTGAATGCTAGCGATCTCAGCGTTAGAGTGTCATTACTGTATGGATCGGGGGAGCCCCAAAATGGATATTAATGGTGGAATCATTCGGAGAATAGAAGGAATACATTACAGTATTAATTCGGCACGTTTTCAAAACAGAAAAATAAAAAATAAAAATGGGAAAAATCCTACCTTACATGAATCACTCGGATGGAATGGCGGCCAGTGGTGGAGAAACATCCTTATAAACTAGCATTTATGGGAAGGTTGAAGAATATATAATAGAATGTATATACAAAAGAATTCTTACTCTGCATGAATCACTCGAATGTAGTGCCGGTGGGTGATGAAAAGGCATCAATGGGAGCTAACATCACAAAATGGTGTAAGTATATGTAGTTGAATGTATATGCATAAGGACTCACATGGTACAATACACATACAGTAATACTGATTAACAAACCATGACAATGGTGTAGCCCGCGCCACGAGGGGCAGATCATGACATAAAGAAAGCACAGCTATATACAAGGAGACACAGGTGATACAACGTATACATATTGAGTACAGAAATGCAGAAATGCAGTCTGTAGCTGGTGGTGTGTCATGAACATCATACATTCATATTCACATAAGGAATTTGGCAGTTCAAGGAACTCATAATTAGCTAGGATTTTTCTCCACCTTAAACTATAGTATTGATTTGAACTTGTTTTTCTTTATTCTTTATTCTTTATATTTTTACTGTAACTGTACTTTACTCATGTAAAACCCTAATAAAATCTAGCTTGAAATTAACAAAAAAACTGGTGAGAACTGCTGTAGTTAAAATGATCATCTACTGCTTCATTCTGAAAAATTAATGTAACTGCCTACCATAACTATACACTGATATTAAGATTCAAGTCAAGTCAAAGTTAAAAAAAACTTTATTTCGGCTATAAAGCCATAAAAGCACAATACATATTACAATCCATAAAATATAATTGATTATTCTTACAAAAGTGATGAAGTTGAGTAGAAATATTCAAAACATCAATGAATTAATAAAGAATAGTATAAAACATTCCTATTATAATATTAGCTGTCGCCACCTAATCTACCCGACCCCCCCAAGAATGGCATACATAATTATCAGAATATTTCAGGTCACCTTAGTGGGAATTATAAAAGTATTAAAACCAGGTTTAAATAAATAAATAAATAAATAAATTAAAAGAAAAACATTAAAATAGTTTTACCTAAACAAAAATGTTATTACAATTCTCTAGATGGGGCTATGTGGAACATAGGACAGTTACTTTATTAGCAAATAAGCAGCATCTAGATACGCCCCAGCTCTTTCCCCTTTAAGATACCTCCACGTATGCACCACACGCAAATAGAAATTTTGAGGTAGCGACTACAAATAAAGGAAGTGTTTCATATTTAAGTAGCCTTAAGACCTCGACATAGTTTCTAAGCCCAAGGTTCCTACAAAGTTGGAGGATCCACTTCGATCTGGGCCTAATATAAGCAGGACAAAAGAGCGTTACGTGGAGTTCTGTTTCTTCGGAGTCAGAGCAACCTTGGTTGCACCCTTCTATCTATGCGTAAATGCATGGAGCGGTAACGTACCGTGCCTAAGTTGTAAATACAATTTTTTAGCCATGAACGGTTGGATGCTGTCCAGGGCCAATTCTAGTTTGTTCTGCTGCTTAAGATCCAAAAACCTTAATGTCAGACAGCATGAATTCGTACTCTGGGCCCACACCACCTGTTCATTTCTGAACCGGTCACCAGGAATTCTGTCCAAACCCGGTGCCTTATTAGGAAGTAGTTTTCCCAGCGCCATATTAACTTCCAAAATTGTACTAAGTGGTGGGTCGATATTTGGGGGAATTTGATCTATGTCTACTGACCCATGTGCTGCAGCTTCATCTAGAGCACGGTTACTCATAGTACGGCCCGCGGGCCGCCAGCGGCCCGGCAAGCCTTCCTTGGCGGCCCGCGGACCTTGCAGATATCCTACCTGTGTTTTCGAAAAAAAAAAAAAAATAGTGTTAGCAAACACTGCCGGGTGCAGCAGCCCGGACTCTGAGACTCTGCTCTGTGGGGGCCGGGGGATTCCAGTGATTGTCAAAGTGGAGCTGCAGGGACCTAAGAGGTGAAATACAACAAAGCTTTATTAACATGTAAATGGTCTTCTAAAGACCTGTGAAGTACTCGGTGCGGCTGTGTGTGTGCGCTGGGAAGCTGTCTCAGTGCGGTTGTGTGTGCGCGCTGGGAAGCTGTCTCAGCCCGGGCTGGGGTCTGACACACACGGGGTGAGATGACAGAGGGTGACGGAGGGAGGGAGAGGTAGACAGAGGGAGAGGGAGGGAGACAGAGGTTGAGAGACGGTGACAGAGAGAGGGAGACAGAGAGGTGCAGTCTGAGGGAGACAGAGGGAGAGGGAGGGAGATGGAGGGAGGGAGACGGAAGGTGACAGAGGGAGGGAGGGAGGGAGAGGGAGACAGAGTGAGAGAGACAGAGGGAGGGAGGCAGGGAGAGAGACAGGGAGAGATAGAGGGAGGGAGACAGAGGGAGGGAGGGAGAGAGACAGAGGGAGAGGGAGGGAGACAGAGGGAGGGAGAGAGACAGGAAGAGATAGAGGGAGGGAGACAGAGGGAGAGAGACAGAGGGAGAGGGAGGGAGGGAGGAGGGAGAGAGACAGGGAGAGAGACAGGAAGAGATAGAGGGAGGGAGACAGAGAGAGAGACGGAGGGAGGGAGACAAAGGGAGGGAGACGGATGGAGGGAGACGGAGGGAGGGAGATGGAGGGAGACAGAGGGAGGGAGGGAGATGAAGGGAGACGGAGGGAGGGAGGGAGACGGAGGGAGGGAGATAGGGAGATGGAGGGAGGGAGACGGAGGGAGGGAGACGGAGGGAGGGAGGGAGACAGAGGGAGGGAGGGAGATGGAGAGAGGGAGACGGAGGGAGGGAGGGAGAGGGAGAGAGATGGAGGGAGACAGAGGAGGAGGGAGGGAGACGAAGGGAGGGAGACAGAGGGAGGAAGAAGGAGGGAGACGGAGGGAGAGAGACAGAGGGAGGGAGACGGGGGTGACAGGGAGGGAGGGAGGGAGGGAGACAGAGTTTGGGAGAGAGAGGGAGAGGGAGAGAGACAGAGGGAGGGAGAGGGAGGGAGACAGAGGGAGGGAGAGAGACAGGGAGAGAGACAGGGAGAGAGACAGGGAGAGAGACAGGGAGGGAGACTGGGAGGGAGACAGAGGGAGGGCGACAGAGGGGGGAGGGCGACAGAGGGGGAAGGGCGACAGAGGGGGGAGGGTGACAGAGGAGGGAGGGCGAGAGAGGGAGGGTGAGAGAGGGAGGGCGACAGAGGGAGGGCGACAGAGGGAGGGTGACAGAGGGGGGAGACAGAGAGGGGGAGACAGAGAGGGAGGAGGGAGACAGAGAGAGAGGAGGGAGACAGAGAGGGAGGAGGGAGACAGAGAACTAAGGATGGAGACAGAGGGAGGAGGGAGACAGGGAGGAGGGAGACGGAGGGAGGAGGGTGACAGAGGGAGGAGGGCGACGGAGGGAGGAGGGCGACGGAGGGAGGAGGGCAACAGAGGGAGAGAGACGGAGAGAGAGACGTAGGGAGAGAGACGGAGGGGGAGAGAGAGGGAGGGAGAGGGAGGGGGAGGGAGATGTTGTAAATACTTATCTGTCTGTTTTGGTAGCCCTTCCTTTGTGTCCTTTCCCCTTCTATCACTCTAGAAGCTGTAGGGTGTTCTTAGAGTGTTTATCTATTAAGCTGTATTCCATGCTTGGCAGTTATGTGTCTGGCCAGCTGGAGAGAGGTTGCTGTTTGCTGATATCCGAATAAATCCACACCTGCTTACCTGTAAACGACCTTCGTGTCCCTGAAGTCTTTGCTTACATCATTTGGCGACGATCTTAGTAGCTGGCTGGATCCTGACTCAACAGTGTTTACAGCGTGGTTCGGACTATCGTCAGGCAGTAATTTCTTTTCAAAAGCGGATTGGATCCAGCGTGCTAAGAGACATTGTTGTGGCCTCGCAGGATGTTTCCGTAATTTTCACCGTTTTGGCTGGTTTCGCCTGTTGCCGAGAAGCGTTGTGCTCACGTCATCGACAGTAAGCCCATCTCCACGCATGCGCCGATTCACAAGGTTGCCTGGATACCGTGGCATCAACACCGTCTCTCTACGTAGAGACGCAACCTTGTCAGCGTTCGCGTGAAGGTTTCTGCCAGCGGAAGGTTGCCTGGATACCGGGAGGTAAACATTCAGCGCTCGTAACGCTAGTGTGTTAAAGCCAGAGGAGTCGTTACCTTCTACGCAATTTAGAGGGTGCGTTACATGACGTCCTGAGCTCATTCTTTGTACTACAGCAACGCGCTTAGGAGCAACTGGTGTTACGCTAGTAAGTGCATCCTGTGGCCTCATTGCAGCTCGTAATTTAAAGGGCAACAAAACTCAGCTGTGACTATTAAGGTGGTGAATTGGAAGAGTAACAGTTGGTTTTTAACCGTTGTGTGTACTTTAAAAAAAAAAAGAATAATATTTAATAACAGTAAGCCGTAAATATGGCACAGCAAGTCACTGTTGCACTCCCACCACCCTTTTTAAAGGAAGCTGGCACACCTGAAATTCCGTGGGAAGATTGGATAGTTATGTTTGACAACTATCTGGATGCCATGGATGGTCAAGAATTTCCAGCTAAGAGGAAAAAAGCGTTGTTGTTAAGTGCTTTAGGGAAAGAAGCACAGAGAATTTTTAAGTATCTTCCTCAAGCGCTGCAAGCTAGTGGTCAATCATCTCCAGATGTATACAAAGATGCAATGACCAGACTTGAGATTAGATTTTCAAAGGAGGAAAACTTGGTGATGAATAGGTACAAATTCTATAAAAATAAACAACGTGTTGAGGAATCGATTGATGACTTTGTGTCTCGTTTGAGAGAGTTATCTGTCAAGTGTAACTTTGGGACTATGGCAGATGAAATGATTCGGGACCAATTAATCGTTCAGTGCAACAATAAAAAAATCCAGGAGAGACTCTGGGCAGCCAAGAATCCGTCTTTGAAGGTTGCCGTGGATTTGGCTAAAGTTGTGGAAGAGTCTGAAATTTGCATGAAGGAATTGCAAAAGTCAGGTGCTCAAGCACAAGTATCCGAGGTGTCTGAAAAGAATCCTACTGAGAGCGAATGTGGGGATGATGAATCTATCGCTGCGCTAAAATCGAAATCAAAATTTCCAGAGAGACAACGTCAATTTGTAAAGGTTCCAACAAAATTTTGCTCAAGATGTGGGAGTAATGCTCACTCATCTGATGCAAAATTCTGTTTTGCGAATAACAAAGAATGTTTAAAGTGTGGGAAAATGGGACATTTTTCAAAAATGTGCAGATATAAAGGGAAAGCGAGAGTAGCGGTAGTGGAAGAAAACAATATTGAGATTAGACGAGAGAATGATAAAATTTTGATTGTAAATGAAACTGACACGGATATCAATGTAATCAATGAGATGCGTGAAAGACGCCCAAAGGCGGAATTTGACATTAATGGTCATGTGGTGACCTTGATGGTTGATACTGGTTCGAGGTACACCATAATTCCCGAACTACTGTTCAGGGAAGAATGGGTAGATAAACCTCTAAAACAATGTGATATTTGTCCCACAGGATACCAAGGTGAACGGATTGACATGTTAGGTTATTTTGATGCGACTATTAGTTTTTCAGGCAAATCTATCCAAGGCAAAGTTTACGTTGCCATGGACGGGCCCCCCATTCTTGGATGGATTCATCAATATAATCTACATATCATTGTGAACCCTAGAGCATCTTGTCAGGTGATGGTAGTAGATGAGGTGTCCATTGAGGATATAATTCAGGGAGCAAGCAGGGTGTTCAGAGAAGAGTTAGGGGAATTGAAAGGCTATGTACATAAGATTTTGTTAAAGGATAATTCACTGCCAGTCCAACACAAACTCAGAAGAGTTCCGCTCACAGTTAGAGATGAAGTCAAATCTCTGATTAATGAAATGCAACAAGGGGGAATTATTGAACCAGTAGAAGCTTCAACCTGGGTTTCTCCGGTTGTGATTTCCCGGAAATCTGATGGGAAAATTAGGTTCTGTGTGGACCTTAGATCCCTTAACAAGAATGTCATAGCAGATACCTTTCCCCTTCCCAATATTGGTGAGTTGGTTTCTACCCTAAATGGTGCAAAATATTTCTCCAAACTAGATCTTAAAAGTGCATACCACCAGATTCGCTTACATGACGAATCAAAAAATTTGACTGCATTCATTACCACAGAGGGCACTTTCCAATTCACTAGGCTTCCTTTTGGTTTAACCTCGGCTGCCAGTGTTTTTCAACGGATGGTAACTGAATTGTTTAAAGGTATTACGAAGGCAGTCTTCTTTCAGGATGATATCTTGATCTTCGGTGAAACCATCGAGGACCACAATTACGTTCTAAAAGAGGTGTTACACAGGGTTGAGAGTGCGGGGCTAACATTACGCAAGGAGAAGTGTTTATTTTTGGTGCAACAAATTGAATATTTAGGGTATGAGATCTCAGCACAAGGCGTTAAACCAAAAAAAAATTTGTTGGAAGCGATACGTTCAGCGCCTTGTCCTGTAGATAAGGATCAACTTCGCTCCTTCATGGGACTTATTGAATTTTATTCAAAGTTTGTGGAAAATTTTTCAGACAAAACATTGACATTAAGACTTCTTTTAAAAAAAGGTGTTAAGTATGTTTGGGATAGTTCTCACACAGAGTGCTTTAACGCCATTAAGAGTGAATTGTGTGGGGCGAAAGTGTTAGCGTCTTTTGACATAAAACGCCCTTCTATTCTGATGGTTGACGCAAGTGCAACGGGTCTAGGCGCTGTTCTTTTGCAAAGGTATCCGGATGGTGACAGGACTATTGCGTTTGCCTCACGCACTTTGACAAGTTCAGAGAAAAATTACTCGGTAATTGAAAAAGAAGCTTTGGCTGCAGCATGGGGTGTGCAGTACTTCAGGACGTATCTTTGGGGTACTAGATTTAAGCTTATGACGGATCATAAACCATTGGTAAGAGTGTTATCTCCAGGTGGTGCTGGCAAAGGTTCTCCTAGGTTGGCGAGACTTGCGTCTAAGCTGCAAGAATACCAGTATGATATTTCCTATATTCAAGGTTGGCGTAATATACAGGCCGATTGTTTGTCCAGGTTGAGTATTAAGGATGTGGAGTGTAATGTGGATAAGTCTGAAGACCAAGATGACGTGGCTATTGCATGGGTCCAGGATGTATTAGCATTAGGCGAAGGTACATTTGATAGAGAGGAGTGGCATTCCGCGATGTCTAAAGATACGGTATTGTTGAATGTTATGGACATGGTTAAATTGGGTGTTAGAAGGGAGAGCTGCGTCCAACCCTCTGTTAGGCCATATGTCAAAGTATTTGATGAATTATCAGTGTGTGGTGACCATATCCTCATGAGGGGAGACAGGTTTATTCCTCCATTTAGCTTGAGACCTAAGCTAATAAGTTTGGCCCACGAAGGCCATATGGGCCAGACATTCACCCAACGTAGAGTAAAAGCTGATTTTTGGTGGCCAGGTTTGGATGCACAGGTTTCTTCTTGGGTAGAGAATTGTTCCTTTTGCAAGGATAGTGAAAAAAGATTAAAACTTGCAGCTGCCCAAGTTAAGAGTTGCATATCGATTCCTGAACAACCATGGCATAGTATTTGTTTGGATTTTATTGGTCCCATGAACGAGCTTCCGTCAGAAAAACGTTTTGCTATTGTAGTTGTTGATTTGTTTTCTAAATGGCTCACAGTAAGTTTTGTTAGAGATATCACTACTGAATGCACCATTAAGTTTCTTAAGGGTTTATTCCATGAGGAGGGGTGCCCTTCCTTTTTAATAACAGATAATGGCACTCAGCTTACCTCACATAGTATGTGCACGTTTTTATCCTCTTGCGGTGTAACACATCACCGTACTTCTCTTTACAATCCCCAAAGTAATGGGGTTTGTGAGAGAGCCAACAGGGTTGTCAAAGGAATCATTCAAATGTCGTGCACATCTGGTGGTTTTGCTGACGAAATGGTACAGGATATGGTATGGGCATATCGCACTACTTCTCATGATTCGTGTGGGAAGTCTCCTTTTGAATTAATGAGGGGTAGACGTCCTGGTACTAAGTTGAATCCTTCTTGGATCAAAAACAGGGTGGGCAACACTCAAAATGGGAGTTGTTCTCCTTCATCTACCGTGTCTATTTCACCTGGGGATTTGGTGAAAGTTAAACCTGGTAGAATAACTAAGGGACTCAATAACTTCAGAGGTCCCTATAGGGTTAAGGAGTCTTTTCAAAATTACGTTGTACTAGATAATGGTGAGAGGTGGAATCTGAGGAGAGTGGCATTGTATCAAAAGTCTGGTGTGGGTGATACTTCTACTAAGGGTGACTTGGACCCTGTGTCTAACTCGGGGTATATGTTATCTATTCCATGTGACATCACTCCATCCTCTTCTTCGAGTTCTCTGCGGGAGGAGGGTGGTGGAGATGCTTTTCAGAGTGTCAACATTCAAGAATGTTCTTCGTCTGTAGAAACCAGAAATGCTAGACCTCGCAGACCTCCTGCGTATTTGAATGATTATTTGTGTTAATAGTAGTGGCTGGAACATTATATTTGGTGCTGTAGTTTAGTCATGTTTTATTTATTTTTGTTCTAGCTTTTAGTTAAATCTTTATCCAAATTCATCTGTAAGGGAGAAGATGTGTTGTAAATACTTATCTGTCTGTTTTGGTAGCCCTTCCTTTGTGTCCTTTCCCCTTCTATCACTCTAGAAGCTGTAGGGTGTTCTTAGAGTAGAGGGAGGGGAAGAGAGGGAGGGGTAGAGAGGGAGAGGGAGAGAGGGAGTGGGAGAGGGAGAGAGGAAGAGAGGGAGAGGGAGAGGGAGAGGGAGCGGGGAGAGAGGGAGGGAGAGGGGGAGGGGGAGGGAGGGAGAAGGGGAGGGGGAAGAAGGGGGAGGGGGGAGGAGGAGGGGGAGGGAGAGGAGAGGGAGGGGGAGAGGGAGAGAGAGAGAGAGAGAGAGAGAGAGAGAGAGAGAGAGAGAGAGAGAGAGAGAGATGTGTGTATGCCGGGTCTGTTGGCTCAGTGGACGAAGGCGTCTGCTGCAGGGACCAGGGCCGGACTGGGAACCAAAACCGGTCCTGACAAAGTGCTCGGCCGGCCCCCACGGGACCGGCCGAGCACTTTGCCAGGGCCGGTTTTCGGCCAATTTTGTTACAGGGCTGATTTTGCAGCTATGCTGCAAAAACGGCCCTGTAACAAAAACGGCCCCCAGGGGCCCAAAACCGGCCCCCACCCGTGCGGCGCACCGGGGGATTGCCCGGTGCCCGCTACATCGAGTCCGGCCTGACAGGGACCTGTGTTCAACCTCATGGTCACAATTTTATTTTGCTTTAGCCCCGCCCCTCCCCCTCTGATCCCGCCCCCACCGGTGCAACCCTCGGCCACAAACCACACTGTAAATTTGGCCCCCGAGAGAAAGTTTGTGAGTACCCATGATCTAGAGGCATAGAATATAAAACTTTAAAATGTGATCTCCACACTTCTTCCGCCAAATTTGGTTCAATGGCTGAGTTGCCTTCGGACTGGCCAGTTTTAACCAAATTCCAAAAGCCTCTCATATCTCTAGTGTCCAAAACTATCTTAATTGCTTCCCATTTTTCTTTCTCCCAAGCTGTTTTTGCTTCAGCAATGGTATTTTTATAGTGCGACCTGTCAATTCTGGTACGTATAGGGTCCTTATTCTTAACCGCAAGTACTAGTGTACGTTTTGCTTCCCTACACACTTTATTAAACCAAGGGTGTTTAGGGTTAGGATCGTAATTGTTATTATTTCCATGATAATAAAAAAACTCTGCTAACTTTAAAAACATGTCCCGATGATTCATATTTATCATCAACAAGGATTCCTGGCCTTGATGATTTTCGGACACACAAAAAGCAGTTTCTAAATAAGGAATAGATTGTGTGTACAAAGAGGCATTTTTTCATTAGATGTAGAAAAACTCCCCCAACGTACTCTTCTACCCACTTCTATTGCAATTAGGTTTGGGCGAGGTTGAATTAACAGACCCTGATCTCTCATGAGTTTGGGGTAGGCTATCACAAGTACCAGTGGATTGTGGTCACTTTCACATTGTGGATAGACCACAAAAACCTTGATTCCAGACCAATTCTCAACATCTACCAAAATATAATCAATTATGGAAGCCTGCCCCAATTTATTAAAAGTTGGGTTTCCCGGACTGTCTGAGGGAAATCTACCATTACAGGCCCTTAGCGAATGAGTAAGAGTAAGTGAAGTCACTTGAAGAACAAGCGGGGTACACCCCTTGTTGGGTAGATATTGCAGTCCGGAATTGACCACACAGAGTCTTCTTCACTTGTAATATTGACATTTTAACCATTAAGAGGTTCGAAGTGACAATTGAAATCCCCCCCCCAACTATTGTATGGACAGATTCTGGTATGGTAAGAGGAAAAGAGGCCAATGTATCTATGGTCTGTGAAGTTTGCCCCAACCTCACTGGGCAAGAATATACATTGATAACAATCAACGTAAATATATCACCAAAGGAAAGGAGAATGCACTGGATGCCCAGAGATTCTGTATCTAGAACTTTAATTGTACAACCCAAATAAGTGGCCACCCAGATGCAAATAGCCCCGCGAGGGTCTCCCTCTGGGCCCCTGCAAGGCTGGAATACAATATGCGGCATATCCTATCCTATACAGTGGTTCAATAGACCACGTCTCTTGGAAGAGACAAAGCTCATGGGTATCAATGTATTCCCCCCAATCAGGGAGTTCCAGCTTGGAAGCAAGACCTGCTATATTCCAAGATTGAACCCTTGTATTCTGCGGGTCTTTTATTTTATCAGTCTGTATGAGCGGGGGTTCCAGCTCCTGCTGTAGCACCTGGCACAGGATCCTCTCCCTTCCTGTTCTTTTCCCATAGCCTCCCCAGATGAGATTCAGAGAAGCAGCGCTCTGCCACACTTCTGTAAAATACCCTGCTCTCATTTTCACATTCTTCTTTAGTTCCTTTGTGTGCAGCACTGTTTGCCTGTATAGGCAAAAAACACACTTGGCTGTCCTTGGATTAGAGTGCAAATTTAGAGCCTCTTCTTAGTACGAGTCCTTTTGGCTAGTCCATTATACATTAATTATTTTACACATAAGCGGTAGCGGTCTTGGGCATATTCCTGCTACTTATCTCTGTAAAACTCTGCTACACACAGACTGGTTCAGTTAGTTGAAATGTACTGCATTTTCAATGTTTGTGACAACCCTTTTGAGAAAAACAACGATTTTCTTTCAGACAACATACACATTAAAATATACATTTTAACGCTTAGATACACTTGAGCAGAAACATACACACATACTACTACAACGATGTACGCACCCAGCTATACTATGAATAAAGGGTCCCTGTGGTAAAGTATAGGGGAATTGATTGTTCGGTGTGCTCCACCACAGTTGTCACAGATATGTCCAAATTTGCAAACCTGCCCCCATTTACACTCGGTCTTATCATCTTTCCAGCAGGCTGCAGGCCGGCTCTTCTCTTTCCTGGCCCTGGCATTACCTTTTGCCTTGTCCCTTGTTGGGGCCCATCGTTTCTCCCTTTGTTGTGCGTGGTGTGAAAGGGGTAATCCTGTGTGCTTACACCCTCCCTCTATGCCACCATATGATTGGTAAAGCCCTCCACATCTTGATGGTCTCACGCAATCATGGGTCAGGTTTGCATTTTTTCCCTAAAGCCCACATCGTAACAGAGCCAGGCATCCCCTTGATACTTTTGCTGGGCATCATGTAGGAACAGTGCTGCAGCGCCCAGCTGGAATATTTCTACAAAAATACTCACTAAATTGCTGAAAGCTCTTAACCAGTTTTCAATTGATCGCTCCACCCTTGGTCTCCGCCTAGCCTTCCTGTCCTCATCTTTTTTTTATCCTGTAGACCAGCCTGGCGTACCTCCAGGAGTGAGAAGATATCAATGTACTCCTTGCGTCAAATCTTCTCCTTAAGCACTAGGGGAATGAGATTGGCTAAGCTGGCCTCCCGGGCTGTGATGGGTGGATTCATGGGAGAAGGCCGTATATACTCACTGGCGGGTTTTCCCCCACCCAACTCCTGTGATGTCCCTCCGGTCCACGCCCCGGCTGTCACTAGGGTGCTACTTGCCTGAATTGCCTCCTTGTTCCCCGCCATGTCTTTTCTCAAGGTGCTCCCCTGTTCCTTTTCATGGCTACTATTCTTTTGTGATACTCTCCCCATGCCTGTTGCCCCAGTCATGTTTTTGCCCCTGCGCTGTTCTGTGGCTGCTCCTGTGGGCTAGGTAATACACCGCCCACACCCTGTCCGCCCCAGCCTTGCTGCTTGAAACTTTCTCTCCGTCCCCCACTACGCCGTAACCCTGCTATGGATACATATTCGGCCAGCAGTACGCTGGGTAACCTTGAGGCAAGGGGATACATGACCCTGCCCCATTGCCATCAAGGTGTGCCAATGGGTGGGCCCATAAATGGTGCTGGATATGGCACTTGTGACACATTGGTCACCTGCCCCCAATGAACCCTTTCCACCTCGTGAAGGATTCCTGTGGTGAGTCCCTATGGGACTGGCTAGAAGTGGACTAGGACCGCCCAGTTGCCCCCCCTGGGCCTTGTGTTATGGAGTTCTAGACCCCCAGCCTGTGTTCGATTATTAGCAGTACTTGTTTCCCCCTTCCCGTGGTCATGCTGCATAGTCTTCCTCTTGTTCTTCCTCTGCGCTCCTCGAGTGTGGCCGCACTTCTCCCATAGGCACTCCTCACTTCCTCACTGCAGGATGTCCAGCGAGGTTTTGCTTCCTTTTCAGCCCAACTCATGAAGCCGAAAGAGCCTTCTGCTGCCATGTGTGCTCCGGCCTAACCGTGCTGAAGGTGGGCACGTGGGAGAGGTGGGGGAGCACCAACTCCAATGATACGCTGTACTCTGAGCTTCCCCACCACAACACGGTGCAGTCTCAGACTCCTCGCAGGTCTCCGGTTCTTCTGATGACGGTTCGCCGCAACAGCACCCAGCGCCGGCAACAATCCTCCAACGTGGAGAGGTCAAGGTATGCCCGGTGCTGCCCTTGCCTCCTTTTTTAATGCCTGATTCTCCTGAGCCCTTCGCTTGGAGTGGGAGTTTCAAAACATGCTGCCTAGTCACCTGCCCCCTTGATGGTCTTGCCCTTGAGAGGAGTTCTTCGTCCGCTCCTCATGGGTCCGGCTTTGCCTTTCTGGCCCACGCCATGAAAGGCTGTAGGATGTCCTTTTTTGTAATGCACAATAAAATGTAAATTATCCTGTAAGTGAAAAGTACCTCCAGCAGTAACAGTGGTGGAGGAAAAGCTGAAGAGTTGTAATAATTTTGCAACTAGTATGTTAGAAAAGTGGGGAGAAAACTCTACCGTGAAGCCATCAGGACCCACAGTCTGATATATCCTTTTCAAGAAGGGAAAAGTTGAGATCATCATGATCAGGTTTATTAGTGCCCTGTAAATAAGAATCAAAGTGATAAGGATGTGTGGGAAATTCAGTAGTATAAATAGTTTGATAAAACTTCACAAATTCATCTAGAATATCGCTATCTTTGAACAAGCCCCCACCCAAAGAGAAATCCATAGACTCAATAGTAGTGCATTGCTTCCAGACCTTTATATACTTGACCAAACGTTTTCCCATTTTATTGCGGCCACCATAGTAACAAGCACCACTACGAAGTAAAATGGAGGAAGTATTGTCTGTAGTTATTTTATTAAAATGTAATTTGTCCCAAAGAAATTCTTCTAAGTCATTTCCAGATTTCGAAGAGTAATATTGATGTTCTAATTGTTTCATATTCAAGAATAAAGACTTATGCTGTTCAGCACATTGTCTCTTTTTTTTAGAGACAAAATAAGTAATGTGGCCATGAGCCATAGTTTTAAATGTGTACCATAATAATTGGGGAGAGATGCTAGGGTCTCTGTGAATTTCAAAGAATTCCTCAACAAAGGTGACAAAAGAGGGGGAGAAGCTGGATACTGTAAAAGAGAGTTATTAACTCTCCATCTGCGCAATTTGGGATGTACTGGAAGCAGATTCAAATTATTAACTACTGGAGCGGGATCAGAAATCACAATAGAGCCTATAGATTAATGGATGATGTTCTGGGGTAAACCATTCCTAACATAAATTTGATCTAGCCTAGTAAGGGATCCATGAAGAGAAACATAACATGTATTTGTAAAGCACACATTCACACAAGGGCATTTGCCGCTGAATAACAGATGTCTATTGTTACCCAACTCAGTGGTCCTCATTTTATCAACCTCAGAATGATGAAAGGCTGAGTGAGTGGGGCCGCCGCGATTTGAACCTGTGACAATGAGGTCAAACACAGGCCCCAAAAGTGGACACATTAGTCCACTAAGCCAACATACCGTGCAGAAATAAGAATATTCTCTCAGTGAGGGATTACAGAGTCTCCATGAATCCACTAGGGTTCTTTATGAAATAATAGAAGGAAATAGTGTATTCATTTTTATGCAGAATGAATTTAATCGGTGATTGGCGGTCAATAAAAGAATCCATAATCTGGTTACAGTCACCCCCCATAATAAAAAAATCATCATTATATTGTAAATATTTCTTAGAAACATCAGGCCAAAAATTGTAATCTACTTGAGTAGGGCCATAAACATTAAGGTGAGTTAAGGGTATGTTAATGATAGGGAACTTAACAATGAGCCATATTCCCTCAGTATCAGTCTACTGGGATGAAACTATACAATTTAATTTTATGTGACATAAAATAATTACCCCATTCTTTTTTAAATAGATGTTGGTGATACGAAAACCGAGTCCGCCCAACCACGGTTAAGCTTCAAAGCCTCAGCTTTTGTTAGATGAGTTTCTTGGACAAGAACTCATTCTGGATCATAGTTGGCTAAGTGAGATAAACTTCTCTGCCTTTTTATAGGAATAATAAATGATCTGACATTCCAGGAAATAACTCTGAATGTTACAGAAAGCAACATTGTAAATGAATAGAAGGTCTTCAGCATCTACAAAATATATGAATGCAATTGAGCTAAGAAAAAGAAAAACATCTTGGAGATAAGGATAAAGGGGTATGCAGCGAAAGAAGAGAGAAGAAAAGAAGGAACATAGGAAGAGGTAAGATAAAAGGGTAATGAGAGTCAAGCAAAAGAGACAGTGTGTGTCAAATAAATGATGACTGGGAGAATATGCCCTATAAGATTGGTAGGATTGATGACAGCACAGGGTGAAGGCGACACAACAAGTGAGCAGAATGCACCAACTACAGAGTGGAATGGGATAATTCAAGATGATACGATAAACAACAGAGATCCAGAAGAGATAAAAGAGGTAAATTAGTGTAATACAGCAAATATAAAGGTACAATGAATGAAACAGAGTTATCCTCAAGTAATAATGCAGACAATAAAGGCAACATTGTCATATAAGAACCATCATCACTCTTCACCTTGTAGATGGACCAGAAGTGTCCATATTAATAGTTGAGTGAAGTCTTAGAAAGTGATTGAGATTGGCAGGCTTATCATAAGTAGCACCCTTATCACAAAATTTCACTTTGAAGAGGAATGGGAGGACAAGCCAAAACGAGCAACCAAAGCACTAAGCTGCAGACGAAGATCGAGGAAGTCTTTCCTCTTAGATGCCGTTGCTCTGGAGACATCTTACAGATGAATATCTTTCCTTTTTATTTTGTTAAACAATTTTTATTGATTTTCAATAGCACAAACTAAGCATGGTGTCTGGCATTATTGAAACACATTGTTATACAGGTACAAAGTCAAGTGGCCATTACTGCTGTAAACCCTCAATGCCCTCTTAGTAGTCCCACCCATCCTGCCCCATCGTGCCTCCCAATAACAGTATCAAATAATAATATACTTTAGGTACAGACCGGTGTGCCATTTATGTGTTAAGACCCAGCAAAGATCACTGCTTATATCTAGGAAGCAGTTCATGATGGAGTCACTCCATTCAATATGGAGGTGGGTATATAACATTAATGGCATGGGTGCCTATTATTAGTGGTATGCAGACGGGGTTCCTGGTGATTATGGTTCTGAGTGCTTCACACTATCCACAATCTGTAGTATTTACTTTATTCAGCCATAGGCCATCAAAGTTACATAAAACAATTTAAAAAAAGATGTACAATACATTGTTTTGGGATAATGCAGTAAACATTCATTGATCTACATAAATACACCTCAAAAATCCAGTTGCACAAGATTTAGCAAGAATATGCTTCCAAAGACAAAAACCTTAAATGGTCCGCCGTGTTTGAGGGTAAGATTCATACATGATATCTGGTTAAAATTTAATTAAAATATTATTCCAAAACTGATAAGAATCAAACATAATTACATACATAAATTACAGTAAATTAAGCTCCACACCTACACCATAGAACTTGTGCATCAATTATCTAAATAAAACTGTATCATAATTTGTCTATAATATACTCAATAAAACAGAAAGCAAGAAAATGTTAAAAACCCTTGAAACACAGTGGGCGCCCAAGAAACTGTTTTACAATTAAAAACATCACTTGGAAGTATTGGAAAGGAATCTTAAATATAATACACTATTCAATTTTTCTCCAGTAAACAACATTTCATAATTGCAGAGTTCGATACAGGTAGTAACAGCCGACACTCCCTAGGTGTAGGAGAGTAGGGTCTGCTATCCTATGGTCACCCCAAATTTTTGCTTTTTGCTTCACTGGTTTTTGACATATTGAGGCTGTGGGCCTGCCAATCAGACCCCCAGCCTGCAGTTCTCTCTACTAAATTTACACTATGCACCCTAGGTGCATAACCAATTGGAAGTGGATCACCCTGTCAGCCCCTGTACCAGTGTACACTAGGTACCCAGGGCATTGGTGTACCCAAGGCCTGCCAGGGGCTGAAGCATGTATTATGCCACCCCAGGCTTGGCTTAACAATTTGACACAACTGGCTGATCACTCAGCTGGGGTAAGTTGGTGTAATCACCTCTTACTTAGGTGTAGTATACCTATACCTAACCTTAAATGGGACACCTGGTAACCTATAAGTCACTCCTATGGCAGGCCTTAACAATCCTGAAGGCAGAGTGCTTGGTTCCATGTGAGATGGTGCTCTAGCATGAGCTGAGCCTGTCTGCAGTGGTCGGAACAAACTTCCTTCTACTGTTTCCAGATATCGTCATACCATATACTCTTAAGTGCATTATGAACCTCGCGGTTAAATGCTATCTTTGGTTTGGCTTTATCAAAACATGTCGAGTAAGGTGTCATACGAATTGGAATACTAACCCCTCGCCAATTCTGGCGACGGGGTTAGCATTCCACCCTTCTAGAGGGACACGACATGTACAGTACCTGAAACCCGGGTAAAATCAGACATAGCCTCAGCTCCACAAAATGGATGCTGCCACCACAGACACAAGTCTGCCCTCCTGCTGCTGGGAGTCCTTCCAGCTTGGGAGGTGTGGACAAAGGGTTTCCTGCCAGGGGAGGTGCGTGCACCACGCCAGACAGGATTTTGTGTATTGGTCAGGTAGGGCTTGAAAGAAACCAGACATGCCTGTGGCTCACAAGGAGCCTCGGTGCATATGCCAGTTCAAACCGGTCCTGGGGCACACCAGTCCCGGGCCTGGGGCGAGCTGGACAAAGGATTGGGGGTGTAACCACCCCCCTTCCTGGTCCCACCCATAGGGAGGGACCTAGCAGGTAGTCCGGCCCCTAGAATCCACTTAAAGGTAGGAGCTGTGTCCTAAGACTTCAGACATCCTGGAATCAACTTGAAACTAAGAAGAAGACGGGAACTTTGACATTCTGCTGCACAGAAGACTGAAGGAAATCTCCCCTGTGGTCAGGGAGTGACCACCTTGCTAACGCAAGCACCATCCAGCGAATCAACGTCTGCTTTGCCGCCGCCTCCCGCCGGAGCCCGAGCCCAGAGACTGACAAGACCTGGACCTCCAGACCTCTCACCGCCCGATCCACAGTCCCTGAAAAGAGGAGACCCGTGGAGGCACCGAGACACGTGGAGCCAGCCATCTTGGAACGACGATGACAAGCTGCAAGCGCAACAACCGAGGCTCCCTCCAAGTTGTGCTTTGGGATCTGAGAAGCCCAACCCTCGAGCAGCATCTGCACTAAAGGTGAGCCCTCCAGCATCTCCACGATCTGCGTGGGGCCCTTCTGCATTTTGCCACTCGATGCGCCTAACCGGTTGCTGGCCCGCTGGCTAGTAGCCATCTTGGTGACGAACTTCAAGAACTACACTGCTGGTCTGGTTGCTCCAGACTGGCCCTTGCTCCCCTCCAAAGGAGCAGTCCCTCTGACCTTGCTGGTCAGAACAATCAGCTTATCTTGTTCTCCACAACAATTGCTTTTGCCAAAGCTTGTTTGCTTCGATCAAGTCGCCGACACCGCCGACAGCGAGAGCCTGCGTGGGACAGCTCGTGAACCGACTCCTGGACGTCGTCGACCTCCAGGGACCACGTGACTGCAGAGACAAGCTACACCTTTCTTCCTGTTTGCACCCGACATTGCCTGGTACCCACCTGGTGCCACGCTGGTCACTGGCTAGTGACTGTGAACACTGTCCCCTCTGCTTACAGGTCTTCTACAACTCCGATCCACCCTTGGATCCACCGCATCTCTCCCGGACCGACCGCCTGCAGCATCTTTGTCCACAGGATCCATTGACCCGATAGAAGAAACCCGACGCACTTCGACACCTATGCACCCGCTTCCTGTGGGTGAGGTAAAGCTGGCACTCCGGTGCCCAAGTGTAGAGTAACATCTCTAGTGTCTGTGTTTCCAATCCTAAGGTCATAGTCCATCCGGAAGATCCTTTTTGCAGTAACTTTGTACTTTTTACGTACCCATTGAAACATATGGGAGCACGCGTGTGACTATTTGCTCTGCACACGCCACCCGTGGACCTCCTGGTCACTAACTGAAGTTAGCTCCTTGTAGGCCCAGCGATTCTAGAGGCCCTAGGCCTTTTCCCTTTTCTGTTCGTGGTACTTATACCACTATTTTAGTATATGGTTTGAGCAGCCACCAGGGCCTATCCATATAAAGTGCAACTTCTGTGTATTCTACTGTAATCTTGTTTGACGATTTGTGCTCCTGTGCTCATAAAGAGACTAGGGGTTACTTTGAGAAATAAATACATATATATTTTGAATATATATCTGTGTGGTGTCCTTTCATTGGTATAAAAGGGGGTTGCATTTGGTAAAACAGCTGGCTTAACACGCTTCACGAGTTTAGCCTCAAAGACTGCTTAGCCTACGCTACCACTAGGGCAGCTAGTCCAAAAAGGTTGACTTACAACCACACCATAAGGGTTGCTTGGCATGGTACAAGGTGATCACTTTAACTAGTGAGCATCATATACCAGGCCAACTTCTCACATTGGTGGCAGCGATGGGATTTGAGCTTGCTGTGTTTTACCATTGTAATCTCTTGGTTACCAATTGAAAGATCACATAGGTACCTGTAGGTACATATAAAACAAGATTAGATATACTTAAGTTCTACTGAACTTAGTTGTTGTAGAGCAAAGGGAGTAGCACACCCTGACTACAACTGCTAGATAGGTTTAGTAGGTAAACCCAAGTGTAGGTAGATTGCAACACATCCACCCACACTTAAGAGCAATGGCTGGGGCAGAGGGGTCCACTGTACCCATCTCTGTTGAGAGTGACCCCCAGAGGGCACCATCCATCTTTGCTACCCTTAATCAAAATGAGCTCAGGCAGTTGGCAAATATCAGGGGCCTTAAACAGCCCAAGAATCCTACTTCTGCTGAACTCAGGGAGCTTTTACAGGCTGATGAAGATCAGAAAGCTCTCAGGAAAGCCTCCCAGTTAGGCCCCTTAGGGACAGGAACAGGAGGCCCCCCTTCTGAAGATGCTACTGAAGTACCCCTTTCCAATAGCCATCCCTTAGATGAGAATCATACTACAGAGGAGGAAAGTGGTGAGGATACAGAAAGTAGTGAGGATGAAGGGAGAACTAGCCCAGTGCCAAGTGTTATACTTGGCCCAGCTAAACTAAGGCTATTGGGGACTGACAATGGGATCATCCCATTGGATCTCCCCAGTGGACTTAACCAGGGGCTTGGGAGGCAAAGGAATCGCTCAGGTGACTCTAATGCTTCTCATGCCTCTAGAGGCTCTCAAGGTCACTCCAGGAGAAGGATGACCACCCCTCAGAGGAGGGAACATGAGGCCAGAATGCAGGAAGCCCAGCTGAGGATCAGGAAGCAGGAGCTAGAGGTAGCCCTGATGGAAGAGAAACTGAACAAGGCTAGGCAACCTAGAGAGAGTGGGTCTATACCCACTGGTGGCAGCATTGTCCCTAAGGACAAAGATAGGGTCTTTGATGATAGGAACCTGTCTAAGGTTGTGCCCCCCTACAAAAGTGGGGACGCCATCCACAAATGGATGACTGCTCTTGAGAGAGCCTGCAAAGTGCAGCAGGTTCCTGAAGACCAGTGGGCAGCAATCCTCTGGCTCTCCTTTGAAGGAAGAGGCAGAGACAGACTCCTCACTGTTAGGGAGGAGGATGTCAGAAATTACAGAGCCCTGAAGAGTGTCCTAGTTGATGGGTTAGGCTTAACCACTGAACAGTACAGGTTAATGTTCAGAGACACCCAGAAGACACAGACTCAGGACTGGTCTGAATACATTGAATGTGCCACTAAGCCTTTGGAGGGTTGGTTGCTGGGAAGTAAGGTATCTGATTATACAGGATTGTACAATTTGATGATGAGAGAACAGATTTTAAATAACTGTCAAAACCAGCAACTGCATCAACACTTGGTTGACTCTGATCTGACCTCTCCCCAAGAATTGGGAAAGAAGGCAGACAAATGGGTCAGAACCAGGGTTAAGCAAAAGAACCAGAACCAGGGCCAAGGGGGTGATCAGAAGAAAACAGACCAAAAGGGTGGAGATCAGAAATCTAAAGACCAGAAGTCTTCAACAGGGCCCCAAACTACTGCCAAGGAGGGTGGGTCCCAACAACAAACTAAGGGAAAGAAGAAAGAAGGTCAAAAGAAACCCTGGTGCAATCATTGCAAGAATACAACTCACTGGACTAGTGATTGTAAGAAGGGTGGAGCCCCCAACACTGTTGCCCCTAAGGCACCTGCTCCCAGTACTACTGTTAGCAGTGTTGGTCCCCAGACAAAGGGTGTAGTGGGAATCACTATGGGAACTGAAGGAGATTCTGACTTAGACAGAACCCTGACACAGGCAGTCTTGATCTGTGATGGCGACATTGATTTGTCCCTGACTGTGAGCCCCAGTAACCTGGGCAAGTACAGACAGACTCCTTTAATTAACGAAAAAGTGGCTCAAGCCTACAGGGACACATGTGCCAGTGTCACTATGGTGACACCAGGCTTTGTGGACCCTAGACAGTACATACCAGGTGAGAATTACCTGGTGACCAATGCCAGCAATGCCACTACTTCACATAGTGTGGCAGTTGTTAACTTCTCATGGGGAGGGGTAACTGGCCTCAAAAGGGTTGTGGTTAGTGCAGACCTCCCAGTAGAATGTTTGTTGGGCAATGACCTAGAGAGTTCTCTATGGTCAGAAGTGGAGTACAGGACTCATGCAGAGATGTTAGGTATATCATCACATGTCCTTGCTGTGACCAGGTCACAGGCCAAAAAGTGCCTCGCTGAACCTCAGGTCTTGGATCCTGGAACAATGGACCAAGCACCTACCAAGAAGAAGAACAGGAGGGTCAAGGCTGTGCCTTCCCCCCTGCCTCAGAGTGATGATCAGCCTTCCCAGGAAGCTGATCTAGAGGACCCTGAAGGAACTGTCCCTGAAGAGCTTGAACCTGATCAGGTTGAGTTTCTGGGGACAGGGGGACCTTCAAGGCCTGACTTGAGGCAGGCTCGGTTATCCTGTCCCACTCTTGAACCCCTCAGACAGCTGGCTGCTGCTGAGGCTGCTGGGAATGCTCAAGGTACCCATAAAGTGTATTGGGATAAAGGGCTCCTTTATTCAGAGGCTAGAGACCCCAAGCCTGGTGCTACCAGGAGGTTGGTTATACCTCTGCAATTTAGGGGCTTCCTTCTTACCTTGGCCCATGATATTCCTTTAGCAGGACACTTAGGCCAGAACAAGACTTGGGACAGGCTTGTCCCTCACTTTCACTGGCCTCACATGAATGAAGATACAAAGGAGTTTTGTCGCTCCTGTGTGACCTGCCAAGCCAGTGGCAAATCAGGTGGCACAACAAAGGCCCCCCTAATACCACTACCTGTGGTGGGGGTCCCCTTTGAAAGAGTGGGAATAGATATAGTGGGTCCCATGGATCCTCCCACTGCATCTGGGCACAGATTTATACTGGTGGTAGTGGATCATGCCACCAGGTATCCAGAGGCAATTCCCCGTAGGACCACTACAGCTCCTGTTGTGGCCAGGGCCCTGCTGGGAGTATTCTCCAGAGTGGGGTTTCCTAAGGAGGTAGTTTCTGACAGAGGTACCAACTTCATGTCAGGATACTTGACAGCTATGTGGAAGGAATGTGGTGTCAACTACAAGTTCACCACCCCTTATCACCCACAATGCAATGGGCTTGTTGAGAGATTCAACAAGACCCTAAAGGGTATGATCAAAGGATTACCTGAAAAGCTTAGGCGAAGATGGGACATCCTTCTACCCTGTCTTCTGTTTGCTTACAGAGAGGTCCCACAAAAGGGGGTTGGCTACAGCCCCTTTGAATTGTTGTTTGGGCACCCTGTAAGAGGCCCACTGTGTTTAGTGAAGGAAGGATGGGAGTTACCTCTCAAAAAGCCTAAACAAGACATAGTGGACTATGTACTTGGTGTCCGCTCCAGGATGGCTGAGTATATGGAGAAGGCATCCAAAAACCTTGAGGCAAGCCAGGCCTTACAGAAAGCTTGGCATGACCAAAAGGCTGTCTTGGTTGAGTTTCAGCCAGGACAGAAGGTATGGGTGTTGGAGCCAGTGGCCCCAGCAGCACTCCAAGACAAATGGTCTGGACCCCATACAATCCTGGAAAAGAAGGGAGAGGTCACCTACTTGGTGGACCTAGGAACTCCCAGGAGTCCCCACAGGGTACTCCATGTTAACAAGTTAAAAGCATATGTTGACAGGGCAGACATGGGCTTGCTCATGGCTACAGATGAGGGACAGGAGGAAGAGAGTGACCCTCTCCCAGACCTGTTGTCTCAGAACCCTGAAGATGGCTCAGTTGAAGGAGTGACCCTTGGAGGCAACCTCACTGCCCATCAGCAGACTGAATGTAGACAAGTTCTACAATCATTTCAACATCTGTTTTCCCTAATACCTAGCCAAACTGACTGGTGTACCCATGTGGTGGACACTGGTGACAGTCTGCCTGTAAAGAACAAGCTCTACAGACAACCTGACCACGTCAGGGACTGTATAAAGGCTGAGGTACATAAAATGTTGGAATTAGGTGTCATTGAACCCTCAGAGAGCCCCTGGGCTAGCCCAGTGGTTCTGGTCCCCAAACCTCACACCAAAGATGGCAAGAGAGAGATGAGGTTCTGTGTGGACTACAGGGGTCTCAATGCTGTCACCAGGACAGATGCACACCCTATTCCAAGGGCAGATGAGCTCATAGACAAACTAGCTTCTGCAAAGTTTTTGAGCACATTTGACTTGACAGCTGGCTATTGGCAAATCAGATTAGCTGAGGAGTCTAAGGCCAAAACAGCATTCTCAACCCCAGGTGGGCACTACCAGTTTGTGGTGATGCCCTTTGGTCTGAAGAATGCACCTGCCACCTTCCAAAGGCTGGTGAACCAAGTCCTTACTGGGTTGGATGACTTTTGCGCAGCATATCTTGATGACATTGCTGTTTTTAGCTCCACCTGGGAGGATCACCTGATCCACCTGAAGAAGGCTCTTGAGGCTCTGCAAAGGGCAGGCCTCACTATCAAGGCTACTAAGTGCCAGATAGGGCAGAGTAAGGTTGTGTATTTGGGCCACCTTGTAGGTGGAGGCCAAGTTCAACCACTGGAGAGTAAGATACAATCCATCAAGGACTGGTCTCCTCCAACCACCCAGACTCAAGTTCGAGCTTTCTTGGGCTTGACTGGGTACTACAGGAAGTTTGTTAAGAACTATGGGTCCATTGTGACTCCTCTTAATGATCTGACATCCAAGAAGATGCCCAAAAAGGTTCAGTGGACAGTAAGCTGTCAAAAGGCATTTGATGACCTGAAGGAGGCCATGTGCTCTGCACCTATCCTGAAAAGTCCTGACTACTCCAAAGAGTTTATTGTCCAAACAGATGCTTCTGAGTTGGGTGTGGGAGCTGTGCTGTCACAACTTAATGTAGATGGTCAAGACCAACCCATTGCTTTTATTAGCAGAAGGTTGACCCCCCAGAGAGAAGAATTGGTCAGCTATTGAGAGGGAGGCCTTTGCTGTGGTGTGGGCCCTGAAGAAGCTGAGGCGATACTTGTTTGGCACTCACTTCAAGATTCAGACCGACCATAAGCCCCTCTTGTGGCTAAATCAGATGAAGGGTGAAAACCCCAAACTGCTTAGGTGGTCCATTTCCCTACAGGGGATGGACTTTACAGTGGAGCACCGGCCAGGTACTGACCATGGGAATGCAGATGGTCTCTCCAGGTACTTCCACTTAGGACATGAAGATGAGACTGGTCAAGGCTAGTTTAATGTCCCTGCGTTTGGGGGGGTGGTTGTGTAGGAGAGTAGGGTCTGCTATCCTATGGTCACCCCAAATTTTTGCTTTTTGCTTCACTGGTTTTTGACATATTGAGGCTGTGGGCCTGCCAATCAGACCCCCAGCCTGCAGTTCTCTCTACTAAATTTACACTATGCACCCTAGGTGCATAACCAATTGGAAGTGGATCACCCTGTCAGCCCCTGTACCAGTGTACACTAGGTACCCAGGGCATTGGTGTACCCAAGGCCTGCCAGGGGCTGAAGCATGTATTATGCCACCCCAGGCTTGGCCTAACAATTTGACACAACTGGCTTATCACTCAGCTGGGGTAAGTTGGTGTAATCACCTCTTACTTAGGTGTAGTATACCTATACCTAACCTTAAATGGGACACCTGGTAACCTATAAGTCACTCCTATGGCAGGCCTTAACAATCCTGAAGGCAGAGTGCTTGGTTCCATGTGAGATGGTGCTCTAGCATGAGCTGAGCCTGTCTGCAATGGTCGGAACAACTTCCTTCTACTGTTTCCAGATATCGTCATACCATATACTCTTAAGTGCATTATGAACATCGCGGTTAAATGCTATCTTTGGTTTGGCTTTATCAAAACATGTCGAGTAAGGTGTCATACGAATTGGAATACTAACCCCTCGCCAATTCTGGCGACGGGGTTAGCATTCCACCCTTCTAGAGGGACACGACATGTACAGTACCTGAAACCCGGGTAAAATCAGACATAGCCTCAGCTCCACAAAATGGACGCTGCCACCACAGACGCAAGTCTGCCCTCCTGCTGCTGGGAGTCCTTCCAGCTTGGGAGGTGTGGACAAAGGGTTTCCTGCCAGGGGAGGTGCGTGCACCACCCCAGACAGGATTTTGTGTATTGGTCAGGTAGGGCTTGAAAGAAACCAGACATGCCTGTGGCTCACAAGGAGCCTCGGTGCATATGCCAGTTCAAACCGGTCCTGGGGCACACCAGTCCCGGGCCTGGGGCGAGCTGGACAAAGGATTGGGGGTGTAACCACCCCCCTTCCTGGTCCCACCCATAGGGAGGGACCTAGCAGGTAGTCCGGCCCCTAGAATCCGCTTAAAGGTAGGAGCTGTGTCCTAAGACTTCAGACATCCTGGAATCAACTTGAAACTAAGAAGAAGACGGGAACTTCGACATTCTGCTGCACAGAAGACTGAAGGAAATCTCCCCTGTGGTCAGGGAGTGACCACCTTGCTAACGCAAGCACCATCCAGCGAATCAACGTCTGCTTTGCCGCCGCCTCCCGCCGGAGCCCGAGCCCAGAGACTGACAAGACCTGGACCTCCAGACCTCTCACCGCCCGATCCACAGTCCCTGAAAAGAGGAGACCCGTGGAGGCACCGAGACACGTGGAGCCAGCCATCTTGGAACGACAACGACAAGCTGCAAGCGCAACAACCGAGGCTCCCTCCAAGTTGTGCTTTGGGATCTGAGAAGCCCAACCCTCGAGCAGCATCTGCACCAAAGGTGAGCCCTCCAGCATCTCCACGATCTGCGTGGGGCCCTTCTGCATTTTGCCACTCGACGCGCCTAACCGGTTGCTGGCCCGCTGGCTAGTAGCCATCTTGGCGATGAACTTCAAGAACTACACCGCTGGTCTGGTTGCTCCAGACTGGCCCTTGCTCCCCTCCAAAGGAGCAGTCCCTCTGACCTTGCTGGTCAGAACAATCAGCTTATCTTGTTCTCCACAACAATTGCTTTTGCCAAGGCTTGTTTGCTTCGATCAAGTCGCCGACACCGCCGACAGAGAGAGCCTGCGTGGGACAGCTTGTGAACCGACTCCTGGACGTCGTCGATCTCCAGGGACCACGTGGCTGCAGAGACAAGCTACACCTTTCTTCCTGTTTGCACCCGACATTGCCTGGTACCCACCTGGTGCCACGCTGGTCACTGGCTAGTGACTGTGAACACTGTCCCCTCTGCTTACAGGTCTTCTACAACTCTGATCCACCCTTGGATCCACCGCATCTCTCCCGGACCGACCGCCTGCAGCATCTTTGTCCACAGGATCCATTGACCCGATAGAAGAAACCCGACGCACTTCGACACCTATGCACCCGCTTCCTGTGGGTGAGGTAAAGCTAGCACTCCGGTGCCCAAGTGTAGAGTAACATCTCTAGTGTCTGTGTTTCCAATCTTAAGGTCATAGTCCATCCGGAAGATCCTTTTTGCAGTAACTTTGTACTTTTTACGCACCCATTGAAACCTATGGGAGCACGCGTGTCACTATTTGCTCTGCACACGCCACCCGTGGACCTCCTGGTCACTAACTGAAGTTAGCTCCTTGTAGGCCCAGCGATTCTAGAGGCCCTAGGCCTTTTCCCTTTTCTGTTCGTGGTACTTATACCACTATTTTAGTATATGGTTTGAGCGGCCACCAGGGCCTATCCATATAAAGTGCAACTTCTGTGTATTCTACTGTAATCTTGTTTGACGATTTGTGCTCCTGTGCTCATAAAGAGACTAGGGGTTACTTTGAGAAATAAATACATATATATTTTGAATATATATCTGTGTGGTGTCCTTTCATTGGTATAAAAGGGGGTTGCATTTGGTAAAACAGCTGGCTTAACACGCTTCACGAGTTTAGCCTCAAAGACTGCTTAGCCTACGCTACCACTAGGGCAGCTAGTCCGAAAAGGTTGACTTACAACCACACCATAAGGGTTGCTTGGCATGGTACAAGGTGATCACTTTAACTAGTGAGCATCATATACCAGGCCAACTTCTCACACTAGGGTAAGAACTTCTGTTGGCTAATCCAAAAAGAGAATAAGAAACGACTAACTGCGAAAACAATTTGTCCTGAGGTGTCTGTTTTTAGGATCCTATAGGTAACCTGGTGTTGCCTGGCTCCAATGTTTAGGCAGATCGGTCGTATCCACCTCCTGTGGATTAGTTGGTATTTTGTACCGAAAAAGAGTATGTGTACTTCTGTCTCTTGTGCTCTGGCACAGGCGGAGCATAGTTCGAGTGATAACCCAAGAGCCTGATTGGGAAGTAGGGGCTTTGCCATTGGTCTGAATGGCAAAGATGAACTAGCAGTTTATTTTTTTGATAATCACATTTATTAGCATTTGAGAAAAACAAGACATACAAAGACAGCATGGGTGTACACAATGTATCAAAGTCCATCACCAGTAGACAACAGGATACCTGGCCTAAATGTAAGGCCCCCAAACAAGCCACCTCATGCAAAAAAGCAATGTAGCGATACAGGAGAAGAAAATGCATAGCATTCAAAACAGTAAGTTTAGCCACTTGCCCCAAACCTTTTCAACATTTTCAGAACATCCCCGGGCCTCAAAGAGGGGTTCCTCTTGGGCCGCGCACCAATCCACCCCCCGTCGCCACTTACGTACGGTAGGGGGTATGGCCTGTGACCAGGCCCCTGCAATATCTCGCTTCGCCACCGCGACCGCAGTGCCCAAGAAGCGTTTGTCGGCTCTAGAGCCGTCCAGGCCATCAAATACTCCCAGGAGAAGGCGTAGGGGATCGTGAGGGACCAGCCACCCCAAAGTCTGCGTGAGCTCCGATTCCACACCCACCCAGAATGAAGAGAGAGCAGGGTACAGCCAGACCATGTGATAAAAATTGGCTGGGGCGTGGCCACATCGTGTACAGTCTGGGGAGGGGGGTAGCCTTGCCCTGTGTAGGCACGCGGGGGTGAGGTATACCGTGTGAAGGTAATAAAGTTGGATGAGACGTAGTTTAGAGAAGGTGGTCAGAGTTTTACCCAGCCACCCTTTCCAGCGGGTGCGCAGCGAGTCTAAGGTCGCAGGGCCATTGTTCATGAGGGAATGGTAGAACCACGACACCCCCCTTCTACTCAAGTTTCCCATCATGACCTGGGCCTCTAACGGACTGAATTCAGGGAGTGAGGTGCCTGGTGGGATATGCATAGTGAGGGCATGCTGGAGTTGCAAGTACTTGTAAAATTGGGTGGTATGATGGGAGTGGTGCTGCTGCAGTTCAGAGAAGGCCCGAACATGGTCCCCCACCCAAATGTCCCTAAGGAGTGAAATCCCGATCCGATCCCACTGCCGAAAGCCCTGAAGGGTCGATGTCTTACGTAACCAGGTGCTGTACCACAGAGGCGTATGTTGGGTAAACTTCTTGTCCCATTTTGTATAGCGCAGAGCAGAGCGCCAGGCTGTTAGGACCGCTCTAGTGATAGGTGAGATAGTATGCAGTATAGGGGAACCATACAAGTAGGCTTGGAGTTGTGGGAAATCCATAGTTCTGAGCTCGGTCTGGTAAGCCGGGTCTGACCAACCTCCAGCGAACCAGTCGTGAACAACAATGAGTCTAGTGGCCAAGTAATAAAGGTGAAGGTTGGGCACACCTATGCCACCGTCAAAGGGAGGTATCCAGCAGCGAGCCAAGGCCATACGCGGCCTCCCGCCCCACCCACAAGAACCTAGTCAGTACCCCATCAAACTCACGGAACCAACCACCGGGGAGATGACAGGTGATGTTTTGAAGAATGTATAAAAAACGGGGGAGAATCATCATTTTAAAAAGAGCCTCCTCTTCTGAGGGTGTTAAGTGGGAGGGATTGCCAATGCTTAAGGTCGGCTTTAGCTTTCGTGACCAGTGGTGTAAGGTTAAGAGCCCATTCCAGCTCCGAAAGCAAGGCCATCCAGATCCCAAGATATTTAAATGATTGTCTCCGTAGGGGGATTGTTGACTGCCAGTCAAAGCAGGCCCTCGAGGGATGGAGGGGGACCAGAGTGGACTTCGCTGGATTGAGCCGCAGGCCCGAGACATTCTCAAAGGCACGGAGCACCTCCAACAGCGTGGGCCGGAGCTGTCCGGGTCGGCCAGGAAAAGTAGGACATCGTCCGCATCTAGGGCAATTTTATCGACCTGATGGGGGTCCCAAGACCATCCTTGAATTTGGGGATCATTACGTATGAGGCAGGCCAGGGGCTCCATCACCAGCGTGAACAAGAGCGTCGAGAGAGGGCACCCCTGACGGGTGCCTCTTTGGATGGAAAACGCCTCTGAGAAGGCACCATTGGTCAGAACTCGTGCTTTAGGGTTGGAGTACAGGACTCGGATAAGACGTCTAAACAGGGGTCCGAATTCCATCGTGGTGAGAACGTCCTCCAAATAGCTCCAATCAACCGTATCGAAGGCCTTCTCAAAATCGATGAGCAGCAAGGCCAGATACGGGTTGAGTAGAGGGCGATGGGTGGGGGCAAGGTGGAGGCAATGTATGCAGTGCCGGGTGCCACGGGCAGGCATGAAGCCGCAGTGGTCCGGGTGGATCAATTTGTGCAGCAGGGGACGAAGACATTGAGCGAGGGCCGTGGTGAAGATTTTAATTTCGGTATTAATGAGAGAGATCGGGCGGTAAGAGGAAAGAGAGAGTGGCTGGGTCTTTGGAATGACCACGATAGTGGCCACGTCAGTCTCCGAGGGGAAGGAGCCCGTCCCGGCCACGTGCTGGAAGAGGTCGACTAAGTGGGGGACCAATAAGTCTCGGTATGTCGCGTAGTATTCCTGTGGGAAGCCGTCTGGCCCTGGTGTCTCCCCAAAGTGCAATAAGGAGATAGCTCCATGTAACTCCTCTGGAGTGAAGGGAAGGTCGAGGTCTGTCGATTCGACCTGAGCAAGGCGGGGACCTGTACCTCCGCTTGCTCCAACAGTGCAACCAAAGAGCCCCAGGGAACCGGGCTGAGTAGAGCTGGGCATTGTAACCTGCGAAAGCTTGGGCGATAGCTTGCGAAGTACAGTGGTGGGTACAGACAGCGTCACAGATATCAGGGATAATTCGATTGTCCTTGAGGTAGGAGACCAGATTGTGAAGCTGCTTTCCATTTTTCTCACCCCATCCATAAACACGGGCAACCGAGGAGCGCCACAGTGTCTAGGCCGAGTCTAGGCAGATCTGGCAGACCTCCTCTCGGAGCATCGCGAGCTGTCTAGCGGGATGGGCGTTATCCGTGTCTCCAGGAGTCAACTCCAGCCGCGCGGCCTGTGCCTCAAGCTGGGTCAGGCGAGCAGTCTGCGCCGCCCGTTTCGTGTGAACCAGACCTCTGGCCACACCACGTAAGGTAGCCTTACTGGCCTCCCACAGTGTGCCTGAAGAAGGGACCGAGCCCTTGTTGACCAGAAAATAGTGCTTCAATTCTACTGCGAGCGCGTCTTTGATCTCCGTGTCTTGCAAGAACCACGTGTTTAACCGCCAAACCGTACGCACCCCCTCGGTGGCATGCCCCAAGCTAAGGGAAATAGGAGAGTGGTCTGAAATTCCACAGGGGAGAATAGAGACATCAGAGACCAGTTGGCAGTCGGTGGCAGGGAGGAGGATCAAATCAATGCAGGAGTTTGAATGATGGGCGGCGGAAGTGTGACTGTATTGTTTCCAGCGGGGATTCCAAATCCTCCAGGTGTCACACAAGCCAAGGGCAGATGACCAGTCCGAAAGCTGTCTAGAAGAAGTGAGGCGTGATGAGGAGGGATCACCTGTTGTGTCAAGGGACGACTGCATAACCCCGTTATATTCGCTCCCAATTATTGTCTGACACTGGGGCAGGGCAGAGATTACCTCTGTAAGGTAATGGAGAGTAGAGGGTAGCGTGGCTGGAGGGATGTATATTGATAGTAGGTTGAGGACCTGTCCTTCAAGCCTACCGGACAGGGCCACATAACGGCCTTGTGTGTCGGTCGTCACATGTACTGGGGTGAAGGAGAGACCTCTCCGAGTCAGTATGGCCACCTCCCAGGAGCCTCCCGTGAAACTGGAGTGCCAGATCCCGGTTGAACCTGTATCGGGCAAAAAAAGAAGCAGTGGGTTCCCAGGAGGTTTGTCTCCTGAAGGAGGAGGGCGTCAGGTGTTTGGCACCGGGCACTCCTGAGGACTGCTGCACGTTTGATGCTGTCTAGCAAACCATTTATGTTCCACGACAAGACATGGAGGGATCTACCATGAGTCGGCATCTGAGGAGCAGGTGGCATGGGGATAAGTAGGCCTGTGGGGGCCTGGGTCCCAGGCGAGGTGGCCCCTCGTAGCTAGGATAGGAAGATGTGGCTTGCGCATGGTGAAATGTCTCCTGTCGATGGTGATGATGTGTGCGTGTGATGAGCTGCCATGAAAAATGAAAAACAAGGGCTAAAACAAAGCAGAGAGAGAAAGAGTCCAGAGGACACCGGTCCCCCGCCCCCCCAACTCCACCCAACACCCCCACCCTATACTTCCGGCAATGAAGCATCTGTCACCCTGAAAAGCAAAAGGTTAACAATAACAATAATGAAGAGCTAATCTAAAACGTTTAGCAGGGCAGTTTGTGGCAATGATGGACCCCTCCATATAGATGGATGTCATAGTGTCATCAGCTATGTGATAGCAAAAAACAATCAAAGAGTTCTCCCTCAAATCCAGTCTCTTGGGCCTCCATCCTCAGATTTCCGTATCGTCGCCGGACCCCCGGAGTGCAGGACTTCTAGATAGGTTGGAGTCCAATAGGACGGGGTGCAGCATCCCAGACGGGTCGGGGCCACAGCTTAAGTCAATCAGGGAATTGGCTCAGCTTTGGCCATCAAGAGCCGGAGGAACCTCAGAGGAAACCAGCAATTGGGCCCCAGCACCCGGTGAGTGTGAAGACCCCCCCTTCGGTCACAGCCCCTTCGGGACCGATTGTGCTTCCGCTGGGGTTTCGGAGGAGACGAGTGTGACCGTGGAGATGTCGATAAGGTGGTGGGGGAAGGGGGCCGGGTCCGTAGTGGGAGCTCCTCCGTAAGCCAAGTCCAGGTCGCCTGTGGGGTGTCAAAGAAGATTGTTTTGTCTTGGAAGACGACTAGGAGACGGGCCAGAAAGAGAAGACCATATTGCAGTCCCAAGTTGCGAAGCTTTTGTTTGACCTCCGTGTAGGTGCAGCGTTGGGCCTGTACGTCTTTCGTGTAGTCTGGAAAGATCATTATTGTATTATTTTGGTGTTTTAGGGGGCCATGGTCCCGCGCCTCCCGAAGGATTCCATCCCTGTCCCGGAAATTGAGGATCCAAATGATGAGGAGACGAGGTGGCGCCCAGGAGGAGGCCTGGGAGCCACGGAGCGGTGAGCGCGTTCAATTGCGAACCACACAGAGAGAGTGTCTTTGGGTATCCATGACTTCACCCAAATCTCCACAAAGGTGTCTGCCCGTCCTTGCTCAACACCCTCAGGGAAACCTATGAGGTGCAAATTGTTACGCCGTGAGCGGTTTTCCGAGTCTTCAGCCCGCCCATGTAGTTCCAAGGTTTGAGTCTGTAGGCGGGCCACCTGGGTTTTCAACTGACCCAGCTCGTCCTCAGCCATGGAGAGGCATGACTCAGCCTCCGAGATTCTCGCTGTGTCGTTGCACAGGTCCTGACGGATAAGTGCCACGTCCACCTGTACCTCGCCAATCTTACCCTCCACCGAGGCCTGAGATGTGCAAATAGCCTGTAGGATGGTTGAAAGGTCGCCTCCAGTGAGGGGGGCCACCAGTAGCCCCCTCCGCCAGACTCCGGTCAGCGCGGGTGTATTGGTCCATTTTTAGTTTGGGTCTGTGGGGCAGGTGTCCTTGGGGCCCGATCTCGACCCATCTCCGCTGCGGGTTCAAGACCCAGGAGTCTCGGTGGGTGGGTAGGCCTAGGCTGATGATCCCCCGTGGGAGGAATCCAATACCCAAGCCGTCAATGCCCAGGCCCGGGCACTGAATCCACCCAGGCACCAGTTCCCAGTGATAAGGGACTAATCGAGGCTATGCGTTGACTCTGTTTCCCTGCTGCCTGGAATGACGGCTGAATCAGGAGGCATGCCGCCCCCTCAACCCCGGAGTGGGCACCACCAGGCCAAGGGGAGATGAAGCGGGGGGAGGGGGTCACCCCCTCCGCTCGATGAGTGTGGATGGCTCTGCCCCGTCCCGGGCCCGCCCGCAAGATGGAGGCGGTCTGTAAAACAGTTCTCCTAGGTCAGAGGCAGGTGGAACCCGGTGACCAGTCAGCGGGCTCGGGCCGGGCTCTGTAGATGGGACATTGAGGCAGCCAAATCACAGAGGAGGGGCAGGCCAGTACCGGGGACCCCCTGCCGCTCAAAGGGTGCGGCCAATAACAGAGGGTGATTACCAGCCCGCGGGGCACTCGAGGGTCAGTATCCCCAGCCGCCCGACAAACGCAGCCATGATCGCGTCTTTGTTGAAGGGCCCCAGCCCCCAACGTACCGCTGCTCTGCGGGCCGTGGGGCCAGCAGTGCTAGTCCAGACAGCCAGGGCCTATAGGCGTAGAGCTGGGGTGGGGGCCGGGAGTGGAAGGTTGCAGGACAGAAACCAAGCCCCCGGAGGTCAAAACGTGGAGCGGGGGGGCGTGGACGCAAGGATATCAGTGAGGGCCCCCCGCACCCCCAGTCGCAGAAGCAGACGGCACCCACCTCTGTGTAGAGTTGTTAATTCATGATGAAGGCCAGGCGCAAAGGGAGCAATCTGTTGCCCCCAAGCCCCGTCCAGGTTGACTCCCGCAGTTAAGCACAGCAGCACCCCCAAGGCACTGACGGGAGGGCACCGGAGGCAAGGCAGCCCCAGCAGATACAGCTGGTGAGTCCACGAGTTTCAGCAGGGGGGGTCACCCCCGTAGCCCAGTCGAGACGGCAGCCGGGCCCCGGAGCGACCAGCCGGTCCGGAAACCTTCAGGGGGCTCCACAGGGTCTGGCAGTGGAGTGAAGCAGCCGCGGGGGAACCAGAGCGGCCGATCACTGCCAGGGAGAAGAAGGAGGGGCGGGGGGAGCCCCGGACAATGCAGCCGCAGCGGTAGCCCGGACAGCAGTTAAGAGCAGGGCGGGCCAGGGCAGCAGTCACGTGGAGACCAAGCCTCCAGGTAGGCCTCAAGAGTCACGCACACCGGCCCAGGAGCGACGGGAGTGCCCCGGAGCCTCGGCAGCGGCCAGGCGAGTCTTGGGGCACAGGCGGCAGGCTGCTCATGGTGAAGGGCTCAGGCGTCTGGACTCCGCCACCCGATTTAATGGCCGATGTGCTGCCCTGGTGTCCGCATCCTCAAACTCACTCCGCCAGCGTTGCAAGGAGGGCCGGCGGCGACAGCAAGCCCGGCTGGGCAGCGGAGAGACCCGCCTCAGGGTTCAACCCAGGAAAGGCAGGTAGTCCGTCTCCCTGGGAGCGGGGAGTCTGCCGGGGGGACCCGGGCAGGTCTCCAAGGCCTGCAAGTCTTGTCGGGCAGGTCACAACGCCAGGCACCAGGACACAGAAGGGCCTCAGGGGACAGCCGCCGCCATTTTGCGGGGAAGGTGCGTCTGCGGCCGAGGCAGGTAAGTTGACTCCACAGGAAGGCAGGCAGCAGGTGCCTCGTCGGGCAGCGCGGGTCAGGACGGAGGCCGCAGCAGCTGGTGAGAGGGTATGTGGGAGCCATTTTTTTTTGGTCCAAAACAAAGTGTCATAGCCAGTGCTGGAACCCGGAGGTATGGGGGGCAATCTGCCTTACATAACCTGGGTACCCTCTACTAGGGACTCCTAAGTAAGTCACCCTATGCCAATTAAGGGTAGCCAATTCAACATATCCTTTGTAAGGGGTCAGAGTACTGCCACTGAGTTCTGGTTAGCAGGGCTCAGTGCACTCTCAGAGTGGAAAAACCAGCAGCGCCAGTCCAAAACTCTGGGTTGATCATGCAGAAAGAGGCATTTCCTTACAATTTGTCTTTTTTCTGTCGAGCATTATATGTAAATATTATTTTGTGTCGTATAGTCTCTCCTTTTTTATGATTATATACAAAAAATCGCATAAAACAGACTAGCATGTTCACTTCTCTAATTCCATATTCCACTATACTAATTCATCACTAATCCTTTATGGGTTCCAGAGTAGCGTGCTACTCGCCCACAAAGCGTTTCAACACCTCATCAGGGATACAAACACTATATAAATGCAAACCTTTTTTTCCTTTTTTACCCATCCCCAACCCTTCTCAATCCAAATAACTGACTAATATACACCACTCAAATTACTTTCATATTTCACCATACTAATTCACCACTAATCCTTTATGGGTTTGCGGAGTAGCGTGCTACTCGCCAAAAAAAGCGCTTCAACACCCCATCAGGGGTTAGAAGCGCTATATAAATACAAACCTTCTTTCCTCTTCTATCCTTCTGCTTTTCTTCCGAATCCAAATAACTGACTCACATATCCACCACTTAAAATTTAATTGCATGTTTCACTATACCAATTCAACACTAATCCTCTATGGGTCCGGGGTAGCGTGCTACTCACCGAAAAAGCGCTTCGACGCATTGTCAGGGGTAGTAAGCGCTATACAAATGCAATTACAATACAATACAATACAATAAAGATAACCAATCAACAATGTAAGAGATGACATAGTGCTGTGGGCTCTTCAAACAAAGGGTCATGGAGATCCATATGCACAGTAAAATTGATTTATGTTACAACCACAACTGCTTAAGGGATGTGCCTTCTTGGATCTCCCGATCCTCCACCTAACAATAGGAGCCAAGGAAGAGCTTGGCCAAACTAAGCATACTGTGTACACTACTATCTGGCTATTGTCTTGCAGATACTCTGGCTCCTGATAACATGCCAGGGGCAGACAACGCTGCAGAGGTTGAGCCAGATTGGGGGCAATGAGTTCCAGCCATTATGCTCCCACCATTCGCAGCCTATGAACGCCTAAAATGGAAGCAATGGCTGGTGTAATTTCAAAACTACCTCAAAGTTGAGAGAATCACAGATGACAACACAACGTGGTTAATGCAACTTTGTTCTATTTATGGGAGGGGGGCAGATCTTCTTAACACTTTATAAAAGAATTTGACGATTACTTTACTAAGATGATACATACTCCTAATACACAGTTCAATCCCTAGTTGAACACTAGCCGTAAAAGATTCTTGTTGAAACAATTTCACAAGTGCATCAAGACCCAGGTGAATCAATAGATACCTACCGAATCTAACTAGGGGTGCATGGTGAGCATGTACGTGGTTGCTGTCCCAAAGGAAGAAGTGAGAACTCAGATCATTAAAAAGGATGCATCTCCTACAGATTGTAGTAACTTACCCTGAGTGAGCCAGCCATGCTCCTGGACAGTATTATTGAGCTTCTCAGGCTACCTGTATTGGGCAATGATCAAGCACATGGAAGTTGACCAAACCATGAAGGTAAAGAATTAACCAGGGGATCAGATACACCATATACAATGGAAGAACAAGGCCAAAAAGCATCAAGAAACATCAAAGGGAAGTTGCCAAAGAGGAAGTTGTCCATAGATACTATGAAGAAAAGACACCACATGCAGGAGAGTGACTAGGTCAGGGGCGTGGGTGCACAGTCTGAAGGAAGCTCAACCACTTTGCAAGGGTTTGCCAATTGACCTAGACGGAGCAATGGCAAAAGAGACCATCCTGCACCTTGACGATATACAGAACATACAAGCTGGGTACCAGTCATTTTTTAATGCTGAAGAATCAGAAGATGAAGAGGTACATGTCATATCACTTGTTGCACATTGACACACCAAAGTAGCAAACTCATCCCGAGCTGCAGAGTGGAAGTTCTAGGTGTAGAGATTGCTAAGAAAAAAAACGATGTTTTCACACTTCAGGTAATTAAGCATAAGAGAGATTAAGCAAAGTACAGCAGCAAAAAGACAACAGGGTTAACCCACAACACCAACTGCCTACTCATCCAAATGTTACCTTCCACACTCTCATTCCAAGCCTACACTCTGTTCCACAGCACCCACACAAAGCTTAAACTAAGTTGCAATCACGGGGTTAAGATGGGGTCCAAATCAATAAACAGAGGCCACTTTGAATATCAAGGTAGTAGGTCACTTCAAAATGTAGAGACCCAGGGCTGTTTTGGGAACAAACAAGACCATCAACTACATGTAAAGCGGTCTCTAGTCCTTGTCCCTGAAAGCATTGTTCCCAGAACGAACTCCATGTTGAAAAATTGAATATTGCAGTTGACACAGGTCACTCTTAGCTCGTTGAAAACATCCTAGACAACTTTTCTTCGGTGGAAGGGATAGGCCAGCTGACATACTAGATAGAGAACCTTTCCCTCAAACCTTACATGCAGCATGTGACCCTTTGATATTGGTGCAAACCATTTCATATCAGGAATAAAGTGAAATGAGATTTTAAGAAATCAGGACACTGTCATTATATACCCAAATCTTACTACGAAGTCCAAGACACAGGGACAAGCAATGCATTATGCAATGAGAATTGAGTTGGACTATAGTATTTAAAGCGCAGTTTGGAATGCCCAAGTCATCTCAGTCAATTATACTGACTTATCATTACTAGTGCCCCACAATATGGCTCTTGAGGCCTGGCGTAGCTTCTTCATAGGTATTAACTTCTACAAAAAAGATTTGGACTCATTTCTGATGGGACAATGTATTGCTCTTGACAACAGAATCATACATTAAGAACATTGTATCCATTTCAATTGATACATTATAATGAAGAGGAACTTAAGCCACGACAAAAAGATTTTGAGCGAAACACGCGTCAGTGAAATTTGGACTATAGGGCAGCTGTGTGAAACAAAATATGTTTTCATTTGAGGATAACATTTGAAGCAAAATTAAATGTGAGTGATTGTAGCAGTAATGACTGTCGAATCCACAATATAATTCTTGTTGATATAGGGCTGATGGACAAATATGAAACTGAAGATTTGCCTCCAGCAATAAAGCAACATTATGTATAAGATTGTAAACAGTGTGCTATAATTGAATTGCATTTAATTAAAAGGTTTGTGAATAATTCATTACTGAATGAATATTCGAATAATTGGATAAATATTTGAATTGTCTTTTGGAATGTAATAATACACAAATAAACGCAAGATAAAAGATCACAACTTGCTTGCTAATACTTATAATTTAAAATACAATATTTTGGATAAGAATAAAGTATTTACTAAATACCGGCATTCTGGGAACCATTTTCAGTAGAACAAATAAACCAGAGCAAAGAGGGGCAAAGCCATGCTAGATGCAACCCGCCCTGTCTTCAATTAATTCATCAATAATGTCCATGGGATAGTCATACATGACAGCATCTAAGTTGTGATTGATAATGTCAATAATACAATTTGCACAATAATGAGTTTCGTGATATGTGTCCTACCACTTCGACTGCTTTGTCCAATAAATGTATGTTTTAAAGTGTATTTGTAACTCTTGACAGTTTTTGTAGTTTATTTGTATATGCTCAAAATGCCAAGCGTATTAGTCTACGCATGTATTGTGATGCCTTGGTTAGAACTGTTCCAGTGCTCATCAAAGAAGCATACAAAACTTAAAAACAACAAGTAAATCCATCCCATCGGTAATAACAATAAATGTAACATATTCCACATAAATACAGAAAAAATAAATTTATTTGCAGTCTGAGGACAGTAATGGAGAACCTGGAGGTAGCTAGGCAGAAAGGGGAGAAAGAGCTTCTCCTGGGGAGGGCGGCTGGACCTTTCACAGAATCACCTTTGGCAATTTTGTGGTCTCTCTGCTGGGCATATTACCAAAGGAAGAGAGAAAACACCGACTTCTCCACCATTTGTCATTCCCACAGGGTGAGTCAATTAACGAAGGTTTATACCAGTAGAACTGTTTTGTGTCATACGCCACCTTAGATGATACAGTTGACTTGATTCGGGCAATAGGTAAAGGAGCGTTGCTGGCAAAAACATATATCGAATCTGCCTTTCAACTCCTTATGGTACATCCGGACAGCTACCATCTGCTTGGTTTCAACTTGATAATGCATACTACTTTGACAAATACATTCACATTGGATGCGCCATCTCCAATGCGTATTTTGCATCATTCAGCAGTTACGTTGAAGCCCGCTCTGCCTGATAGAGATCAGGTCGCTGCTATTAACATCGCGATGGTGAAATAAGTGCTTTTGAACAAGGAGCCCCTAGCCATTAGAGACTTTAGAGGTGGGCTTCCCATCGGAGGTGATAGGTGTGTGTTGGGAGCCATCTGTGAGTGGGAATGATGTGGTCCGGGCTGCTGGACTGATTCTAAGATGGCGGCCCGCACCTGAACGATGACTGGAGGCTCCATACGACTGGTGAAACCACCGGCGGGGACGTGGATGTGCCGGCGGAGAGTGAGTGACTCCGACACGACCTGAAGGGCGATTCCGCCTCGAAAAGTTGCATGGGGGTGTTTGCTGCAGCGGCCCGTCCGAATAACGCGAGGCTCCGGCGTGGCTCCTGAGGTGAGAAACTGTGGCCCACAAAGTGAGGAAGAGGTCCTCCGGCATAACGCTGCCCACTGCTCTGCCCCTGGGGGCTGATGAGAGGTCTCTGCATGGATATCTCTGCAGCGAGGCCCAGTACCTTGTTTGCCTGACCCTAAAATGGCGGAGGTCAGGAGGACTCGGGCTTTGAAGGCGGCCTCGTGGCTGAGCATCGGACTGGGCTGGTTGCTTCCATTCGGTGCTGGGTGTCCCTCACTGGGCCCTAAGTTCGAGCCCCGGCGCACAGTCACGCCCAGGAGCTCGGGCGTTTGCTCTTCTTACAGTAGACCATCCAGGCACCTGCAGGCTCCCATGCTCAAGATGGCCGACATATGAGGAGCTCCGGCTGGGAACTCCCCGGCTAGGGATTTCCTTTCTGGCTCTAATCCCCTGAGTTCTACCCCCTCCTTGAACCTTCAGACTCACCTGAGGTTATATGGACGGCGGCCCTTCAATTCTCCAATTCCCGCGATTTGGGTTCGTGATCTTATGATGGACCGTGAATTTTGCTAACCGCATAGCCCGAACAATCATGGCCACTGCCCGGTGGGGTTGTTTTATCAGCTATAGAGGAGATTAGGCTCTGGTTCACCCCCTCGGCTATCACCTACCCAGCAGGACATTGGACATGGTTTCTCTCGCCTCTCCGCTGTGTCTCCTTTCCTCCCCCGCCCTCCGACAAATCCATCCACCGAAATACTTTCCCCCTTGCCTGTCTGCCTGACCCGATCTGCTTTTCCTACCCCTTTTTACCTTCCCCCCTCTTCCTTCTTTGCCCCTTGGATGTGTGTCTTGGTTATACCATCTGCTAGTAACTCATGTTATTGTGTAACACTGTCTGTTTTTCCCTATGTTATACTTGGCTCCTGTAACTGTTGGTAATTTTGTTAACTTGTAACTCGATGATCCTCATGTAAAGCGCTCTGATACCTCCGGGTCTAGCCAGTGCTATATACAACTCTTCAAATAAAACTCTGCAAATAAGGTAGGGTCTCAATACCAAACTGGGGGCGAATACTCTATTTGGATGACTATTTCTTCATCGGCAAGCTAAGCACCGCGGAATGCGCAGACCTGCTGCACTGCTTCATTGATCTAGCAGGGGAGATAGGGGTGCCATTAGCAGAGGAGAAGACCATGTGTGCGGTTGGCTTTTTGGGGGATTGAGCTGGATACGGTGGAAGGGGTGTGTAGGCTTCCAAAGGGTAAGGTGGAGGAGCTGCAGAACACTTTACAACTGCTCCTCATGAAGAAGAAGGCCACACTGGGAGAGATTCAATAGCTTTTGGGCAAACTAAACTTTGACAACCGGGTGGTCCTGGCAGGATGGACTTTTGCACTGCGCCTGCCATGGCTAATCAAGGGGTTGTAAAAAAGCATCACAGGGTGCGGCTCCCTCATGGAATGAGGCAGGACCTAGGCCAATGGGCCGCCTTCCTAGCTACCTTTAATGGAACACTGATGTGGCACGAGCCATGCCTGACAGCCAAGCAACTAGAGCAATTCACAGATGCCGCAGAGAGAGAGGGCTTCGGGCCATACTGGGCACTGCTTGGACAGCGACCCTATTGCCAGAGTCTTGGCACAAAGCGGGGTTCACCAGGAACATTACTTGCTCAAACTTTTCCCCATCATCGTTGCATTTACAATTTGGAGGAAAAAGCTTACCAACAAGCAAATCATGCTGTGGGTGGAGGGGAACAACCTTTACAACGCAACTATTACAACGCACTACACTTACAACGCAATTTCTACAACGCAACATCCACTACAACGCATTCCATTACATCGCATGACACTACAACGCATTTTTAAAAACTACCTTTACAACGCATTCCATTACATCGCATACTAACTTTACAACGCATACCATTACAACGCATAATATTACATTAAAACCCCTACACTATCCAACACTTACCCTACTGTTGCACCCCCTGGAGTTAGAATAGTAATTTTTACCCCCATACTATCCAACACTTACCCTACTGTTGCACCCCCTGGAGTTAGAATAGTAATTTTTACCCCCATACTATCCAACACTTACCCTACTGTTGCACCCCCTGGAGTAAGAATAGTAATTTTTACCCCTATACTATCCAACACTTACCCTACTGTTGCACCCCCTGGAGTTAGAATAGTAATTTTTACCCCCATACTATCCAACACTTACCCTCTGTTGCACCCTCTGGAGTAAGAATAATAATTTTTACCCCTATACTATCCAACACTTACCCTACTGTTGCACCCCCTGGAGTAAGAATAGTAATTTTTACCCCTATACTATCCAACACTTACCCTACTGTTGCACCCCCTGGAGTAAGAATAGTAATTTTTACCCCTATACTATCCAATACTTACCTTAAATGCAATGTAATATTATGCGTTGTAATGGTATGCGTTGTAAAGGTAGTTTTTAAAAATGTGTTGTAGTGTCATGCGATGTAATGGAATGCGTTGTAGTGGATGTTGCGTTGTAAAAAATGCGTTGTAAGTGCATGCGTTGTAAAAGTGTGCATTGTAACGACATACATCCGTGGGTGGACAACCATGCAGTAGTGTAGGCATTAAAGCTGCGGACTGCGAAATGCCCAGCAGTAGTGGGGCTGTTAAGACACTGGGTTGGCTGTCAGCTGAGCCGGGTTGTGATAATCCCATAACTGACGTGGTGTCTCATTTTCAATGGCAGAGATTCAGAGAATTGGAATCACATGCAGATTAGTATTTGACTCCCGTGCCCAATCAGATGTGGGGCCTGATGGACCTAACCAAAAGATTCTGGTGGAGAACGCACTGGCACCCAAGATGGCCAAAAAATATTGTAAGTGCTGGGAGGTCTTCCAACAGGTTACCGGCACAGCCAGGCAAAGTTCAGTGACAGTTAGGGATGTAGCTGAATTAATCTTTTGGGCATTTAAGGGGGGAGAAGTAGGGCTTGGGCACAGACCCACCTCAGCGCAATATCACATAATGCAAAGCTGGTGACGGGGGTGGACCCAGCGAATTCATTCTATTGAAAGACAGCAAATGTATTTATTTAGAGAGTTTTATATAGCGCTGGCAGGACCCTTGGGTATAAGAGCGCTTCACAACATGTACACAGGTAATAAGAAAGAATAGACAGATGGAACAAAATGGACAGCCGTTTGGAAGGCAGGTAAAATAGTCGAGAGTTACTAGATAGTAACTACAGTGTATTGTTCCGAAGGTTAAAGGTGCCGAGCCAGGAGGAGATCCTTTCGGGTTTTTTTGAAGGTCACAAAGGAGGGGTTAGTTCTGAGATCTGCTGGTAGGGAGTTCCAGATTTTGGGGGCATTGCCCAAAAAGGAGCAAGCCAGGGCTTTTTGTTTATGTCTCTTTGGGGGAATGAGAAGTAGGTTGTTGGTGCTCCTTAGGTTTCTTGCCCGGCCTGCCTTGGTGAGCTTGGCTGCCAGGTAGACTGGTTTACCAGTGTGAAGGACTTCCTGGGTGAGACAGACAGTTCTGAAAAGGCAGCGAGCTTCAATAGGGAGCCATTTGAAATCTTTCAAGGAGGAGGAGATGTGATCGTGCCTTTTAGCTCCAGTGACCATGCTTGCTGCTGCATTTAGAGTTGTTCTCATGGGGGCTAGGTGGGATTTTGCTGTGCCTGTGAGGGTAGCATTCTCGTAGTCTAGTCTAGATAGAATCAGGACTTGTGTTGCGGGCTTGAGATCATTAGGTGGGAGGAAGGGCTTGATTTTGTTACATTTTTCTCGAAAGGGCAGGTTTGAGATTGGCCTGAAGTTGTTAAGGTCCTCAGGGTCTAAGCCTGTTTTTTTAGTAGTGGAGAGACTTGGCCAAGATTTAGGCCGCCTGGCATGACCCCCGTGCTTAGCGAGCTGTTTATTATCATCGTTCAGAGGGGGTAGATGACGTGATTGAGATTTATTGCCATGGAGGCCGGAAGGGGGTCTGCGAAGTGGGAGAGAGTTTTGAATTCGCAATTAGTTTGAGATGTCCATTTCTGAGAGTGGGTTAAATGCTTTCCAACAGTTAAAGGTAGAGGGGGATCTTAGGATTTGGTTGCCCTCATTTGTCACAGGATGGGGAATCCCTACTCCAGGGTCAAGGGAGACAAAGGTAGGATTTTTTGTATCTGTGGGGTGAAGGGAGATTACGGTAGGCGCTTGTGTGTGGCATTTGAGAGAGGACTCGATCATCGTGATTTTCTCATCAAAGAGTTTGGCAAATTTATCATAGCATTCTTTGGAGCCTTGAGGAGCTTTAGTGGGTGGTTTAGAAGTCTGTTTTTTTATGATGTTGAAAAGGTTTTTCAGACGATATATTGCATTGACAAAGGGCGCTGCGGAAAAAGACTGCTTTTTCTTTGATGATGTGATTTTTATATGTTCTGCTTTCTTCTCTAAGTTGGTGGAGGTGAGTTGAGGAAGGGTTAACTCGCCAGTCTTTCTGCAGCTCTGAGTTGTCTTATTTCTGCGTTGAGGTCCTTTTTAAACCAGGATTTCGAAGGGGTGTCTCTAATCCTTTTTAGTTTCAGGGGGGCTACTTGGTCTAGGACGGCTGGCATCATAGAGTTAAAGTGGGTTTTGAGTTTGATTGTTGAGAGGTTGTCTGTTTTTGGGGGAAGGCTAGAGCAAAGAAAGGGTGGGAGAGGTTGCAACCCAGGCGCAGAGATCACGGATGATCCACTGAATTCTCAAGGCTTACAAAGCTGCTGGCAGTGCTCCCCAACATTTGCGGGAGAAGCACGAGGTGGTGTTCAGAGCAGCATTCACCCTAGCTTTCCTTGGGGTCTGCAGGGTGAGTGAGCTGGTACCCCCCTCCAGATACAGTCCAGGGACAGCTTGAATGCGGGGAAAAACGTGCACATGGGCGAAGGGTACACAACAGTGTACTTGCGTTGGTCTAAGACAGATCAGGAGGGAAATGGGAAAAGCTTGCATGTAGACTGCCTTGATGACAGTGCATGCTGCCCGATGTGTGTCATGAACGAATACATAACACTCGGGGTACGCGACGGGCGACAGCTCTTCACGCACCAGGATGGTTCTTACCTGAGTCATTTTTGGCAGTAATGAGAATGACAATAAGCAAGGATGGCTTGCCAGCCAAGGAGTTCAGTTAACATTATTTTCACATAGGGGGCTGCAACTACGGCAGCGGGTAGTGGGCTAAGTGAAGATCGCATCAAGCAGATAGATCGCTGCACATCAGGGGCCTTCAAAGGCTACATTCGATCCATGTCAGCTAAGACTTTGTTTCTTTCACAGCAGGGCCCTCAGGAGGTGGGCGCAGAGTTTGGATCCTGGGCCATACTTACATCGCGAGGGTGCAACAATGGGTGGAAGAGCACAAAGACTACCCGGGAATTTGGTTGTGAAATACGTCAGTGACATGGCTGGGGCGGGCGAACAAGCGATGGGCACAATTGCCGCCCACCATTCAGGAAGCCCTATCACACAAGGAAAGGCCAGATGCAGTTCTAGTGCACCTTGGGGGTAATGACCTAGCAACCCTGGGGAAAAAAGATTTACTAGGGGCCATGACATCTGGTTTGATGGCAGTCGCAAGACTAGTGTACCCTGCAGACGTCATATGGTCTGAAATAATAGCGCAGAATGAATGGAGAGAGGCACAGAACCACGCAGCACTAGAGAGGTCTAGAAGGAAACTGAACATCTCAATGGCAAAGGTATGCAGGGGGAATGGCTGGGGTTTTGTGAGGCATGGGGCCATCAATCTCTGGACAGCAGGGTATTAAAAGGTAGCCTGGGTTCATCTGACTGGGGTGGGGATGGACACATTTCTGCTTAACCTAGTGCGGGCACTGGAGCAATTAGCCTTTTCATAAAATAGCTGGGGGAATGAGGGGGAGCTGCCACAGGTCGTGTAACCACAGGGAGTGCCGCCGAAACAGCATAAATTAGACAGACAAGAAAGCACACTGGTCTAGGATGATGAGCTGGCAAAACAATATCCTTGGGATTCCGTACGGCAGGGGCTATGACTCAGACTGTGATTGTCTGAACTGGTTACGTAATGGTGCATGAGTATGGACAGAAATGAAGGGTGGTCACTTGCACATCTTGAAGGGGTTATGGCACGGGCCAGGACGGCAAAGCTGGACCCATGAGGAGTCCACGAAGAATGCCACACGAGGGAGGAACCATCAAGAGCCCAGAGGCAGTAACCCCGCGAAAAAGGTGTTGCAAGCCTGTGGAAATGGGGGCAGGCGATTGGGCGGCATGTTTTGAATCCCCTAATCCACGTAAAATGCTCTGGAGAATCAGAGGTTAAACAAGCATTTGCAATGCAATAGGTCTCGCATTAGGAAAGTGTGAGCAGTTGGCATTGCTATTAATAATGCAACACTAGCTATTGTCATTGTAAATGATAATGGCATGACTTTATGTGTTCGTTTTATAAAATAGATTAAAAAGGCATTGTCATGAACAATGGCAATAGCTTAAAATTTTGCCATGACCTAGAAGAACTTTAAAATGTAATAACTGCCCTTTCAGAGCCTGTGGCTTTTTGACGCATTTAATTTAAGACGGGCAGAGTATTATGCCCCAACCCATTCAAGAACCAGCTGGTGAGCGAATTTTTCTGAGCATATGTACATTTGGAGTGCGCTGTAATATGATAATGTAAAGGTTTGTGGGATATTTTCCAGTTGCGCATTCAAACTGGCATTTGGTATGGGACATCCGAGGGTGAGTGCAACTTCGAAGCCTGGTATATGATGGTGGCTTGAGGTCACAACCCCCTGCTTTGCCATGGCAGCCAACAGCTAGCAGGGCTATAAACTATATACAACTCCTCTGGTGCAGCCTGATTGCTATGATGAGCTGGGCTGCGCTGGAGCAGTATGGACAGCTGTAAGGGGGAGGCAAATGTGAGAGACTGGCTGAAAGATTTTTGTGTGTGAGAATGTATGTGGTCGCCAGCCTAATTGCATTACAGCTGGTGCCAGACCCTTGGGGGCAAAGGGTATTTCACTCTTTCCCACTGACACACAACAGACCTCTTCTCTGCCAGTGAAACTACTGCAGCATCTCAAGACCCGGTTACAAAAGTCAGGGATGGTCTTGGTTTCATAGAAAAAATATTCATGTTTATTAACGAATACAGATTTATTCTAAAGAAAAGTTTGTACCTCAAACAGTCCCGTCGAGCCTATAAACAGATCTGCTACTTTAATTAAATATGCTAAGTAAGTTTGCTCACGAAACCGGGCTTCAAACGACAATAATATTTGCAGTGCTTTAAAAAGGGGATTTGGAGAGAACATTTATTGATGTAAACCAAATACAGAGCTTACTCCTCGGAGAAGGGACCTCGGCGGGTGGTTTTCCGGTTTTAAATGCGGCTTCGACTGTGGCTCGCACCGCCGGGGATTTACAAGGTTAATAAGAATATTAGACAGAAATGCAGTTCCGCATCTGAGCATCAGAGCATCAGAGCCAGGAAAGCTTTCTTGAATATCAGGTTTGTTTATAAGGTCTGGAAGTTTTTCAGGAGTTCAGAACTCTGAGGGAATCTCAACTCGGTGTATATGTCTTATCTGGGGTCCACGATGTTTTAAGTAGGCGAATTCAGGGAACTATACAGTTTGTGAAGCAGTACTGTGACCATCTGGGGTCAGGGACCCTGAGAAATAGGCAGGAAGCATGACTGGACATGACCAACTGGAACAAGCATTGGCCGCGCGGACGTGAAATTAACGCCGCACGGCCATGAAAGAGAAAGTGAGCCAAGCGGGGTAACATGGAAGGGGGGGGCGGTGAGTGCTAAAGCAACACAGGGAAGGGTGAGGGGGTGGATGTGAGAAGCAACATGCAGGCTGGCAAATGGTGTGCACTTTTGCGGCCGCTTTGATGTTCTCAGTGGCCGCGCGGCTCACTGAGAACATCAAAGCGGCCGCGAAAGTGATCAGCAGGCCAACAAATGGTGCACGCGCCCGGCGCACATGCACTGTAGTTGGAGGCCTGAAAAGCCACTGGTCTGCACTTCCAAATCCCGCTTTCTAAAGCTCTCGCCAGAGCAGCGCTAAAGCGCTGTCTCAGGCGAGACCTAAAAAGGGGGCTAGGGCAGCACCGGGCATACCTTGAGCTCTCCACATTGGCCCATCCACCCGCACTGAATTGCGGACATCACAGCCACAAGTTGGGAGCAGGCGAGGAAGCCACAGAAACAGCACAAATTAGACAAACAAGAAAAAACACTAGTCTAGGATGACGAGTCACTCAAAACAGTGTCCTTGGGATGCCTTACAGCAGGGACTCTGGGGAGCGGGCGAATGGCCAGCACGGGGTCAGCAGCAGGCGGTCACGGCACATGCAAACCGGGCGTGGCCTGATGGCCCCCCCCAGATACCGGTAGCAAGGGAAGCCTGGAGGCGGCTAATGCTAGTCTCCTGAAAAAGGGAGCAGTCACTCAGGGTTCTGGAAGTGCTGTAATAAGTTTATGGACCAACTAATCAGACTGTTGATAATTTTATAGATGTGATGCAGTTTTGAATCATGGAGCGTACAGATGACCATAAAAGAAATGCAATGTTTATGTTCCATGCTTAAAGTAAACTGCGGCCGTAATGCACCAACTATGACTCAGACTGTGATTGTCCGAACAGGTTATGTAATGGTGCATGAGTATGGTCGAGAACGAAGGGTGGTCACTCGCACCTCTGGGAGGGGTTCTGTCACACTTCATGTACCCCAGCAAGATTGTCGCATGATTCAATTTCTTTCTCTGACTGCAAAGTGAGAGGAGTCTTTAAAATTCACGCCCCTTGTACAAGAAAGATCTGGGAAATTGGTGGCATCCTTTGGTGCAATCTCTGGTTATGGGAGAAAAGTCGGCCGCTGGGCCCCAGAACAAACCATGAACTTGTATGATTCAATGTGCCGCCCAAAAACCACGTACGGCTCAGAAGTATGGGGATTCGCAAACATGGATGGACTGCAAATTGAAGAAAATAAGATATTTCGGTCAATACTGAAAGTCCCCAACAGCACATCAGCCTTCATTGCCCATAAAGAACTTGGAAGACCCTATCTAGAGGACTTGATTAACCTCCGACCAATTCTAGCCTGGATCAGAATTTGGTCAAACCCTGACGCAGCATTAAGTAGGATGATCATACAAGACTGTTTGGGTAGAGACAAACACCTGAAAATTCCCTGGATTCATTATGTAAAGACCACTCTAGAAAGTCTGGGTCACCATGAATTGTACTCAAATCCCTCACTGATCAATGCTCAGGACAAGTTTAAATTAAAGAGAATTTTCTTGGAATCAAAAGCATTAGCCAGGAGTACTCTAGAAGGAAGTAAATCCACCGTGAGCACATATAGAAGGCCTGAAACCACCGCTGGGATGGAACCGTACCTTTGTGTTCTTTTTAATGCTCAAGAGAGGTTTTTAATGACTCGTTTTAGGCTCAATCTTTTACCATATTTATTAGCTGAGCCAGCAGGTTTTAGCAAATCAATTGAGCAGAAGGGTGCCTGCGGCTGCGACAATAAGTCTCCGCAGGACACCCTTCATTTTGTACTATTATGTCCCCTTTATACCATCCCTAGACGTAGATTTATAAAAGACATCTTGAAAAAGGCAAGATATACCCGAGCCATGGAGGCACTGACCTTTTTACAAAGGGCGAGTGACCCTCTAACATTATGTGCAGTGATTAATTTTTTGAAATTTGCATTTAGACTTAGGGTTTCTAGAGGACAGTATTAATCACGCAAACTTCAGACTTGCAAAAGTGTTACACCCAGGAAGTGACCCATGTGGACTGTTTAAGAAGTCTAAGAACAATGAAGTACTCGTTTGTATATAGAATCATTCAATGTTCTGCACACTGATTTAATATTGTCTTAATTGTATATATCTGTATTCTTTTATGATGATTTTTAACCATCGAATAAAGAACAATTGAATTGAATTGAATTGAGAGGAGTTTGGAAACACCAGTCCCCATGCTAAAAATCATAAGCAGCGGAAGACATAGCCTGACATTTGACTTCTGTGTTTGAAGTGCAGCAAAACAGAATGTAAAGGCATCTTTATTTATTGCTTTGATTTTTGAGACACACCAAAAACCGGGACACACAGTTTGGTAAACACTGCGACACTAAAGTATAGAGAAGGGGGAAACAGACCATGAATGTAGTTTATCAAATTCCCTCAAGCCCTCACTTCCTGCAGTGTACATGTGTTTCCCTAAGACTTTGGGTTAAACTATCCACCATCTCAGGGTTGACCTCTGCTTGGCTGTGACCTCTGGTAAGGGGCACCTTCTAGTCGAGTAGTTCCTTTTCCATATGGAAGTTTCCTTTTAGAAACACAGAGCACCTTCGCTTCTATTCAACAGAAAGCGTTCAACACCATCTAGGTTTTTTAAAATAGAATGAGCAGATACATATAGACGCTGAAAAGGAGGGGCACTGGTGGCCGGCAGCCATTTCGCGGCAGTGAGCGCGAGCCTGTTTTCTCATTAGTATTCCAGACAGGACATCAGGTTTTCATCCGGATGTCCTTCGGACACTTTAGGATTCTCTTTCGCTCATGCAGCAGCTGCTGAAACCCAGCCCTAGTTAATTCCCTTTCCTGTGTGTCATTGCCGCCCCTCGCCCTCGCATGGAGATTTCAGCCCCTCTCAAGAGCACCAGCTCGCAGGCCCTGTGAACGGCGCTTTCATTCCCTCACACAGTCAGTCTGTCATCCTCCTGAAACAGCCCCTCCTTGCTGCGGACTATCTCTCTGCAGGCTGATCTAATCTCATGATTAAATCCTATTGGTGAACATCTGCAGGACAACAAAGTGAAACACTGAAAAATGGATAAAACCGCGAGGCGGAGAGGAGGAAATCAACCGCATTGTCAACCTCACAATAAATTGCTAGAATGCGATTTTTCAACCCATTACGAGTTTTTTTTTCTCGCACTCTGCAGAATTGAGGACATTCTTATGTTTTAAAAAACACTTCACCCAGAGCGCATGGCCGTCGATTCTTCAAAACGCCAAGGGCAGCGGAAGTGACATCCATCACATGACCTAGACCCGAAATTATGCCACAGGACTGACATCACAACACCTTTGACCCGGTGACAACATACAGAGTGTCATGTGACTCTTGAACCCTCGTGACACTGCTCTTTTTGGCACAGAGGAGAATTTATAGCAGGGCATTTCCTCTCCACAATCCCACAGCTTGCTCATTCTGGCTTGTTTGATTGAGGCAGTCTCCCATTCATACATATATACACACCAGTGCATGTTGGGACTTGTAGTCCTGATGTAGTTAAATTAATCTAACTGAACAATCACATCTGAAAAACAATGATCTGTAAATGGAAAGTCTGATACTATTAAAGTTGTGTCTTCATTGCGTGCAGTCATAAACCTGCAGGTGAAGAGGTGCACTTGTGGCCCAGGCTGACTAAGTGGAGGAGGTAACACCCAACTGTAAACAATAATCTACTCGCAGTATTTATGTGTGCATGTGTTTTTTATTTAGCGTATCTGTATCATACCCATAGCTGGCCAACACATGAGCACTACTCACTGCAAAGAGTGGTTTGAGAGTGTGTACAAATATAAGGAAGGATATATATATATGTCGCCAGTAGGTAGTTATAGTTAGGACCTATTATCCATAGGAAATCCGCAACATTCTAATATATATAAAATATATAAATATGAAGCCAACAAATTGTCCCTGCGGGAGGAGCACTGTATAGCTGGTGCCGGCGGCGAGGTAAGGACAGCCTCGCATAAGTATCAAAAAGCAAGCTTTGTTGAGAACAAAGACGCCGCACTCTTCCTGAGTATTTGAAGTTTTAGTTTTATTTACTCTTCACCTACGCGTTTCGAACTATTGCAGTTCTTGGTCACGGTAGTATACTACCGTGACCAAGAACTGCAATAGTTCGAAACGCGTAGGTGAAGAGTAAATAAAACTAAAACTTCAAATACTCAGGAAGAGTGCGGCGTCTTTGTTCTCAACAAAGCTTGCTTTTTGATATATATATATATATATATTATCTACTGGCGGTCGCCAGTAGATAGTTATAGTTAGGACCGTGTTTCCATAGGAAATCCGCAACATTCTATTTGGAATAACTTTTGCGTCAATTGACGAATCCTCGCAAAATTTTCAAAATAGGTGGGGCGCTCCGCTCCGCTCCTTCCCTGAAAGTCTCGGGGTGATTCGTCAAGCGGGGGCTGAGAAAAAGGGGGGGTCCCAAACGCGTTTTCCCCATGCATTTTCCCATAGGACCTTTAGTCCGCGCTACAGCCCGAACGGCTGAACAAAAAACCTTGAAATTTGGCAGAGAGGTAGTCCTCAGGTCAGGGATGTGCCTTTTGCAGGTCTGGTGTAAATCTGTTCAGTATTTTCTGAGAAAATAGCATTTAAAAGCATATATATATCTATAGGCGCGCACCGTGCGCGTACGGTAAGCGCTCCCTGCCGTGCACGAGCGCAATTCTGATTGGTTGTTAGATCTTAGTAAACATTCGAATCGGTCGAAACCAGGAAGTGTCGGCCGCCATTTTGTCTCTCGCAGTCCGAGGGAGGTGAAAAATAAAGGTGGAGAACATGAAAAGGGGGCAGGGTGGACAGTTCCTGACCCCCTAGCCATTGTCAGGGGGTCCCCAAAGGACCCCCAAGGGCCATAAATGTTTTTAATATTTTTCCGAAAAATTGCGGAGTGCGCTTACCGTGCGCGCACGGTCGAAACGTGAAAATTACGCGAACGGCGTAACGTGGGCGCACACCGCGCGTTGCGCACCGCGCGCCCACAGAGCGCGCACGGAGCGCGAAGCGCACCGTGCGCGCACGGTACGCGCACGGTGAAAAACCTTAAAAAAAAACAAAATTTCAATAATAAATACATAACTTAGCATTTAAAAAAACGTACAAATTCACTGAAAAAACCATAGGTTTCACACACGTTATAGTTAGGAATTAGCATTTAAAAAACCTTGCAAATTCACTTAAAAAACCATAGGTTACACACATGTTATAGTTAGCTGGACATTTCCCTCGTAAAAAACCAATGAAATTCCCCCGTTATAGTTAGTAAAGGGAACTATAACTCACGCGACCGCAATCCACTGCTGATGACGTCAGATATTACATCACTGATGACATATGTGTCTTTCTGTAAAATAAATATTTATTAAATATGTATAGCTAAAGGTTAAAGGAAAGAAAAATGGGTAAATAAGTGAATAAATACAGTGATGTAATATCTGACGTCATCAGCAGTGGATTGCGGTCGCGTGAGTTATAGTTCCCTTTACTAACTATAACGGGGGAATTTCATTGGTTTTTTACGAGGGAAATGTCCAGCTAACTATAACATGTGTGTAACCTATGGTTTTTTAAGTGAATATATATATATATATATATATATATATATATACATGTATTTGTACTTTTATATAGCGCAAACTCAACCCAAAGGTATTGCAGAGCTTTACATGAGCACTAGTTACATTACAAAAGGTCACCTTTTTTTTGTTTGTTTGTTTTGCAGGTCTGCTGCCTGGAGGAGCTTGAGCCTGCTGGTGACTTGTTAACATATATAACACCCCTACAAAACATGTACCACCTGTTTTAAAACTTTGCAAACTAAAATCTATTTAATATAATGTCATTAAATGTGGGCAGCCTTTCCTTGAGAAAAATCACCTCAGTTGCCAATTGGATCGAAATGCTTGTTAAATATCATGATGTCACAGTTGTTTCTAGTACGGACATGTAAGTTAGGGGAAATGGGGTAGTGATCTTCCGTCAGCACTTGGGGGTTGTGGCAGCTGTTTGAAGGACCTTTCACCAGAGCCTCTTGCTGAAAAATAGGAGTACATTTATTCCTCTATGTATTTCACTGCTACTTGATTCACTAGTTCTATGACGCCACTCAAACTGTCATAAATTAGGCAATGAAATATCACTCATAAGCATACTAAAAGAATGGAAATGCCACATACATTCCATGAAAACCTGGCAACTATGCATTCTATCATGTGTTGATTGCAGCAAATTATCCGTTCCTGGTATACAGCAAGATAAAATAAAAGCAATTGCAGCCTTCATTCCCCCAAAAAAGTTTAGCAAATTAAAATACAGGAGGCACACGTCGCGTCTGTCGTTTTACGTAAGACCTATCTAGACTTTGAGCAACTGCTGCTTAACCACAGACCCAGTACCAGGGCCTACCTGTGTGCTATTAGAAGTTTGATACAGACCTGGGGCTGAGTGAAGAGACACTGCAGGGCCATGCTGGGATGCTTGCCATGCCACCCTCATGCTCGGTGCCTCGCTGCTAATGGCCAGTACACTACAGGCCAAGACAGAGCCCAGAGGAATCTCAATGTAGTGACCGGACACTGGACTGAAACGGCTCCACCGGCCTGTGGGTCCCCACCCGGCCAAGCCCATATCTGCACATGTGCACGCTGCTACTAGTGTATGCATCTGCGTAGATTCAGTGCCGCATCACATGTGCATATGCTGCTTCTAGTGCATGCCTCTGCGCAATCACAATGCCACCTCAATTATTCTAGGGGTCGCAACAGGTTGCTTGGGGGTACTAGCTGTGACCCCTAATTGACGGCTATGCCATAGCAGCTTCATCCTGATGGCATGGAAGAGGGTCAGAGCTTTGCCTGTTTTCAGGGTAGCAAATGCAAAAATAACAATTGATTGACAGAATGCAGAGCAATGTCATACATTCAGCCCAGTAGAGAGATCTGGGCCTAAATCCATCGTTTTTTTGCTCACTATGCCATTTCAGTTTGTACCCAGCTGTATGCAAATCAGTCTTGACCCTGCACCCAATGGGAACAGTCCAGCCCGAACTGCCAGGCCAGGTCCTCCCTGGACTGGAAACAAGCATCCTAGGACCGGTTTGGGGCTTTCAGCCCTCATCAGCCAGGATAGCTTGACTCCAGTGGCATGGAGAGCACGGGACCCACGTCTGGGCATAACCTGGGTGAATGTTTTGATTTGTTCTGCATTCCGTCCATCAATTGTGTGTCTTTTGCTTCCTCGCCCTAAATGCGCCAGGTATGCCCAGACGTGGGTCCTGGGCTCACTGTGCCACTGGAACCAAGCTATCCTGGCTGAAAAGGGGTGAAACCGGTCCTAGGATGCTTGTTTCCGGTCCAGGGAGGACCTGGCTTGGCAGTTCGGGCTGGAATGTTCCCACGAGATACAGGGTCAAGACTGGGGTGGGGCTCAATTATTTGAAGAGCTGCAAACCTGACGTCGTTGCCTGTCTCCTGTACTCGGGATTGCAAATGCCGTACGCTTTGGGCACTGACTACGTTAAGTGGACGCCTCTTGATAAGAATTTTTGGTGATTGGATAATTGTGAAATCTATACTGAGAATACTACTTTGGGTACTGTCAACTCAGGCCTTTTTACTCGGATGGCCACCTTATGATTTGGCTGCTTTTATATGTGGTATTAGAACGTAGGATCATTTTCCAGTTTCAACAGGTTTGCAGCTCTTCAAATAATGGAGCCCTGAGGAAGTCGTATGGGATAATCCCCTCTAAACGACGAAACACATTGGGGAGTGGAAGAATTTCGCTAATAAACTAAGAAGAATGGAAGCTGTGTGCTGCATCTGACTTATTGAACTATGCATTTATTTTAAAGCGTGTGCATCAACTCTATTTTCTTGCATCTATATCAATCTTGTATTGAGCTTTGTGGGATTTTGGGTGTTGTTCCCACTGTTGTTGGCACCGCTGTGAATTTGGTTTTCTTATGTTTGATTCTGTGCAATTTTGTTGGTAGCGCCATTTGCCTTTCACACCCTGTGATTTGTTTGTACCATTAGGGAATACACGTAAATATTGGAAGTTTCCAGCCTCATTTTTCTCCCTCCCTCTAACACTCTGGGATCACCATTAGCAGTATCCTTGGGATTTCTTCGGCATTTGTAACGAGGGGCCTCGTGTGAGTTTCTCCCACAGAGAGAGTTGTTACCTGGTTCCTTATCTGAATGTCCTCTCCAGTTCTCTTTTTTTCAGCCAGCATTACTCTGAATTTCGCACCTCGTGGTTTAATGATTAGAAATATTAGCCTACCAACCCCAACATGAAAAGTGTCGAAAAAGCCAGCGCTGATGGAAGGTGACATTCATGGCATGGGAAAATTGTCAGCTAAGGGACACCAGGAAGAGGTTGCGCTTCTGGTTTGTCTAGATATAATTTCATCTGTTTGGTGTGGGCCAAAGTAAAGAATGTCTGTAAATCAAGGAGAGGAACAGTAAATAGGTGAGAGATGCAGTAGAGCAGATGGAAACAAATGTCAGACGGAAAGGATCTGTTAAGAGAAAAAGAGCGGTGGTGGTGCAGAGAAGATGTGACGCGGTTAGAAGGGTATGGTAAAGGATTTTGGGAGGTCAAAGCTGTGGTACAAAATGATTCTGTAAAACTATAACATTCCCACACCTAACATTCTGTGACAAATAACACAAGAACTCTGCTGTGCACAGGAACTTGATCACTATCTTTGCAGGTATGAGTGACAACCAGTTCGAATGCATACAATTCCGGATTTGCACAGAGCACTCTTAAAGATGTTGGGGCCTTCTTAAATTTGAAATTGCTTATCTGTACATGTGCATATGCCTGAAAGGAAGATCAAATTGGCTGATCAGGGGTTCTGTATGTATTGAACAGTGTCAGTAATGAGGCTGAACCCTTAAGTGCCCCATATTTAATGATTTGGAGGATAACCTGGATAGATTAAGTTGAGGTTGATAACTAAAGCGATTTTGGTTGACACCGAGACTGGAACTGTGACTTGGTGGTGTATGCGGTATGCCTCGGCATCTCGCCTCCTAAGATTAACTAACAATAAGTCAATCAATGTATAATATGCAGTCCACATAGGAACACAGTAGATGTGACACAGAAAAGTCCACCTCCCCAGGATGCAATCACCTTTATTCCATTCAGGCAACATTTTCCACCAATGTGAGTCATATGTGACACTTGGGAAAGACCTAGCTCACTACAAATGCAAACAGATTCACCAAAATCTGTGTAGTATACCCAGTGGTGGCACATACACAGCTACATCATAGAACAAGCATTTGCAAAGCAATAGGTCTCACATTACTGAGAGTTTAACCTATTGGCATGCCAAATAATAATGCAACGCAAATAGCTCAAACATTTAGTAATGCGACAGCTATTGCATTGCAAATGCTTGTTCTTACTTTCTTCAACAGGCGCAAAATCATGATCTATATAAGCAACAATGTCTATCCAGGTATCATTCATAAAAAATAGTAAACTATTCCAAATGGTTCAGCCAACAATTAAAGGGACAAAAATTATAATTAATGTGTTCAGTGTGAAAAAGTAGACACACAGTACTGGTGAACACAATAACAGTCCAAATATGTGATCAACATAAAATGGTGACAAACTATATGCTAAGTAGTACCTCTGGGATCGCATGACGTTTTTCAACAGCAGGCCAGTGGCCTGTAGAAAAGGGCCTAAATGTTCCCCCTCCACAGTGCTTTAAATGGGCCGGTACTCACCGGTACGGAGTACCGGACCTTTTTAATATTCGCCCCTTGAGTACTGGAACTTCTTCTAGGACTAGGAGAGTACCGGTACTCATGGGGGCCTTGCCTAGACACAGGTGGTGCAGCTCGCATTTTCTCCTGCCTCGGCAGCACTTTTCACATGACCTGCTCCGATTCTGCAATCCTGAGCTGAGCTCGCACAGGAGCGCTAGAACAGCAGCTCTTGTCACCTGCACAGCAATCTTGTTGTGCTTCTCTGCAACTCTTCCAGCAGCTGAGGCAGCAGGGTGTTTGGTTTACCCTTTGACCCTGCGCAGTGGGAGTTTAGAGTCCATCATAAGACTAATGGAAGAGTCCATCATAAAACTAATGGAGGAGGATTCTTTAGGCAGTACAGCTTTTTACCATGCCATTGTTTTAAATGACTGAAAATGTTAGTTCATCAACAAATTAAATTAGGCATTTTTACTTGCATGTAAATCCCCACCCTTGCTGCCTCTTGTATGATTACCCTCAAACAAAAAACACCTTAAAGGCAACACAATTTTGTTTGGTTTGGTGCATTTAAACGACAACACTGTTGTTGCCTTTTCAAATAGTTCTACAGTACATTAAATTAGGAGGTGCTGGGGCAGAGACAGAACGAAGGGGCGAGCCAGGGTGCTTTATCAAGAGCGCAGAGTTCCTGTGTCAAGCCCATACCGTAGACCCTTGGGTTTGAAAGGCATTTGAGCAGACCCCCCACACCCTCCCCAACCTAATTAAACGCATGAGACAGTAGACGTCCTTCAATTAATAAATGCTGGGGGCTCGGTGTGCGGAAGAGAAGAGGGCAGGAGGCACTTTTCTGCCAAAAGTATAGTTTGTAGGTTTTATTATTTGTAGCTCGACCACTTATCAAACTGTAATCTTAGGCAGATGACTTGTTTCCTCAAACTGAACGTAAATGGTGCTTTGAGATGGCTGTGTTTCATGTGTCCGTTAAAAAGGTCAGCAAAGGTGCGAGGAGTTCCCCTTGAAACATTTTGACCCTCTTTAGTAACCTGTATAGTGCTGAAAGGCTGAATTTTTATCAGGGCAGACAAAAGTTACCTAAACATTGGTGGTTTTACTTCCAGTTGTATACAGTTGAGTGGCCTCTTTGGTGATCGGCACCATTGTAGCAATCTCAGCAGAGAGGCCAAGAACTGAATGAGCCCCAGTGCTCTCCATTTTGGCAGCCTTACCTCAGCAGAATGCAATGGTGGGGTGCATGTTTTGCAAAAGTGGCTTGTCTGTGTTCTCGTCTGGTGCCTTTCACACTTCCCTAAATGCCCCAAGGGCTGCGTGGCTTTCAGCCGACAGTGTGCACTCACACAACTGAGCAAGTCAATTCTTGTGGCTGATGCCCAGGTGTTTTGACATGGCCTGCCAGGATGGCTAGGATGCCAGTGCCAGGGGTTTGAGGCGGGGGTGCCCATGATACAGAGCATTTGGGTTGGTGGCCTTTCTAACAACAGCACCAATCTGAAGCCCATGCCATTCTCACCTTCTCGGTGGCCCTAGGTGCCCCATGTTCGATTACCCTCAAACAAAGAAACACCTTAAAGGAAACACAATTTGTTTGGTTTGGTGCATTTAAACCCCTTGTTTCGTATGGGAAACCATACATAATCCAAATGACACAGGCAGCTCCATTGAATGCCTTACACTTTCAGACAGTTAAAGATGTTTGTTGGTAATGCTTTTGCATGCTGGGACTCGTAGTTCCCCTTTCTCATAAGTAAGGGTTTCTAAAAATTCCAGCATGCAAAGATTTGATGGCAAAAGTCAGAGACAGTTTTGAACATACCATTATTAGTAAATGCTTTATAAATGATTATTAGGACAATAACCATTGAACAGATACTTCCGATTTTTTCACAATGCACTTGGATTTCTTGCATATAAAGTTTGGAAAGGTTGAAAACCTAGCCCCGCCTCTGGCTCTGCCCCTAGTCCCGCCCCATACTCCCCTCCCAGTCCATCACTCCTTTTGGAGAGTACCTGCACTTATTTTTTTCCATTTAAAGCACTGCCCCTCCAGATGACGACACAGATGAACGCTGCATTTGTGCTCTGAGTGTGGGGGGAGAGCTCACTAGTTAAGAGATGGCAAGAGCTGCCCAATCAACAGAATCAATTGGTGATGCCAGCTGGGAGGGAACCGAGCACTGAAAGGCGGGACAGATGCACAATATTAACAGAGAAAAGGAATTTTCAAAGCAGGCCAACTAACCAACCAAAAGCGGTGGGTGTGTCCAAAGTCCCTGATAGCACATATACCGAATACAGCATGCCTCACAGAGCAGTGAATGCGCTGCCCAGGCTCGACCTAAAAATGTAGGACCTTACTGACTGATATATATGGAGCTGCCCACTTGTCACACAGGCTGGCTCAGCTGCCAAAGATACAGTCGTCACTTTCATGTCAATTTTTATATTTTTATCACTATGTTGTCCATCCAGGAGCAAAATGACTGCGACTGATGGAGTTCTAACTTCTCAAGAAAAAATAAAAACAACTTTAAACAACCAGTTTACAGGAGACAAAACGGAGAGGCATAGTGAAGACTAAGCTTGTGGACAGACTGCGCAGAAAACTGGAGGTTTGACTGCAAAGAAAAATTAGGGAGAGAGATTCACACATTGGTGACCGAGTTAAGTACATTACATAGGGTTACATTAGTTTAGGAAGTGGAGTTTGGAGGCGCAGAACTTCAAGCAATAGTGTTTGGTGTGGGCTAGATCAGAAGATAATAATTTAATTACAATTCACCATTAAATCACTTTAAGCCACTGCCTAGGAAAGACATCTTTTGACAGAGATTTCGGGAGAAAAGCCTGTATCAGCATACTTTAAAGGAGCAAATTCAATATCACAACTGAAGCAGCAAGCAAGCAAGTATGTGGTAAGTCTATAGCTCATAGGTGGCTAGCAACTGTGAAAAATGGTGGGCACAGCGTGCTGTAAAACTCACCAATATGTTGCCTTTCTCCTCTCCCCTCTCCCGACGATGACAAGCAGGAAGAGAGATGGTTTACTTCCTGCTCCAGGACTGGTTGGAGCAGTATAACCCAGTGTTCATTTTGAGGCTGGTGGCCTGTGCCTGCAATCCCTTGGCTGTTTTACAGCACTGGGATTGCAGGCTTTGAAGTGCGCATGAAAGATTGGCTGGCTGTAGACAGCCGGCCAATTTGTCCTGCTCACTGAGCAGTCATCCTGCAATACTCAGGAATCTATCTGCCTGCCTCCACCAACACGCTTACGCTAGTGTGGCCGGCTGCACACAGAATAATAGAATGGTAATGACCATATTATTATTCTGTGTGTACGTGCTACACTCGCAGCGTGGGGGGCGATGTTCCTTCGCCTTAACAGAGGAACCACCGCTGATATACCTCAAACCTAGCCAAAAGACAGGGAAACAGGGTAAAGGATTAAAGGCAAGCTGAATATATAAACATGATAGGAGAGGTAGTGATTTGTAGACTTTTAATGTATTGTGATGTAGTGTTCTTTGAAGAGCTGCGTCTTCAAATCTTTACTAAATGGAGGTAGTGTTGGAGCGGTCCTGATAGGTATAGGGATGTTGTTCTATATCCTGTGCCTGCAGTCTTGTTTTTTTTTTTACACCTCTTAGCCTGCAATCTGATGGTGTTCTGGTTCAGGTGTGCAGAGAACCACCACACACGGTGCGCACGTCTGCAAGGTATGAGGGGTGCTGTCCTTGATGCCTTTGTAAATGATGTAGTTGGTGTAGGCCGTCAAGGGGAGCCAATGAAGATCCTGCAGGAAGAGGGTGAAGTCATCATATTCTTCAGGCCCTAGATGAGACGTGCTGAGAAAAAATAATTAAATTTAACATGTCATGATAGATCCCTAGTGGAACTACACCAACAGTTGCCTTTTTGAGACTTCAATCCAATAAATATATTAAAAGGCCTGTTTTGTTCAGCACTGCACCCTGATGTCCCAATAATGAGGTGTAGTAGACCTCTCATAATACACATCTATTCTGACCTGCAGCAGGCATCACTATTTACTGCGGAGATATCCACAGACATCTCCCAATGCACCTCTGCTGTCACTTACAGAGCATGGACATATATCCAAGCTTGAGATATTCACATGATTTACATTATGCATCTCTATCCCGGCCTGTACCATGCACAACACAGAATCACTCACAGTGCTCTCCAAATTGTTCTCTCTCCTGTCCCGCACCACGCACCACTCTCTCACCAATAAGACATCGATAGAGGTCTCCCAAAATGACTCTTCTTGTACTTGTGCTCTAGCCTCACTACTAGGACACTCAGGGCTCTCTTAAAAGCCAACTGGAAGGGTAGCACACCTCGTAGAAGTAGAGCAAGTTCCTCTTTCTGGTACTATAGCTGCAGAGTTAAAAGTTCATGCAGCGATAACCCAACCTGCAAATGTCCAAATTCAGATCTTGGAATGGCCAACTAAGCTTTTTACCTTTCAGGCAGTCAACAAAATAAGCATCTTTTTCTTTAGTGATTACACTTGTAACGAAGTGTTGACAGGAAATGCCTGGATGAATTTCCGGTAGCCGTCATTACTCCTGGTCCAATTCTTTCTTGCCGCAGTCATTAATCACACGGTGTGACCAACTCATGATTAATGTGTTTGATGAAGGACACCAAGGGAATTAACTTTAATTAAGCTATGCAAATGATAGCCATTTCACATGCGTATTCCAAGCACTTGGGATAAATTAATCCACTCAACACAGTTCATGGACTGAAGACTTTGAGTGTTGTATGAAAAGAGTTATGGTCTATAAGCAGGGTCTGACAGGCCTATAGGGCAGCCATGCAATGCTCGAAGGGCTGGTCTGACCGGACAGAGTGTGGGCTGTTTTTGGGGCTGTCTGTGGGCTGGTTTTATGGTCTGGTCGCCATATTTTCTGATATTACTGCAAACATTGCCTGCAGCAAGCACAAATGCATGCAGTCTCCCACACCATGAAAAACAGCTACACAACTTCCCAGTATATGTTCATAACAGCCCTGATTTGTAATTGTTTGACACTTTGTTAATTGGGGACTCTTTTAATTTGGTACCCTGGTCTATTTTCTGTCGCTACCGGACCCTGTCTATAAGCTGTTTACATGTAATGAAAACTGTTTACCCATCCGGTTACAGAGCCCAATCCCACTAAGATAGTTAAGGGAGATCAATGTCTGATGCAGTCACGTGTGTTGCTGAGCTTATGTGTGTGTACACTTCAGTTCACAACCTCCAGTGCTCTCAATGTAATCCAGGTAATTAAAGCTTAATTATGTTAAGAATTTTAGCAAGTGAGAATGTACATCTAGGAAACAGAGAGCACTTTACAGCATTTGTATATAAGCAGGAGCATGCCATACTTGAAGTGCTGTACATAAAAAAGTATAGTGTTCAGAGGTGCTTGGCTGAAAACAATTTACAAAAAATAGATTGCATTGAGATGGTGGATGTTATTGTAAGTGGCACAGTAGTAGATCGAAGGCTCTGCAGTCTCGACTGTTATAGTGTTCGGTGGTAATGAAAAATCCACCACTTTCTGAACCAAGTGGATAATCCAGAGGAAAATCTAAGAATTTTCTAGCCATTCAGCTCTAAATCATTTTTCTCAAATTTCTTTCATGCTGGTGATGTGCACTTTTCTGTATTATGTACCTTAATATATAACATTATACATATAGTTTAACTACTACTTCTAAAGCGGCTGATCCTTCTGCTAACTTCATTGTGAAATCCAGTATCCCTGCTGCCATATCGGTGGAAGAAATCATTGGTGCCACGATCATTGAAAGAGATTGGCTGATACTTCAAATGTGGCAAAAACATACTCAATCTCTTCATGATGACCTTGAATACCAGTAATTCAAAAATGTGCAGGAAGAACTTTCAGTTACCCTAGAAGGCATCAACTTACGAGGGTCAGGAATTGTCATACCTGAGAGTCTGAGACAACAAGTTTTTGACCTGATCCATGAGGGACAGTGTGGAGTTGTTGGTACAAAATGAGCTCTATGGGACAGAATGTGGTTCCCTCATCTTGATGAAAGAGTTGAAAAAGAGTTAAAGGCATGCCATTTGTGCAACTGCTTGTCATCCAAGGCCACCCCGCATCCGTTAAACATATCTGATGTCCCAAAGCTTGCATGGGAGAAGATTGCAATGAATATCTTTAGACCCTTTGACAATGTACATCATCTACTAGTAATTGTTGATGAATATTCTGGTTTTACCCTTGTGGAAGATCTGTCGTCAACTACTCATGACAGAGTAATGGAGAGACTAGAAAGTACGTTTGCCTTTTTGCAACATGGGGTGTTTCTTCTGTTTTGAAATCTGGCAACAGCCCGCCTTTCAGTAGTCAAGAATTTAAAGGTTTTCTCACTCATCTAAATGACAAGCATCAAAAAAGCACACCTCGCTGGCCACAGGAAAATGGTGTAGTTGAGAAATTTATGAGCACCCTCAAGAAGCCTATTCAGTGTTCTGCTCTAGAAAAGCTTGAACTCAAATCAGTTCTTCAATCTACACTTCACACATACAGATCAACTCTCCATTCTACCATGGGGAAAAGCCCTGCCACCTTAATGTTTGGAAGAGTCATAGGTATCAAAATGCCACATTGGACCACTGAGAGATCTATTGGCACTGATAAACTTTGCTCTATTGACTCGTCTCACAAACGCAAAAGGATAGACGCCGCTATGTTCAAAGCACTGTGTTCAAAAGAGGAAACCAAGTTATTGTCAGGCAGAAATGGAAACGCAACTCTGATGCTCCTTTTGATGCTGACTCGCTGAGCCTTGTGATTAATAAAGGACGCATGGTGACTGCTCACCATCCTCGAAAGACCATTTAATGAGATTCTTTGCATTTAAAACATCTGCCTCAACGTTCATCAGCTCCAGATGTCAGATGTGAGACTCATCCACCTCAGAATCAGGAGAATGCAACAACTGTACCAGTGTCTCTGTCACCAGTGCCAGTCATGGACAATTTTCCTGTATCTCCTCAACCTCACATGACCCGATCTGGTCGACTGATTTGTGCACCGAAACGATTTATTGAAGCGCTGTGATGTATATGTGTATTATTTATACTTTTGTATTAACAAAGGGGGAGAAGTAGTGACTTGCGAGTTAGAGATGATGGACCCTTTTGGTTCCTGACCGACTCCGTAGAACAGTCAGGTAAATGTTTTGGGGTTGGTGATAGAATTCATGATGTAGAATGTTCAGTTAACAGTCAAATGCTGAGGACTAAAGACGTGATACCAAGCTCCATGTGTGATGTGATCATTTATATGTACCCTGGCTGGGGATGATGCTACAATTATTATAACCCTTGCTCTCAAGTTTGCATATAGATCTTGAATAAGTTGCAGATAATTATTCTCTATTCCCATTTAAAGCATGAGTGCCCATAAATTGTCATAAAACTCACCCAAGTGCTTTCTCAGTTTTAAGTATAATCATCCTCACTCTAGAGTTTCTAACAAATGCTGTATGAAATATGTTTATTGCATTGTTGAATTTGCCTACATGTCGCACGACCCGGGACGCTGTACGGAAGAAACTAATTGTGTAATGCCTCTAGTAAGCCTTAAAGGCAAGACATTATAGTAAATTTTGGTGCCAGCATTAATCAACAAAATGGGCCATCCTGACTTATTTATTTTTATTAGATCTGCATATTGGTCTTTGGTATATAAATTCAAATAGAATAAAAAAAATTGTGTTAGTATATTCTGTGGATCCCAAATTGGAGGCCTGGCCCATCTTTAATGCAAGTTATGACTGAGACACTGCTTTTTTCTCTATTTTAAATGCAACTGAGGATCCATTTGTCTCACCATGTTTCATTTCTTGGTCATTTTGCATTATATAGGAAGAGGAACTTACTCTCTAAGATGCCAGTCTATCGTAGACCAGTAGTGAATTAGCCACATGTAAATCTCTTTCTTATTCTGCCGAGATAACATTATGGCTCTTGCATATAGAATTTCTAACTTCTTCATGTTTTCCAAATCCTTGTTAATAAATGCCTGTCTGGACTGGCATTGAATAGTTACCCCACATACGTAGGTTTTGAGTGTATCCCGTACCACACCCACATGATGCTGTAGTCTGACTGTTATCAAGAAATTCAGTAGTATCATTAAATTCTAAATTCATAACATTCCTTATCCACTGATAATGTATGATCGTGTGTCCATTGCATAGGCGTATCTAACCATTGCTGTGCTAGTGTAGTGTTGAAAATGTAGCTGATGATCACAGACAATTATGGGGCGAATTTCTATCTCGATTAAGAAAATCAGATTATGAGGTGCATAAACCAGGTCTATGCAGGAATAAATGTTATGTATGGTTGAATAAAAAGCAACTCCTGTGTTACCCCCTTGATATCACGCCATGCTTCACTGAGCCCAATGACATCACTAAAAGTAGTAAAAGCCTTTTAAACTTTAGTCGTTCTAACTGTAGCATGTGGGTTGGATGTGTCAAGGTAAAAATCCATAACACCATTGAATTCCCCCAAAAATAAAAAAATCATCTGTTCAGCCCACTAGTTCAATGGCTACATACTCAAATATCTATAAGTTATATATATTTGGTCCGTCAATTGAACAAATTATGATTAACTTCTGCATATATAAGATTTTTGTAACTGCCCACCTTCCTCTGTTATGTGAGATTTCTCAAAATACTGTTATTCCCCATGCTTTTTCCCCATATAGCAACCCCACAAATTGTTGGTTTGCTGAATAGTGGTATTGATTAGGTCAAACCTAATATGTGTCAAAAGATTCATATCCTTCAAAGCAATATGAATCTCCAAGAGACAAACAAGACCATTGTAGAATTACCCTGTAGAAGTGGGTAGGTCTCCAGGCAAAGTGCGACTGGCACACACTACATGAGAAACTCCTCGTGTATTACCTACCGGGTACTGTTGAAGCCTGGTAAATCAAATGATTGGGGTAGTTCCATTACTACCAGGTACTCAACTAGTTAGTTGAATGGTTGGTGTGAGTGTTGAGCCACATCACTATCTTAGTTTTATGTTGTAGATAGAATTCTCTTTGGTCCTGACGAATCACCCGCAGACTTTTCACTTGGCGAGAAACATGTTGACCTCTTACCAATAAGAGCGCCTAACCTGAGACATAACCATAGCCCAGCGCCTTATTAATTGTTTTTACTTAGGGTAGGAGACCCATTGATTAAAGTTGTCGTCGTTGGTACTCCCAACCCTATTTTATACTCACCTAACATATACATTTATCTACATTTACCAGGCCCCTCACCCCCACGGCACCAAACGGCTGTTGGAAAAAGATCTCCGCTAAAGTGCCCCTATTATAGGGAGACTGTCGGGTATTGCACCGCCGACCTGACGAGGACCAGCCCGATGATGAAGCATGACACCCAACTGAGTGTGTGAGGGCATTATAATCCAATACAATGGATTCCCAACTTTGAACCATTCTGGTCAGGTTGGTGTATATTCCTTTTGTCTGACTCTCACTTTGTAGGAACAGCATAACACTTTTTTCTTGACTTTCCCTGGGGCATTTATGCCGGACCTTCCCAAAAGCCCACTGTCCCTTCTTTGTTAATCAGAATTCATTTTACCACATGTATCTACTGCGTATTATTGAGACCTTGAACATTCCAACACACAATGCTCAGTTTATCCATTAGCTTGGGACCTTCCTCAATAATTGATGGGTGGCATTACATCACCCAAATTTCCGTAATAATGATCAAGCATATTTATGTTTTTTCTAAATTAATGGTTTGCGTTTCTTGGTTATGAACATCACTCACTTTTTCTATACCTTCCAGTGGAAAAAACCTCATATCAAGTATATTAACTAGTATATTTCCGAAAGCCCTCTTCCATACTTGGATACTTTTGGTACTTTCACTCGGTGAAGACTTCTACTTTCGGGCTTAGAAGCGTTTTTTAAACTCAGGATCCTTTCAATGAGGCAATCCAGCGAGTTGAGTCTGACAAGCAGTCTGGTGTCCGCGGCTGCGGCTTGGCGGCGGTCTGGTGGAAACCGCTAGATCTTTCGTCAAAAATCCATGGAAAGGTTTATAAGTCCCAGTGTTAGACCTGGCATCTTTTGGCGTGGTTCCCTTGTCTTTTTGCTTACTGACCTCCTGGTTTTTAACTCTGTTTTTGCTGGATTAGTGTCTCTGCGCACTTTCTCACTGCTGTTCAGTGTTAAAGTGCAAGTGCTTCTATTGTAAATTATATTATGGATTGGTGTTTCCATGATTGGCTTATTTGATTTACTGGTAAGTCCCTAGTAAAGTGCATTGAGAGTGCCAGGGCCTGTAAATCAAATGCAGCTAATGGGCTTGCAGCACTGATTTTGCCACCTACACGAGCAGCCTTTGAAAAGGTTCTCAGACCTGCCAGTGCAGTGTCTGCGCACAGTTTACTGCCCTGTCGACTTGGCAAGTGCACCCACTTGCAAAGCCCTAACCTTCCCTTTTATTACATGTGAGTCACCCCTAAGATAGGCCCAAGGTACCCCTATGGGCAGGGTGCAGTGTATGTGAGAGGCAGGGCATGTACTGGTGTGTGTAACATGTCCTGATAGTGAAATACAGTGTTATTCGTTTTTCACTATTGGAAGGCATTCTGTAACATAGGATAGAATGGGAAAATACTTTGTAACATCTTACAAACATATCTTCCCATTGGAACAAGATAGAGAAATGAAGTTTTGTAAGCTTGAACTCAGAATATAACAAGCACTGGCATAGCCAATAGGTCTCGCCTTTGAGTCCTTATAAGTGTTCAGCCAGAACTAGCAGCTTAATAGTCCTCGATTTTCAACCCTAAATTGTAAAAGTCCATAAACCACCAAGTAAGATTCATTATTAATCTTGATAAAATTACAATTTCGTGGCCGATAAAGGCAAGTCTATTCCTTTTTCATTCATTTAATAAAAAAAAGGTTGTTTGCAGTGTAATTCGGAGTACGCATTCTATATGTTGTATGTAGTGATACCTTAAATTTGAATAGCAAAGTGATTCTTTTGAGAGTCTTCAGTAGATAAATACAAAAATGACACAATGGGAAGAAAATGAACTACAACGGGGCTTGGAATAAAGCTACACTGAGATCGGCAACACACTGACAATGGGACCAAACATCCATGCACATAGAAACACCACTATTCCCATAGAGCCAAAACTGGTACAGAAGAACTCTGCAAGATGCCAAACACGTTCAGACCAAGTCAGAAAATACACTTATCAGGGGGCAGGAGACACTCCTTTAGGAACATTTACACCGGGACAGTGAATACATGGAGTCGGAAACTGGAGCTGAAGAAGAGAACACACCAATACAGGCAAATACACTAATGCTACGAAAACGCTACAGTTTCATTGCAAGGGGTAGCAAGACAGACATTTGAGCCCCTGGCAATGGCAACTGGGGAAGTGATGCCAATCTGGTGTTGCCCGGATATGCTTGGGGCCAGTGAATACACTCACAAAATGACTGAAATAGGCCGGTAGTACTAATGATAGTACACCTAACAACAAGTAAGGCACTGGGAAAGGGAGCACGTTGGCATGGCAACCTGCAGAAAGAGAAACACTGCCCTGGGAGACTCAAGCCATAGGTCATGAACCCTACGCTAGTACCAAGAACACTTTGGCACTGGGAACAGTCTGACACAGGGAGTATTGTGAATAGGTACACACACTGATGGGATGACACTCACACAAAAAAAACGGGATCAGAAACACTGAGACAACGGCGCATGAGGACAGGAAACACACTCACTATGCCAGGGACTATACTGATATTGGGACAGGTAGACATCTGTACTGGGACAGCGGGTACCCTTACGCAGGGAATACATTGCCATTAGCAGAGGGCGAACATCTAAAGAAATACTTATATGAGGCAGAGTTAAACTTACTATAGGGCAAAAAAACACATTTAAGCTGAACCATACAATACACTGATTTCTGTGTGTGTGGGGGGGGGGCTGGAAAACCCAAACGGACAGTAAGTGAGGTGAATGTGGCACAACCAAATCATGCAGTGAAGTGCGACACCACACAGCATCGTGCCTTTGTGACCAGCACGATGCGGACACAGTACTTCTGTCACAATAAACTTGGACACGGGGGCACGTGTTATGGGAGGGAGCACATAACTGGCATGCTGCACACGAACCCACTGAGAGAAACACACACGTTGCCGCTTAGTAGTGACCGCACTCTCGGGCCAGACCCACTGGACCCATTGCCCAGCCCATGCTCCAATAAAGCGATTCCTCTGGGAAAACACCAGAAGTTAACATCTGCATATAGAAGGCGTTTATTAACACTCTGCAGCTGAACTAAACACAGGGTCGCCAAAAATCCTGCATTTGCAAAAACAGTTCTAGTATTTCGATGTCTGTCCTGACACTTTGCCCCAAATGAAATGCATCTCCCGGTTGTGACAGTGGGATTAGGGAACATGCGCAGTAAAATGAATGTGCACGACGGCACAATGAAAGGCGCACAGGCAGGGGACCGAGAGTAAAGCGCGCACGATTCCTAGCTGAAGAAACTGGGCGTGTGTGTCAAGAGCCTCTCCCTGAACGTCAAGGACGTGTGCAAATTAGCGATGAAAGGCTCTCAGGCAGGGGAGCGAGAGTAAGGTGCGCGCGCCCACTCTAATTTGAAACAGATGGCCCCTGCGCGCCGCTGCTCGCTCCCGCAAGGTGGATGCCACCACAAGCACGAGCGTTTGAAAACTGCAGACCGATTTCTAAAGGTCCTCTCCTAGAGCAGCGCTGCACGCTGCGCTAGGCTCGACCTAAAGAGACCAAGCTCATTATGCACAGCTTAACATGCACAACTTAATATGGGATGTGGCATCAAAGACATATCACATCTATACAAGTTACTACCTCCAAACTGATTATTTACAAAGAGACCGACCACAGACCTAGGAGAGGGTTTTTATGAACAGGACGGTTACTGTCAATTCTAGAACAGGTTAAGGGGGGGGGGACTATTTAATTATGTTCAGTACAACAGAAAAGTCAGGACACATCTGACCAACAAAATGAAAAGCGTCATACTAGAGGTCCTGCCCTAAATGTACATATGGAAGAGCCGATTTCTTTTTTGCATGACGAGTGATGCAGACAGACAGGTCATGCCTTGTTCAAGTCAACAATAAATTGACATGAAACTTGATAGCCTGCACTGCCTACCTATAGTTCTGCCTACTTGGCTTACTTTAGAAGAAAAAGGGAGCAAAACAGACCCACAAGTCTAATGAAGAGGTTCTCATATCGCCAAAGCAGAAGATCTCCGTGACTAGAAAGCCTTGCAAATGGCAGTCCTTACTACACTGTCCATCCTGCATCGCTGTTTCTCAGATAAGCTCTCAGTTAGGACAGTCAAAATATACTGGTGGTGCAGATAAATATAGTCATATCGGGCTCACTGGCAGAGGAAGACCCTCAACCTAATTAATAAAAGTAGGGGTTGCTAACTGAATAATTTAGTGATTGGTATACCCCCTTCTTACCCCTTCATTATTGAGGGATTCAGCTACAGTCATGGTGAATTTTACTAGGATATCCGACTGAGTTTCCTTTGGCTACCTAAATAACCCAGAACATACAAACTCTAATGTTCTTTTCTGGATCATGTCATCTTTAACATTAATCATACAATCTGAGTATCTGCAGAACCCACTGTAATGATTTCTGCATTTTTCTTTGTCTTTATTGGTCATTTTTAGGTCTCACCTGACCCAGCGCATGTGCTGGTCTGGCGAGACTTATTGAGAGGGCTCCAAAAAGTGCTACCAGGCCAGCATAGAGCTACAGTGCATGTGCGCGGGCGCGCGCCTTGCTTTACCGCCATTACTTTCACTTTCGCTTTGATGTTTGATCACGATCGCGATCACTTTCGTGGCTGCACGGCCGCTTGGCATAGCCAATAGGTCTCGCTTTTGGGACCTTATAAGTATTTAGTTATGCAACTGTTGCATGGCTAAATACTTATAACGTCCCAAAGGCGAGACCTATTTGCTGTGCCAATGCTTGTTTATATTCTAACAAAATTGCAGCAACAAATATTACAAAACAAATGCTGCAACATTTCCAGATATGTACCCACAAAGGCAACCCAACTGGTTCAGTAAATATCAGCTTAGCAGAACAAATCAGTGGAAGTACTATTTGTTTGTACCCACACAGTATTAGCAAGGAACACAACTGCAAATTATTTTCCTTTCAAATTTTCCAATATTGCTAATGGTACCAGGCAAGAGTACATATTGAAGAGGAAGTTCAGGGAATCCCGAACAGCTAAAAGAGACATCAAGGGTGTGTGTGACAGGACAAGATGTGAGAATGGTCTACGAGGGGTATGGGTCGAATTGCTCTTTTTCCTCAAAAGGTTCATGCCTTCTCACAAAATCAGTGGTTTTCAAACAATCACAAATGCTCAGAGTTGTCAGGGCAGGGGGTTGGGAGTGCAAGGTTGTGTCACGGACAACTAAATATTTCGGTGTTCCCTTCACAAAAGGTCCAAAAAGTAGCAGCAAAACATGCTTTTCTAAAAAGGGAAACCTAAACATCATTGTTGTTAATTAGATCGGCATGAGGAAACAAACGCTAACCGTGAACGCCGATTTCCCTTCTCGCAATTAATTCCCTTAAAAATGTTGGTTCGCCAAAAACATACTTTTCATTTCATACATGGGACTTAAAGTAAAAAAAGCAATATACATCAGTTTTTAACCTTTCTTATGCACTCCAAACGCTCTTTTTTTATCTTGCAAGAAACGTTGGGCACACTTGAAATGTTGCAAAATACAGGCATTAATTGTGACCAATTGAAAATAAAGAAATATCTGTCTCTTACAGTAAATTCCTTCATATACTATTAAAATGCTTAGGTGGTTTACAACATTTAACAGAAGAACTCGGAGAAAATACGGTATCATTGTTTGGGGCTTCGCACAAATGTTATTATGCAACTGGGGTGGTCATGAAATAATTTGAAGATCACAGCACTCAAGGTATCCAACCAAAACTATATTTGTGCGTATGAGCATATATGTGAGAATTATATAGCAAACCCCTAGCCAGAAGAAACCGAGTGCTTTAAAGGACCGAAGGCTAAAAGAACACAAAAAAGCATGTCAGTTCTAGGAGGGAAAGAAGAAAGCCGATGATAATGTTCTTTGAAGAATTTTGACTTCAGATCACTATACCATTGAACAGTACAACAGTCAGTCAATAAATGCCAAAGAAGTAGTCCTGACACAGATTTGGCTCTAAGATTGCAGCCGAGATACGAACATCTGAAACAACAGAATTCGAGTCGATGTTGCTCACCAGTAGGGCTGACTTATAGCCCCTCTTCACCAGCCGCAAGTATTTTCCGGTGAGTGTGACAAGATTATGGATGGTTCTTGAGGAGAGAGGAATGGGACTTTGAAGCGAGCCCAGAGTAAAAGATTAGATTTATTTTTTAAGAGGAGCAGGTAAACACGTTAATAGGCGGACGCCATCTACAGGAGCAAAAACAAAACATTCTACTGCCCTCCCTAATTTGGAATGGTATGAAATACGGCTGCTTGAAACTACGTGGTTCAGCAAAACAAAGGCGATCACAAGGCCAAATAACAACAAAAACAAGCATTGGCCGCGTGACCGTAAAAGTAACGGCCACACAGCTGTGAAACTGATCGCGGTGTAAGCGAAAGTGATCGCGATCTGTGGTAAGCATGCGAGTGGTGCGCGCGCAGCAGTGATCGTGCTGAAAGGGAGGCAGATGGCGGCTGCGCGCGTGCACACTCGCGTTAATGCAAGCGCTAGGCCACCAAAAGCCTGTGGCAGCACTTTGGAAACCCACACACTAAATTTCTCGCAGAGCAGCGCATGCGCTGGTTCAACGAGACCAAAAAATGCATCATTTAGTAAAGATGATTTTTGTGTTTGAAAATATCACTTTTATAAAGTAGGAATTTTCTTGCTTAGTCATCCTGTGTGCCTCTGCTGGGTTTGTTGAATTGACTGTCTGACTTTGGAGTGAAGGGCTGGGGATGTGCATTCTCTTCAGGCAGCCATTGGGGGGGAGGAGGGTCGAGGTGTTTCCTGCCTTTCCTGGATAAGTCAGGGCTGGGCTGAATAGACCTGAGCTGCATTTAGAGTAGTGGAAGGAGATTTCCTTGCACCTGAATGAGCCTGGTCTGCTGTGGACAATGCTTTCTCCACCTCCTGCCAGGAAGCCGGACCAGGGAGGATCAAACTGGTTCGGGCTAAGCACAAACACTCTCTGCCTGAGAGAACAAAGAGAAATGCAGTATAAATATTGGGGCCCAGACCCCAGAACTCTAGAACTCGCTGGAATCAAGGAACCTGCCATGAAGAAGAGCTGGAAGAACAGCTAGCAGGAGTACTGCCCGCTACTGTGTTGTTGCTTTGTTGGGTTGGCCTGTAGTTGCTGCTTCTGCCCTGGGCAGTGCAAGGACTGGACTTAACTTTCTTTACTCGTGCTGAGTATCTCCAAGGACTTGAAGTAGACGTTGCCTCCTGTTCTGAACTCTCAGGGACTGCAAAGGCTTCACCGGCCTCTGGGTACTGCCTCTGGAACCGGGGTTTCAGCTGCCACAGAGGGGGGAAAGCAACCTCCTCCGTCGCTGGCTCCGTGTCCTGAAAGCACTGATGCATCTCGCACCACAACCCTGGTCTCATCGATGACCATCGCCGCTGCCACCAAGCTGCTGCTTGCACTGTGAACTGTGGGTACTGCACGCCACACCGCCTTGCTTCAGTTCGCTACCTTGGTTTCACCGATGTGGTTGCTGTCTGCTGACTTCGACATCCGTGACCACACCGTGGCTTGGGGGCACCACTTGTAAGTGTCACGTCACACACTGCTCCGTCCCACACCGCCCCATCCCACACCGCAGTCCGGACCGACCAACACCAGCTCCTCACAACCGGCTCTGTCGCCTGCATGTGATCAGTCAGCACCGCAATGAGAACTGCCTTCACTCCGCATCACTGCTCTGGTCTCACTGACGCCGCTGGACAACCGTCACCGAGCCGCTGCCTGCACTGCAACTTGAGGGCACTGCACGCCGCACCGCTACGCTTTGCATTGCAACCGCGACGGTTGCCATGACTGCCCCGCACTAACGGGTCGGCTGCTAGGAAAAGGTACTGTTTACGAGTCTGCTGATGCCACGACTGAAGCGGGCAGATAGAACTGATGGATTCTGTTGTTTTCAGCACTGCTGTAGCCCTGGACGGAGCTACCGACTTCTAGGAACAGCATATTAAAACTATTCTTACAAAGTGCATATTCCCAGATACTGTATGTTGGATTTTTATTGTTCTGGTCTTATTTTGAACATATAAAGTATTGGATATTGGTGTGGTGTCCGTTTTTTTTACTGTGTTACTGTTGGTTATGTACAGATGCTTTACACACTGCCTCTGAGATAAGCCTGACTGCTCGTGCCAAGTTACCAACGGGGTGTGCAGAGGTTGTTTCAGTAGTGTATCCCCCTTATCCTGACTAGGGAGGAGGGTCCAGATTTGGACAAAGGTGAAAACCACTGCCAACTAGAGACTCCCATTTCTAACACCCAGCCTTTAGGGTTAGGAAGGGGGAGTACACTCTGACACTTCCCCAAGGGCCCCCGATTTAGGGACTCCAGGACTCATTCCAGAGGAAGCCACCAGCAGAGCCGAGGGCAACTCCTGAGGGAACTGGTCATTTAGGGTCTTCTGGAAGGTGAGATACCTGCAGCTTTTGCTTCCCTGTAGCTTAATAGGAGGCTAACCAACGTGCCCCTGAAGTCTTCTCTTCTGTCCTGGGTTCAAGTGGGAGCAGGTCCAGTCCTTGGGGTTTCTCTACACTGGTGCAGTCCTCTTTGTGAAGTCCATAGGATTCAGCAGGTGCATTTCTTCTTCTGTTTTCCTCAAGTCTAGTAGTGTTCTGAAGGAGGCATCCAAGGTTGCCACTTTGATGCCTGGCATTAGCTTGTTGTGGGCCTGGTTAACTCTCTGTACAAAGGAAAAAAGTTCCCAGGGGCAACCCTACCCACTTTAACATCATTTCCAGGGTATTTGGCCCTAAGCCCTACAGTGCCCTGCTCTACCAAAAACCGACATGGCAGAATCTTTCTTCCCTTGGTCAGAGCTCTGGGCACCCCTCTGAGGTGGGTCTGGGGAAATGAGAAAATCACCCTGCAAACCAGTTCTAGAACAAGTTTTACCCCCACTGGGATTGGTGCCACTCTGGGTGCTTGAACAATGGTAGGGCAGTGTGAGTTACATCTGCCTGTGACAGGGGATGCCCCTTTGAAGCTTGTGCAATTTGTGGGCACATCTCCCAAGCCATCCTGTCAGGAACAGGTCATACTTCCTGCCAGCCAAGGCCCTTTTGAGCCATTCATACCAGCATACAGGCTACCAGGTGACAACTGGGGATTATCTCTGAAAAGGTTGCTAGAGGCTTTAGGCAGGAAAATCCCAACTTTCTAAAAGTAACAAAAGTAAACATCAATAGGAAACTCGATAGTCCAGTTAAGACTGGGTAAATACGTTATGTAAGGCAACAATGTCTCAACCGGTAATCACTTAAACAAGCATTGGCATAGCTTTTGGGACCTTATAAGTATTTAGTTATACAGCACAATATCCTTAGTGCAACAACATCAACTGTTGCATCGCTAAACACTTATAAGGTCCTAAAAGTGATACCTATTGGCTATGCTAATGCTTGTTATATTTCACCTAGGAACAATATACCCGCTCAGTATTTAAAAAGGGCCAATTTCATTCAGGTTCGACCAGCATTTGTAATCTGCAAATGCTTCCGGGAGATATCATTCTCAGCTTCTCACCTTCCTAAAAGTTGCTGAACCACCAACAAATGAGGAAGACAAACGCAAACATAAGGCAAATCACAGTAAATGGGAATAAGGAGAACCTAGTTTACAAAGGTGTCATCACACATGCCTAAAATAATTTCAAGGTGTCTACCCACTGTCCAATCCATGCAGGCTGCTTTGGACCTGTAATAAGTGCTTACCAATAAGAGCAGTTACAGCAATGAAAATGTATATATTTGCATAGGGAACAGAAACAGGATACACACAAGTAAACACAAAAAAGTAGATCTTAGTAAATAAATATTAATTCACTGAACACTGACCACAAAGCATCCCATAGCCCTAATCGTTCTCATGTCTGATTCTGCAGTCTTTCGCAACATAATGGCTACAACAAATCTTCAAGATGGTAATAAGAAATCTACAAGACGCTCACCAATCAGAAGTCGCTTTTACTTCCAAGCCTTTGAAATGTGTTTCTGTTGGTGCACCATAGTGCAACACAACCACCTTAAGTCGGAGGGCAATGTCAACATTTTAAGTATTGCACTGAAAATTGCAAAAAACAGTGGCAAGTGAACTGTTAAGCAAAATTATAAGTGATTACAAATTGAGAGATTGCTGCCTTATATAACTTTCTAAAAGTGGCATTTTCCACCTAGCAATTTAAAATCTGACAAGACAATCATATTTGATTTTAAACTCCTATCATTTGAGTACTCGAACCATGGTTCTAGCTATTCCCAAATTGAAGTTATGCATTATACGGTCTTATAATGTAAACCAGCGCTTTCCTTTGGGAGAGCTAGCCTTGCCACCTTGAAAAATGACTGTGGGTATTTTTCTCTGCCGGGACATGTACAAGTTAAGAACTCATGTCCTACTTTTTAAATACCATGTGCTCTGCCCTAGGGACATTTAGGGCCTATCTAAGGGCTGATTTATAAGTATTAAACATGAAGGTTTAGGCCTTTTAAAAGGGTGATTTTTAACAGGCTGAAATGGCAGTTTTAAATCTGCCATGCTAGGCTGCTGTGGCAGGCTTAGAGTCATGTTTTACATGGTCATTTTAGTAGTGACACAATAAGTGCTGCATTCCGCTAGTGCCCTTTAACGTACAGGCCCTGGGTACATAAAGTACCATATACCAGGGAATTATAGGTAAGTTAAATATGCCAATCAGGGGTTAGCCTGTGGTAAATAATTGACTTACCGGGACTTAATTTGGTGCGGAAACATAATAAAACAGCTCAGTAAATAAGAGGCAGAATCCGTGGTATTAGAGGTTCGGAATGGGCTTTATTCCAATGATCGATTATAATCGGTTGCTCCAAGTTCCGTCACCACGAAGGTTCAGGAAGTGAAGTACATACATTATTAACAAGAAATGACTTTTATAGAACATACATTACAATGAAGCGAATGTGGTAGGCGTAACAATTGATAAGGAAAATGACGATTCACATGCGTAACCGAAAATAGGCGTAATGAGGAGTAAAAAGGAACATAATTGGTTATGATGTCATATATAGGTGGATCTATAAGATTATACTTGGCATAGATGTGTGCGCAGCAGCATGACGTGTGATTGACGTGCAGCTAGGGGGTGAAGGGGACTTGACATTTAGCTCTACATGTGGAGACAAGAAGTCTGGGGGGTCAAATCAACCTAATCCCAAATCATATCTAACATCCTATGTTTAAAGAACTATGTTATCCACAAAGGGAGGTCTCTTCGAGTAGAATCTTATTCTATACTGACTATACTGACCATTAGTGCGTGTACAAGCGTCTAAGTGTCTACACTAGATGCGAGGGCGGAAATCTTCCATAGCAATAGGGCTATGAATTACTTTCATAAAGACAGAGAAGCCGAGCCTTTGCTCGGTAGCTGGAAGAATGTTTACTTAAACTACTAGACAGGAATGCATCGGGCAGGGAACGGAGCAGATAATTTCGAAGGTGAAATACAGTTTTTGGCAGAGAATAGGCTGATGTCAGGCTTCGTGAGCCGCGCAGAGAATGAGACAAAGTTCATGGTCACAGATGCAGGCTCAGACTGGAGCTTTCAGAGGCAGAAGGCAAGAAGAGTTTGATGACAGAATCAGGGCCTACTTGCCTGGACTGAAAAATGGCATAAGTGAACCATATAAAGCCGGTGGCCTTTCATACTTAGGAATGGAATATCCAGCCTATTCATGGCGGATCTGACAGAGGACAGGTTGACGGTGGACGCACATGTATTTGCGTCTTCATAACTGGAACTGGAGGGAACATACATGTACTTGTGATTCATACATGGAACCGTTGGGGTCCAAGATAGGGGACATAACTGATCAGAAAAATCCATATTTCCACATTCCCTCCTTGTCCCCTACTTGCCCGTCAAGAGATATCAATCTTCATCAATCCATTGATCTGTTCATATAACATCATTTGTTCTTCTTTCTTCTTCCGTGACGAATGAATTCTTGGTGGTGGAATACACGATGTGGCACACAGACCACAGATCGCTGGTCCACATTGTAGACATAGACAGCAACTGAATAGTATGAGAAGACCAATACCTAGGAAAGATAGGACCTTCCATCCAAAGGTAGATAATACACTCCAAAACCAACCGGACCAAGTCCAGGTGCCTGGGTTCTGGTGTATCTGGCTTACAATCTTATGAAGGCGAGTTATGGCCTTATATACAGATGGCGAATTTTCTGGTATGAAAATGCAACAGCTTGATCCGATGACCCTACAAGCTCCGCCCCTATCAGCCAGGATGACGTCAAGGACAAGACGATTTTGAAGCACAACAATCCGCATAGCAGATTGTTCTTCTGTTAAATTGCCTAAAGCGGAAATAGTTTCATTCACTACTGCTTCAAGGGTTCTAGTTAATCTACGTATCAGCTTACTATTAGTAACAGTACCTATATAGGGAAAGAGACCTTTATTGAAATCTGTGTATTTTTCCCATGCTGTTTCAGTGTAATCGACTATCGGGAGATCTCTCCTTACTCTACTATTTACTAAATGAATATTTCTGTGATAATCAGGAGGAGCTAAAAAAACAGGCGGCAGAAGGAATCCAATATAGCAAGTACCATCCCAGTCTAGAGGCAAACGTACATATGCCGTCTGACCACATATAAAATAGGAATGGCGGGAAGCTCTAAATGTGAACTTGCCTTGATCACTGAATTCTACTACAGTCGTGCATTTACTATGGCCCATATGTATGGAACCATTTTTCCTTACACATAGTTCACCCTTTACTGGAAATATTGACATAGCGGGCAAAACTGGAGTAGCTTCGGATTCGACATTTAGGATCATAAGATTAAGCGTGAAATTACCTAATCCATACACTTCATTTTCTAGATCAGTTCCGGTTCTCTGGGGAAGTCCCTCTTTGTTGGGGTAGCAGACCTTAAGCAAAATTAAATTCAAATTTCCCCATACCCAGTTATCTTGATAAACTGCAGAATTCGAATCTAGAGAATTAATTAAACTAAACCATGCTCCACAGGAGCCATTGTGTGTGAACGGGTATGGAAAGAAAGATAAAATTCCTTTATAATTCTGATAGGGAGGGAGTCGGCCACATATCCAACAATTTGTAGCATTGCTAACCTGATGGGAATGATGTAACATACTGATAAACGTGTTATTTCGCAGCGCAAATCTATAAGACAACTCAAGCGGAGGTAATTCACTAAAAGAATGTTCAGCAGTAACATTGTAATCATGCCTAGAAATAGGATAATATATGTGCAACAATATACTTGCAGTAATTATTAAAAGACTTAAGAAAAACAAAATTAATAGCGTCATTATGCAATGGCTACGCAGTGATTTACAGTACGCATGACGTTTCAACATTTTTTGCGATTTTCCATGATTCAGGTCTAAGGGATACATGTCGGAGACAGATTCAACCGCTTCACCTTGGAGAGGACTTAAACAATTAAATCGTCCGACGGTTTAGGCCTGAGTTTTAGTTTATAGAGTTCCTGACTGTTGGCCTCAGCCAAAGGTAGTTTTGAGTCAATGGGTGAAGACACACGAGGTGAGCTATTTACATCTGAAAGAAGTCCATGAAATTTCTTGATATGACTTGAATGCACCCATCCTTTTCTGCCTTCGATCTTCACGGCTGTCCTTGTGGTGAGCAGGACCAATTTGGGTGCCCTCCACCTGGGCTCCAGCTGAGTCTTTCGGTCGAAATTCCTCACAAGAACGAGGTCCCCCGGAACTACGTCAAGGGGTTTCACCTCAGTGTTGTCGGGAAAGGCTGCAGCTACCTGTGAACGACAAGATTGTAGTGCAGACATCAAGGAAGCCAAGTAATCTGTCAGCATATTACAGTCAATATCAGTTATTTTTCGTGGCATAGGCGTCCCCCACATATTTGGTGGTCTGCCAAAGATCACTTCATACGGGGATAGCCCTGTTCGAGAGTGTGCTACCATTCTTGTATAAAAGAGTGCAACTGGTAGTGCTACTACCCAGTCGACCCCTTTCTCCCTGCATATTTTGGACAATCTAATTTTCAGGGTCTGATTATGTCTTTCTACGAGACCTGCTGCCTCAGGGTGTCGGACACAGTGGAATTTCCACTGATAACCTAACAAAAGTGAAACATGTTTCATTAATTCGGATGAGAACGGCTGGCCGTTATCTGAGTGAACAACACGTGGTAAACCGTATCGTGGGAAGAATTCTCGAACCAACTGTTTGGCAGTAGTCGGGGCAGTGTAATCTGAAACCGGGTATGCCTCCGTCCACCGGGAAAGAGCACAAACAACTACAAGAACATATTTGAATCCTCGACATCGTTCCATCTGGATATAATCCATCTGGAGGACTTCAAAAGGGTGATTAGGAGGATGAAATCCACCCTGTTCTACGGGAACGCTTTTTCCTGGGTTGAACTGGCAGCAGATCATACAGGTACGGACCTTTTGTTTGGCTGCTGCTCGTAAATGTTTATTGAACCAAATGTGTTGAATGCTATCCAGCATAGCTTTTTCTCCTAGATGTGCTGGACTATGTATAGTGTTAATTATAACTTGGACCATTGAATCAGGAAGGAACCACACAGATTTTTCCTTCATCATCCATCCTTGATCCGTTTGGATCCCTCCTAATTCAGTCCATTTCTTTATTTCCTCTGGTGTAGCATGTGTCTGGATGTCAATTACGTCAAAAGTAGGGTCTTTAACTGTCATACAATGTGTCGGCATCGGGACTATTGTCTTTGTCATGTCGGATGTTTGTGTTTGAGCAGTCTGTTTAGCTGTTCTGTCGGCTAGATCATTGCCTTGAGAAATGATATCAGTGACTTTCGTATGAGCTTTACATTTCATAATTGATATTGTATTCGGTAGATGTATCGCATCTAATAAGGCATGAATGAGGGGTCCGTGCTGAATGTGGGCACCGTGGGAAGTTAAATAACCTCTCTCTCGCCACAGCACGCCGAAGTCATGTACAACTCCGAATGCATAACGTGAATCAGTGTATATGTTGACTTTTTTATTTGTGGCTTGAATACAGGCTTGTGTCAGAGCGATGAGCTCTGCGGCTTGAGCTGACAAAGTATTTATACGATTTGTTTCAATGACTTCAGTATCTGTTGTGACTGCGTAAGCAGCCACTAACTCTCCTGTATTTGTTCTCATACATGAACCGTCTACATACAATGTCAGGTCTGGATCTGACAATGGGACATCGGTTAAGTCTTGTCTGGGTTTCGTTGTTATAGTAATAACTTCAATACAGTCATGGGCTAGTGGGTCTGTTCCGATTACTGGCAAAAGTGTGGCCGGATTCAATGTGTTACAGCGTCTGATTTCTATATGTGGCTGGAACAATGTAAGTTCGTACCCTGTAAGTCGCGCTATAGTCAAGTGTTGTGTTTGCGTTCTATTTACAAGAACCTCTACTGCATGTGGTACTTGAACTGTCAATGGATGTCCTAATACTATGGCATCGCTTTGTCTGATTGCTAAAGCTGTCGCTGCCACTGATTTCAGACACGCAGGCAAAGCCTGAGCTACTGGATCTAATGTACTAGAAAAATAAGCACATGGTTTGTGTGCTCCTGCTTGTTCCTGTGTGAGTACTGACAAAGCAGTACCTTCGCGTTCTGTAACAAAGAGTGTAAACTGTTTTCTGTAACATGGCGTTGCTAAAACAGGTGCTTGACATAAAGCTTTCTTTAGGCTTTCAAAAGCTTGTGTATGTTCCTGAGTCCAAGGGAGAACAGTCGATGTGGCTGCCTCCTGTGTTGTCAATTGAATGAGTGGTTTTGCTAGAAATGCATACTGAGGGATCCACTGTCTACAGTATGAAGTGAGGCCTATGAAAGCCCGTACTTCCTTTTGTGTCTTGGGTATTGGCATGTTAGCTATTAACTGAATGCGGTCGGGTGTAAGCTGCCTTCCCTCCTTGGACAGCGAGTGTCCAAGATAAACAACTCGCTGGACACAGAATTGCAGCTTAGAAGGGGACACCTTGTGTCCCTTTTCAGCTAGGAATTGTAAAACTGTCAGTGATGCTTTCTCACATTCGGGTTCGCTTCTAGCGGTGATCAGCAGATCATCGACATATTGAAGCAAGGCAGTGTTAACTGGCATGTGGATACTGTCAAGTTCTCGTTTCAGTGCTTGGCTATAGATGCTGGGGCTTTCTGTAAATCCTTGAGGTGCGCGTGAGAATTTAAAGCTACGTCCATTTAAACTAAATCCGAACAAATATTGGCTTTCCGGATCTATTGGGACGCTGAAAAAAGCATTCTTGAGATCAATTACAGTAAAGAATGTTGCTTCGGAATCAATGGCCGTCAATAATGACGAGATATCTGGGACCACAGGAAATTGTGGCACAATGCACTTGTTTAATTCGCGCAGATCAATAACCAATCGGTATACTGGCAGGGCTTTTGGATCTGTTCGTTTAAGAATCGGAATTATTGGTGAATTACATACATTGGAGTCTGTTTCCACAACCACTCCTTGGGCAATGAGCTCGTCAATGATTTGCAGTAAAGCCACTACAGCATCTGGTGGTAACTTGTATTGTCGCATTCGTGGAAGTACCACTCCTGCCTTTAGTGTGACTCGATATGGTGTAACATTCATGCAACCAACATCAGTAGGGCCTTGTGCCCATAGATGTGTAGGTAAAGTCTGCAGTCGGTGATCCATGTCTCTAGATACATAGTGACCTTTAAAATCACGTAAAAACAATCTTACTCCTTCCGGAGAACAACATATTATAGCTCCTAGAGCTTTCAGTGTCTTTATTCCTAACAAATTTTCTGGACATGATTTAGTAAGCAATAAATCTGTAGTTCGGGTCAAAGGTCCTATCGTAAGTGGAAGAGGTTGTGACACTTCATTAACAATAGGTTTTCCTGAAAAACCAAGGGAAATATTCTGAGAGCCTGAGAGGGGTGCCCCTGGAACTTCACTACGTTTTATGGTTGTTCGACTTGCCCCTGTATCGAGTAAAAATTTTCTGTCTTGGCCTAATAATTCACTATGTACATAAGGTCCTTCTTGATCTACAGGGATCTCGATAAGGGGTAAGTCAACTTCCCTCTCTAGGCTGGTTCATGCGTATCGTTGGTAATCAGGATAGTCGTACTGTGCGGTCTGGTACAGTTGTCTTGTCGTGGTTTGTGTGGCAGCGACAGGCAGCGCTGGTGCAGCTGGCACAAACTGTACAGACTGTGGTGGAGCTGGCATGGACTGTGCGTGCTGCGGGGCTCCTTGTTCATTCTGATCCTGTCTAGGTGGCCGTGGTCTTTCTTTTGTATTACCTATGGCGATATTATGTTTCAAAACTGGACAATCGTGTACGTAATGGCCTGGCTTTTTACAATAATTGCATGTCCCTTTTACAGGTCCTGCTGAATCACCGGAATGTGTCATACCCTTTTTATGTCCTTCAGCTGGAACTGTCTGAGAAACTAGCATTTTCATTTTCGTGTCTTTCATGCGTCTGTGTTCATGTTCTTGTTCCTCTCTAATTCTATTGTGATGGTACTGTAACATTTGTAACATTTGTGATGGAGTGTTACCTTGCCAGGTACTCTCGAATTTTAATACTCTATTCTTTACTTGGGGCAGGGCATTTTCTACTAATTTTGTTACAAACAGATGTGGGTATGATTCGCTACTTGCTTTTATGCCACTATTTATACCAAAACATTTTTCAAATCGGGCATAGTAATCACTAGTGTCTTCATCTTGCTTCTGTTTACAGGCTGAAATTGTACCCCAATCTTCTTTTTTCGTAGTTAATAAACGTGGCAGTACCTGTACTAATAAACCTGGTAGTGCTTTAGTTCTATCCCCGAGTCCTGCTCCTGCAGTTCGGGCCTTTTCTTCTGCTTCTAATACGGACCATTCTATCTTTTGGTCTCCTACCTCCCACTCTTTTTCCCTGAGTTTCTCATAAATGCCAGCAGGCATCAATACCTTTAATATAGTCATAATGTCGGGATAGGTATACTCTCCCATGAGTAACATGTCTTTAATTTCTCGGTGAAAACCCGCTGGATCTTTGTCATGACTGGGTACCACTTTCTTCATTTCTAACAATTCTATTTTCGATATGGGCGTATATACAAATACGCGTTTAAACTCATTGTCCTCGCCCTTTATTGGGTGTACTTCTCGTAAAGGATTCTGTCTGTCCATGTAATACGTGGTTCTTTCCTTAATCGGTAGTGAAACATGTTCTGAACATGCAAAAAGGATGTACTGTTTTCTTGATTCTAGTATTTCTTTAATTAACTTAGTACCTGAACCTCTCCATCTATTCATGAGTAATTCAGTCAATATATCAGGTAAGAGACCAGGGTCCGAATGCTGACTCTGATATAGTATAAGGAGTTGTTGAATCATATAAATCCCAGCTAAACGCTGTTCATCTGGGGTGAGATTCAAGAATGTGCGTGTTACTGTATCATCACTATACTTTCCGGGACTGTCAATCCAATGGACAGCTGACCTGGCTAATTCTTGTTCATCCATAGAATCGAGAAAATGATAACCCCTTTGTTCTCGGAGTAATTTGTCAGCGGCTTGAAACGAATGCTCGTTAGACCTTATATGGACTATGGGTGTTGGGAAACTCCTGTTATTGTCTGGACATATCGGACGTATCGGGTCAGTAAAACATCTATTACTATTACAAGATCTTCCTCTACCTACATAGGCTATGGTGTCTGACTGTCCCGTGGGCAGTCCTGATCCTTCTTCCTCGCTTTGTTCGAACTGGTCTACCGCTAATCTTTCTTCGTGTAGGCGTTCTATTTCTTTACGGATCTTTCGGCACATGGCTATTATACAATTTTGCTTATCATGTCTTCCTTCTGATATATTCTGACTCCATCTGGTAAGAATTTGCATTGCTTCCGGGTCTACCCCTGGTCGGTCTTGATTTCTGATCACACAATTTATGAGGAAACGTAACAGTTCCCCCTGTATCTCCACTTTCTGATATTCCATAGCTCTGTTAATACATTCTGAATCTCGCCCTGTTTGAACAAAATGATATATATTATCTAGATGCGCAGTCATTCCTGGTAACTTCACTAAATACACTGCGGCTCGCCTGATACGCAATGATGCCAGGATCATTTCGTCCTCTTTGCCGGGCACAGGGTCATATCTACAATCTACAAGAAGTTCCTTAAGCGTACGGGCGTTTATGAGTTTGGGTGTACGTGAATGTGCTGACTCTTGACAAGTAAGTTTATTTATTCTGGGTGGCGTAGAAAAAATGTTGCTCGTACCTCCCGTAGCCCCATCTGGGGTGTCGGGTGTGAAAGGATTCGTTGAACGCGATACAGCAACTATAGGTGTGGACACAGCTATAGAAGTAGCTGTAGGAACAGATGTAGAAACAGATGTGCTTGCCGTAACTTGTTGCTGTAGAGATACGGGTACTGGATCTTGGCGTTGAACCTCCCTGGCAGGCGGTCTATGTGGGGCGGAATTAGCATATTCGGGAGCTGCGTCATCTAAATATGAGGAAAGAAAAACATCTTCTGCGGTTCTAGGATGCCCCTTAGGATGTACCTTTATTGAAAACAATGGGGTTGGCAAGTCTTTTGGTATCTCTGGAGTAGCCTTAGGTAATCCTTCGGCCAGAAGGGGATACATACCATTCATAAGGGCATTTCTTTGTCTGTCTACTTGTTCTGATTTCACTCGGATACCTACTTCAATTAATAGATTTTCTCGAACTTTATTTGAACTCTCTTTATTCTTCTCTTCCTGTCGGAGTGCTTTTTCTGTACGTCTATGAGATTCTTTACGCCATAACTCAACGGCATCTTTCTGTGACTGTCTGACTTTCCTTTTCCATAACTCTTCCTCGACTTTCATGATGCACTCTGCATCCCAGGTCCCCGCTGCGGGCCACCTCTGACTCTCTGGTAATTCCTTGGTGTAGTCTACCCATAAATCAAGAAATAATATAGCGTCTAAGCCATGTTTATGATACATGAAGTACCCTGGAGTGTCCCTAGGAGGAATAGAAACGGCTTCTTCGAGTACCCCCTTTCTTGTTGTGATCTGTCTTAGTTTCGAAAAGAGCGGCATATTGAGAACTGATCTGATACTTGATTTTGAACAAACTTAATACAGTAAACACGATAATGAACAGTCATTCACACCACAATATGCAGAACGTGCTTAAAACATTTAACATTTAACATTTACCTGAACATTCAATAATGATGACGATCTAAGGAAAACTTAAATCACTAAACATAATACTCGACATTAACTGAATCATTCTGAATTATATACTTGATATACTGCTATATACTTGATATACTGCTAAACAGTACAGATACACTGCTGAAACAGTGCAGACCGGATTTGTGTACCCAAACCCGTCTTGACCGGCACAAACTATGTGCACGTCAGAAAGCCTCCCCAGTAATGGTACTCACCGGGTAGCTCGGAAACGGAAGGCCTCGGAAACTGAACTGAACTTGAACCGGACTGGACTCGACTCGAACACTGCGGAGACTGGACTCAACCTGGGACTTCGGAAACTGGTGGGCCTCTGCATACCTCGGATCTTGCTCTCTCAGCTAGGCTCTGGTCGGGATACTTCGCACTTCTCACCGCCTCGTCTGGGTGTTGATCGCAGCCTCAGTCGCCCCCGCTTGACCGGAGGGAGATACAGGAAATCCTGCTGGTACGCGTTATTGTCCGTCCAGCTGTGGCAGGAGACCGGGCCTGCAACTCACCGCCGGCGCGTGAGATGAGAAAGTGTCCCTATTCGGGCGCCATTCATGTGGTAAATAATTGACTTACCGGGACTTAATTTGGTGCGGAAACATAATAAAACAGCTCAGTAAATAAGAGGCAGAATCCGTGGTATTAGAGGTTCGGAATGGGCTTTATTCCAATGATCGATTATAATCGGTTGCTCCAAGTTCCGTCACCACGAAGGTTCAGGAAGTGAAGTACATACATTATTAACAAGAAATGACTTTTATAGAACATACATTACAATGAAGCGAATGTGGTAGGCGTAACAATTGATAAGGAAAATGACGATTCACATGCGTAACCGAAAATAGGCGTAATGAGGAGTAAAAAGGAACATAATTGGTTATGATGTCATATATAGGTGGATCTATAAGATTATACTTGGCATAGATGCGTGCGCAGCAGCATGACGTGTGATTGACGTGCAGCTAGGGGGTGAAGGGGACTTGACATTTAGCTCTACATGTGGAGACAAGAAGTCTGGGGGGTCAAATCAACCTAATCCCAAATCATATCTAACATCCTATGTTTAAAGAACTATGTTATCCACAAAGGGAGGTCTCTTCGAGTAGAATCTTATTCTATACTGACTATACTGACCATTAGTGCGTGTACAAGCGTCTAAGTGTCTACACTAGATGCGAGGGCGGAAATCTTCCATAGCAATAGGGCTATGAATTACTTTCATAAAGACAGAGAAGCCGAGCCTTTGCTCGGTAGCTGGAAGAATGTTTACTTAAACTACTAGACAGGAATGCATCGGGCAGGGAACGGAGCAGATAATTTCGAAGGTGAAATACAGTTTTTGGCAGAGAATAGGCTGATGTCAGGCTTCGTGAGCCGCGCAGAGAATGAGACAAAGTTCATGGTCACAGATGCAGGCTCAGACTGGAGCTTTCAGAGGCAGAAGGCAAGAAGAGTTTGATGACAGAATCAGGGCCTACTTGCCTGGACTGAAAAATGGCATAAGTGAACCATATAAAGCCGGTGGCCTTTCATACTTAGGAATGGAATATCCAGCCTATTCATGGCGGATCTGACAGAGGACAGGTTGACGGTGGACGCACATGTATTTGCGTCTTCATAACTGGAACTGGAGGGAACATACATGTACTTGTGATTCATACATGGAACCGTTGGGGTCCAAGATAGGGGACATAACTGATCAGAAAAATCCATATTTCCACAAGCCAAGTGTACTCATTTTAAGGTTCAGAGCACATACACTGGGTACTGAATGGCAGCACCACAGTGTTCAGAGTCCATCCATCAATAATAACATCTAGAAAAAGTGGGGGTTGATGGCACAAAAAGGACATTATCTTACGCCATCAAAGTAGGATGGCATCATGGATCACACCTATTCCATGATGTCACCATGTGCTATACCGTTAACGTATGCCAACGTTAAAGTAATGACCCACCTGAAAGATCCCCCCCTTGAAAAGAACAACAAAAATTCACGTTTTTTAAAATGTCAGTTTGAATTACTAAAATCACTACATGTTCAGCAACCCATCAATATCAGTGATGCACTTATTCAACACCACTACCTATCTTGAGGAAACCAGCTGCCGACCCATTAGATACCTAAAATTATCATCCCATAGTCGTGCTTCCATTCTCAGTTAAAATATTGGAACCTCATGTGAATGGCATCCTTTTTGCATACTTGGACCAATGATGCAGGGCAATCTGGTTTTAGATCAGCCCACAGCACAGAAAAAGTACTGGTTACAGTGGAGGATGAGCTGTGTTGGGCTTTAGATTAGGGTTATTGTGCCATGCTCATCCATTTAGGTTTGTCCGCAGACTTCAACACTGTGTCACGATATACTAAAATAGAGAATCGGTAAACTTGGTCAAGGCAGGGAAATGAATTACTGCATATCTTCATGATAGGACTCAGAGTGATAAAACTACCGCCATATTCTCGGAGGCAGTCCACAACAAGGGTTAACCCTAACAAAACCTGGAGACATGGGGTAAATCTTGTTTATCGAGGAACAAGTGTCCCTAATTAGAAATTATATGGAAATATATTAGTATAACAAAGTTTTAATATCAAACATAGTTAAGGAAATTTCATATAATGAGACAGACAACGGTTTTAAAAATCTTATAGAAATTGTCAGTTAGAAATCACTACCAGTGACATGGTTTTGTCAACTGAAAAATAGGACACCAATGTCACCTCCTCCGCGATAAAATCATTCACTGATTGGCCATGACAAATGCTGAATCAAACGAAACTCCTTCTTGGGAACTACCCGGATTGGAAACACAATCAGGTTCTCCATAGGCCAACCTAAGAACGGACCCACCATTCTACCCTCCCGAACCTCCTTAATCAATTTGTCCCTCACCACCTGCTTGTGCTCTGTGGCTGAATGCAAATTGTCTGCCCACCAGAGAATCCTCAGATCCTTATATCCCAAAAGAAAACCCAAGGGAAAACCCTCTGGCAACAAATCTGCATCCTCTGTTCTCCTGTAAAATCCCAGCTAGTACTCCAACCCCTCATGGTTAACCAGAGTACAAGCCCTTTGCACCAGGTCCATGGACCCCTTCTACCCCTTCTTGAGCCTAAGCCTTGCTGTTGGTATCCTCCCTGGCATCCCCCATACTGCTGCCACTGGCTCCCGCAATTGTTGTTAAACGCACCTCATGCCCCGTAGCAATTGACAAGGGGGGGTTTCCGGCACATTTTGAGCATTTGTGGTGGAATTTACAATATTCCTACGTGCACAACTCCTTGTTAAAATCCCATCACATCCCTCAGGACCCCGGTAAGGATTTAGAGTGCCCACCCATGTCTCCCCGGGTGGGACCCCCCTGAGATGGGCGATACAAAATGGGCATGCCACTGGTCGTTAAAATGGTCTTAAAATGGTCTTCCCTCCCTTTGCAGCCCCCATGGTGTGCTGCCATAAATCTGAATCCAACTCACCCCATTTTGCTTCAGGGTCCCATGCCCAGTGGGCCTGAAATTCCTCATCATTCTCCGCCCATGCGTAGCCCCCCCTCGTGATCTGGGCCTTCCGTATCACATCCATGTACTTGAACATAGCCACGCAGCGGTCCGGCTATTTTTTTGCAATAAACGCTAGCATAGATAACAAAAATGCTGCTGTCAATGCCCTATCGTAAGCAGAACTTTTGGCCGCTAGGCCAGCTCATATTCCTCCTCTTTAGAACCTTCCTTCAACTGCACCTCTCTATTCAGGTGCTTTAACGTCTCCACACACTCCCCTTTCCAAATGCGCTTTTTTGTGCTCAACATCAAATGCTCCCCCAACGACTTTGTCACCCCCATAAAAGGCAGTTTTTACATTTTTAATTCTTTGCTGCCTGACCCATCCTTTTTCTCCTCCCTCCGTGGCTGCCCCGAGTCCTCCGTTTTGATAATGGCTCAAGTACCTGTCTGCTTGTCCATGCCCACTCCCATGTCTTTCACAACCTCTTGCACCCCCGCGCTCACATCCACGCCTGTGGAAACCATTTTAATAGCAGGATCCTTTCTTGCGTCCTCACCTGGTGTCACTTCTGGTGCCCGTGCCGTTGCCATCGACTTCATCAGGCCTGTCCCCTCTTTCCCTCCTCTGTTGGCACATTCTCTCTGTGCCTGTAACACACTAGGCATGACATTAGAAGACCCCACCACTGCTGACTTTAGGTTCCTCCTCCCGCAGCTCTCCCTCTTCCAGACTATCCTCATCATAATGCAGTTTGATCCCTTCCAACAGGTCATCCAAACATTCCCATTCATCACACAGCACCTTCTGTGCTATGCAACCTTCGAACTTTACTGTGGGGTTGCAACACCCAGCTCCTGGGAGGACCGAAGCGACCCTGCCCTGCCGGCACACCGCTGCTCCACATACCCTCGCTGCATCTCGTCTGCCAGAGGCCATTCTCGACCTACCGCCTGCTGGGGCCAATGAGATTGTTCCTGACCTTCTTGTGTTGGCTGCGTCAGGAACCTCGCCGCCTGTGAGCCAACCATGCTCGGCCCAGCCCGCTATTCTCCTCAGTGGTGTCGAGCTACCCCCAGGTCTACAGAGTCTGGTTCAGCGCACCACTCCCTTCCCTGAAATACAGAAGGCAGGACTGGTGTGCTGACACCCCTCACCCTGTTCCCTACTGCTCTCATGTTCCACAACATACTCCCCCCACCCTTCCAGGCTGAGACAACAAGGGAGCACCCTCACCTCAGACCCTCCCCAGGGGACCATACCCCAATTGGTGTCCCTTGAAACCACCAACCTCTTGTCCCCCTGGCTTTTCACTTCCAGGTCCTCCTCCTCTTTGCTCCATTCCAGCATCACTGCTACAATAGTGGAGGCAGGGCCTGCCCCCTCGCACCCCATCTGAGGAACTTCCCCCCTCCTATACCTGCCTCAGACCCCCCCCCACATTGCAGGGACCCACCCTTACTCAAATAACCATCCAGCTGAGACACCAGGTCACCCTCCCTCCCAGTATCTCCCCCCTCCCAGTGTCCAAATATGTCAAAGCCCGCCAAATTTGGGCTATCCATACCTGCTTCTGCCTCTCCTGGCTCCCTCTCCACCTCCATGGGACCCCTTCCAATCGGTACCTGGGACACACTTGCAACTTTTCGCCTTTCCACGACATGCTGAATTCCACCTGCCAGCTACCCAGGAATCTCCCAGCCCCTACTCCCCCATCCCGCCACTCCCTCTCCCCAGACCTGTCAGCAATGTTCCCAGCGCCTTGTTCCACTGAAGCCTACTGGCTACTGGGGCCGCTTCCTCCTGCTGCATACATAACCGCGCATGCAAAAGCAACAATTGATGGACGGAATGCTGGACAATGCAAACATTCACCCCCAGTCACAAGGATGGTTTAATCCATCATTCTTTTGCTCACAACAGTCCCCCAGTTTGGGCCCAGCCATATGCAAATCAGTATTGACCCTGTTATTTATGGGAACAGTCCAGCCAGAACTGCCAAGCCAGGTCCTTCCTGAACCGAAAACGAGCATACTGGGACCGGTTTCAGGGCATCACACTTCATCAGCCAGGTTAGCTTAAATCCAGTGGTGTAGTGAGCACAGGACCCAGATCTGGGCATACCCTTCCCACTTAGGACCACATATACAAAAGAAACAAATGATGTACGGAATGCTGGACAATGCAAACATTCACCCCCAGTCACAAGGATCTGAGTTTAATCAATCATTCTGTTGCTCACCACACTACCCGTGGGCGGCTCTTCTGATGCCACCTGTTTTCTGCCTTTCCTTACGGCTGCAGCCCCGCAAATGCATCTCCCGTCCGCCCGCCTTGTCCTGCTCCTCACTCTGGATCTCAGCCGCACCTGTGAAAAACTGAGGCTGACACTGGCCAGCGCTACTGCAACGCACCCTCTTCGCACCTTCCTCACCAACCTCGCATACCTGGCCCCAGCAGCTGTGTGGTGATGCTCTGACTAAGCCCTGGCCCCCGCCCTCAATGAGGCCTCCCTGCAGGTTGCGGTGCGGCCATGAACGCTCACCTCAGGATCAGCTGCTCCTGCCAAATGACCTGACTGTGGCGGAGAGTAGGCAAACATCACTACCACCACCCTGCAGAGGCCAGGAGAGGCAGACTAGCCTCAGAGAATAGTGCATCCCCCACCACGAGGCATCGCTTATGCAACCAGATGCTCGCTATTCGCCATGCAAAGTGCTCCAATTATTACCCTCACAGTTAACCAACTGGTAATCAAACAAAGTTAACCCCTGCAGATAAAGATTAACACTACACAAAAAACTACCAGCCACCAGGTCACCAAAACCTAAAATGGTGACTGGTAGCCAAAGTTAACCCCCCAAATATACCATGGGCTATTTTTGACCCATTGCATAGCCCAACACAAAATGTCAGTCTTTTGACTGCATCACCCCCCAATCTGTCCGGGGGGGGCAGACTTCCCTTCTTTTAGCTGCCCCCAAACCCCTCTTGAAAATTCAATGCTGGAGTTGAAATAAATGGCCTATGACCTTTAACAGAAAATCAGTTTGTCCATTTTTTTTTAGTCCTTAGTCAAATAACATAAAACGCAACTTGAATAAAGCACTACTAGTTAGTTGGATGGAGGTAGAAGCAACATAAACTGTGCAGTATTTTTAAACCTCAAACCTTACCTTCTATTGCACCAGAAGCTATGATCTCTTGCGTCTACAATGAAAAGGATCTGAGGCACAGGAGTAGTACTCTGCATGTGTGCAGTGGGAGAACCTGCCAGCTGCCATCTTAGGGAAATAATGAAACTGACAGGGGAAACAGGGGAGGTGTTCTAGAAATGAATGGAAAGTAAACAGTGAATGTGATGCCAATCTGGAGTGGAGGAGCCACAAATAGAAATGTTGGATACAACTAGAAAGATCTAATATAAAGAAAACAAAAAGCGAGGAGTCAGAGAAAAGTGGTAGGTCAACAGGAGCATATTGATGATAGAAATGGAAAATGTCTATAGATAAATAGGCAAAAGTGAGAAAATCGAAATCTTGAAAATATAATCAATTACACTCAGAAAGGTCAATCAAAGACCAAGAAATTAAAAAGTAAAGCTAACACAAGGTGTGCCAAGCCTCCATGTGATTGAGGCCTAAATTCACAGTGCTGCATTCTATGATCCATTTCTGCTCATCCTTGTTCAGAAGATGTACGATATCACCTACCCTGCCGGGTAGTGAGACCACTGTGATGACTTGCTAGCTAAGATCAGATTCAGAATGTTTTTTATCTCTGAAATATTTAACCAATGGAACAGAAAGAACCTTGCACCTGAGCCTACACCTATGCTAACAAATACGGACCCTGATTTTCTGGGTGGTTTGGACAATTTAAAGAAGTTTAGAGGGGCAAAAATGGCATAGCCACAATTATTGATGTTGTAGTTTGAAAAATGTTAGAGTGTGATTCTAAGGTTGCTAGAAACAAATTAATTAGTTTCAATTGTGAACTGGCCTACACTGCATGCGTTGACCACATTTATAGAGTCCCAGAATGGTGCAATACCCCAGAGGTTTGTGAGGGTGTGTGACTGATTGGTGGAAGGGAGGGCATCGATCCAAATTCTTTTTAACATTCTTGCCTTTTTTTAAAGTGAACATGGGAGGCTCAAGTTCACCTGTTATCAAAATATGGCACTGTACTTAATGCACTTGGTCACAATATTTAATATAGGAGAAAGAGTAGTGACACAAACAATTTTATTCTGTGTTTTCCTTTGATTGGGTGACAGAATTGTCTATTGGGGCAAAACAACAATCTTTTCATAGAGCAGTTCATAAGTCATTGGGGATATGCCCTAAGTAATAGTTTGGTGGACAGCACTCCAGCTTTCTTAAAAAACATTCACATTAACTTTTACAATTGTGCTTAATCCTGAGAAATTGGCCATAAGGAAATGAGTCTCACAATGATCTTTGATGGAGATTGAACACAGAGACCAGGGGTGAGTGAAACTACCCCTCCCTGCGGCCCGTGAGCCACCAACATACTGTTTGGGCGCCTGGAGGCGCATAAAATGCGCCTGTGACTCCCGTAGTGCGGGATTGAACACGGAGACCGGGGATGAGTGAAACTACCCCTCCCAGCATCACCTGCGGCCCGTGAGCAGCCAACATACTGTTTGGGCCCCTGGAGGCGCATAAAGCACACCTGTGACTCCCGCAGCGCAGGATTGAGCACGGGGACCGGGGGTGAGTGAAACTACCCCTCCCAGCATCACCTGCAGCCCGTGAGCTACCGATATACTGTTTGGGTGCCTGGAGGCGCATAAAGCGCACCTGTGACTCCCGCAGCACAGAATTGAGCACGGGGACTGGGGGTGAGTGAATTGCCGGTTTCCCTGCAACTGATTTTATAATGGCGAAACAGTTGGCTACACTGGATAACTACCTTGTTAAAGTGGTAAATCAAATAAATAATGATCGGAGGAAATCCTTGGGGCGCGGGAGTTCACCCTTACCTGCGCCGCTTCCTTCTCCCCCTGTGGATGATGGTGCATTGGTTCCTGGTGCTGCCAGTGTTCCTGGGGCCGTGTTGGTGGGTGCACCGGTCCCTACTATGGAGTCGCCGGAGGTAATTATTGAGACCCCAGAACAGTTTGTTGAACTAACACCGAATGTTTCGATTAATACCCCCGAGCAGTCTATTAAGGCGAAGAGAGAAGTTAGGGCATGCAGGAAAGGGCAGCTCAAGTACGGGGGGCCTAATATCAAGAAAAAAACTGTTCCTACATCTAAGAACATTGTCCGTAATATGGGGACCCTAACGGAGGACTGTGCTGCCAACTCAAACTCTGAGCAACTTGATATTCTGGTCAGTATTATTGAGGCCAAGTTTGTAACACTTGTAACACCTCTGGTGGACAAATTAGACTTAATGACAGCTGAAGTCTCTAGGCTGGGTAATCTTTTGTCTGTTCATTCCGGTAATACTGTATGTTCTAGGCCAAATGAAAGAGTTGTGTCAGCTAGTAATGTTGGGTTACGGTACCAAGAAGGCATAGTGGGCAAGGTAGTTACTCCTATCCCCCTGGCAGATCAGCATAAAAAGGTAGCGGCAGCCCCGTTGCCGGTGATTCAGAGGAATAAGGTAACAGCAGTCCATGTATCAGCTGACAATAGTAGGAAGGCCACAACGATACAAGCCAGTAAAAAGGAGGTGCCAGTTTTTAAGGGTAGTTATATAAATCTCTCCCCTGACTGTGCACCCTATGTGGTTGTTCTCACTAATGTTCCACCTTTAGTCCCCAGCCTGTCTACGCCATATCATGAAAATGATGATTCTTTAAAAAATAAAACTATTTCTTGGTTACACAGACAATGCGGGTTTCCTCTGAATTACTCTGATCAAATACTAAGCACTAGAAGAGTAAATTGGATTGGCAACTCAAGGAAAATCTATAGGGGCGATTGTGTTATTGTGAATTTTAGATATCCACAACATGTTGCTACCGTTTTACTTAGGGCTGCCTCTTTAACCCCTGATGAAGACAAAGTGCATGTACACCCACTGGGTTATTTTTATAACCACTTGAATAATGCACCTCAGCTATCAATAGAGGTAGACCCCTTTTCCCCATTCCTTTTCCAACCTTTGAGGTTCCAACATATAATAGATTTCAAGGTTTTAGCTCTTTGGACCTGAACGATTGACAGTCAAAGGTTGGTGGGTTTAATGCGAACGTACATGGGGCTATGTTTAACATGATACCACGACGGGGTAACATTGATATCACGCCTGCTACAAATGGGGCCACGAATGATCTAATCAGCACCTGGCCGCAGCATGTGCCCGATGTTGAGAGGGTTGCAGCCAATTCGACTGACACCTGGGCCGGGTATACCGACGCAGGTCCAGCCGAAGACAGGCCGGATCGGATTGTAGATATGGTATACGATAACCAGACCTGTATCTCTGAAAGTTGTATTCAGAAGGGGACAACCATGGTGAGTTGGAATATAGCAGGATGGGCTTCAAAGGAAAACAATCAGGGTTGGGTGGACCTAGTTGGGTCGTACGATATCCTCTGTTTGCAGGAAACGTGGTGTACCAGTAAACCTAGTGTTGATGGCTTCGCCTGTTACAGCTTGGAAGCCATAGAATCAAGACATGGTAGAGCTAAGGGCGGCTTGCTTTTTCTGTTGTCCGTGGATTTATCACTTACAGTTGTTAAACATATAACTGTAGGAACACACTCACAAATTCTGTGGGTTAGAGAAAAGGACGGCCACGAGGTGGTGTTAATAAATTTTTACAATAACATTTTTAATAATACCCGACATCTAGTTATTGAGGAACTAGAAAAGGCACTCATGAGGCTTGTTACCGAAGCAAAATGTTCTTTTAACTTCACCTGGTTAGGTGATTTTAATCTTACCATTTGCCCTTTGTCACTTTCTAGGGCATGTGGAGTGCTAGACAATAGTGATAATTATATATCACATTTTCCCCATAATGCATATGGTGACGCAATTAACAATCTCATGGCAACTTATGATGTAGAGTTACTGCAACCTGGTAAGGATGCAGATGGCCAAGCTATTACCACTTATACGGGAAGGAACCTTAATTTCCTCATTGATCATGTTATGGTGTCATCATTTATTGTGCCCAATTTTCAGACATCAGTAATACAGGATCCTACACTTAGTGATTATAATCGTATCGTAATGGTTACTGAGATATTGAAGTGTAGCAGACAACAGGTGACAAAAAGTCTGTGTAACATTGAGTCACATAGGCGAAATGGAACACGGTTGAGATGGAAGGGAGATAAATCGGCAGCTGTCATGGGTATGATCGTATCTAAATCCTTGGTTGAAATTGAAGGCATTCTGAATCAGGATAGTACATCTACTGTTATCATGAATAACTTTATCAAAATTAATAAAACTATTGAGGGTGTCTTCACCACTAGTAGGACGGCTAAGTCCCATCAGGGAAAGGGTTGGTTCGATCATACATTTACCTCTATCTCAACCCGACTGAAACAGGCCCTAGGAGTTAGGCCTAGGGATAAAACCTTGGTTGCCTACTTAAGATCTGAATATAAATTGGCATTGTTTAGAAGGAAGAAGGATTTACAACAAGAAGCGTGGGATAACCTATCGCAGGCGGATGAAACTTCAGATAACTGCCTGTTCTGGTCCACGGTTAATTCTCCTTTTCTCAGGGACGATAAAGTACCACACCTTGTATCTAATGTTGGTAGCGAGGCCTGGATTTCTCATTTTACGGCCATATTTCAAGGAACAGGCCCTATTGATGTTGAACCAAGAATTTGGCCCATAGTCCCCCTAGACATTACTCTGTCAGAAGTTGAGAACAGTATTAAGTCTAGTAAGGGGGAAGGCGCAGGGCCCAGATGGAGTACCCATCGATGTTTATAAGACAGTACTACTGATGTGGGGACCCATACTTACCCTGGTACTGAATGCTGCCGTAACAACCCTGATTCCACCTACATGGGGAGATTCGATCATTGTCCCTATTTATAAGAAAGGGGACAAGGCGGTAGCTAGTAATTATCGTCCGATCAGTCTGCTCGACTCCTCAGTAAAAATTATGAGCAGAGTATTGTTATTTAGGCTGGAAGAGTGGGCGGATGCAAATGAGATCCTGGCAAGCTCGCAATATGGGTTTAGAAAGGGACGTAGAACACTAGATCAATGCCTGAACTTGGATTTAATTATCGGAAAGTATACTAGGGCCAAGCCAGGCACATTATATCTTTGCTTTGCTGATCTAAGCAGTGCATTTGACCTAGTGGACCATTCCATCTTATGGTCAGTCCTGTTGGAACTTGGCGCACCAGAGGCTATCATTTTTTTCTTAGCAAGATTATATGATAGAATGCAAACATGTGTGCGTTTTGGGGTAGGAGGGGAGTGTACCCCAAATTTTGACGTAAAACGTGGGATAAGACAGGGCTGTGTCCTAGCCCCTTTTCTGTTTACAATATTTATTAATGCGGTCGATTCAGTTAAAGCAGATGCTCCCCAGATTGGTGGAACAGGCGTCCCAGTTCTGCTTTATGCGGACGATGCTGTGCTCCTGTCCCGGACCCCGATAGGTCTGCAGGGACTAATGGACTAATGGACCAGTTTTCAGACTTTATCAGTGAACGGAGGCTAGTCATTAATAAGAGTAAAACTCACACTATGGTTTGTGGTACTAGAGGTAAAAAAAATCATGCCTTTTTTATCGATGGGGTGAAAGTCCAGGATGTGGATAAATTCTGTTATTTGGGTGTTATCTTTTCTCATGATGGTAGTTGGTCCCATGATTTAATGAATGTTAGGTCCAAAATGAAGAAAAGTGCCTACGGCATTTTAAAATTTGCCACTAAGATCGGCGACAGAAGAATCAGTTATATGATCCAAATATATAATGGCAGAAGTGTTTCCATCGCATTATATGGGGCTGGGTTGTGGGGCCATACTAATGTTGACTCCTTGCAAAGGGAAGAAAACTGTTTTGTCAAAAAATTGCTTTGTGTCCCCACCTCAGCCTCCACTGATTTAATCCATAGAGAAGTTGGGGTTGCCCACTTAAGTGACCTGATTTTGTTAAGGCCACTAATGGTGTGGCGTGCAATCTGGACTAAGGAGGAGAGAGTTTTTAATCAGTGCGTAATTGAGGACTGTCTTAAACTGGACTATTTTTTTAATATACCATGGCTCAAGTATATTGTGGATAGCTTTGATACTATATTTGGACTCGATATAGCGGCAGATCCTGGTTCTGCTGGCAAATTTTCAAAGATAGATATGAAAAATATTTTCTTGATGTATCGAGCCCAAAAACGTGCAATTTAAGTGGACGCCTCACCTCAGTTATTCTGTACAATAAATATATGTATAGTGATGGCTTCCAACTGTATTTGAGCCTGGTAACTAAACCAGCTCATAGGTTTGTTCTGACTAGACTCAGACTGGGGATGGCCCACGGGTTGGTGGCTTTTCCACAACTAAAGAAACAGCCAGTTGGACCGTGCCCATGTGATGGTCACTCGAAACAGAGCACCCTGCACTTTATGCTAATTTGCACTCTTTTCTTGAACGTGAGGATTGTCTATTTAAAACCAATTTTTAAAAAAATATGCTATTTCTAATGTGGAGGATGCCATGAAATTGATTTATGAATTGAATTCTCCGGACAAATGTTTTTTTATTGCTACGTTTTTATGTAAGTCTATTCAGCTTAGGAAAAGCATGATTTTTTAATCTTTTATGTGTTTCTTTTTGTATAGCATTTTGCTTGTGTGCTTTTATGGTCATTGTTTCTTGAATGTACCGAATAAAGCTTCATGAAATAAAATGATCTTTGATGGTAGCTAAGCTAAATGAACAGATTGTGCCTTTTAGTTGGATTACAAAATAAGGCAGCGCAAAGATGTTTATTACCCGACTTGACTATGAGGTCAAGGAAAGGTATCTCAAAATTAGCATAAAGTATTGCAAATTTCAAGCCCTTACATTGATGGTTAAGCCATTCCAAAAATTTCCCGAATAGAGCATGTGTACTTTGCTAAATCAAAAAGACATTGTAGACATATCTCTTCCATAGGATAATATGTCGTCTGAATGGATTGGAAGATGCTAAAATTGTGGTGAATTCTGTATAGTCCAATAGTATTGCAAAGTTGGGAGTAAAAATTACTCTCATCAATGTACCTTTAATTTATAACTAGAACTGATTAGCGAACTGAAAGACATTTTTGGTGAGGGTTAGCCCTAAAAGGGAGAATATGAAAGGAGTAGGGACCAGATGGAGTTGTGATCTGGTGTCAAGAAGATTTTGAAAAACCAATATTCCATCTATTTTGGGAACATTGGTGTACAGCAACTCAGTATCAAGAGTTATCAAAAGTGAGCATAATGAGTCAAAAGATTCCTATTCAATAATGTTTAATACTGTCCCTTATTTAGCATTTAATTGAAGGGACCAAGGCTTTTGTGAAGAAATCAACATATTAACCAATGGGCTTTAATATAGAGCTGTATCCAGAAACTATAGACCTGCCAGGTAGTGTATCAGCATGTTATGGATTTTTGGTAATGTTTATAGAACAGGATTTTTGGGATTTTTTACATTCCAGAAAAGGAATTAATTTGGGCTTAATATGCAGCTTCCATTGCCTTGGTGTTCAAATGTAAAATGCAATCTTAAATTTCCCTTGTGGGATTTCTGTTGAGTTTGCCATTAGTGTTCAGTGTTGGATAGATGATGATTAATTTCTTAGTTATACTCGCCTATGTCTTATAATACTATGTCACCCCTTTATCTGCTGATATGATGACTACAGAGGTTGTACCCTTAAGTGTCTCTAGTGCTTTGCTTTCTTTGTGAGAGATATTGTATGGTGTGAATTGGTGTTTTTGTTGAACCTCGGAGATCACTTTAAGAATCATTTTCTCAAACGTAAGCATCACAACAGGATTGCAGTTGGGTGGGGAGGTTAATGGGGATCTGTGGCCAGCCAAATTATGTTTTGATGGGTGGTCTTTTAAGAAGGCCTGGATCCTGATTTTTCTAAAGAATTTTAGCAGTTCAGTTTGAAGTTCCAAGTAAACAGTCCAATTAGTTGATGGAAAAGATAATCCTCAACTAAGCAGAATGATCTCTGTTGAGGACATGACATGATTAGACAAATTAAAAAATGGGGGGCTTTGGCAATATTTACATTGTGTTTGCCTGTCCCCCAAGGAGTTGCTGTACCATCTTTGGCCACTTCACCATCCTCTCCCTCATCTTTTTGATCTCCCTTGGACTCTTTCTAAAATGGTGTGCAGTTCTTTCAGAATTGAGGCCCCGCTGATTCCTTCTGTGGGATCTGAGCGGTCACAGGAGCCTGCTGAAGTTTTAGAAAAGGTCATACATTTCTCTTGTTTATTTGATCGGTCCCACAGATGATTACACTCAGTATTGAAGAGGTTTCTAGTAGCGTAAAAATCATCAGTAAGGTGATGCCTTCTATTATATGGGTTTTAGAAGACTTTCTTTACTTTACTGGCCTTTTTCTTTTGTTCTATTCAGTTAACATTTACTATAGATTTCTCATTTGTTTCTTTTGCACCTCTGAAGATATCTGATCTGTCTCTCAAGGTCAGATATTTCTTCCAGAAGCTTTTTGCTGAAGCAAGTTGTTCCTTTCGGACTAAAGCCTTGCTTGTATTTTTTGTCGTCAGTTAAAACAACGTGGCATGTTCCTTATGCGTTACCCTAAAAAGAATGGTGTCATCTTTGAAGTATTCAGTGTTAATTTTCATAACAAGTTGCATACAAATGTATATTTTCTTTTTACATTTCTCTAGTTGGTTAATAAGGTAAGTTGCAGGATATGAGGCTTAAGATGTACTTTCCTCAAACAATGATGGGCTTTTCTTTTTAAGAACATTCTTAAAGGCCTATCATTGTTTGGGGTGAAGGTTTAGCCTCATTTCCTACTACTAACCTTGTTGCCTAAGTAGAAAAATGTCAGAAAGAATAAACCTGTATGCAACTCATCCGAGGAGCTTGGTTCAATGCCCTTATGTCCTTACCACCAATGCTATTATTTCCACAAAGGTCACCTTGCTTGTTAGCTGCATGAGCCCCCTCTTCTACAATGACATTAAATATTCTACGCTCATTGCTGAAATGATGAGAAGAACCGCTTGAAACAATTAAATCTTTTCATGCAGTTGGTTGTTACTGAGTTTTCAGCAGAGACTTAATATGTGATGATCGCTCAAATTATTTGCGTTTATATATTGCGCACAACCACTTAGTGGTCTCTTGCTACGAGTCTTATTTGAACTGTTTGTCCACTGGAGCATTCCTTAAAATCACCAAGAAAGGAGATAGTTTGATTCCGGTATGGGGTATGTATACAAATGTAATTTAATCTGTAGTCCAGAGAATGGAGTAGGAACAAGTAAGCGCTCAGTTACGAGACCAGCATGCTGGTGCAAGAGTTTGGGCCCACCTAAACTTTTATCTACAGTCCGATGGTCTTTGTAGTAGCCTGAGAGGTAAAAGGGAGAAAACAATCACAGTTAAATTTAAATACAGTGTCACCAATTTGGTAACATAATAATCCACTCGATAACTAAAATCTGAGTTTATCGGGATTTAATTATAAATTTTTAAACAAATCGATATAGACCAGCTTCAACATTATCATTTAGAAATACAGAACAAGCAAAATAAGTCCAAATCTCCTGAAGACATTCACCCTATATAATACAAAGCAGATGACTAACTCTATGATGACGATGCACATAATCAGGAAAAAAAGATTTGAGTATTAAACTGCATCAAATGATTCTCTGTGGTAAGCATGAGCAAGCTATCTCTTCCTATACTCCTTTAAAGGGGCAACCCTAAACTAAAAAGCATTTAGTAAAGGTGAAATTAGTAAGGTGTTAGCTGTCGGAGTTTTCAGTAGAAGCACTCCAACCATGGGCCACGTAGCATAAAGCCGCACAAGCAGAAGAATAGGTGTGCTCCCTGTCAAGTCCTAAGATGTCTCTCTTGTCCCTCACTAAGTTTCAGCATAAAATATCACTTGTATTCAAGGTAGACAATCCCACGTGACTTTCGCTAGTACTTTTCCAGGACTCCAACACATCTGGATTCTTGCACCACCTTTCCCACATCAATAAGTTGCAACTTCATTCATCCTTGGTCATTCTTTTACTCCTCCATGAGAACTTACCTTCTTGCTCGTTACTGTGTTTCTCCTTGGCAAACTTCGTCTTCTCACACCTTGATATCTAACAAAAACAAAACCTGGCTATGCTAACCAATGAGGCTTTGTACACACCTGCAGTGGAAACAAAATGTAAGCCTTTTCTCTTCCTGCTGGCCATAGACTAGATCAGGAAGACATCCACAGCAAGGGAACGAAATGGGATCCAGTGGACACCGTGGACGCTGCTCGACGACCTGGATTTTGCGGACAACCTGGCCCTACTCTCCCACACCCATCTGCAGATGCAAGAGAAGACCGCCAATGTGGCAGCCACATCAGCACAATTTGGCCTCCACATCCACAGGGGAAAAACCAAGGTCAGGAAGGCTATCACAGCCAGCACAACTGCAGTCACTCTTGTAGGCAATGCATTTGAAGAGGTTGAGGCCTTCACCAACCCGGGCTGTGTCATAGGCAAGCAGGGTGGCACAGACGCCAATGTGAAAGCAAGAATCCACAAAGCAAGTGCGCCCTTCATTCAGCTAAAGAAGATCTGGAGCTCCAAGAACCTAATGCTGCAAACCAAGATCAGGCTTTTTAACACCAATGTAAAATTGGTCCTTCTGTATGGAGCAGAGACTTGGAGGTCAACTGTGACCACCACCAACAAAGTCCAGACCTTCATCAACCCCTTTCTGAGGAAAATCCTCCAGATCAGCTGGCCAAACACCATCAGAAAGAAATCAAGAAAAAATGTTAGGGCTGGATAGGTCACATCCTCTGCAAGGCCATATCAAACACCATCAGACAAATCCTCACTTGGAACCCTGAAGGGAAAAGGAAAAGAGGAAGGGCAAAAAAAAAAACCTGGCATCGAGGCCTTAAGGTTTTACGTGGAGTCAGGTTGCAAGGATTGCCCAGGACAGAGATGGCTGGAGAGTCCTGGATGATGGCCTCCACCCCAGGAGGGGTAGTAGGCATAAGTTAGTAGGTAACGTGAAGTAGAATCTTTTGATGATGACTAAATAGTGTATGATAGTAGATGAAGAGTATATTTGGTGATATATAACCTGGTGCATTTTGGTGTAGCCATCCATGATCAGAGAACTGACCCTAACACAAATGTGGTCTACTATGCTCAAGAAGTACAGAATCCTGCAAGCCTGTGAGACGGCACAACATTTCTCGAAACCATTTATCACCATTTATCATTCGAGCAGCAGTGTTTGGGGCCCTTTGAAGTCTCTGTATTTAGAGTTGGAGAGCTCTCAATAAACAGCATTGCAGTAATCGAGGTGGTAGTTTATTGAAGGCCCAACAACCAATGCATGATGCTTCAAAGTAAGAAGGAGAAGTGCAAGTTATACTTTGTTCAGCTGTTGAATACAACGATTCACACGAATACTGAAATGTTTGTAGGACGTTTAAGGGAGGCAGGACTATTTTCCCATTATCCCCAAATGCAATAGCTACTTTATTCAAAATGTTTAGTTGTTATTAAAGATCAAGTATTAAACAGCCTCTTTTCAAATGAGTACAGTGTGGCGTGCCAGCTGTGAATTGAGTATAGATTTCGGTGACCTTAGAATATTACTGAGCTGACATGGACATCCCCCTAAAGAGCTGTAAGAGCAAAGTTTAAAGCTTAACTTTAGTCCTTACCAAGGTAAACCCCCGCCTTAAAAGAAAGTGGTGGTCAACTGAGTTAAAATCATTAGACATATTCAACAAGGCAAAAGGTTGCTGCTCCTTTGTCAATAACATTAAAAATATCATCCCAAAATCCAAGCACAGCTCATCTAATCTCATGGGAAGGTCTGAAGCCAGATTGGACTTGGAACTAGATTCATTGGGTTTGAAGGAAGTCCTGAAACCTTCCACGTTGTCACCTGTACTGGAGAGGTGGTGATGGGCTGAAAATGTTTGACGTTTGATGGAAAAAACAGATGCCTACATGTGGAGGAGACATGAAATGTAAAGGGGTAGCCCTGTGTCCCTCAGGACCTGGGCATGTATGAAATTAACTACAATCGGTTCTGTCGGGAAAATCAATTACTTAGCGTTCCAAAATGAATATGTAAAAATGTACATGTGGAGGAAGGTTGCTAAAACCACCTTTAACATGTCTCTCCCCCATTAGTAAGTGACAGATGTAGTCAGAATGTCATGGGAGAACTGCAGTAGAGCTTTGCAACTGCATGTTAGCAGCTTTGTTACTTTTACCCACAAATTAAATCACTCACAGCCTAAAAAGTGGGACTTGTTCCACCAAACGTTAAAATTGGAAGAAGAAGAAGGGGTGCTGGGTTTGGGGAAAGAGGGATAAAAAATGTTGTGAACTTTTGCTAATATGTTGCACATGTATGTTCTTAAATTCCACTCACACGGTTCTAATTTGATGAATAGATCAGGGCTACCTTTTTGTCTCAAGAGGGCATGTTGTATTATGTAGCTTCTTGAATCCATTGGCATGCTTTCTTAGACACTGATGGCCATGCCTGTACATGAAGTTCAAGTTCCATTTTATTTAAACATTTACTTATTGTGCTGTCGCTACTTATGGTGACTGCAATATTCCTGCATGTTTTAATGAGAGTGATTACTGAATTTATACCTGATTATTTTTGATTTCTTTAAATTATGGTGGTTTTAACATGTGGATGATTTCTCTTTTAATGTGATGGTCTTTGACAAAAAATAGGCCTGTTTTACTTGAAGTGATACCCCCCTATATTGTAATGTGCTATCTGGTATGGGAGGATACTGTGATTTCGGAGGCAATTACCCTATAGGGGGTCAAAGGTTGTTACATAATGTAACCTAAGGTATTTTCTATCTGCCTTACGGATATATTTTAATGCATAGTATTTATTAGTGTGTTTGTGTGTAATAAATGTACTTTTCCTTTTTCAAACAGAAAAAGCACTGATTTTTTAGTGTTGTTATTGCCAGCCGCTGCAGGTAAGAGCAGTGGGGCTGTGGGGCCAGGTGAGGGGGGATTTCGAGAGACGACCACAAGGAAAAATTAAACAAATAACTAATTATCCCTCGTGGTTGTCTCTCGAAATCCCCCCTCAACTGGCCCCACGGCCCCACCGCCCCACCGCTCTTACCTGCAGCAGCCGCGGCTGGTTATTGCTGTCAGCGAGTGGTGATTATTAGCCCACACCCCCTCCCCTGAGTAGGTTAGGCCTGGGCCAGCCCTGCTTCTCTACCCTGAGAGAGTCAAGCCCTAATATGGGGTGGTTGATTCCAGTAAAGGGAAAATTGTGGACCTATTACCTCGCAGGCCTGACATCCTGCACAACTAATAACCCAATTTCCTACACAGATTTTGCGCGTTTGCTGTATCAAGATAGCAGGCCAGTGATCGTGTTTTATTACAAAGAATTAAATCCCTTTCAACTGAGAGTAATTCGGAGAAAAAAGATGTCTGAAATGTCAAACGTTAAAGTACTGATGCAGTGCTTAGATAAACGTCAATGCGCTGAGGATAATAAAATGTTCCAATTTAATTTCCTGACATGCTCTGTCAGCGAGCTGTGCCTCTCTGGGAGGATTGCCAATGAGATGCGACTTTCCGAGTAAATAAATCAACTGGCCTGCTCACTTTTATCAGAGTGTGCACGTTATATTTTTTAAACAACATGTTTCCTGTCATCCTCAAACAAAACAGCTGGGTAGAGGCCTTTAGCACTGCTTGAAAGGGACTCTTAACAAAGTTTCTGAATACGTGGTTCCTGAACCCCTGCAGGGAAAGAAACCTTTCTAAATCCTGTTTAGGTGAAGTGAAAATGCCTTTAGGACCTATTTAATCTTTGGTGTGCGTGCCACCATGTGAGCCGCAAACTCTGCTGACCGAGGTTTATTTACTTCTACACTGGCGGATTTTTTTTTCAATAAGAACTGCCACTGGGATGTCGATAGCAATTTCGGCAAAAAGAAGCAAGTACACCACGGAGGCGCAGCAGCCTGGTTTGCATTTGTTTCCAAATGCAGCCCCTCAACGTATGGATTTCTAAAGAGTTTTCCCCAAGCACCTGTGGGGCATTGTTTCATTGTGCCATTCACTGTAGTTGTCGCGCATAGAATAAAATGGCTGATAGGGTCTCTAAAGGCCTGTCGTTCATAAGGCTAATCTTCCGAAGCCATGTCAGACGGGATGTGCACTGGTAACAGTGCTCCTGACAGGCACAGGTAAAAGTGCTCCTGACAGGCACAGGTAAAAGTGCTCCTGACAGGCACAGGTAAAAGTGCTCCTGACAGGCACAGGTAAAAGTGCTCCTGACAGTGCAACCAGCAGTGGCTCTGTTGCAGAAACATATTAAGTCCCCCACCTGTAAATGAGGTGCGGGTGAGAGAGGTAGCTTGACAAGGCATCTATCTAAAATCGGTGGAGGCCACCTTAGCGCCAACCTTCAAACGAGGTCCTCTATCTTTATCAGGGAGCTATGTAGTATGAATGTGTTTCTCTGTGGTGCAATGTCCATTGTTTTCAATGGGGCCTTGAAGTAGGACACCTGAAGACGGCTGGTCCTCACACAAGAGTACTCCTATCTGTTTGGAGGCGTGCAGTCTCAACCAGTGTCTGCTTGCTCATACCCATTGTTTAATGTTACTATATGTGAATAAGCGAAGCGCTATAACTGAAGTGGGCGCTTTTTGCTCCTGTTGTTTGCGGATTCGTAGATTTGTGGTTTTGATCTCCAGGTGCTCTCTGACCGCCTCCATGGGAATGCAGATAGTGTTGCAGCGTATAGTCAACCAGCGCAACTACTGGCGATGAGGTATATAAGGTGTGTCATTGTTGAGATGTGGTGAACATGTTTGAGTCTTCAGATTCCTTGATGCTGTTCTCACTGATGTCTAGTGATAAGTCTGGAGTACATTTCCATCATTGTTTGGCAGCAGTAGGTTCTATCCATGGTCCTAAAACTGTCTCAGAGATGCATGCCGCTGACTCAGGTTAAAGTATGCCATGCAAACGTCTTCCTACCGCTCTTACCTTAAACACATATGGTTATAGAAAACTCTGATGTCCTAGGAAACACAAAGGCCTCTCAAAAGGGTGACCCCACATATTCAGCCAATAGCGCCCAATAAAAACGAAACCACCAAGTGTTAATGATCTTATTTTCCATGGATGTTCAGGGAATTTTTTTCAGCACTCTGCTTATCCAGGGGCTATATTGGGAATCAAAATCTGCTCTGGTAAAAATCGCGCACTAGCCCACTCAGCACCCCGTGAGTTAGCTTAGCCAATGTCTGGTTCTGAGGCAGCTGGTCATCAATGTTCTTTGCTACAGGGATGTGATGGAGAGCTTTTGAGATGGAGATCAAATACACAGAGCAGAGACTTTCAAGGATAAGCAGCTCGGTACTGTGATGTTTGGGCCTGAGTCTCAATGGAACCAGTGCTTAATTTGTAAAATATTAAGTGACAGGGCTCTGACCAGGAGGCCACTGCTGCTTGTACCACCCATCTCCCTTGTCATCCCTGCCAAAACAACTACTATCCATCTCTCTCGCATGTAAATGTGTCAGTTCAGATTATTCCAGATCCCCAAAGCTAAAGCAATGGCTGGGGAGGCAGGTATTAACAATTTTAAAGTATATTGTATGCTTAAACTACCATTGTTCTGCACCTCTCTAAATTAGATGAGCAGCGCCACCATGTGGTGGACTGTTCTAAATATGGTGTTGACAATTTGGTGCCGGTGCCGAGCACCGGAAACCAATTAAGTACCGGTGCTTAGCACCGGAAAGCCCCGGCTCATATTAAGTACTGAATGGAACACTGTGAGCACTGGCCACCTCGGATTGTTTAATGATCTTAAGGACCGCTAAAAAGAATTTCTCCTGAAACAAGCATCGATTATTTCATTATAATCTCTCTTTCAGGTCAGCAATGTCACTGTGAAACCTTCTGTTTTTGCACTTTCTCCGAAATATTCATATACCAATACTATGTGAGTGACGGAGATGAGTACAGAATTTCAAGCTTGCAAATACTGCCTCAAGTTCTTGAGTCACCAGTATCACCCATAATGAGGATCTCCTGAAAGGGATTGGTCCTTTCCTTCACCATCTGTTGCACCTCACTTCCTTTTTGGACAGGTGTCATCCAGAGATCATAGACTTTCCCACCCGAGGATCTCAATGTTGCATGTCACCTTTTTGCAGAGGTGTATACCTAGGGTTGGGGTTGTCTCATACATAGAAATCAAATTGTGACTTTGCAGGAATCTATTGGTTCACTGGTTATTACTCACATCTTTAATAATCAGCCCTGATTGCTGATTGATTCATGGCAGTTATTTTAAACACTGTTTTGTTCCCTGTTGTAAATTTGAGATTTACTTCCTCCTCTCCATTAAGAAAGGTTCTAGCACCTCTTCACTGAATGCCATTTGAGTACATCCCCAGGATTCACACAAATGTATGCAAAGGCTGTAAGCTGGGCATAGTCTGTGGTTTCTGTGCCCTTGCATCTTGCCTCATTCCCTTTCTTCCTCCCCTTTTCATTGTATGTGTGCTACTCCATTCTCTTGTCTAAAAGCCGTAGCCACATCATGCAACATTATACTGCTCCAGAAAAATCACATATGCAACAAAGAACTACATAATAAGTCCAATGCATGTTGTTCTGTGGTAATTCCATCCTCATCCAAAAAAAAGTACAGGGATGTCAAGGACTGAATGCAAAAGTTGTTGCAAAATTTGAGTTTTCGCTGTTCTAGGGAAAGAGTGTTGCCTCTTGGTAGGCACTTGGCTCCATGGCATAGGTAACGTATAAATAGCAGATGTTCCTGTGAAAGGGTCACAGAAGGAGAAATAAGCCACAGAGGCAAAAAACATCCTGGCAAGAGCTCTGTTGGACCAAAGAGCTGCAGTAAAGGTGGAACAATGTATTGAACAGCCCAAAATAGAACAGAGCATGGCTAGGACAAGCAGAAAGCCTTCATGTCCTCTTCTGTATAGAGCATGGTGACAAGCAGAAAATGTGGGGATAAATATTAGGCAAAGGGTAGGCGATGAACCAGCGGAACAAACATACAACTGCATTACGAAACAGTATGCAAGAGGATTCTTCTATTTTCTACTAGGTTCCCCCAGTGAAGTATGGTACATGAAGAGTAAACAATGTACAGGAAGTGTAGATGCCATATTGCCTTGGAAAATGGTCCCTGGTGTTTAAGAGGAGCATCTTGGATTCGTCTGATGGACTGAGACCACACTTGCCTTGTTCAAGGGGAGAGGAATATGTGACCCAACATGGCTGCACCATGTTATTGTATACTGTCTTCCTTCTTCTGCCTAAGTCACTGCCTCATGCCCTGCCTCTAAAGACTGAGCAGCAGTGAGGGGGGTGAGCCCAAAAATAGATGGAAAACAAATTGCATGTTTACTTTATGCAGATGATTTGGTGATTATGGACCAACTGAGATAGGTCTGCAGAGAAAGCTCTAAGTGTTTGTTGACCACTGTAGCCGGATGAAATTAAAAGTAAACCTGGAAAAAACAAAGATTCTCTGCTTCGGCAAAAAGAGGAGGAATTTCACCTGGGTTCTAGACAATATAAAGTTGGAGAAAGTTAACGAATATAAATATTTAGGAATCTGGTTCAAGACTTCTATGAGGTGGAAAGTCCATTTGGATGCACTGCACTGAGAAATCGGGCCCTAACCTCGGTCAGTGGCCTGAGGAAATTTAACGCTTCCTACGGAAAAATGACAGACAGACCCGTCCTAAATGCCTATAGGGCTATGGTACCCCCCAGTTTTTATATGGTGCTGAACTGCTATTCTTAAGTGGTAAGAGGAAGTGGGCCGCTGAAGAAGGAAAATGTGCAAAGAATTACTGTCCCTACCTAGATCCTCCATGATACAGGCCATAAGACTAGAAACGGGGATGGTTTCATGGGATAAAATGGCAATCATGGCACTAATAAGGTTCTGGCAACGCTTGGGTTGTGAAGAGGGGCAAAAAGTATCTTCTTGGTGTAAATGCGAGATCTTAAAGGGTGAAATGAAGTGGGCAAAGGGGTTCAGAGCAATAGTGACTATGGCATGTAGGGATTTGAGGGTTGATGTAAGCCAGAAGACCCTCCATCCGACTATAAGTAAGACAGAACTTAGGACAGCAGGGAAAGAAATCGCTGGATAAGGAGAGAATTATTAAAGATGAGGACGGGGATTAACCCTTGTTATGAGAACGATAAGATTCAGAGGGCTATGATTGACCCAGAAGGAAATTGTACCTGCAATATAGGGACAAAATGTTACATTTTGCACATTTTATTGGACTGTCTATATGTTCTCAATGCACGAAAATTGTGGCTACGTCCAATCTTCCTAAAATATGAGGTTAGAAATCGGGAACAGGCAGGAGATCTACTTTTAGATATGCACGCCTTAGATGTAGCCTGTACATTAGGGAAGTTTATGCGTGCAGTTAAAAATGTTCTTAATAATGTGTAGAGCAGACGATGCAGCATCAGAATGGAAAATACATCAGTATTCATGAATGATATTGGGAATTTAAATAATGTGAGACAGATAGTAGCTCTTTTAGGTGGATTTTAATAATATCTGAAGTATTTTATCGGTTTGTTAAAGTTTTTAACTGGAGCTGTTTTTTAACCGATGATATGTATGATGCTTGGAAGTTCGTCCTCGTTTAAAAACCAATGGTCTAAATAAACCATTTTTGACTGACTGAGCAGTCATTGAAGCAGGGTTCAGATCGATCCACCAACACAGGAAGATAGTGTCGCCCACTGCAAGCCACAGGCTCCAGCAGAAACACAAGAGGCGCCCAGGCTGCCCACCACCACACTGTTGTAGGGCATGGTGACACGCTGCCGTAGGGATTCGAGAAATTAAACCTGCCGTTGACCCTGGAAGTTAGTGCATGCATCAAGACCCCACCCCCATCAGGGAACACTGCTTGCAGTGTCCAATAAGGGTGTGTGAGTGGCAGAAAACACCTGGTTCTTGCTTAGATATCTCCCAAGGTCTTTCTTAACACACTCATACCTCAAACTGTTTATCCCCTCCACCTGCTATCATTATCACAACTGATTCTGCCTTGTTTCACTCCTTTTCTCACTAATTTTTCATCATTCGCCTCAAATTTCTCTCAAACACTCTTATCTCCCTCTCTCTGTCCCTGCTTATTCAGCTTTACAGGATATCTTGCTCTCTCATTCCACTATTCTGTTATTTACCCCTGCACTTCCCCTCCCTCCATTTTCTAATGCCGTTAACCTTCATCCTGATCTCTACTGAATTCTCCCAGTTATGGCCAGTTAGGGGTACCAACTGTTGTTCCATTTCCAATTCCAGTTCGGAATTGGTTCTGATATGTTTGTCAATTATTCTTACCGCTCATTGAAAGAGACATCTTTCTCTAAGTTGGCTAATTGTACAGTGCGCTGGCGGGCTCTTGGTAATGATATACAATATGAAATCATAAAATAAATTAATGAATAAATATATTCTTTCAGGTCAGTGGCTTGCTCCTTGCCCTTACCACAATTTGAAGAATCAAATAGAGATGATGAGGTGGAGGAGGAAGAACTATCTTCATTCCGCAAAATATCCTGGTTTGGACGAGATACTTGCGAGCCAGGACTAATGAGACAGCCACCTCCACTAATGAGCTAAGCTGCATCTAAGAAGATGCTGGTGTTAGATGAGCAGTTTGTTTCTTTTTATTTAAACCTTTATTTTTCAATTTTAGAAAATACAATACAGCAGCTGTGGGAATATGATGTAAAGTACATGACAGGTTTAACATATTAAGGCATTGCACCAACCATCCATCATGCATTCGCCGTTTCAAGGTTACCCCAAGGTGTAACACATTGCTCTAAGCCTGTAAGCAAGTCACATTGTTGCCATCACTAATGGGCCCCATCCCTCCCTGGATCCGCGTCATCTCCCTTCCTTCCATCAGCATTAGCACTGTCTGCTGAGTCACAGTCAGCGATTGGTTCTAGTAGTGTGTTGATTAAGTGTGGCCAGTCCACGAGGTCTTCTTCTATGTTCTCATCCCACCTGCTCATCTTCATGTTTGTCTCCTCTGCTGGTGACCACTCCTGTATGTCCCTCTGCCAGTGTTTGAGCTCTGGTGTACGTTGGCCCATTTAGGTGATGGCGACTCTATGTCTCACTGATACCAGCGCAAACTGTAGAAATTTGTAGACCATCTAATGGCCCTTTGGCCACTTAACGTCACCTAGTAGGCAACTCAGAGGTGTGTGTTCTATTTGAAGGGGAGTAGTCCTCTTTAAGTCCGCCACCACCCAATTCCAATAATCCTGTACTGTCCGAAAGTGCCAAACCACGTGCATAAAGTCTGCCCCAATGGCACCACAGCATGCACAATTGTCCAGTCGAGCTTGGGATAAGAAGTGAAGGTCTTTGAGGGTTAGATTGGTCCTACGTTGGAAATTGTAGTGTATTAGCTTAAAGTGGGTGTTACAACAAACTGTGTGGGCAAGTTCACAGATGTGTGCCCAGACCCCTTCATCCAATGGAGTGCCTATGTCTAAATCCCAGGCCATACAGACCGTGGCCCAAGACCCGGTGAATCAGCTTGCCTTGACTTATATATAAGTGTGATTAAATGCTGTCCAGCACCACATAACAGCAAGATTCCCATGGTTTGGGTAGGCTGGGGCGCGGCTGAGTAACAGGGCCAGGTCATACTGGCCGCAATGGCTAGTCCAGCATGATTTGATGCAATAAGTGCCCAGGCTCGAGTGCAAATTCTTCGCAGGCTTGTTCAAATGTTGTGATAATCTCCCCGGGGTATAAGTCTTCAAGTAGGGCACACCCACCCTCTTTCCATACTTGAAAATAAATATTGTCTATCATTTGTCTGACCGGCATCAGCATCCATACCGGGAGTTCCCGGTGGAATGGGACTCGCTGCATGACCGTTTCAGCAAAGCCTTGCCATATTTTTTATGTCTGTCGGATTACGTTTGGCATGTCCCCTGAGATTCTTGCTTCTTCCATAAATTAATCTGGTAGTCAATCTGATTCGACAAGCCCATTTAACAAGCACTTTCCTCAACTGTCTACGTGTAACCACCAAGCTGTGTGTTGTAGATGTGCGGCATAGTAGTAGAGGTCTAGTCTTGGTACCTGTAGTCCCCCTCCTTGTAATGTCTGGTCAGCGTTGTCAAGCCACCCTGCTATTCCGGCCACCCGTGTCAGTGAAATAAGGATGGAGTTCAGTTGCCTTAACACCTTCATGGGAAGGGGCAAAGCTAGTTTAGTAGAGTATACATGCATCTCGCAATAGCATAATTTTGGCAATAGCAAGCTTACCCATCAGGGAGAGGGGCAGTGTATTCCAAAAGCTCACCAATATCTTCAATGAATCCATTACCCTGTCTATGCTGAGGCGCAATTGGTGTGTTCTGGTGTGCGCAATATTGATCCCCAAGTATCTAAATTGGGCCAACTTCCATCACAGGCCGATGAATGGGAAATGGGCCACAGGTATGCAAACCAGGGATGCAAAGGGAACTTTTTTTGGATGAGCTGGAGGCCAGAGAGTACTCTGAAGTCATCCAGCAGTTGCATCAACATTGACAGTGCAACACGAGGGGAGGCAAGATAGAACAGTGCATCATCTGCGTACAGTGATATAATGTGGCAGACATCCCTGAGACGTATCCTCCAGTCCCACAGCCCCCTGCACGCCCATATCCCCAGGGGTTCTAATGTGAGCGTGAATTGGAGCGGCAAGAAAGGACAGCCATGTTGTGTCCCCCATCCAAGGGTCCACACATTCAATCAACTGCGGCTCCAGCATACTCATGTACTAGATTCGATGTAAAACAGCCAGACTCACTGCAAAAGTGAGGACCAAAGCCCATGACTCTCAGTACCTCAAGGTGTTAGCCCTAGTCTACCGTGTCAAAGGCTTTTTCTAAGTCAATTGAGACCGACGTCAGCTCTTTATCATGATGTTCGACCTCAATGAGGAAATGGGCTAAGAGCCTGAGGTTCATTCTGGTGTTCCCGCCTGGTATAAACCAACACTGGTCCTCGTGTACCAGTTATGTCATATTGGTGAGTAATTTACAAAGTATCTTCACATCTGCATTAATCATCGAGAGTGGCCGGTAAGGTGCGGGGTCATCTTTGTTGCTACCTGGCTTAAGAAACATAAAAATCTCTCCCTCTCTCATGGTTGGCGGTAGCGTCCATTTATCGTGTGCTTCTAGGAAGACTTCCAGGAGTCCCTGCATGGTCACAGATGAGAACGCCTGGTAAAATTGAGGTGGTTAGACATCACCTTCCGGAACCTTTGCCTGTGGGAGCATACTCAATGTGAAGCTCAGCTCCTCTAGGTCTATCTGAGAGTCAAGGGCCTCAGTTACCAAAGGTTTAAGCCGAGGGATGTCCAGGCCCTCCAAAAATGGGGTGTATCAGTTCAGGGTTATATCTGTGTCCGTGGTGAACATGTACTGTAGATGGTGTCAGAAAGCACCGACAATACTCGCCTTGATGTTGACTTCAGTGCCCTCAGTTAACCTAAGGTACATTTCTAGTGGTGGTTCCCTAAGCAGAATCTATGCGAGTAGCTTCCTCGATTTGTCCCCCTACCTGTGTGGTCTCTGTCTATATTGTTTAAGTGTGTACTTATCAAATTGGACACAAATATCTGCTATGAGTCTAAGAGCTGGCTGCTCCCTACAAAGTGCTCTGGAGTGTGTCAGTGCTCAGCCTTCATTGAGGCCAGTGCTGTTTCTTCCCTGCTTAATTCCAGCTGCAGTTGGTGACGCACTCCGCAGGTTAGGCCCATGCAGGTTCCCCTTAACACTGCTTTAAGAGCCTCTCATTCCGTGGCCCTACAGGTCGTGGAACCCCAATTGACCCTCATGTAGTCTGTTATTGCCTGCAATAGAGTTTCGGGCTCCACCTGATCCTATAGGATTTCTGCCGGCATCCTCCAGGACCTCGCAGCTGGCATAGGGGCCGCCCCAATTTATGGCGCAACTGACCGGGGAGTGATCTGACACGAAACGTGTGACCTCAATGTCTTCTCTGTGCGTGAATCCAGCTACCAGTCTTCTGTACAATCTACTGAATGTATTATGTGTGGCCAAATGACAAGTCCACCTTCTGAATAGGATAACTCATCCACCGATTGTCTTCTATGCCCATGTTTTGCATTATCTCGTAAAGCACTGTAGTCATGAGCGGTTTGGTATCGTTCTGGGGGTCCCATGTCTAGTTTAAAGTTGAAAACACTAAAATACAATTAAAGTTGCCTAGCCACATCAGGGGTGAGTCGACATTTTGTGTTATCAGGTCCTGAATACTATGGAAGGAGGAGGGGTTGTCATTGTTTGGGGCGTAGGTGTTCAATATAGTCAGGTTACGTCCTTCTAGGGTTCCCTGAAGCAGGACAAACTGACCCCCCACATCAACCTCCATGTATGATAGCGAGAATGGGATCCCTGGCTTCACCCAGATTAGTGTGCCCCAGTGTATGTAGAATAAAAGGAGTAAAAGATCTGCCCTCTACCATTTTTTTAGATAAACGTGTGGCACCTGCGTCATCCAAGTGTGTTTCTTGCAAGCATGCTATGGGGATTTTGTGTCACTTCAAGAAGGTGAGTACCCTGTATCTCTTGGTAAATGTCCCTAATCCTCTGGCATTCCAGGTCAGAATTCTGAGATCAGCCCCCGTCATCGTTGGAGATCCTGGGTGTAAGCCTTCTGCCTCTCCGCCATGCCCGGGCCCCTGCCAACAGCTGTTCAAACATTAACAAAAACTTATAATGGAAAGCAAGCCCCCTCCACCCATCAACAGACAAACATAATACAACCAGTCGACTATCTATGCCCTCCCCAAGCTTGTGCCAGGACTTGCACAGCATCCCAGCCTGTCCAACAGAAACCAGCTAACAGGATCCCAGCCAGCCATTCACATCTGCCTGGATCATACCTGTTTCTTTCTGTTCGAGGCCACACTCATACAGAGGTTTCGTATGCTCCGACTGTTAGTTGTGTTTCTCCCACCCACTTCCCTACGGTATGTACAACTTGGATGATCGTCACACCAATGCAAGGCACAGCCATTGCATGCGCTCCTCAATCATTCCCAACAGCATTCCACCCCTCCCAGGCACTCGTCAGTCCAAAACCCGTCATGCCATCGCATGTTCTTGCACCTGTTTAGGATAGTCTGGATAGGTAGCTATTCTACTTTCTACTGTTGCCAAAGAGGTCACGGGTCGCTCGAAGGATGCTGTTCCTGCCGCAGTAGATAAGGATTTTAGCTATGCTAGTTTTATGAGGAGCTCCTGGCGGTGGCACCAGCACTCTGTGCACCCTTTCCACTACAGAACAAAACATTTGGACAGGCTCCTTAGCATGAGTTCAGTCCACACCCAATCCTCCACAAATTTCTCTGTAGAGTCCCCTTCCCCTTTTTCAGGGAACCCTAGGACACAAATATTACTGCAACATGAGTGGCCCTCTGCATCTTCTGCTCATCGTTCCAGTTCATGGCTGTGTTCAATTGCGCCATTTGACACTTAAGGACTGCCACTTCTCCCAGTAGTTCTGCAGTGTTGCCTTCAAGGGATGTGACTTTGTCTGCGACTATCCCCAGGTCTACCCATAGGAAATTACCATCAATAGACACTGTCTCTATTTTGTGTTCGAGCGTGGTCTGGTAACCTTGGATTGCTATATAACACACAAAAGGGGGCCTAGAGGAGGTTTTAGGACCAGCGCGGGCACACTCCCCGTTAATATATTCAACTCACAATGAGCCCTTGGGTCCAAAATGTAAAGCTACTGAGTATGTGGAATATACCAGACACCAAAATTGGAAACCGATTGGTACGGGGAAGGTATCCCTTTTTAAGGACGGTTCCCCTCACACACCTCAGGGAAGCTCAGGGATGTTTTTCAATTTGAGCACATGGGTTGCACTAAGAACCCTATGTGAGCGTGGTGTGTGAATGAATGTATTGTGCAGTGCTAACGTGCATGTGAAAGTGAATTAAAACTGCCCACAGAGCTAGCTGTCAAAAACTTTATTTAGCTACCCAGTGACAGGATTAAAAACAATAAGCTGGATAATGAGACACGTATGTAACAGCTCGAATGAGTGCCCAGAGGCGAAACGCTGGACATTCAAGAACAGGCCCAATTTAATAGTCCAGAATAGAAATATAGAAGTGGTTCATTGTACAGGGGCTGGTCCCATGATCTGTTTTTGAAGTTGTCCAGGCTGGCCCCAGTAGAGCACAGGCAGTGCCCCAGCACAGTACAGTGGGGGCCGTGCGGGGTCCAGGGAATTCGTTCCCTCAGTGTCTTGACCCAATCATAAAAGATGAGAGTTCATCGGCCCCTGTTATTATCAGTCAGCGTATCAGCCAAGGGTTCACCACCATGGGCCCCGCTGGGTGGGGAGGGACGGTATGTATGGACTGTGCTGTGGGTCACACTGCATGGTGTTCAGGGCTTCTTTATTGAGTGCTAGGTATTATTACATCATCCCACAGGGGACTACAGCACCTCATCGTTGCCTTCTTATCAATGTGACGTCCTGGTTGTAACCTGCCTCTTTCAGCCACGACCAGGCAGGGACACCAGACAGGCTGCTGCAGTGAAGAAGCCTGTGCAGCCACCGGCCGGCTCTGTACGTAGTCGTTGGTCTGGGGCTTGACAGCCTATAGAGGGCACACTTGTCCGTTTCTCCCCTGGTGACCCCCTTACTGGGTGTTGATTCAGGCTCGTCTGGTAGATGAAGGCGGGTGTTGCGCCACTGCACCTGGAAGTCGCAGGCCAGTGCTGACCAGCAACCCCGCCCCCACCTGGCCTGCTCACACTGCCCTATCTCATCCACTGGGCCCGAAGCTGCTGGGGCCAGTATGGACTTCTGCTGCTTCTACAGCAGCCCTGGGCAAGCAATCATGATCCTGTACTGAATTATTTTTTTAATAAACAATTATTGATTTTGGAATAAACAAATAGCAACGTAACACACTTGACCAGTTTTTCGCAGCATCTTAGAGTACAATTATATGGATAAGGTACAGATAAGCGTATTGATCTACAACCACAGCATATGGACATTACCTTTATAGATATCGGCAGATGACAATTCTAATCAATCTAGCTGGTTCGTCCACTTGCCCCAGACCCTTTGTTATTTAGTGGGGCAGCCCCGAGCCTCGAACAGGGGTTTTTCCTTGTACTGAGTTCTTAACTACGCAGGTACGTTTTGTGCCTAGTTACGCTGAAGTGCCGGTGAACTGTATACATTTTGCAGGATCATTCAGGATTATGTTTTCTGGCTGGCCAGGAGCTCAGTGGCTCACGTCCTGTCGGCCATGTTTCCAGGCCGCCGTGCCCCAAGCAGTTCATTTCTAAAGCGGCTTCAACTGGTACACACTTTGCTGCAGCTCTTATTTCCTTTTTGTGGGACTCAGAAGAAGACAAGAGGAGAACTATGATCTCTCATAAAGTATCTGCATTTGAGGTTTTCATACCTCCTCAGTGTGACTCAAGCATGCATCTGTACACACAAAAGCTCAGCTCAAGAGTCCATTTTTACTTTCCATCATCCAAGAATGAGGTGAAGTGACTTTTGCATTTCTTGCAAAAGTACTCAGCCTGTCACTCCACTTCTGAATTGTCCTCTGTGATGCACATCATCCACCACCATCACATCTTGACCCCATTTTAGATTGAGAAAATATTTGAAAATATATGCCTGATGCAACTTGTGTGACAAATAAGCTGAGTGAGAGGTAATGATCATGAAATAATTATGTTACAAAATCATAGTGAATCTCGAGATGGAACTGATATCTATAATTCAACTATGATCTATATAAGCCTCCAAAAAAGCCAGCTTCTAAAATCAATGGCGTCAATCACTACCATAATGTTTTCAAAATCTATACAAATGCCATCTTAAGATGCTGCAGTTCCTGCTGTGGAGGGCTTGGCTGAGGGGAGTGGGTCCTACTTTGTAAACCTCTGAACATTATATTGAAGTTATAGAGAGTGCATATGTGGGTGGTATAGGAGCATAGGAATTTCAATGGTCTTGGTAAGGAATAATGCAGGAAGTGCAGGCGGTGGTAGAGAAGCAAAAATACATCAAATGAAGTGCATTAATAAATATACTATTTCCTCCACCAAAGTATTGCACTTTCAATAAAAAAAATTTCGAACAGTCAGTAATTTACATTGACTCAATTCATTGTCACATGATGTTTGTTTTGAGCATGTTTTATGAAGACAATGCAGTTTCAGTAACATTAATGGATAAAACATTGAGTTTTGATACAAAGCTGATAAGCAACGAATTCCTAAAATCGGATGCCGGATAATTTTGGACATTCTCCAGCTATGAATGTATCTTCTAGGAGCTTGATGAGGTTCCAGTAGTTCTCATTGTGTGCTCGCCCCATCCACCCTGACTGGGATCACCCTGTCCAGCAGAACTCCCAAAAGGAAAGCCATTTACCACCACCTGCCAGACAATGCTGAGAGTTAATAGCCCTGCCTAGAGCAGCCACTGAAGAGATACTGGTGCCAGCAGCAGCCACTGAAGAGATACTGGTGGCAGCAGGACATGGCTCAATATGCCCTATAGACCAACCTCCATCCACAATGCAGGCCATGAATAGGATGGTAGCAACTCCTGTGAGGAAATAGCTATCCATGGAACAGTTATGACCTGGCTGTTTGCCTATTTAGAAACTTTAGAAATTAAAACAGGGAACAGTTCAAGGATTAAACTTTGAATAAAAAAAGAACAGAAAGGAAAATTAAGCAGGCTGAGATGCCAAAATGTCCCGTCAGCCATGACAATTTTGGGCAATACGAGGCTGGAGAACCACGCATCCTTTTGTCTAACTTGGTTGTGAAAACAATTGTGAGCAAATAATCCCGTTGTCACTTAAGGGGAGGGTGAGCTCACAACACATTCTCAAAAAGTTTCAATCAATTTCAATCAGGTATTTATAAAGTGCAACTGCTACTCATGAGAATGTCCCAGTGCTAAATAAACTGCACCAATTCACCCGATCCACAGAGTAAAACCCTCAAAATGCCCAGTCGAATAGCCAGGTTTTCACAGCTTTCTTCAAGAGATGTCACCCCCTAATCTTGCTGCAATAGAGCAGGAGTTGGTTCAATGCTTGTGCTGAAAGAGAGGAGAATAACGCCCCTCCCCACTTGTTTTGTCTGAATCTTGGCACCGATAGTAAGATGGAGTCAGACAAACGGAGGGCTCTAGGCAGGTGATAATACTGTAGTCTCATCGAAAGATAATGGGGGCCTGTATCATAGAAAGCTCCTTGAGTCAAGACGAGTGCCTTACATTGAATTCTCTCCCAGACAGGTAGCCAATGGAGATCCTTCAGATGGGGAGAAATTGACGAATGCCTAGGCAATTTTTAAGAGTAGTCTAGCTGCTGCGCTCTGAACAATCTGCGATCTCTTGAGCAGATAGCCAGGCAGACTCAGGTACAGTATATTAGCATAATCTATGCGTGACATGACTACAGCATGGGTTTCTGTTCTCTGTGCCTGGAAAGAGAGCAGTCTCATGAACTTTTTTAATGATTTTAATAAGGTAAAGCGTGAACCGACTACAGTAGAGATCTGTGAGCACATGGAGAGGTTAGAATCCAACTTAACCCCTGTATTCCATGCCAGAACGGAAGGGTGAGAGGGTGAGAGGGAGGGTCAGCCCACTCGGGCCATACCTCCTGGTCCCAACTCGGCGTGATATCTGTTTTTCCAGTGTTACACTGGAGATTGCTAGCCCCATCCTCTTGAAAACGGCTGCCAAACAGTTCTTAAGGGCTCCGGGGTATCCTTGTCCATCGAAAGAAGGAGCTAAGTATCATCTGCATAAGCTACATTGTGGATCCAGAAGGATCCCACTAATGAGGCCAGGGGCACCCTATAAATATTATAAAGAGTTGGGCTGAGCTCTGTGGAACACCACATTTAAGTTCTTTTTGATCCAAGGAATACAGGACCAGCCAAACTGCATTACTTCGATTCTTCAGAAAAAAGGGAAACCAAGCAGAAGTGCAGTCAATCACACCTACCTCACCTAGACGTTATAACAGGAGGGTGTGGGAAACAGTGACGAATACTGCTGATGAATCGAACAGGACCAGGTCAGTCCGTTTACAGTGATCCTGTGCCAATTTAATTGAGTCAGCTACTTCAACCAAGGCAGTCTCCGTGCTGTGTGGTAGTCTGAACCCATATTGTGAAGGTTGAAGAAGTTTATGCTGTTCTTAGTAAAAGGATAGCTGTGCCTTAATTAGCTTTTTCAGCATCTTAGAGGCAGCAGGAAGTAACTAAATAGCCTGAAATTGGCTGGATGCTTTCTCTCAGCCGATGGCTTTTTTAACAAGGTAATCAGTCTAGCTACTTTCTATGCAAGACGGGACTCTAGCTGATTGAATGGAAAGATTGAATAAATAATAAAAAATGGGGTTAATGGATTTAAAACAGCAGCCAAGAATGTGGGGAGGACAAGGATCCTCTGGTGAGCCCGACTTGCATGACAGAGTAGCTTGTTTAGACTCCTTGAGACAAATCTGAAAATTTTCACACAGCTTATCCTTGACCACTCGCACGTTGCCCGTAGATGTGATCTCGATGTCATGTGAAGACCTGTTTAGTTCTAGATTGGTCACAATATTGACAATTTTCTCCTCCCAAAAATTCTAGAGATCCTTACTCAGTGTGGCCAACGCTCTGATAGGCTGTGAAAGAGACGTAGGTTGGAGGAAAAAAGTAACCGGATTGAAGCCTTGACGTGGGCTATTACCTGTGGAAAGTATTTGTTCAGAGAAAAAGGTGGTTGAAGCCTGTCTTATCGACCTGTGATAATGCTTCAATGCCAGCCTGTATATCATCCTATACTCCCGCGAATAATGCAGTCTCTACTGCCTTTCCAGATGTTTACAGCGTTTTCTTATTGCTGACAGTTCCAAAGAAAACCAAGGTACAGGAAGGTGTCTTGGTTGTCCAGTATGTTTTTTGGGTCTCCCTTGTTTTCTAATTCTAGAAGCCACCTATTTGAGGCTAACGTGTCAGCCCCCATGTTTCCACTTAATATGGACTACAAACCCCTTAACACGGACTCCAATTCGGCACCTTAGCCTTCGCCCATCCCCTATAATATCAAGGGGTGATTCGCCCATCTCTTTCCTTAAGGGCCCTATTCATATCCCAAGTAAAGTAGATTAGAGAGTGTTCTGACCATGGAATAGCTACTACTCTTCGAACTATAACTTCTCTATTTGAGAAGAATGTGCCCAGCCTGATGAGTCAGACAGTTAACAAATTGATTAAAATTTAGAGATGACAGCATTTCCAGCAAAGCAGTCACTTGCACATCTGTAGCATTATGAATATGTATATTAAAGTCCATGAGGAGATTGAAATTCAAGAACTGCACTAGGTGACTTGCAATGGCATCATTGAGAGTTTCTCAGGTACCCCAGGGGCCAATAGACCAAGGCGTCTGCAAGGGATAGTTGTGCTGAGATAAAGATGCAGAGCCCTAGGGCCTCAGCGCCTATGAGGTGGGGAATGGAAAAGGTTGAACACTTAAAACTATTCTTAAATACAATAGCTCCACCACCACCTCTGCCGCATACTCTGTCCATGTAAACCATAGAGTAGTTAGATGGTACGGCCAAAACAATATCTGTAGCGGAAGTAGCATTAGTCCAGGTCTCAGTTAAGAACAATAAATCCATCTGTTCATAGCTGAGTAAATCAAAAATGTAAAATAATTTTTTTTTATGTAAGGACAGGACATTTAACAAAATTGCTTGAAGGTCAGGATGTGCCCGCCTCAGCCCTCCCTGGAAACTAGATGCTGCATGCAGCCTCTTTTAGTTCTCCAGCCACACAAGATCTGACCCCCACTCATCACAAACTCTGGGCCACCAATCTTGGTTAGCCTGTATCCCACCCTCGCAGTGGTGTAACGAAACTTGAGGGGGCCCCCACTGCAGGGTGGATGGGCCCCCTCTGGACTCAATCTGGAGCTCCCCAGCCAAAGTGTGGTGCTGAGGGGGCCACCTGGAGGTTGAGGGTCCCCTGCATCGCGCGGGGCTGCGAGGGCCTGTGTTACGCCCCTGCACCCGCACAGAGTGGGGTGGGTCTCAGCCTGAACAATTCATGAACAGAATAAGATAAGCGCGACGGAATACAGGGCATAAAGTGAGCAGCATGACTAGTGCTGGACACAGGCTGGGCACGGAGAGGCGCAGACAGACTTGCCTTTGCTGTGACTTTGGAGTGCCAGTGGCGTGTCCGTGTTGCGGTGCTGCTTATAAGGGGAGAATTCATCCCCTCACGAGAAACTAGACCTCTACTTTCAAGATGGTGGTGTTCAATGGCATACAAATGGCTGATCAAAGTAGAAAACACTTCCTCACTAAAACCCACCTAAAAGCAGACCAAAAACATGCAGATCAAATTTATACAGTTGGTAGGCTAACATCAGTTTAAAAAGTATGCAAATAATGCAACTGTATGGTCTAACAACCCTGTGAATGGTTGTAGGCGGCCTAAAGACACGTCTGCGCTGTGGTGCTGCTTATGAGCGGAGAATGCATTCCCTCCTGAGCAACTACACCGCTAACTTACACAATGGTGGTTCTTAATGGCACATAAATAGCTGATCAAAAAAGAGAACACTTCCCCACCGAAAAGTTGTATCATGAAAAAAAAAGAAAATGTATGATTCCACAGCTGGCACTCAGTTGGGTAACACATATAGAACTCACAGCCCCACTTTACATTGCTCGTTACATCATATAGGGCACCACAAACAACATTAATAATTCTAGCATTGAGGGCATCATGAATGGCATCAACAATGACGTCATTTATGATATTATTCACAGGTATTTGTTTCTGTTTCTCTTCATTTTAAACTAAAGTAATTAAGAACCTTTTTGCAGTAAAATTATTGTGTTGTATGAAAACCTCGTGTTATCACTATTCACATTTCCAAACTTTAGAGACTAACATATAAATATTTTAAAAAATCAAATTTTTATTAGTTTGTCAAGGTGTTTTTTTTTTAACAAGAAGTGAGTTGGTTAGTAATAAGGCATATAATTAAGATTCAGATTGATTGGTGGGCTCATAGTCTTTGTAAGGTAAACTGCATTGCATAGGCTATATGATGGAAACAAGAGACTAAGGGCCATATGCACAAAAACATTTTTGCGGTCAAATCACGCCGTTTTTGACCGCAAAAATACTTTTTGATAGGTACAAACACAAATTGCAATTCAGTAACATGTTGCAAAACTGCAATTTGTGTTTAGCAATTTGCTATTGGGAAGGGTCGTGTTTAGGGCGTCCCTTCCAAATACTCAATTACAGTGCCACGTACAGGGGCAGCTCCTTCGTTATGGCATTGAAATATCGCCCCCCTGCTGAATGCCAGCAGAGGCGAAGGAGGCAGGACAAAAACTAACATAATAATAAAACATTTTTATTATCATTTTATATTTAGCCCTGCAGGCTGCGAGCCGAGGGAGGGACATGGTCTCCCACCCTGACACTGCAGCTGCAGCACCAGGGAGGAGGGGGAGTGGGGGTACTGCCAAGTGCTCATGAAGGTTTGGCCAGCCCTCTGGGGCTGGCCAAACCGTCATGCCCACTTAGCCTTTCTCCATCTAGCTGCATTGTACAGCTGGGTGGAGAAACCAACACAGGCTCCCACTCTATGTCTAAGCGCTGAACCGAGGAACTCAGACCAATCCCAGCACTGCTCACATGCTGTGAATAGCCTTCCCAGCATGTGAGCAGCTCTGGGATTGGGAGCCTGTGCAGTGTTCAGCTGGCTCCTGGCAAGAACGCAAGGATCGGGAGCAACGTGACGGCCATGGGAGCAGGTAAGTTTTCTTTTTTTTAATTTATACTTGGTTCTGTGTTTTTTGCTTACCTCCCAAGCCCACCCACTTCATACTACGAGTGGCCGCTACTGGCTATGTATGAATGTTTTGCAACCATATTACAGTCGCAAAACATTCAGTTTTTTCCGACTCCTCAAGGGGGGTGGTAACCTTAAAAAATTGGCAGGCCCCTTCCCTTTTGTGACTGTTGAAACACATATTTTACCAACTGCCTTAAACTTAAACATTAAATTTTTTTTGTTTTTGTTTTAACACATCCCATATTTCTTTAAGGAAAAGGGGCTTCATTAAAAAAATAGCTTTTTTAAAAAGCAATCGAAGACATTGTGGTCTGCTGATCCCAGCAGGCCACCATCCCTGTGATGGCTGCAATTCTGAATTGGGAGCCACCTTATTAATATTCATGAGTTAGGTCTATTTGTGACCCATTAGGAGGTGCTATCTGAAATATGTACGTTTTCTTACATTAGGAATTGCAATTCGGAATAAAATCGCAATTCCTATTTTTTAATACATGTGGCCCAAAATTACATTCAAAGCTCCATGATGTTGCTAAAAATTGCCATTGCATACATTTTTAATTCCAAGTGATTTTGTTGTCAAAGAAAATAATATTTGATTAAAGAGGAAATTCAGTATGTACATGTTAAATCTTTTTAATTCAACTGCATAATATACAAGGATGTTAAAGCCAATAGGTCTAGCTAGCACTTTAGTCTTTCCTAAAGCATTAAAAAAGCCTGCTGTATCAAACAAAAAATGTGTTCTGTATACAATGCATCAATGAGAACAAGAATTGAATGTATGAGAAGTCATGTACTTTTGAGTTGTGAAATTGTCCCTCTTATACTATAATGCAACTACTCCATTGTAGAGGGAAGAATACATAAGCAGGATTCTGGAAGCAAAAACACCCTACTACTCGAAGCAGTACAAGTGTAGTACAAATACTTCACTGGAGCGGCAACAAAAATACTACCACAACAGAAACACTTCATCAGATGCAAGAGATGTTGAAAGGTGAATTCTCAGGTTGTCACATGCACATTACATCAGCAACAGATTTCCTGGCATTGATGAGGCCACCAAATATTTCTTTGGAAGAACAACATGGGTGTGCCACATAAAATGCATAACAGACAGCTGTACAGAAGAACAAGTGGCGACCACAGGGATCCTGAGTCACTGGTTGTGCTGTCCTTGTGCCTCGACTGTCTTTCTCTAACACAGTTCATGGTAATGTGAAACAAGGTTTGATTTTTTCTTTTTAAACAAAATGTTATTGTTTTCCTTATATAAGTGCACAGGCATGAATTGCATTATAGTACACATGTGACGAAAAACAATAAAAATAGCATGTGCAATACGGATGTTACAACTTAATTCTATACATGCATTAGTTGCATTGTATGCAATATAGGACTCATGCTCTACAGGATTAAGCATATAGGGCCAGATGTAGGAAGCCAAATTGCCATCGCAAACGCTGAAATTCGCAGAATTTCAGTGTTTGCGATCGCAATTAGGCTGTGTGCAATATAGGTAGGCAAATACCCTCTCGCAAAATAAGGAATCGCAAAAATAGGAATGAATGGGAAGGTATTCCTTGATTGCGAATCTCAATTTGTGATTCGGAATTAAGGAATATTAAGGAATCGCAATTATTTTTGCGATTCCTGCATGCATTCCATTTTGCGAGTCCTTAATAGTGATTCGGTAAAAAACGCTATTAAGGACTCGCAAAACTGACTTTACCTACATCTGGCCCATAGTGTACTGTTTGTAAGCATTGTATGATTCTAATACAGCCCTAATCTTCTAACATATCTAATCAAACCCTCCCTTCCCTCCCTTCTATGAGGCGTGTCACATAAAGCAGTAATCGTCCTATCGTTTGAAATTGCAACAGGTAAGGTCTACTAAATTAGCCAGTGCTTAGTTTAGGGAGAACTATTTATGTCAAGTGTAGGGGGAACACCCATGCGCAGTATTTACGATTATCCTTTTACATAGTGAGCAGGGGTTATTTATCATTCCAGTTCATCATGAGGTGACACAAGGTTTGATAGCAACACTTACAGCAAAAATTCAAGAGCAATGCACACTGATCCTGTGCAATGACTGTTGGTATCTACATAGGGCTTTATTTAGAGTTTGGCGGGTAGATTACTCCGTCACAAATGTGAAGGATATCCTGTCCGCCGTATTACAAGTTCCTTAAGAAATAATCGATTTGTAATACGTTCGTGACAGAGTACCCCATCCGCAAACTCTAAATCAGGCCCATCGTTCTTAATAGGGAAGATATGTGGTTTTTGGCCGCTGATTTTTTACAATTTTCACTTCTCCCAGTTATGTATCTTTTTTAGGTTTGAAATCCCCAAGTCTAGCACTTTTTTCACTCAGATATGTTCTATATAAAATTAAATTCCAGAATAAATGGGAAAACTTTGTTGATTCGCAGAATTTCAGTGTTTGCGATCGCAATTAGGCTGTGTGCAATATAGGTAGGCAAATACCCTCTCGCAAAATAAGGAATCGCAAAAATAGGAATGAATGGGAAGGTATTCCTTGATTGCGAATCTCAATTTGTGATTCGGAATTAAGGAATATTAAGGAATCGCAATTATTTTTGCGATTCCTGCATGCATTCCATTTTGCGAGTCCTTAATAGTGATTCGGTAAAAAACGCTATTAAGGACTCGCAAAACTGACTTTATCTACATCTGGCCCATAGTGTACTGTTTGAAAGCATTGTATGATTCTAATACAGCCCTAATCTTCTAACATATCTAATCAAACCCTCCCTTCCCTCCCTTCTATGAGGCGTGTCACATAAAGCAGTAATCGTCCTATCATTTGAAATTGCAACAGGTAAGGTCTACTAAATTAGCCAGTGCTTAGTTTAGGGAGAACTATTTATGTCAAGTGTAGGGGGAACACCCATGCGCAGTATTTACGATCATCCTTTTACATAGTGAGCAGGGGTTATTTATCATTCCAGTTCATCATGAGGTGACACAAGGTTTGATAGCAACACTTACAGCAAAAATTCAAGAGCAATGCACACTGATCCTGTGCAATGACTGTTGGTATCTACATAGGGCTTTATTTAGAGTTTGGCGGGTAGATTACTCCGTCACAAATGTGAAGGATATCCTGTCCGCCGTATTACAAGTTCCTTAAGAAATAATCGATTTGTAATACGTTCGTGACAGAGTACCCCATCCGCAAACTCTTAATCAGGCCCATCGTTCTTAATAGGGAAGATATGTGGTTTTTGGCCGCTGATTTTTTACAATTTTCACTTCTCCCAGTTATGTATCTTTTTTAGGTTTGAAATCCCCAAGTTTAGCACTTTTTTCACTCAGATATGTTCTATATAAAATTAAATTCCAGAATAAATGGGAAAACTTTGTTGATTTTCCTAAAAGCTTCTTTTCAAAGCCACCTAAACTATTAAACGATTAAAATTGTCTTCCTGTTCTATACTGTCTGAAACAGGCTCTAAACCAAGCTCCAATGACCCACAGAAATTGCAGGTCTTTAAGTGAATTTGATATGCAGCTGATTCTAAGGGGCAGACCTGGGTGGGGAGGGTTGGGCGACCATGGTCTTTATTAAGAGACAGTTGTGCATAGTTGAAGGTCATGTGCAGTGGGTTTTAGAGGAATGGGTACAGGGGACATGCCTTGTGCCTAGCGTCCGTGCTCCCATAACCCATTACACACAACTCCACTTAAACACACAAGGTTGTGGCCACCAGGGAAAAAACTACTTAGCCTTTCTCCATCTAGCTGCATTGTACAGCTGGGTGGAGAAACCAACACAGGCTCCCACTCTATGTCTAAGCGCTGAACTGAGGAACTCAGACCAATCCCAGCACTGCCTACATGCTGGGAATAGCCTTCCCAGCATGTGAGCAGCGCTGGGATTGGGAGCTGGGAGCCTGTGCAGTGTTCAGCAGGCTCCTGGCAAGGACGCAAGGTTCGGGAGCAACGTGGCGGCCGTCGGAGCAGATACGTTTTTTTTTTTCTTTATACTTGTTTCTTTGTTTTTTGCTTACCTCCCCTGCCCTACCACTTCATACTATGAGTGGCCGCTACTGGGTATGTATGAATGTTTTGCAACCATATTACAGTCGCAAAACATTCATTTTTTTCCGACTCCTCAAGGGGGGTGGTAACCTTAACAAATTGGCAAGGGGGCCCCTACGGGGGCCCCTTCCCATTTGTGAATGTTGAAACACATATTTTACCAACTGCCTGCTCTTAAAAATTTTAACTTAAACATTTCATTTTATTTTTTTAAACACATCCCATATTTCTTTAAGGAAAAGGGGCTTCGTTAAAAAAATTTTTTTTTAAAAAGCAATCGAAGACATTGTGGTCTGCTGATCCCAGCAGGCCACCATCCCTGTGATGGCTGCAATTCCGAATGGGTTGCAAATTGCGAGCTCCCTCATTAATATTCATGAGTTATATCTATTTGTGACCCCATTAGGAGGTGCTATCTGAAATATGTAACTTTTCTTACATTAGGAATTGCGATTCAGAATAAAATTGCAATTCCTATTTTTTGTACATATGGCCCAAAATTCCATCCAAAGCTCCATGATGTTGCTAAAAATTGCCATTGCATACATTTTTTTTATTCCAAGTGCTTTTGTTGTCAAAGAAAATATTATTTGATTAAAGAGGAAATTCAATATGTACATGTTAAATCTTTTTTATTTAATTGCATAATATACAAGGATGTTAAAGCCAATAGGTCTAGCTGGCATTTTAGTCTTTACTAAAGCATTAAAAAAGCCTGCTGTACCAAACAAAAAATGTGTTCTGTATACAATGCATCAATGAGAACAAGAATTGAATGTATGATGAGTCGGTGTACTTTTGAGTTGTGAAATTGTCCCTCTTATACTATAATGCAACTACTCCATTGTAGAGGGAAGAATACATAAGCAGGATTCTGGAAGCAAAAACACCCTACTACTCGAAGCAGTACAAGTGTAGTACAAATACTTCACTGGAGCGGCAAAGAAAATACTACCACAACAGAAACACTTCATCAGATGCAAGAGATGTTGAAAGGTGAATTCTCAGGTTGTCACATGCACATTACATCAGCAACAGATTTCCTGGCATTGATGAGGCCACCAAATATTTCTTTGGAAGAACAACATGGGTGTGCCACATAAAATGCATAACAGACAGCTGTACAGAAGAACAAGTGGCGACCACAGGGATCCTGAGTCACTGGTTGTGCTGTCCTTGTGCCTCGACTGTCTTTCTCTAACACAGTTCATGGTAATGTGAAACAAGGTTTGATTTTTTTTTTTTAAACAAAATGTTATTGTTTTCCTTATATAAGTGCACAGGCATGAATTGCATTAAAGTACACATGTGACGAAAAACAATAAAAATAACATGTGCAATACGGATGTTACAACTTAATTCTATACATGCATTAGTTGCATTGTATGCAATATAGGACTCATGCTCTACAGGATTAAGCATATAGGGCCAGATGTAGGAAGCCAAATTGCCATCGCAAACGCTGAAATTCGCAGAATTTCAGTGTTTGCGATCGCAATTAGGCTGTGTGCAATATAGGTAGGCAAATACCCTCTCGCAAAATAAGGAATCGCAAAAATAGGAATGAATGGGAAGGTATTCCTTGATTGCGAATCTCAATTTGTGATTCGGAATTAAGGAATATTAAGGAATCGCAATTATTTGTGCGATTCCTGCATGCATTCCATTTTGCGGGTCCTTAATAGTGATTCGGTAAAAAACGCTATTAAGGACTCGCAAAACTGACTTTACCTACATCTGGCCCATAGTGTACTGTTTGTAAGCATTGTATGATTCTAATACAGCCCTAATCTTCTAACATATCTAATCAAACCCTCCCTTCCCTCCCTTCTATGAGGCGTGTCACATAAAGCAGTAATCGTCCTATCGTTTGAAATTGCAACAGGTAAGGTCTACTAAATTAGCCAGTGCTTAGTTTAGGGAGAACTATTTATGTCAAGTGCAGGGGGAACACCCATGCGCAGTATTTACGATCATCCTTTTACATAGTGAGCAGGGGTTATTTATCATTCCAGTTCATCATGAGGTGACACAAGGTTTGATAGCAACACTTACAGCAAAAATTCAAGAGCAATGCACACTGATCCTGTGCAATGACTGTTGGTATCTACATAGGGCTTTATTTAGAGTTTGGCGGGTAGATTACTCCGTCACAAATGTGAAGGATATCCTGTCCGCCGTATTACAAGTTCCTTAAGAAATAATCGATTTGTAATACGTTCGTGACAGAGTACCCCATCCGCAAACTCTAAATCAGGCCCATCGTTCTTAATAGGGAAGATATGTGGTTTTTGGCCGCTGATTTTTTACAATTTTCACTTCTCCCAGTTATGTATCTTTTTTAGGTTTGAAATCCCCAAGTCTAGCACTTTTTTTACTCAGATATGTTCTATATAAAATTAAATTCCAGAATAAATGGGAAAACTTTGTTGATTTTCCTAAAAGCTTCTTTTCAAAGCCACCTAAACTATTAAACGATTAAAATTGTCTTCCTGTTCTATACTGTCTGAAACAGGCTCTAAACCAAGCTCCAATGACCCACAGAAATTGCAGGTCTTTAAGTGAATTTGATATGCAGCTGATTCTAAGGGGCAGACCTGGGTGGGGAGGGTTGGGCGACCATGGTCTTTATTAAGAGACAGTTGTGCATAGTTGAAGGTCATGTGCAGTGGGTGTTAGAGGAATGGGTACAGGGGACATGCCTTGTGCCTAGCGTCCGTGCTCCCATAACCCATTACACACAACTCCACTTAAACACACAAGGTTGTGGCCACCAGGGAAAAAACTACTTAGCCTTTCTCCATCTAGCTGCATTGTACAGCTGGGTGGAGAAACTAACACAGGCTCCCACTCTATGTCTAAGCGCTGAACTGAGGAACTCAGACCAATCCCAGCACTGCCTACATGCTGGGAATAGCCTTCCCAGCATGTGAGCAGCGCTGGGATTGGGAGCTGGGAGCCTGTGCAGTGTTCAGCAGGCTCCTGGCAAGGACGCAAGGTTCGGGAGCAACGTGGCGGCCGTCGGAGCAGATACGTTTTTTTTTTTCTTTATACTTGTTTCTTTGTTTTTTGCTTACCTCCCCTGCCCTACCACTTCATACTATGAGTGGCCGCTACTGGGTATGTATGAATGTTTTGCAACCATATTACAGTCGCAAAACATTCATTTTTTTCCGACTCCTCAAGGGGGGTGGTAACCTTAACAAATTGGCAAGGGGGCCCCTACGGGGGCCCCTTCCCATTTGTGAATGTTGAAACACATATTTTACCAACTGCCTGCTCTTAAAAATTTTAACTTAAACATTTCATTTTATTTTTTTAAACACATCCCATATTTCTTTAAGGAAAAGGGGCTTCGTTAAAAAAAATTTTTTTTAAAAAGCAATCGAAGACATTGTGGTCTGCTGATCCCAGCAGGCCACCATCCCTGTGATGGCTGCAATTCCGAATGGGTTGCAAATTTCGAGCTCCCTCATTAATATTCATGAGTTATATCTATTTGTGACCCCATTAGGAGGTGCTATCTGAAATATGTAACTTTTCTTACATTAGGAATTGCGATTCAGAATAAAATTGCAATTCCTATTTTTTGTACATATGGCCCAAAATTCCATCCAAAGCTCCATGATGTTGCTAAAAATTGCCATTGCATACATTTTTTTTATTCCAAGTGCTTTTGTTGTCAAAGAAAATATTATTTGATTAAAGAGGAAATTCAATATGTACATGTTAAATCTTTTTTATTTAATTGCATAATATACAAGGATGTTAAAGCCAATAGGTCTAGCTGGCATTTTAGTCTTTACTAAAGCATTAAAAAAGCCTGCTGTACCAAACAAAAAATGTGTTCTGTATACAATGCATCAATGAGAACAAGAATTGAATGTATGATGAGTCTGTGTACTTTTGAGTTGTGAAATTGTCCCTCTTATACTATAATGCAACTACTCCATTGTAGAGGGAAGAATACATAAGCAGGATTCTGGAAGCAAAAACACCCTACTACTCGAAGCAGTACAAGTGTAGTACAAATACTTCACTGGAGCGGCAAAAAAAATACTACCACAACAGAAACACTTCATCAGATGCAAGAGATGTTGAAAGGTGAATTCTCAGGTTGTCACATGCACATTACATCAGCAACAGATTTCCTGGCATTGATGAGGCCACCAAATATTTCTTTGGAAGAACAACATGGGTGTGCCACATAAAATGCATAACAGACAGCTGTACAGAAGAACAAGTGGCGACCACAGGGATCCTGAGTCACTGGTTGTGCTGTCCTTGTGCCTCGACTGTCTTTCTCTAACACAGTTCATGGTAATGTGAAACAAGGTTTGATTTTTTTTTTTAAACAAAATGTTATTGTTTTCCTTATATAAGTGCACAGGCATGAATTGCATTAAAGTACACATGTGACGAAAAACAATAAAAATAGCATGTGCAATACGGATGTTACAACTTAATTCTATACATGCATTAGTTGCATTGTATGCAATATAGGACTCATGCTCTACAGGATTAAGCATATAGGGCCAGATGTAGGAAGCCAAATTGCCATCGCAAACGCTGAAATTCGCAGAATTTCAGTGTTTGCGATCGCAATTAGGCTGTGTGCAATATAGGTAGGCAAATACCCTCTCGCAAAATAAGGAATCGCAAAAATAGGAATGAATGGAAAGGTATTCCTTGATTGCGAATCTCAATTTGTGATTCGGAATTAAGGAATATTAAGGAATCGCAATTATTTTTGCGATTCCTGCATGCATTCCATTTTGCGAGTCCTTAATAGTGATTCGGTAAAAAACGCTATTAAGGACTCGCAAAACTGACTTTACCTACATTTGGCCCATAGTGTACTGTTTGTAAGCATTGTATGATTCTAATACGGCCCTAATCTTCTAACATATCTAATCAAACCCTCCCTTCCCTCCCTTCTATTAGGCGTGTCACATAAAGCAGTAATCGTCCTATTGTTTGAAATTGCAACAGGTAAGGTCTACTAAATTAGCCAGTGCTTAGTTTAGGGAGAACTATTTATGTCAAGTGTAGGGGGAACACCCATGCGCAGTATTTATGATCATCCTTTTACATAGTCGGCAGGGGTTATTTATCATTCCAGTTCATCATGAGGTGACACAAGGTTTGATAGCAACACTTACAGCAAAAATTCAAGAGCAATGCACACTGATCCTGTGCAATGACTGTTGGTATCTACATAGGGCTTTATTTAGAGTTTGGCGGGTAGATTACTCCGTCACAAATGTGAAGGATATCCTGTCCGCCGTATTACAAGTTCCTTAAGAAATAATCGATTTGTAATACGTTTGTGACAGAGTACCCCATCCGCAAACTCTAAATCAGGCCCATCGTTTTTAATAGGGACGATATGTGGTTTTTGGCCGCTGATTTTTTACAATTTTCACTTCTCCCAGTTATGTATCTTTTTTAGGTTTGAAATCCCCAAGTCTAGCACTTTTTTCACTCAGATATGTTCTATATAAAATTAAATTCCAGAATAAATGGGAAAACTTTGTTGATTTTCTTAAAAGCTTCTTTTCAAAGCCACCTAAACCATTAAACGATTAAAATTGTCTTCCTGTTCTATACTGTCTGAAACAGGCTCTAAACCAAGCTCCAATGACCCACAGAAATTGCAGGTCTTTAAGTGAATTTGATATGCAGCTGATTCTAAGGGGCAGACCTGGGTGGGGAGGGTTGGGCGACCATGGTCTTTATTAAGAGACAGTTGTGCATAGTTGAAGGTCATGTGCAGTGGGTTTTAGAGGAATGGGTACAGGGGACATGCCTTGTGCCTAGCGTCCGTGCTCCCATAACCCATTACACACAACTCCACTTAAACACACAAGGTTGTGGCCACCAGGGAAAAAACTACTTAGCCTTTCTTCATCTAGCTGCATTGTACAGCTGGGTGGAGAAACCAACACAGGCTCCCACTCTATGTCTAAGCGCTGAACTGAGGAACTCAGACCAATCCCAGCACTGCCTACATGCTGGGAATAGCCTTCCCAGCATGTGAGCAGCGCTGGGATTGGAAGCTGGGAGCCTGTGCAGTGTTCAGCAGGCTCCTGGCAAGGACGCAAGGTTCGGGAGCAACGTGGCGGCCGTCGGAGCAGATACGTTTTTTTTTTTCTTTATACTTGTTTCTTTGTTTTTTGCTTACCTCCCCTGCCCTACCACTTCATACTATGAGTGGCCGCTACTGGGTACGTATGAATGTTTTGCAACCATATTACAGTCGCAAAACATTCATTTTTTTCCGACTCCTCAAGGGGGGTGGTAACCTTAACAAGTTGGCAAGGGGGCCCCTACGGGGGCCCCTTCCCATTTGTGAATGTTGAAACACATATTTTACCAACTGCCTGCTCTTAAAAATTTAAACTTAAACATTTCATTTTATTTTTTTAAACACATCCCATATTTCTTTAAGGAAAAGGGGCTTCATTAAAAAAAAAATTTTTTTTTAAAAAGCAATCGAAGACATTGTGGTCTGCTGATCCCAGCAGGCCACCATCCCTGTGATGGCTGCAATTCCGAATGGGTTGCAAATTGCGAGCTCCCTCATTAATATTCATGAGTTATATCTATTTGTGACCCCATTAGGAGGTGCTATCTGAAATATGTAACTTTTCTTACATTAGGAATTGCGATTCGGAATAAAATTGCAATTCCTATTTTTTGTACATATGGCCCAAAATTCCATCCAAAGCTCCATGATGTTGCTAAAAATTGCCATTGCATACATTTTTTATACCAAATGCTTTTGTTGTCAAAGAAAATATTATTTGATTAAAGAGGAAATTCAATATGTACATGTTAAATCTTTTTAATTTAATTGCATAATATACAAGGATGTTAAAGCCAATAGGTCTAGCTGGCATTTTAGTCTTTACTAAAGCATTAAAAAAGCCTGCTGTACCAAACAAAAAATGTGTTCTGTATACAATGCATCAATGAGAACAAGAATTGAATGTATGATGAGTCGGTGTACTTTTGAGTTGTTAAATTGTCCCTCTTATACTATAATGCAACTACTCCATTGTAGAGGGAAGAATACATAAGCAGGATTCTGGAAGCAAAAACACCCTACTACTCGAAGCAGTACAAGTGTAGTACAAATACTTCACTGGAGCGGCAAAAAAAATACTACCACAACAGAAACACTTCATCAGATGCAAGAGATGTTGAAAGGTGAATTCTCAGGTTGTCACATGCACATTACATCAGCAACAGATTTCCTGGCATTGATGAGGCCACCAAATATTTCTTTGGAAGAACAACATGGGTGTGCCACATAAAATGCATAACAGACAGCTGTACGGAAGAACAAGTGGCGACCACAGGGATCCTGAGTCACTGGTTGTGCTGTCCTTGTGCCTCGACTGTCTTTCTCTAACACAGTTCATGGTAATGTGAAACAAGGTTTGTTTTTTTCTTTTTAAACAAAATGTTATTGTTTTCCTTATATAAGTGCACAGGCATGAATTGCATTAAAGTCCACATGTGACGAAAAACAATAAAAATAGCATGTGCAATACGGATGTTACAACTTAATTCTATACATGCATTAGTTGCATTGTATGCAATATAGGACTCATGCTCTACAGGATTAAGCATATAGGGCCAGATGTAGGAAGCCAAATTGCCATCGCAAACACTGAAATTCGCAGAATTTCAGTGTTTGCGATCGCAATTAGGCTGTGTGCAATATAGGTAGGCAAATACCCTCTCGCAAAATAAGGAATCGCAAAAATAGGAATGAATGGGAAGGTATTCCTTGATTGCGAATCTCAATTTGTGATTCGGAATTAAGGAATATTAAGGAATCGCAATTATTTGTGCGATTCCTGCATGCATTCCATTTTGCGAGTCCTTAATAGTGATTCGGTAAAAAACGCTATTAAGGACTCGCAAAACTGACTTTACCTACATCTGGCCCATAGTGTACTGTTTGTAAGCATTGTATGATTCTAATACAGCCCTAATCTTCTAACATATCTAATCAAACCCTCCCTTCCCTCCCTTCTATGAGGCGTGTCACATAAAGCAGTAATCGTCCTATCGTTTGAAATTGCAACAGGTAAGGTCTACTAAATTAGCCAGTGCTTAGTTTAGGGAGAACTATTTATGTCAAGTGTAGGGGGAACACCCATGCGCAGTATTTACGATCATCCTTTTACATAGTCGGCAGGGGTTATTTATCATTCCAGTTCATCATGAGGTGACACAAGGTTTGATAGCAACACTTACAGCAAAAATTCAAGAGCAATGCCCACTGATCCTGTGCAATGACTGTTGGTATCTACATAGGGCTTTATTTAGAGTTTGGCGGGTAGATTACTCCGTCACAAATGTGAAGGATATCCTATCCGCCGTATTACAAGTTCCTTAAGAAATAATGGATTTGTAGTGCGTTTGTGACAGAGTACCCCATCCGCAAACTCTAAATCAGGCCCATCGTTTTTAATAGGGAAGATATGTGGTTTTTGGCCGCTGATTTTTTACAATTTTCACTTCTCCCAGTTATGTATCTTTTTTAGGTTTAAAATCCCCAAGTCTAGCACTTTTTTCACTCAGATTTGTTCTATATAAAATGAAATTCCAGAATAAATGGGAAAACTTTGTTGATTTTCTTAAAAGCTTCTTTTCAAAGCCACCTAAACTAGTAAACGATTAAAATTGTCTTCCTGTTCTATACAGACTGAAACAGACTCTAAACCAAGCTCCAATGACCCACAGAAATTGCTGGTCTTTAAGTGAATTTGATATGCAGCTGATTCTAAGGGGCAGACCTGGGTGGGGAGGGTTGGGCGACCATGGTCTTTATTAAGAGACAGTTGTGCATGGTTGAAGGTCATGTGCAGTGGGTTTTATAGGCATGGGTACAGGGGACATGCCTTGCACCTAGCGTCCGTGCTCCCATAACCCATTACACACAACTCCACTTAAACACACAAGGTTGTGGCCACCAGGGAAAAAACTACTTTTTTTGACCCCTGGTTTGACTTTACCTCTTTTTCCTCATTCAACCCACTGCATGATATGTTACTCCCCAAAACTAGCTGAATTTGCTAATTGGCAAATCTCGTGTAGATTTGTCAAAATGTGCTGCAGAGCAACTTAACAATCATTTCTACGTCACTATTGCCAAATCTTAAAAACCTATGTATGGTGCCAATCCATGGCGACTAGAATCATGTGGGGTGGGGGTGCAATATTATGCAGCAGGGTTAACTCCATTAAGCATCAAGAAAAGATAAATCATGCAGGCTAATACAGCACATTTTGGGCCTTATGTAGGTGGCCTGGCATTTACCACTTCATAAATACCGAATCATACCGATTCGGTATTTATGAAGTGGTAAATGCTATGTAGGTATTCCTGCGGTAAAAATTACCGATTCGTAGAAATTAGGTAATTACCGAATCGGTATTTACCGATTCGGTAATGAGGCATACCTTCCCATTGATTGAATCAATGGGAAGGTATGCCTCATTAACGAATCGGTAAATACCGATTCGGTAATGGGGGGAACACAATCAAGGGTGGCAGGGTGTCACATTGACACCCTGTTGCACCCCTGATTCCTGCATGTGTGCACATGTGGCACACATACATGCCCTAAGGGCAAATATGTCTGCCACATTGCACACTTCTAAGCGCTTGAAATTGCATTTACAGAGCCATTCTTCATTTACCACCAACTATTAGTTGGTGGTAAATACCGACTCCACACGACACCCACACACTCCCCCTACATATCATTACAGGATTCGGTATTTACTGAATCGGTAAAATTACCGATTCGGTAATTTTACCGATTCGGTAAATTACCGATTCGGTAATTTTACTGATTCGGTAAATTACCGAATCCTGTAATGTGCCCCCTACATTGCAAAAGCCTAAATACCGGTCGGTAACGGTATAATTACCGAAAATCGGCCGTTACCGACCGGTATTGGGCTACCTACATGAGGCCCCTTGTGTGGTATTACCCCATTATTTTGACATTTTTACACATTTTAACACTATCTGGGCAAAGGCTTCACCTTATTAGTACCACTTTGACACCAAACACATAAAGAAGTAACAGAAAGGTGACTGACTAGTCAACCTTAGTGAATTGCCTCCTACTGCACACCCACATGTGCTGCAGCATTTTTAGTAATTTTGAATCCGTTTTAGCTAGAAACAAGTTTTTTGGGGTGAAATCTTCAGATAATGGATTATGTGGCAATAGCGGCAAACCCAAAATTATGCGGAAAAATGCGGCTGCCACAAATTTGCATAGTTCCCAAGGCCTGGCTGTAAAATATGTGCCATTTTTCCATGCAGCGGTATGAGTGTAGACAAACAATTTCTGATGTGGAGTCCTTGCCCGCCCCTATCACTCTCATCTCTAGCTTCAAAGGGCAGCTGCGGCTGCTTCTGAAGACCCATCACCGATAAAAGCCTTTGTTGCCTCGGTGCTTGGAAGCAGACGTTTTGTCTCGCTCAGTGGCTGCGAACTATGAAAATATACACTGTAAACACCGCGGATCTAAAAGGACCTGCTGCTAACACACTCGTGCTGGCGCCACCCCTACCGCCTCATCTCCGAGAGAGGGCGAAAAACTAGGTCAGTGCAGCCGGGCCTGCCCGGAATCTAATGGTTTCAGGATCCCGCGCGGTCAGGGGATTGGTTGCACTAATGGCTTTTTAAGTCTAACACGAGCAACGTTTCCTCTGGAGGCTCTGTAATTAACACTCGCGTTAATTTATTTTTTTCTACTCTGCCTCCACCCAATCTCGTTTCCATTTTTTTGCTGGCTTCTGTGGAGAGGTAAGACTGAAAGTTATGAGAAATTAATTAAAAAAAACGACAAATATTTGGAATCTATACAGATGCGAAGAGGGTAATGCGATACTTATTTCCCTTATTCACTGCGGGAAGGGGAGTTGACTCACGCAGTGGGTCATGATGTCCCTCCTCTGTCTCAACAATAGCCATGGTATTTTGCTGGCTCACAATACCCTAGTCCAATTCAGTGCCAGGGCTGGTTGGCAAATCACTTTCCTTATTTTTTTGTATTACTTTTTCTACATGTCATTTTTGATTACTTTTTTAGCGAACATATGCTTACCATCTTACACTGCTGCAATTTTAGTTTTTATAACTTTTACACTTTTAATGCCTATGTTTGATGCTTATGTTCGGAAACTAAATAAATACATTTCAGGTTTGCCAAGGCCTGACCACTTGGATTTGCCAATGCTTGATTGATTGAATGGAGGCTCTCTAGTTAATGTTGATACCATTTTCTACACTGTCACTACACAATTTCGTTTTCATTTGTTTTGCTGGCTCTACTGAAAAGACGAAGTTTGAGACATAGGGGCATGTTATCAAGCACGGCGTTAAAATTATCGCTGCTTTAGCGGCAGAAAACTGCAGCTAAAGCGGCGATAATGGGCTTGATAATATGCCGCAGAGAATTCCAATAGAAGCCCATGTTGACACCAGAACAGGGTCTTCTATGGGAATTCTCAAGAGCATATTATCAAGCCCATTATCGCCGCTTTAGCTGCAGCTTCCTGCCGCTAAAACGGAGATAATTCTAACACCGTTTCTTGATAATATGCCCCTAAGTTTGAAAAAAACTATGGGGCATAATATCAAGACAGGCGATAAAATTATCGCTGCTTTAGCGGCAGAAAACTGCAGCTAAAACGGCGATAATGGGCTTGATAATATGCCGCAGAGAATTCCAATAGAAGCCCATGTTGACACCAGAACAGGGTCTTCTATGGGAATTCTCAAGAGCATATTATCAAGCCCATTATCGCCGCTTTAGCGGCAGTTTCCTGCCGCTAAAACGGCGATAATTCTAACACCGTTTCTTGATAATATGCCCCTAAGTTTGAAAAAAACTATGGGGCATAATATAAAGACAGGCGTTAAAATTATCCCTGCTTTAGCGGCAGAAAACTGCAGCTAAAGCGGCGATAATGGGCTTGATAATATGCCGCAGAGAATTCCAATAGAAGCCCATGTTGACACCAGAACAGGGTCTTCTATGGGAATTCTCAAGAGCATATTATCAAGCCCATTATCGCCGCTTTAGCTGCAGTTTCCTGCCGCTAAAACGGCGATAATTCTAACACCGTTTCTTGATAATATGCCCCTAAGTTTGAAAAAAACTATGGGGCATAATATCAAGACAGGCGATAAAATTATCGCCGCTTTAGCGGCAGAAAACGGCAGCTAAAACGGCGATAATGGGCTTGATAATATGCTCTATGGAATTCCAATTAAAGCCCATGTTAGATGTCCTTCACATCTAACATGGGCTTCAACTGGAATTCCATAGAGCATATTATCAAGCCCATTATCTCCATTTTAGCGGCAGTTTTCTGCCGCTAAAGCGGTGATAATTTTATCGCCTGTCTTGATAATATGCCCCTATGTATGTTTGTGAGTGTGTGTGTGTCAGAAATTTAGACTGTTTGAGGTGCATATTTGAAAACCTAATGTTCATGTGGAAATAGATGAACTGTGAGAAATTAACTCTCATCTGCAAAGGCGTTTTAGTTACACCTTGCACACAGTCCTCTGGCCTCCTAAACATGATACATGATCCAGTGGTGCTAGGCGACTCTGGGAGTGCAGGCTGTGGCTTTTATATTTAATATAGACAACAAATAAAATAAAACATTGTCCACGTGCTCTGAGCATTTCCCTACGTCCACAATGGATGTTTGCACTTCTGGTTTCATTTTCAGAGCTCCAGAAGTGGGGTATAGTGGACTTCGGCCATCTTGGATTTCAGCCCAAGATAAGGAGCTCAGTTCACTTTTCATTAACTGCCTTTATTTAACTGTAGATCCCATGCTCACTTGCCTGTTGTACTGCTTCCTTGGTCTTCTTCGACTATGATCAATGGCCTCCACATCCTTCGGTCACTCCTGCTGATTCTGGGCTTCGCTTGCACATCTTGGATTTATCGTGAGACCTCCCCACACGTTCAGAATGGAATTTTCGTTTTTTTCTTCTCATTTTCCCTAGTGTAAGATTCTTCCATCCTCTGCTGTATTCCTCTCTTATCTCATGTCCTGGCCTGTCCTAGCAGGAAGTTAGGTCAAATCAATTGCAATTAAGGTTTTAGGGACCAGCTTGTGTCCATGTTTCTCTTCTGGTCTCATTCTTTCATTCCAGTCATAGTATGGGTTCATTAAGTAAAACTCTAATGAACCTGGCAATGTATTATCATATACTCTATGGACCTTAAAAGGTCACTATTCCTATAATTCAGGTTTGCGATTAAGGGTGAAGTTGTAATAAAGGATTTTAAGAGTCCAAGGTCCCAAGTCCAGTATCAATTTCCTCACCGTTCACATCTAAGAGAATAATTAACAGATTTTCACTAGACCACATTCAGTGATATTCCATTCAGTAGTTTTTGCTCTAGTATAGATCAAATTCCTATGGAACTCAACATTTCTTCCCCTTGGCGGACCTGCAAGAAACCTGAAATAACAAAACCGAGCTAAACATGCTAATTTTCTGCCAGATTCTGTGCACATTGATCAAATTGCATTGTTATTAGCAAATTAATTTTATTATGACCATAAATTTAATTTTGACCCTATTGATATTTTGCCACAAAACGTGAAATACCGAAGCTAAGCTAAGTGTGGTAATTGTCTGCTAAATTTAATGAAGTAACATCAAATGGCACCAAAGTGATAATCAAATAAGAAAATGCCTTTTAAATGGATTCTGCAATGTAACCATGAGTACATATTTAAGAATGCTATTTCATTTCAAATAGTAATTTCAGTTTAAATTGTGATTTTTATACATTTATTTAACAGGAATCATGGTTTTTAAATCACAGTTTTAACAGTTGGCAATCTCTACAAAAGTTTGATTTATTTTCACCCTGGTTTTACAAAAAAATACTAGACAGGTTTTCATGAACCAGAAAGGATCATGACAATTCTGCACATGCAAGTTGGGTGCAATTCTTCAAGCTTTTGTTCACATCTGTGACAGAATATTTCCTATGGGAATTAACATGGGCACATTTGGTTTATGAACTTCCTTTTACTTTTGCTACTATTGCTTGAATTTTAGAAAGCTCTCCAATACCAAGTTAGTAGGGTTAAAGCAAACTTTTACACAGTTACAGCTTCTAAAGTCTTAAATCTCATTTTCTTAGGGGAGATCAGCTTGTCCATAACTACCGTGTCACTATACATTACTTGTTTGACTGCTTTTAATACATAAGAAGCAGTGCTCTCAGAATTCAAATTGCACAGGGACATGACATTATGTCACAGTAATTATATAATTCCTGACATATACAGCTTTGACCCAATGAGAGTCCTTTCCTGCCTACCAGCTAAATAGTCCCTCAGCATGACAGAGCACTGAGTGTGCAACGCAATGCCCGCGACTTACAAAACGAGCCCCAATGGTGCGGCAGCGTCTCTGAAGTACCACCGCTGCGTGAATCTCAAGCACTGCTTCACCGATGTCTATATTGCCCTGCTCCGACTCCAGTGCAACGCCTGCGGCCTAGTGGTTCGGCATTGACACTGTGGAATCGATGCAGTGCCAGGCAACATTGATGCATCATCAACAGCATGTTGCCTTCAGCAACCGAGGTCTCGCACCTGCAACCGATTCATTAGCTCCCCTACATCCGCATTGTTCCCAGATATTAGCGGCTCAAAGACCCTGCACTGCCTACAGGAACTGACGCATCACTTTGCTACAGTGATGCCTCACCTCCTTTGCGTAATGCATCATCCCTGTGCACCAACGTGCCAAAGACCTGCATAGCAATAAGGAACCGATGCATCACCTGTCTTCGTGATGCCTCGGCTCTTCTGTGCATCGCACCATCTTTGACTTTGTGACGCAGCCAAGGTACTGAACTGGGGCCTGTGTGACTCCTGTAGCCGGCCAACGCTCCATTACAGTTGGAGTGAACTTGTGGGTTTGTATTGGTCAAGGGTGACCAAATAGCCCCAGTTGGAGCTATTGTTTTCTAGACGCTATAACTGCATTTAATATTGAAAGATTCATTTCTTGACTTGTGGATGTTGGGTTTTTATTACCTGGTCTTGTTTTACACAGATACATTTTTCTAAACTGCGGTGTAGCCCTTTTGTGGTGTTTTCACTGTGTTACTGTGGGTGTGTGCACAAATATGTTGCACATTGTCTCTTTAGTTTAGCCTAACTGTTCTCTGCCACGCTACCCGAGGGTGAGCACAGGTAACCTTAGGTCCTGATTACGAGTTTGGTAGTGCGATGCTGGATCCACTCTGCCACTGCACCCCCAAAGCTGTGGTTGGGCTGCCCACCAAATTAGGAGTTTCCTCCTGTGTGGCGGGCTTTCTTCGGTGGTGCCGATAAAAATGGGCATCGCAATGGGAACGCCAAAAATAGTTCCTGCATGGCATGGACTGTTGATTCCATGCAGTGCAGGAACTGGTGTGCATGCACATGGTGACGCATAATGCGCCCCCTGTATGCATCCACATGGCGTGAGGAACCAGGGGGCCCTGTAGGGACCCCTTTGTTACCTCTCTGCCATGGTTTTCATGGAGGAGGAACCGCTATAAAAGCGTGGTGGAGAGGAAACTTGTAATATGCTTGGCAGGACTGCGGTAGTCCGCCAAGCATATTACTGCCTCTACAGCACCGCACCACTGCCAGGGAACGGTGGCACCCTGGCGGCGGGCAATATTGGTCCGACTGGCCTTATTTTAACAGGGTGGTCTGGAGACCGCAACCGCCGTGCCCCCATGAGTCTGGCAGTCAGTGGACTGGCAAACTCGTAAGTCCTTAGTGTGGACTACACTTACCCTGACTAGAGTGTGGGCCCCTACTTGGACAGGGTGCACAGCACTGCCAACTATAGACCCCATTTCTAACAATAAGTGAAACTGAGAGACAGTGAGGTTGTGAGTGAGTGGTAGAGTGACTTAAAGTGAGTGAGAATCAATGCAAAAGAATGAATTGAGGGAATGTTAGCAAGTGTGAATGAGGCTGAGTGTGAATGATAATGAGTGAGATTGAGGGAACATAACTGACTGAGAAATAGTGAGCCAAAGTGAGTGGCAATACATGAGAATGAGTGAGAGTAAAAGTGAGTGATGAGAAAGTATGAACCAGTGAGAGCAAGAATGAATGAGTCAAGCTGAGGGAGAATGAGTGAGAAAGGTTGCGTGAGTAAGCCTGGTCCAGGTCAGGTTTCATTGGCTTATCACAACTTGAAAGGACTTGAACATTTAATGAGTGTCCTTTCAGAGCCTATGGCATTATAGCAAATGTATGTCAAAACTGTGCTTCAAAATGCACTATTTGACACCATGTGTTTGAAATTCTCTTAGGGGGCCCCTGAGCTCACCTAGAAAAGACCTGATTCTCTCACATTGCTCACTAGCTACAATACAGGGCGAGATTATATCCCATCACTTTCAAAAAACATGTCAGCACCCGAATATGGGAGGTATACAAAATAGACATTTGTCTGTGTTGTGCTATTATAGTAATCATGCAGTTATTATGTAACTTTAGCAACGTTCATAAGTGTAATGCTAGCAGGGTTAAGGTCATGGGACATGGTTTCCTGAGAAGATTCAGAACCAAGGTCGGATGATGTCACTTCCTGTGTTGTCATTAAAGTCAAATGGTAGATGATGTCACTTCCACCACCCCAGGCATTTTGGCGAATCAACGTCCATGGTTTACAAAGATTCAGTTTCTTCCACACATTTACTTTAATTCACTGCTATCTTTTCTTTCTTCACTGCTCTCTTTTTTTTCTTAATATGTTATGCTTTCGTGTTGAGTAGGATTCATAGTTTCTGGAAAAAAAGCACAATGTGTTTACAGAACAGCTAGAGTGCAACAGTTCATCACAAGGCAAGCTTCACTGAGTGCAATATTGAAAGTGTTTTTAAGGTCAGTCAGAGTGCAGTCTGTTACAACTCAGTGTTTACTGAAATCTGCAGAATACTTTAAGGGTGTGGACCGGTAGAGTGACCCAGGGGGGATGTTACCAATGGTGGGAAAACAAACTGAGAAAAAGATTGAGAGCCGTGGCCTTGAGAAGATGCCTCAAGGCAAAATAAAGTGTGGATATCTAATGCATACTGTACATCGAATTAAACCACATATTCTCTATGGATTACAGTGGGGAAAGAGGCAGCTGAGAAACTAGTTTGAACTAGTTTATGGCTTTAGAAATGATTTTTGTGCAGTAAGAGGTGAGGATCACCAGGATCCATGTCTATTGTAGCAGAGTGCCCCCTGTGGTAGGGATTTTGTTCTACATGTGGTAAGGCATTACTACTGTGATCTGAGAATGCCCCATTGACTTCAATTAAATGCACCCTGAGGTAGCTACCACTACTCTTTCTCGCCCTTCTGTACCCTCCACACCGCACGTGCTGCCCCTTGTCAGTGTCGGAAGGCAGAGGCAGGAAGAGAGAGCAAATAGGCCTCTTAAGAGCACTTTTACTTTTCAAAGTTTACATTTTTTCCCATTACTCCAGCCCCTCTGTAGTAAATAATGGCTGTTCAGGGCCAATCCTGGTATGTCATCTGGAGTCAAAGGGTACATGATTTTTGTTGAATTTGTGTCCATAAATGACCTTTCGACATATGACAGTAATGACCTTACACATTAAACCATATATAGGCCGAGTAATGTCCTATTAACGCACATTTGCAGACAACCTCACCTCCACTAAACCTCTCCTCAACTCTCCTGCAACTGCTGTTTTTGAAATTCTACCACTAAAAGCTTTATCTAATGTAATAGACTAAATGCTAAACAAACCAGCGAATATATATAGATTTGAAACCTCTTGATTTTTCAGTTTCTCTATGCTTCTGGAACACCATCTGCATTTGCACAGGACAACCTTCATTGCTGAGCTCCTTGGCTCTCACACCCACAGCACTCAATATTTATTGTTAGCAATGTATTTATAATGTTTTTCTAAAGCGCATTTTCACCAACTGGTATTAGAGCCCTTTACTTATAACTATAATTACACATGCAAGATATGAATATATAGTGACTTGCAGGTCAAACCAGTTGTAAACCATAGAAGGATAGGAGGGGGTGTCTCGATGGGGCAGGCGGGAAGAAATGGTTGGATATTTAAGAGTTACCAGAGGATACATTAGTGTGACAGTATCTTTTAAATAGGTTATAGGGACCATGGGAAGTAATAAAAGTTACAGAATTTTGGGGTTTTACAAAGCTCTTGTGTGTGTGGTAACACAATTAGGGGAGGTCTTGGTTTAGGAATATAATGAATAGGTGAATCTTTCCTCTTTTCCCAGTTACCTATTTGGTTCCGTTCTCACCTGGGGGGGGGGGGGTTGGAACCCTTGAGGACTGTGTGACCACGGGACACCCCCCCCCACCCCTGAAGGGTAGAATAGGTACCCATTCAGGCGTACAGTTATCGTACAAATAGGCGAGTAAAATCACTCACGGTGCATGCAATTTAGTATTGCATGCCTTTTAAATATTTGCTTTACCGGGGCACTGAATGCTGAGAACGTCCTGATAAAAGACCTGGACCATACAGGCCTTAGAATAAGTCCAGAAACAAGTTGAGGGTTAACTTAGAGCCATAGGATCATCATAGCCTAAAACCCTTGATGGTAATTTTTAGCCCATACCCACCCAGACCACCAAAAAGAGGGATACCTTGGTCTGACCGAGGTATTTTTTTTATCTCTTTAGCTTCCCCAAGTCACAAAAATATCGTAAGCACTCCTTAAAACACGGTCAAGCCAATCCTGGCTTTTAGGAGCCAGAATGAGACCCGATGTGGAAGCATGCAACTGCTAGAGTGGGTGAGGGTCTTATAAAAAGAAAAAGTTTCCTTTTTCTGGTTTGAACAGTGATGGGGTTTCCAAATGAGATACTTTTCTCCATAGCTAGGCAAGGAATATACTTGGTTCTAATTGCAGGGTTTTTGCCAGGAGGCCAGATAGTATGGCATTGCCTGTATTTAATTGAGATTATGATTGCATGATCAGCGCCTTGGGTTGATCATTTGAGGACAGATGTTTTATTCTTTGTATTTGTCAAAAATGAAAATTTGCAATTTGGTCAAGTTTATTAACATTTGGTTCAAATGATAGAATTCTAGAAAAGACGAATCCCAGTGATTTTGCCTTTGTTGCTGGGTTGGCATTGCATCCATTTTCTCTCAATGTTGTGATTGAAGCTGGACCCTTTCTCTTGCTTGAGTTTCGGGATAGTAGAAGAAATCCCTTTTCTGAGGTTCAAGCCTTAAGGAGATTTTAGGTGCTATGAGTAAATCTTTTCTAAACCTCTTTTGAGAGTTAGGATGTCCTCTACGGAGGAGAGTTTTAAGTAAAGTTGCATATCGTCCCGTATTGATAGATTGTGATGCTAGAGTTTTCTGACTTTAAGGTTCCAAATATCTATTCAATGAGATGGGAAATTGAATGGAATCTTAAAGTACCTCAAGTGATACCCATTCAAGTCCTCACATATGAGATCCTAGTTTTACTATGTGGGGCCAACGCAAGAGGAAAGATTTAAATCAGCTAAATGCTGTCTCTTTTAGGCACATTAGGTTTTCGAGCTTTGTCAAGAGAATTTAATTAGTGACATTTTAAACTCTGCAATGTGGTCTAGTAAAATTAGAATGAAACTGTTTCCTTTGTCAAGTATTTGTAGAAAGTCATCAAGAACTTTTATAGTGTTGGTTTAAATGTTATTTCCAATATTAAAGTCTGATTGAGTTCGTGGGTGCAGTGCATTGTCTTGGATTAACGTCTTTGTTTTGCAATAGCCTTCTCAATTTACCCAGCCAGGGGATGCTCATAATAGGTCTGTAGTCTGGATCAGTGTTGATCAAGGTGAGTCACTAAAGTGTGCTAAAAGATTAAAGTTCCTTTCTATTATTGAAGGTAAAGAGTCATCAAAGCAATGTGTAGGGTGTAATCACTTGATTAATGTGCCTAGTGAATCCAGATATTACTATGGTGAAGACGATCCTTGTATTGTCTGATCTAGGGAGTAATGTGTTTGATAATCCATACTTTGAAAGGTCGCTTCTGATATTTGAAATTTGTTTCACAGAATAATCTAAGGAATTTGTTAATTTTTTCTTTCAAATGAGTCACAATTGAAGGTTTGAATTCCGAGACATTCTCTTTAATGATTTTGAAGATAGTCTTAGCTGGAGTTATGAAAGGGCAATTTGCTCCTGTATGTGATTTGAGTTTGCCTTCTGTATTGTACTTCAGAAAAGTTTTCTTGCTGCTTTTACTTTATATTTGATCTTGGTAGATTTGTTCAGAGGTCAGAGTTTTTCTGAGGTCTTTTACCATTGCTCTGCATTAAATCATGGTTTTAGGTGTACTTTTCTGGGTGATTTTCATCTTTTAGGAGTCATCTTGTCAACAAATTGATGTACCACTTTTTCATAGTTAGTTGTTATGGAGTTGATGTCAGAGGGAAGGTAGAGGGTATCAAGTTGAGGAAAACGAAACATTTTAAGGATTCTTCTGAGATGTTTCTGTATGTCCTGACCAGGAGTTTGGCGTTATGTTAGGGGTTGGGGAGCAAACGTGTTTTGAGTGTAATGGAGAAGTGGATTAAAAAGTGATCTGACCAATTGACTTTTCGTGGGGTTAAGAGCGTGTTGCCCTCTACTGATGTTAATATCAACTTGAATACTATGCCTTTAGTGTGGGTCGAGCTCCAGATTAGTTGTCTCAGATTAAAGAGCATTGTCATGTTGAGTAATTACTGGTAGAGCTTGGGTTTGCTGTTGCTCCATCTATGCAAAATCACCTACACGTATGCTGTTAGAAGATTACATTTGACTCAGGAAGGTGTCTTTGGCTATCTGTTTGATAACATTTGACATGACTTAGGTGATTTGTAAATTATATACAGGAGCCATGTTGCAGATGGATCAGCAAGAATGGCTACTTTCATGCATTTGAATGATGAAAAGATAGGAGCAGATAACAGTTTACAATCTATTGTATCTTTGATGATCAAGGCTAAACCTACTTCTACTTTCAATCATTTACCTAGTCTGAGGATAGGGCAGCCAGGTTGGACTAGTGAGCATATAACGTTTTGGGAGTTCTGTTTAGCCAGGATTCTATAAAGTTTGCAATATCTGGCTCTATGAGCGAAAAGATTTGTGGACGATGGTTATCATAAGCTGATCTAACAATGTGGAAAATGCCATGAATGCTGCAGATACCTGAGGTGGCGGAACAGTAAGTCTTGGTTCAGGCTGATCAGTATGCGGTTATTCTGGTTGGGCTTCTTTATCTGGTAATATATGTCTCTATACTTCCAGTGAGGTACAAGCATTGGTTTGGGGACCCCACGGTAGCACATGTCGAAATTATTTGGAAGCGGTTGTAATTTCTGAATTTGAGTCTTGGTTGGTTGTGATTGTGACTGGTTGAGAAGTTGTGAAGAAAGTACAATCAGAATGGAAGTGGAGATAAGAAGTAAAGAAGGGAGGCAGAATAAAAGAGGATGGGTAAGGTACATCTGACAATGAGGAAAGATAGGTTAAATAAGGAACCGACATAAAGCAGTCAAGTGAGATAAGAAAGAGGAGTATGATCTTGTGGAGATGGTAAGTGGGTGTCGTAGGAGGGAAAAATTGAAAATCTAGGGATTATGGAGTGCGACTAGGATGTAGAATATGAGAGGAGAGAGAAGGAATGACCTGGGAGGTTAGTAGGGCGCATGGAAAGGTGTGGTGTAGAGAGGACTAAGAATGATATAATAGAAGTAAATGTATGGAGAAAAAGGGGTAAAGAAAAAGGATTAAGCAACAGTATAAAGCAAGTTAATATATGGGGCAGAGGGGGTATATAAAGATCACATGGTCATCACTAAGAGGCCAGATCTATCAAAAAGACTATGCCACACCAGCAGCTCTTCAGACTGACCATGGCACCTTCTCCCACAAAAATGAAGGCAACCATAAATGTGCTGGAGTAGGCAATGTTTGGTCCAGCATCAACCTTGGATCCTTTTTTCACTACCGCTCAATATAATCAGTCATCGCCATCTTTACAGCCAACATTGTAGCCTTCTATGACCCAAGGGGCTTTATTTATTCTTTCAATGTCCTTAAATTGTTTTCCACACTATTCCCCATATCTTACTTGGAAATTTTAACTTACATCTTAATAATGACCTAAACAGCTCCTTATCCTCCCAACCCTTATCAGACCTCTAACTTCACAACCGACACACTCCTTACCCATGCATAATAAGGGAAAGCCTCTTGATAAATGACCAACTCCTTTTCCTAATTACACCCCATGCCCTATCCACAAATGGAAACATTTCCCAGATCCAATTTTTGCATATCTAAATCAAATACAAATGACGTCTCATCTTTAAAACACGATTGGCCCAAATTAAATGTTGGCACAAAGAGAACACTGTCGCAACGGTGACAGAAGTTTCTCCCTGCCAACATTATGGTCTGTCTGCCCACCTGCCCATTTTGATTTTAGAGGACAGCAAAGACTACTCCATCTCCGCCGTGGTCAAACCTTTTCAATGGCCTGACAGGGTAGGGCCATCAGAGATTTGACTGCCTGTTCGCCCACCTAATTTAGATAGGTGGACATATGACCGTTTTTCAATGCCTGTCACCACATGGAAAAACTAGGCGGTAAGGAGCATCAAAAAGTGCACAATGGGCCCCGCACCATGGGAGTAAACTCTCATGGCAAGGCAGGCATTGTTATTTTTATATTTTCAAAAAGAAAATCCTGCTTTGATATTTTCTTTTTGAAAATAAATAAAAATTGTAACTTTGCCTACAGCTTTGTCATGTTTGACGGAGATGTCCCTTAAAGTTACAATGCATTGACAGGAAATGCCTTGAAGACAGTTCCTGTTAGTGCTTGAAATGTCCACCACAGTGACAGACATTTCAAAGGTTGGTAGTCAGCCCCTCCATCAGGGGCATGGAGTAATTTACTTTTCATCTAAAATCATAACTGTCTGTGAATCCCTAGCTATGTTACTCACTGTTGAATCTCATCTTCTTGAGCTTCACAACCACTTCACCAACAGATCTCATCTGTTTAATTAAATCTTCTACTCCTTCATGCACTCCATTTGATTCTTTCACAAACCATCAAACCGCTTGCTCTCTCCTCTGACGTTGTACTGTCTTACATCTGCTTTCAACCACTCTATATTATCCGGCGCCTCCCTGTTACCCTTCAAGTTTGCACTCGTACTATTTCTAAAAAGTGGACATTAAACCCTTCTCTGCCTTCCAATTATAACAAAGTTTCTCAGCTTCCTTTCTCCTCTTAAATAATAGAGCACCTTATTTTCAGCTGCCTTATCTTCTATCTCTCATACAAGAAGCTGCCTGATCTCATTTAATTGGGGTTCCATGCCCTTTGCCCTACTGACATGGCTCTCATGCATGTAGTTAACTTCATGACATCAGCTCATCATAATCATGTCTTATCCATCGTTGTTCTTCTTGATCTATCTACTATGTTTGACTTGCTTCACCAGTCTGCTCTATTGTCTTCTCTCCCTAGGCTTCTCCTGCTCACCTCTCAAATGGTTCTCATTCTATCTCTCTGACCACTCTTTTTCAGTCTCTCGGGACACAACCTCTCCTCATCCACTTTTATACCTGTTTCCATCCCTCGAGGCATGAGTCCTATGTCCACTCTTGATTTCTGTATAAACCCCCACCCCCCTACCCCCTGGTGACTGCATCTCCACTTTTGGACCCCAACTATGTCTACCCAGATGACAGGAAACTCCTTGTCTCTTTGCCAGCTTTCTCACCCCTCCTGTCTTCATGCATGTAGAACTGTTTCTCAGCTGTAAGCCTACAGGCGGCACTATGATGCCTCATCCTGAGCTTGTCTAAGATGGAGGTCTGATACTTTCCTTCCTAAACTGCACCACTCTCTCTAACTTATCCAATCAACTTCCTCCATGATCCCTGGAACCTGCTCCCTCTGTCTGAAATCTTGGTGTGCTCCCTAGTCCTACCATACAAATGTCATTTTTCATCATTATCACTGCCACAGATGCCGGTACCAAGTTTAAAATATAAATAGTGTGAGAAAAGAGAATTATTAGTTGTGCTAGTTATGAGACCCCACCAGGTAATAATGTCACTATTCCGTGTCAGGTCTACTTAGGTTTCTTTAAATCAAACCTTGGTTCATTCCTGAGTTGCTCTGCCACATAGCAGTCAGGCTTAACTCAAAGGAAAACAAGTGTAAAGCATTTATCACTACCAAAACAGTCGACAAGTAAGACACACGAAACAATAAAAGTCCCACTCCAATTCATAAAAATAGCATGTAAAACATCAAATAAACATATCCTTCTTTTTAATATTTAGCACTGTGCATTATGGGCTTTTAAGGCCTTCCTTATGGCTGACCTAAAAATATTAACAAGGAAGGTTTGTACTTGGCAAAAGGCTTTATTTTGCCATGCCGGGTTGGCAGTATAAGAGCGGCCTAGCTAGGCTGCAGTGGCTGACTTAGTGCTATGTTCTCACTTTGTCCCTGCAGTGGTGGCACAATAAGTGCTGTAGTCTACTAGTGACATTTACCTTACTAGCCCTTGGTACGCTTTGTACCTTATACTAGGGACATATAGGTAAGTAAAATATACCAATCAGGTGTTAGCCAATTGCACATACACTTTAAGGGGGTCACATCACCTGCACCGAGGCATGGTCAGTAGGGCCCAGTTCACATCAGAGTAAAAGAAAACAGCAGTATCTAGTGAAAGGTCGGGGCAAAACGTGGAGAAAGGGAGGTTGATGATGAAAAAAGGGCATTTTCTTACACATATGATTTGTCCATTCATTTTATATAGCACAGCCAAACACTCAGACATTCATAGCACTCAGTAAACTTCATTACTGTAATTATATGTTATTGAACCTCTCTCAATATTACTTTGCCTCATTTAATAAGTTATTAAACTTCTGCAGAACAGTTTACAGTCTCCTCAAGTACACTCCTACCTCAAACAGACAGAACCAGGCAGGATGGCTAGCTGCAAAAAAAGGGTGACAAACAAGACATTAACGTTTGTATTTGAAGCTGTTCATGTCTTATCTCCTTACTACCCTTTTGCCCCACCCCCCCGGGATTCACTATTGCACTACTGATGGCAAGCCAGAACCTTTAGATCTCAACCAAACTGCCCAAGCAACAGATAGATTCCACTTTCTCTCCAATTTGCGACCCTTCCAATGGATCTCATTTCCTCCTGTCCATCATGGATAGCCCCACAATCTGGGAGTCTGCCCCCTCACCCTGTCACAGGCTTGATAGCTGCCTAGTAGTTGCGTCAAACATTGTCTCTCTCTCTCTCTTTCTCTCTCTCTCACTCTCTCTCTCTCTCTCTCTCTCTCCACCGCGGTCTGTGCAGGTAACAGTGGTGGGGCCATGTAAGGGGGGATTTCGATGGACAATGCTGAGGGAAAATTAAAGACATAATAATTTTTCCCTTGGCATCGTCCCTCAAAATCCCCCCTTACAGGGCCCAACGGCCCCACCGCTGTTACCTGCATGGACCGCAGCTGTGTATATATATATATATATATATATATATATATATATATTGGAAGAAAGAGTTGCCCTTGCTCGAGGAAGCACTCGCGATGAGTTTAGCACGACTTTAATTGGAGGTTGTGGCACAAAGTACAGGAAACATTCAGAGCTCTTCTTTCACCTTACGCGTTTCGGGCTGGCGCCCTTGTTCACAGGTGTTCTCTGGGGTGATTGAGAATGGTGCGCGGTCATCTTTTCAAGTCCTCATTTCTCCGCCCCCATGGGCGTGTCGCTAGTGCTCGGGATTCTGGTTCTTGTGGTTCGCAGCACCGCATCCCATGTGGGATTCTTCTCCACCTCACATTAAAAACATCAAAGGACCCATGTGGGTTGATGAATGGCTCACCACACAGTCTGCCACTCATAAAATTCCACCAATAGTGGCCCCATCGTCCAAAATGCTGACTATCCCTCGACGCCAACACTGGACTGGCCGTAAATATTGGAAGAAAGTGGTGAGCCATTCATCAACCCACATGGGTCCTTTGATGTTTTTAATGTGAGGTGGAGAAGAATCCCACATGGGATGCGGTGCTGCGAACCACAAGAACCAGAATCCCGAGCACTAGCGACACGCCCATGGGGGCGGGGAAATGAGGACTTGAAAAGATGACCGCGCACCGTTCTCAATCACCCCAGGGAACACCTGTGAACAAGGGCGCCAGCCCGAAACGCGTAAGGTGAAAGAAGAGCTCTGAATGTTTCCTGTACTTTGTGCCACAACCTCCAATTAAAGTCGTGCTAAACTCATCGCGAGTGCTTCCTCGAGCAAGGGCAACTCTTTCTTCCAATATTTACGGCCAGTCCAGCCGTGGGGGAGCACCGCCGCAGCAGTGCGGACCAGTATTGGCGTCGAGGGTTAGTCAGCATTTTGGACGATGCGGCCACTATTGGTGGAATTTTATGAGTGGCAGACTGTGTGGTGAGCCATTCATCAACCCACATGGGTCCTTTGATGTTTTTAATGTGAGGTGGAGAAGAATCCCACATGGGATGCGGTGCTGCGAACCACAAGAACCAGAACCCCGAGCACTAGCGACACGCCCATGGGGGCGGGGAAATGAGGACTTGAAAAGATGACCACGCACCGTTCTCAATCACCCCAGAGAACACCTGTGAACAAGGGCGCCAGCCCGAAACGCGTAAGGTGAAAGAAGAGCTCTGAATGTTTCCTGTACTTTGTGCCACAACCTCCAATTAAAGTCGTGCTAAACTCATCGCGAGTGCTTCCACGAGCAAGGGCAACTCTTTCTTCCAATATATATATATATATATATAACAAGAAGAGTTGCCCCTAGGTGGGATGCACTCCCGGGTGGAGATTATGCCAAAGCAAGGGCACACGCCATGAACAAAGTCCTTTTCTGGTTTCCTGCCAGACGCGTTTCGGGCCAACGCCTTCTTCAGTGGCAGACCATGTGATGTGATGGCGTGCGGCAACCACCAGTAAATCCCCGTAATAATTATGCTCAGGTGAACCACCTGAAGCAATGCTTTCTGGGACTGGTGGGTCAGTAAAACCCAAGTGGGTCGCCGCCGGCACTCACATTCAAAACTGTCTTTAAAAGTATTGCCGGCACCCCTGCATATAACAGGCATCTCCTGTTCCACAGTTAGCTGACCCAATAAAGCAGCCACGGACCCGCAAGTGTTTCGGGGTGGTGCAATCCTGTGACCAGGCTGGCCGCTATACAAAAGACAAGAAGAGTTGCCCCTAGGTGGGATGCACTCCAAGGTGGAGATTACGCCAAAGCAAGGGCACACGCCATGAACAAAATCCTTTTCTGGTTTCCTGCCAGACGCGTTTCGGGCCAACGCCTTCTTCAGTGGCAGACCATGTGACGTGATGGCGTGCGGCAACCATCAGTAAATCCCCGTAATAATTATGCTCAGATGAACCACCTATAGCAATGCTTTCTGGAACTGGTGGTTCAGTAAAACCCAAGAGGGTCGTCGCCGGCACTCACATTAAAAGATTTCTTTAAAAGGATTGCTGATGTTCGCGCGGGCCCCCCTGCATATAACAGGCACCTCCTGTTCCACAGTTAGCTGTCCCAATAAAGCAGCCGCGGACCCGCAAGTATTTCGCAGTGGTGCAATCCCACGACCAGACTGGCCGCTATACAAAATACTAGAAGAGTTGCCCCTAGGTGGGATGCACTACCAGGTGGAGATTACGCCAAAGCCAGGGCACACGCCGTGAACAAAGTCCTTTTCTGGGTTCCTGCCAGACGCGTTTCGGGCCAACGCCTTCTTCAGTGGCAGACCATGTGACGTGACGGCTTGCGGCAACCACCCATCGGCGACCCACTTGGGTTTTACTGAACCACCAGTCCCAGAAAGCATTGCTTTAGGTATATATATTTGATGTCTTTTTAATTTTGTGTTTTGTCCTATAAGTGATAGTTTTGCATTAATATGCATGACTGTATTTGCTGATTACTTAAAAAAAAATAGCACCAATGTTACTACCTAGAGCTCTTAACCTATAACGTATTAATCTACCCTCTCCCCACAATTCTACCTGCCGATATTTTTCTTTTGTAAGTTAGATCTTAAAGACATTTTATGGCTGCTAATAAACAAATAAATGCATACTTACGTACATAGATGTTGTAGGTAGAGCTGTAGAAATAGCCGCACCAAGGGCAAAGTTGGCACCTGCCTGCAAATTAGGGACAAAGTTGTTCCTTACCACCAGTGCTAAATTTGAGCCAGTGGTTACCGGTGGGGACCACTGGCACTTACCTATGCGGACCGATACTTATTTTTCCATACCAGACATTTACAGAGTGCATGAAAAGGTAAAGCAAACTCAGTGAAAAGACGGAGGAAGAGAAAGGCAGCAGAACTGTCACAAAGGGAAACAACAAGAACGTACAAGAGCAAGAAAAAGGGGCAGGGAGCTTCCGGTAGTAGATAAAAGATTAACAGCATTGGTATTCGGCCTGCCAACTTTTAATTGCACCAGCTGCCAGCTTCTGAGCATACCTTCAGGCACTGGCACACTTTCTATCACAAATTAAGCACTGCCTATAACTAACAAAGAAATCCTGGCCTAACAGATGAAAATGGCCCTAGTACAAGGCAAAAGGCACCACCACATCTAAAGAAATGTATTTTCTATTATACCTGTTTAAAGCCTTTCTGTATTACAGATGGTCATGTCCGGCACGAGGAAGGCGTGCACAAGAAAGCATGGAATGCAGTATAACTTTTTATGAAGTTTTCCCCAGGCCCGGCAGGCTGGTTACACACACCTTCTACCTCCTGACTGATGGCCTCATCTACCCCTCCCCTTGGCCAGGTGCGGTCCATGCAGGTAACAGCGGTGGGGCGGTGGGGCCGTGTAAGGAGGGATTTTGAGGGACGATGCAGAGGGAAAATGATTTCTTTATTTAATTTATCCCTCAGCATCGTCCCTCGAAATCCCTCCTTACACGGCCCCACCGCTGTTACCTGCACGACCGCGGATGCCCTTGGCTTCTGCCTCCGGGTGGCCGTGGCATCACAGTTCAGCCGCCTCGTGGTCTCAGGACCCTATGCCTAACTCTGTTTGAACATGGATCCCGGGTTCTTCTTCATGAGTCTAAATTTCTTCAATAGGCCATCGAGGTCTAGTTTTCAGGCGGCCTGACCGAGTGGCCACCACTAGCGGAGTTGGTTCTCTGACCGTCAGGTAAGGAGAGGAGTCCTCTGGTATCTCTGGTCTCATTGCCTTACAAGAGCAGTTGTCATTTTCGTGCATGAAGGTTGGGTCTTGAAGTGTGAGGCGCTCCGAGTGATGGACTTCCAGGGAGTGTCGGAGCAACCGTGCTCGCTTTTCTTGTTGTCACTTGGAGTGGTTTGGTCTCAAAGGGGGTATCCGCTTTCCTCTGCTGTTTCTGTTTCACCACAACCCATTTGCCGGCTTCAAGGTGTGTTTCTTGCGCCTGCCGCTTGACCTCCCTCTATACTTTCATCTTCTTCTTCCTATTCCGGTCAGTGGCCTTGACCTTGTATGGGCTCATCTGGCGCTCTTGCAACCATTGTGACATTTTGGTGTGGACTGATCGGCCAAACGTGAACATGGTGCGGCTCTCCCCCGTTATTGAGTGAGGGGTGGTTTGATAGGCCCGCAGAACCTGACAAAGGGCCTCTTCCAGTGCAATTTCTTCTCTGTGGCTCTTTGAAAGCAGTGCACAGAAAAATCTAAAGCAAAATTCCATAAAGACCTGCTTGACACAAATGAGGCCCTCTTTGTTGTGGTTCTCAACAACGTCAAACCCTAAACTGTGGCAGCTTGCCACTTACTTGTGGTTTTATGAGAAAGCATGACCAGGGGTGGAACAATCATCATAGAAAAACCACATTCCACTGCGTGAACCGAGAAGTGAAGTGCAACATGTAGCATTTGTGTTTTGGTATTTGTATATGCTTGTAACTTGAGCCTGCTTCAGAGTGATACATTTATGAGTAAAAAAGGCAGATGCACAGGCCTGCAAACACAAATCTTAAAAGTGGATACAAATATATCTTCTGCATATTTCAGTAAAAATACTAATTGAAGAATTCAGAAGAAAAGACAAAGGACAAGGGGGAGCCAAAATATTTACCAAAAAACAAGAGCTTGCATTTTTCATCCCACAACATTGCAAAAGTACACAAAACGAAGGCATACCGATAAATTGCCTGCAAATCACACAATATAAAGTGAGCACAATAAAACATGTTTTCATTTTAGATGATGACGTGTGAGACCAATCCAAGCTCAAGTATGCCCAAAGAGTATATTTATGAGTCACTGACCAACCCTTGCCAAATTTTTTTTAAATATTGTTTATAGATTGTATAATATTAGTAACTTTTAGCCACAATAACATCATATTTGTGGACATAATTTATTTCCCCTGCACAATGAATATTTCCTTTTCTATAACAACTTTTAATATTAGATCAAATTGTGACAGTTTTTTAATACAAAAAAATCTGCATCATTTTTAGCACTTCCATTTTTTGAAAAACTGATAATCTGACTTTCTGTTAGATGCTGGTACAAGGTGTAATCTACATTTTCGATGTTTTTAGCTTTTAGCTTCTCCCATCTGTATAACATCAGTAGCTTTGGGCTCCTTCTGTTCAATACACTTATCCAATACATTTACTTGAATGTATGACGTTACAAGGCACACTTTTACAACGCATGCACTTACAATGCATTTTTTACAACGCATAATCCATTACAACGCACTACACTTACAACGCATGACACTACAACGCATTTTTAAAAACTACCATTACAACGCATACCATTACAACGCATAATATTTAATTGCATTTAAGGTAAGTATTAGATAGTATAGGGGTAAAAATTACTTTCCTAACTCCAGGGGGTGCAACAGTAGGGTAAGTGTTGGATAGTATAGGGGTACAAATTACTATTCTAACTCCAGGGGGTGCAACAGTAGGGTAAGTGTTGGATAGTATAGGGGTAAAAATTACTATTCTAACTCCAGGGGGTGCAACAGTAGGGTAAGTGTTGGATAGTATAGGGGTAAAAATTACTATTCTATCTCCAGGGGGTGCAACAGTAGGGTAAGTGTTGGATAGTATAGGGGTAAAAATTGCTATTCTAACTCCAGGGGGTGCAACAGTAGGGTAAGTGTTGGATAGTATAGGGGTAAAAATTGCTATTCTAACTCCAGGGGGTGCAACAGTAGGGTAAGTGTTGGATAGTATAGGGGTAAAAATTGCTATTCTAACTCCAGGGGGTGCAACAGTAGGGTAAGTGTTGGATAGTATAGGGGTAAAAATTACTATTCTAACTCCAGGGGGTGCAACAGTAGGGTAAGTGTTGGATAGTATAGGGGTAAAAATTGCTATTCTAACTCCAGGGGGTGCAACAGTAGGGTAAGTGTTGGATAGTATAGGGGTAAAAATTACTATTCTAACTCCAGGGGGTGCAACAGTAGGGTAAGTGTTGGATAGTATAGGGGTAAAAATTGCTATTCTAACTCCAGGGGGTGCAACAGTAGGGTAAGTGTTGGATAGTATAGGGGTAAAAATTACTATTCTAACTCCAGGGGGTGCAACAGTAGGGTAAGTGTTGGATAGTATAGGGGTAAAAATTACTATTCTAACTCCAGGGGGTGCAACAGTAGGGTAAGTGTTGGATAGTATAGGGGTAAAAATTACTATTCTAACTCCAGGGGGTGCAACAGTAGGGTAAGTGTTGGATAGTGTAGTGTAATATTATGCGTTGTAATGGTAGGCGTTGTAATAGTATGCGTTGTAAAGGTATTTTTTAAAAATGCGTTGTAGTGTCATGCGTTGTAAGTGTAGTGCGTTGTAATGGATTATGCGTTGTAAAAATGCGTTGTAAGTGTAGTGCGTTGTAACAGTTGCGTTGTAAAGGTTGTTCCCCCATTTACTTCCTGCTAGTTGCACAACATTTTAAGCCTTCTCTAACTTGACTAGCTTTCCAAAAATATTTACCTTCTCTCTCCCAGCTGTCCAAGAAATGGACAGTCTCTAAGTCTCTACCCTTTTTAAGCTTTCAAAAAACTTGAGTGTCACCAATCTGTCCAGCATCTTTTCCTTCTCCCACCTGTCCAGCATGTCAATTCATTTTTTTGAGCTGTTTAATGTCCATAACTTCTAGTCAACTAAATACACTGCCATAAATGAGGGTTGATGACCTGAGGTTTTGATCAGCTGCCAATTCTTCACTCAAAATTAACACATATGAAAAGACAATTTCCCCAGACATGGGCCGGAGCCCAAGACTGATACCGGTTTGGGGTTGCTTCTGTTCCTGTTCAGAGAGGACCTGGCATTGTGGTTCCGCTGGGATCATCCCTTGTAGTTTAAACTGGACTGTTTCTTGTGGGATGTGATCCCCTTTTGTTCCCAGTTATAGATTTCTTCTAGAAATATAGTTTCACTTTATCCAATAGACAATGTGATATAGCCACCATGTAATGTTTTCTTACCAGGTAAATATGGATTAAAGTATCGTCTACATACATCTGAAGAGTCAGGTGATGCTGATCAATAATTTGTGTTTAAGATTCATCAAAAAGAGCAGAGTGGTGACCTCTTGGGGATCATTTATGCCGCTTGTTTTTAAACCTTTCAAGTGATACATTTTTCTGATTTACTTTCTTTAATTTAGGGGGGTTACTGAGATTCATTTAGGAATTTTGCTTAACATTCCCAGCCCCTTCACATGCTTTTATTATGTTTGTAAAGAGCAATATCACCTGCATGGGTAACCTTGCGCTAAGCAGGTGTGTGTCCCTAACCCTGCTTATGATTGGTTGGCTAATTGAAAAGCCAAGTCTTCAACTTCTTGCCGAATTCAAGAAGAGAGGAGGAGGCTCTGATGTGGAGTGGAAGGCCATTCCATGATTTAGGAGTGATGTAAGAGAGTGCCATTTCTCTGGACCTGGTTCTGTGTATGCATGGGTTTCATGTGTGTTGCAGTCCTGAGGAGTGGAGGTGTTTAGGTGGCTGATGAAGGGAGATTCAATTGTTTCAGTGGGAAGGGCCTGAGCTTTGTAGTGCCTTGGATGTGTGTGTGAGGAGTTTGAATTGAGTGCATTTCTGTATACAAAGCCAATGGAGCTCCCTGAGGAGTGGTGTGATGTGAGGTTTGTGTAGGAGGTTGAGGATGAGTCTGGCTGGCCAGTTCTGGATAGTTTGTAGTCTTCTAGTGAATAGCTTGGTGATCCTGGTATAGAATGTGTTCCCATAGTCCAACTTGCTAGTGACTAGGGTGGGAGGTACAGTTTTTCTAATGTCACTTGGGAGTCATTTGAAGATCTTCCTTAGCATCTTCAGGTTTTGGAAGCAGAATGCAGTGATAGCATTGTCATGTGTGGTCATTTTTTTTTTCTTTATCCTCATATGACCTCCTTAGAGACAACGACCTCTCAATCTGTACCGCCCTTGTCGCTTTTTTCTATGGAGTATAGTCTCAGCTGATGGTATTTCTGTGGAGCCCAGCCACACCACTCATCTAGAGCTGACCAAGAGGTCTAATCATTGGATAGTACAATATAAATTAAACACCAATAGTGCGATCTAACAAATTCCAGAACAACCCCACGTCTGCTCTGTCCCTATTCTGATTGACCTTTTAGTCCAAGTCTCTAAAGTATCGTACCGCATTCCACCAGGCTCTCCAAGTAGGGGGGTTAGCTTGGCGCCAAAGCTTACAAATTTCCCTACGTGCCAAGAGAACAAGATAGAATAACAGTTTGCCCTCAAGCCCCGAGGGCCCCAACAACCCATCAGGCTTCAATATAATGCCAAAAATGATAAGAGATGGGCTTACCTCAACCTCCATGCCCAGCACCTCAGACAGAGTCTTAACCACACTGCCCCAGAAATCTTGCAGCAGGGGACAGGCCCCAAAGATGTGAACATCATCCGCTTACGGGGCTCCGCATCTCAAGCACCTAGCCTCTCCGCCACCCTTTATTTTGGCAAGCTTCACTGGCGACCAATATATCCTGTGCAGTGTGAAGAAATGGTTCTTCCTGAGTGCAGCAGATTTAATCAGTGGATATAAAATTTCCAAAGATACTTGCCATAAATTTTCCAGATCTTCGCTCGGCAAGCATCTCTCCCAGGCCAAGTATGGTCTCTCCATTTTTTTATCTGCTGCCGCAAGAAGATGTTGATACCACCGCCCTACTTCCTTTTTTTTTGTCGTCAAATCTTGCAACTCATCTTCCATGGAGGTATCCTCGGGGTGTGGAAATGTGGATTTTCCTGATCAGTTATGTCCCCTATCTTGGACCCCAACGGTTCTATATGCATGTTACAAATGCATGTGTGTTCCCTCCAGTTCCAGTTTCCAAGACGCAAACATATGTGTGTCTACCGTCGACATGTTCTCTGTCAGATCCGCCATCAATGGGCTGGATATTCAATTCCTAAGTATGAAAAGCCACCGACTTTATATGGCTAAGTTACTCCATTTTTACAGTTCAGGCAAGTAGGCCCGATTCTTTCCTCAAAGCCTTTCCCTGCTCTCTGTCTCTGACAGTTTCAGCTTAAGCTCGCATCTGTATCCATGAACTTTGTCCTACTCCCTGTGCAGCTAACGGTGCCTGCCTCGGCCAGTTTTCGCCTGCCTGCCAAGAAGCTGTATTTCACCTTCGAATTATCTATTTTGCTCTTCAGCCGATGCATTCCTGTCTAGTGATTTAGGTAAACATTTCCTTTAGCTCACAAGCAAAGGACTCAGCCTTTCCGTCCTCCTGCAAGTGATTCATAGCCCTGTTGCCATGGAAAGTTTTCTGCCCCTCGCATCTCATATAGGCACTTAGACGCTTGTACACGCACATACAGTTGGTATAGAATAGATTCTGTCCGAGAGTCCTTCCTTGTGGATAACATAGTTCTCTAAACATAGGATGTTAGATATGATTTGGGATTAGGTTGACTTGACCCCCCAGACTTCTCGTCTCCACATGTAGAGCTAAATGTCAAGTCCCCTTCACCCCCTAGTTGCACGTCAATCGCACGTCATGCTGCTGCGCGCGCATCTATGTTAAGTATTATCGTATAGATCCACCTGTGTAAGATAATCAGAGCCAATCATGTTTCTTTTTGCTCCTTATTACGCCTAGTTTCGATTACGTATCACTATGTTAATTTATCTTATCAATTGTTACGCCTTTTTGCATTTGTTTCATTGTAAATGTATGACCTATAAAAGTTACTTCTTGTCAATAAAGTATTGTACTTCACTTCCTGAACCCTCGTGGTGACGGAACCTGAAGGCCGCGACTCGAGTCGGCCATTTTGGATGGAATAAAGCCCATTTAGAAAAACTCTTATACCACGGATTCTGCCTCTTGTTATTCTGAGCTATTTTACTTTATTTTAAAGATTCCGTATGAAATTCAGTTTAGGTGAAAAGAATATTTACCACATAATGGCGCCCGAATAGGGACACTTTCTCATCTCACGCGCCGGCGGTGCGTTGCAGGCCCGGTCTCCTGCCACAGCTGGACGGACCATAAAACGCGTACCAGCAGGATTTCCTGTAAGCTCCCTCCGGTCAAGCGGGGGCGACTGAGGCTGCGATCAACCCAGACGAGGCGGTGAGAAGTGCGAAGTATCCCGACCAGAGCCTAGCTGAGAGAGCAAGATCCGAGGTATACAGAGGCCCACCAGGTTTTTCGAAATCCCGATGTCCAGAGGGTCCGCTGTCCGCAGTCATCGAGTCCTGTCCATTCTCTGAGGCCTTCCGTTTCAAGGAGCTACTCGGTGAGTACCATCGCCGAGGAGGCGTGTTGACGCGCACATAGGTTGTGCCGGTCAAGACGGATTTGGGTACACAAATCCGGTCTGCACTGTTTAGCAGTGTATATGTACTGTTTAGCAGTATATCAAGTATTCCGAAGTATTCAGTTATTGTCAAGAATTCAGCGTGGTGATTAGTTAGGCAGACTGTCATCATTGTCGGTCATTGTTAAAATGTTTAATGTTTAATGTTTAAAGTGTTCAAATGTCTTGCATATTGTGGTATGAATGATTGTTCATTGTTCACTGTTCATTATTGTGTTTTTCGTATTAAGTGAATTCAAGAGTAAGTATCAGATCAGTTGTCAATATGCCGCTCTTCTCGAAGTTAAGACAGATTACTACCAGAAAAGGGGTGCTTGAAGAAGCAGTTCCTATTCCTCCTAGGGACACTCCAGGGCATTTTATGTACCACAAGCATGGCTTAGATGCCATATTGTTTCTTGATCTATGGGTAGACTATACCAAGGGATTGCCGGAAAGTCAAAGGTGGCCCGCAGCGGGAACCTGGGATGCAGAGTGCATCATGAAAGTGGAGGAAGAGTTATGGAAAAGAAAGGTCAGACAGTCACAGAAAGACGCTGTTGAGTTATGGCGTAAAGAATCTCATAAACGTACAGAAAAAGCACGTAGACAAGAAGAGAGGAGTAAAGAAAGTTCAAATAAAGTTCAAGAAAATCTATTAATTGAGGAAGGTATCCGAGTGAAATCAGAACAAGTAAATAGACAAAGAAATGCTCTTATGAATGGTATGTATCCCCTTCTAGCCGAAGGACTACCTAAGGCTGTTCCAGGGATGCCAAAAGACTTGCCACCCCCATTATTTCCAATTAAGGTACATCAAAAAGGGCATCCCAGAACCGCAGAAGATGTTTTTCTTTCCTCATATCTAGACGACGCAGCTCCCGAGTATGCTAACGCCACACCACATAGACCGTCTGGCGGAGGGGTTCAACGTCAGGATCAGGTATCCGACCCCGTGCAACAGCAAGTCCCGATACAAGCTTCGGCAAGCACATCTGTTTCCGCATCTGTCCCCGCAGTCGATTCTACAGTGGTATCGACACCCATAGTTGCTGTGTCACGTTCAACGAACCCATTCACACCCGACGCCCCAGATGGGGCCACGGGAGGTGCTAGCAATACCTTTACACCACCCAGAATAAATAAACTTGTCTTTCAAGAGTCAGCGCATTCACGTACACCTAAATTCGTAAGTGAACGTACGCTTAAGGAACTCCTTGTAAATTGTAGATATGACCCGGTGGTTGGTAAAGAGGACGAAATGGTCCTGGCATCATTACGTATCAGGCGAGCCGCAGAGTATTTAGCAAGGTTACCAGGAATGACTACGCATCTAGATAACATATATCATTTTGTTCAAACAGGACGAGATCCAGGATGTATTAACAGAGCTATGGAATTCCAGAAAGTAGAGATACAGGGGGAACTGTTACGTTTCCTCATAAACTGTGTGATCAGAAATCAAGACCGTCCGGGGGTAGACCCGAATGCAATGCTTATTCTTACAAGATGGAGCCAGAATATATCAGAAGGAAGACACGATAAGCAAAATTGTATAATAGCCATGTGCCGAAAAATCCGTAGAGAAATAGAGCGTATTCATGAAGAAAGATTGGGAACAGACGAGTTCGAGCAAGATGAAGTGTCCGAATCAGGGAATTCCGCAAGACAGTCAGAGACCATAGCCTATGTAGGCAGAGGAAGATCCTGTGATAATGCTAGATGTTTTTCTGATCCCATACACTCTGTATGCCCAAATAATAGCAGAACGTATCCGACGCCTGTAATAAATCTGAAGTCTCCTGAACATTTGTTTCAAGCCGCAGATAAAATACTACGAGAACGAAGGGGTTACCACCTCCTCGATTCCATGGATGAGCAAGAATTAGCCAGATCAGCTGTTCACTGGATTGACAGTCCTGAAAAATACGGTGATGAGACCGTAGCACACACGTTTTTTAATCTCAGTGCAGATGAACAACGTTTAGCTGGAATCTATATGATTCAGCAACTCCTTATATTATATAAGAGCCAACATGCTGACCCTGGTCCTTTACCTGATATATTAACGGAACTACTCACGAACAGATGGAGAGGTTCTAGTAACAAGCTAATTAAAGAGATATTAGTGTCACGTAAACAGTATGTCCTTTTTGTAAGTCCGGATTCTCTCTCGCTGCCCCGCAGAGAAAGAACGCCGTACTATATGGATAGACAAAATCCCTTACGAGAAGTGCACCCAATAAAAGGCGAAGACAATGAGTTTCACCGTGTATTTGTTTACACACCCATATCAAAAATGGAATTATTAGAAATGAAGAAAGTAGTACCTAGTCATGACAAAGACCCAGCGGGTTTCCACCGAGAAATTAAAGACATGTTACTAATGGGAGAGTACACCTTTCCTGATATTATGACGATATTAAAGGTGCTTTTGCCTGCTGGCATTTATGAAAAACTGAAAGAAAAAGAGTGGGAAGTGGGAGACCAAAAGATAGACTGGACAGCATTAGCAGAGGAAGAAAGGGCCCGAACTGCAGGTTCAGGGCTCGGGGATAAAGTTAAACTGTTACCAGGTTTACTAGTACAGGTACTGCCACGTTTATTAACTACAAAAAAGGAAGATTGGGGTGCAATTACAGCCTGCAAACAAAAGCAAGATGAAGACACAAGCGATTATTATGCTCGATTTGAAAAATGTTTTGGTATAAACAGTGGTATAAAAGCAAGTAGTGACTCATATCCACATTTATTTGTGACAAAATTAGTGGAAAATGCATTGCCTCCAGTGAAGAATAGAATATTGAAATTCGAGAGTACCTGGCAAAGTAACACTCCGTCACAAATGCTACAAATGTTACAGTATCATCACAATAGAATTAGGGATGAACAAGAACACGAGCATAGACGCATGAAGGATACAAAAATGAAAATGCTAGTTTCTCAGACAGTACCAGCAGATGGTCACAAAAAGGGTGTGACACATTCTGGTGATTCTGCAGTTCCTGTAAAAGGAACCTGCAATTACTGTAAACAACTAGGCCATTATGTACACGATTGTCCAGTCCTGAAACGTAATATAGCTACAGGTATTGCAAAAGAGAGACCACGATTAGTTAGACAAGATCAGAATGAACAAGGAGCTATGCAGCATGGACAGTCCATGCCAGTTCAGCAACAGTCCATGCCAGTTCAGCAACAGTCCATGCCAGCCTCACAGCAGCCCATACAGTTTGTGCCAGCTGCACCACCGTTGCCTGCTACTGCCACACAAACCACAACACGACAAATGTATCAGACTGCACAGTATGAATATCCTGAGTATCAGCGTTACGCATGAACAAGCCTAGAGAGGGAAGTTGACTTACCGCTTATCGAGATTCCTGTAGATCAAGAAGGACCGTATGTACATAGTGAATTATTAGGTCAAGATAGAAAATTCTTACTCGATACAGGGGCAAGTCGAACAACTATAAAACGTAGTGAAGTTCCAGGGGCACCCCTCTCAGGCTCTCAAAATGTTTCCCTTGGTTTTTCAGGAAAACCTATTGTTAATGAAGTATCACAGCCTCTCCCACTTACGATAGGACCTTTGACACGAACTACAGATTTATTGCTTACTAAATCATGCCCAGAAAATCTGTTAGGAATTAAAACTCTGAAAGCACTAGGAGCCATAATATGTTGTTCTCCGGAAGGAGTAAGGTTGTTTTTACGTGATTTTAAAGGTCACTATGTGTCTAGGGACATGGATCCCCGACTACAGACTTTACCAGTACATCTATGGGCACAAGGCCCTACGGATGTTGGCTGCATGAACATTACACCCTACCGAGTCACATTGAAAGCAGGAGTGGTACTACCACGAATGCGACAATACAAGTTACCGCATGATGCTGTAGTGGCTTTGCTGAAAATCATTGATGAGCTAATTGCCCAGGGAGTAGTTGTAGAAACAGACTCCAATGTATGTAATTCACCGATAATTCCGATTCTTAAACGAACTGATCCTACTGCCCCACCAGTATACCGATTGGTTATTGATTTGCGTGAACTAAACAAGTGCATTGTACCACAATTTCCTGTGGTCCCTGATATATCATCATTATTGACAGCAATTGATTCCGAAGCAACATTCTTTACTGTAATTGATCTCAAGAATGCCTTTTTCAGCGTCCCAATAGATCCGGAAAGCCAATATTTGTTCGGATTCAGTTTAAATGGGCGCAGCTTTAAATTCTCACGCGCTCCCCAAGGATTCACAGAAAGCCCCAGCATCTACAGCCAAGCACTGAAACGAGAACTTGACAGTATCCACATGCCAGTCAATACTGCACTGCTTCAATATGTCGATGATCTGCTGATCACCGCGAGAAGCGAACCTGAATGTGAAAAGGCTTCTCTGACAGTTTTACATTTTCTAGCCGACAAGGGGCACAAGGTGTCTCCTTCTAAGCTGCAATTCTGTGTCCAGCGAGTTATTTATCTTGGTCACTCGCTGTCCAAGGAGGGAAGGCAGCTTACACCAGATCGCATCCAGTTAATTGCTAACATGTCAATACCCCAGACACAAAAGGAGGTGCGGGCTTTCATAGGCCTCACTTCATATTGTAGGCAGTGGATCCCTCAGTACGCATTTCTAGCAAAACCACTCATTCAGTTAACCACACAGGTGGCAGCCACATCGACTGTTCTCCCTTGGACTCAGGAACATACACAAGCTTTTGAAAGCCTAAAGGAAGCTTTATGTCAAGCACCTGTTTTAGCAACACCATGTTATAGCAAACATTTTACACTCTTTGTCACAGAACGCGAAGGTACTGCCTTGTCAGTACTCACTCAGGATCAAGCAGGATCACGCAAGCCATGTGCTTATTTTTCCAGTACATTAGATCCCGTAGCTCAGGCTTTGCCTGCATGCCTGAAATCAGTGGCAGCGACAGCTTTAGCAATCAGACAAAGCGATGCCATAGTATTAGGACATCCATTGACAGTACAAGTACCACATGCAGTAGAGGTTCTTGTGAACCGAACACAAACACAACACTTGACCATAGCAAGACTTACCGGTTATGAACTGACATTGTTTCAACCACACATAGAGATCCGACGGTGTAATACATTGAATCCTGCTACACTATTACCTGTAATTGGAACAGACCCACTAGCTCATGATTGTGTTGAAATCATTGAAATAAAGACGAAACCTAGACAAGACTTGACAGACGTTCCATTGTTAGATCCAGACCTGACGTTGTATGTAGACGGATCGTGCATGAGAACAAGTACAGGAGATTTAGTGGCCGCGTATGCAGTCACAACAGACACTGAAGTTATTGAGACAAATTGTATAGATACTTTGTCAGCCCAAGCAGCAGAACTTATTGCTCTAACACAAGCCTGTATTCAAGCCACAAATAAGAAAGTTAATGTATACACTGACTCACGTTATGCATTCGGAGTTGTACACGACTTCGGCGTGCTGTGGCGAGAGAGAGGTTATTTAACCTCCCATGGTGCCCACATTCAGCACGGACCCCTCATTCATGCCTTGTTAGACGCAATACATCTACCCACTGCTATATCGATTATGAAATGTAAAGCACACACGAAGGTTACTGATATCATTTCTCAAGGCAATGATTTAGCTGACAGAACAGCTAAACAGACTGCTCAGAATCGCACATTAGACATGACAAAGCCAATAGTTCAGGCACCAACACAGTGTATGACAATTAAGGATCCCGCACTTGACGTAATTGACATACAGACACATGCTACTGCAGAAGAATTAAAGAAATGGACTGAACTAGGAGGGATCCAGACAGATCAGGGATGGATGACGAAGGAGAAATCTGTATGGTTTCTTCCTGACTCTATGGTCCAAGCCATTATAGCTACAATTCACAGCCCGGCGCATTTAGGAGAAAAAGCTATGCTAGATAGCATTCAACACATTTGGTTCAATAAACATTTACGAGCAGCAGCTAAACAAAAGGTCCGTACCTGTATGATATGTTGTCAGTTCAACCCGGGAAAAAGTGTTCCCGTAGAACAGGGTGGATTCCAGACTCCTGATCATCCTTTTGAAGTGCTCCAAATGGATTATATCCAGATGGAACGATGTCGAGGATTCAAATATGTTCTTGTAGTTGTCTGCGCTCTCTCCCGATGGACTGAGGCGTACCCAGTATCAGATTACACGGCCCCGACTACTGCCAAACAGTTAGTTCGAGAATTCTTCCCACGGTACGGGCTACCACGTGTTGTATATTCAGATAACGGCCAGCCTTTCTCATCCGAATTAATGAAACATGTCTCACTTTTGTTGGGATATCAGTGGAAATTCCACTGTGTCCGACACCCCGAGGCAGCAGGTCTCGTGGAACGACATAATCAAATTTTGAAAATCAGATTGTCTAAAATATGTAAGGAGAAAGGTGTTGACTGGATAGTAGCCTTACCAGTTGCACTATTTTACATAAGAATGGTAGCACACTCTCGAACAGGGCTATCCCCGTATGAGGTGATCTTCGGAAGGCCACCAAATATGTGGGGGACGCCTATACCACGTAAAATAACTGATGTTAATTGTAATATGCTGACAGATTACTTGGCTTCCTTGATGTCTGCACTACAATCTTGTCGTTCACAGGTAGCTGCAGCTTTTCCTGACAACACTGAGGTGAAACCCCATGACGTTGCTCCGGGGGATCTGGTGTTTGTGAGGAATTTCGATCGGAAAACCCAATTGGAGCCCAGGTGGAAAACACCGAAGCTAGTCCTGCTGACCACAAGAACAGCCGTGAAAGTGGAGGGCCGCAAGGGATGGATACATTCCAGCCACGTTAAGAAATTTCATGGACTATCCTCGGATATAGACACTGTGCCCTGCACTCCCTCACAGACTGATTCAAAACTTCCCTTTGTTGAAAAGAATGACTCTCAGAACTATAAATTAAAACTTAGGCCCAAACAGTCGAGCAATTTGATTGTTTAAGTCCTCTCCAAGGTGAAGCGGTTGAATTGTCTCTGACATGTATCCCTTGGACCTGAGTAGAGAAAATACCAGAGAAATGTTGAAACGACAGGCGTATTGTAAATCACTGCGTAGCTACTGTGTGAGGACATTATTAATTCTGTTTTTATTGAGTGTTTTAATAATCATTACGAGTGTGATTTTGCACATATATCATCCTATTTCTAGACATGTTTATAATATTACTGCTGAACATTCTTTTAGTGACCTACCGCCACATGAATTATCTTATAGACTTGCGCTGCGCAATAACACCTTCATTAGTATGTTACATCATTCCCATCAGACTAGTAATGCCACCAATTGTTGGGTGTGTGGCCGACTCCCTCCCTATCAGAATAACAAAGGAGTTCTGCCTTTCTTTCCACATCCGTTCACACACAATGGCTCCTGTGGAGCATGGTTTAGTTTACTAAATTCCATAGACCCAGACACAGCAGTTTATCAACAACATTGGATATGGGGAAATCTGAATCTAGTTTTATTCAAAGTCTGTCACCCTAATAAGGAGGGTCACCCCAGTAGAACAGGAACTGATTTAGAAAATGAAGTGTATAAATTAGGTAATTTTACGCCTAATCTTATGATTTTGAATGTCAAATCCGAAGTTGAATTAATTCTGCCCACTATGTCAGTATTTCCAGTTAAGGGTGAATTATGTGTGAGAAAAGTTGGTTCCATACATATGGGCCATAGCAAATGCGTTACTACAGTAGAATATAGTGATCAAGGTAAATCTTCATTAAGAGCTTCTCGCCATTCTTACTTTATATGTGGTCAGACGGCATATATGCGTCTGCCTCTAGATTGGGATGGTACCTGTTACATAGCATTCCTTTTGCCACCTGTTTTCCTAGCTCCCCCTGATTATTATCGAAATGTTCATTTAGTACACAAAAGAGAGCGGAGAGATCTCCCAGTTGTCGATTATACTGAGACGGCATGGGACAAGTATGTAGATTTCAATAAAGGTATCTTTTCCTATATAGGTACAATATCAAATAGTAAGCTGATACGCAGACTCACCAAGACTCTTGAAGCTGTAGTAAACGAGACTATAGCCGCCCTAGGCAATCTGACAGAGGAACAATCAGTGATGAGAATTGTTGTTCTCCAGAATCGTCTTGTCCTTGACGTCATCCTGGCCGATAGGGGCGGAGCTTGCAGGGTCATCGGATCCAGCTGCTGCATATTCATACCAGAAAATTCGCCATCTGTATATAAAGCTATAACACGCCTTCATAAGATTGTAAGCCAGATACACGAGAATCCAGGCACTTGGACGTGGTCCGGGTGGTTTTGGAGTGTGATATCAGCCTGGGGATGGAGAGTTCTATCCTTCCTAGGTATTGGCCTTCTTATGCTCTTCAGTTGTTGTTTATGCCTACAATGTGGACCAGCGATTTGTGGTCTGTGTGCCACATCATGCATTCCATATCAAAGTTCTCGTTCAAAATGCCGGAAAAAGAAGGAAGAAGAAATGATGCTCCATGAGCAAATCGATGGAATGATGAAGATTGATATCTCTTGAAGGGCAAGTAGGGGACAAGGAGGGAATGTGGAAATGTGGATTTTCCTGATCAGTTATGTCCCCTATCTTGGACCCCAACGGTTCTATATGCATGTTACAAATGCATGTGTGTTCCCTCCAGTTCCAGTTTCCAAGACGCAAACATATGTGTGTCTACCGTCGACATGTTCTCTGTCAGATCCGCCATCAATGGGCTGGATATTCAATTCCTAAGTATGAAAAGCCACCGACTTTATATGGCTAAGTTACTCCATTTTTACAGTTCAGGCAAGTAGGCCCGATTCTTTCCTCAAAGCCTTTCCCTGCTCTCTGTCTCTGACAGTTTCAGCTTAAGCTCGCATCTGTATCCATGAACTTTGTCCTACTCCCTGTGCAGCTAACGGTGCCTGCCTCGGCCAGTTTTCGCCTGCCTGCCAAGAAGCTGTATTTCACCTTCGAATTATCTATTTTGCTCTTCAGCCGATGCATTCCTGTCTAGTGATTTAGGTAAACATTTCCTTTAGCTCACAAGCAAAGGACTCAGCCTTTCCGTCCTCCTGCAAGTGATTCATAGCCCTGTTGCCATGGAAAGTTTTCTGCCCCTCGCATCTCATATAGGCACTTAGACGCTTGTACACGCACATACAGTTGGTATAGAATAGATTCTGTCCGAGAGTCCTTCCTTGTGGATAACATAGTTCTCTAAACATAGGATGTTAGATATGATTTGGGATTAGGTTGACTTGACCCCCCAGACTTCTCGTCTCCACATGTAGAGCTAAATGTCAAGTCCCCTTCACCCCCTAGTTGCACGTCAATCGCACGTCATGCTGCTGCGCGCGCATCTATGTTAAGTATTATCGTATAGATCCACCTGTGTAAGATAATCAGAGCCAATCATGTTTCTTTTTGCTCCTTATTACGCCTAGTTTCGATTACGTATCACTATGTTAATTTATCTTATCAATTGTTACGCCTTTTTGCATTTGTTTCATTGTAAATGTATGACCTATAAAAGTTACTTCTTGTCAATAAAGTATTGTACTTCACTTCCTGAACCCTCGTGGTGACGGAACCTGAAGGCCGCGACTCGAGTCGGCCATTTTGGATGGAATAAAGCCCATTTAGAAAAACTCTTATACCACGGATTCTGCCTCTTGTTATTCTGAGCTATTTTACTTTATTTTAAAGATTCCGTATGAAATTCAGTTTAGGTGAAAAGAATATTTACCACAGGGGAATGACCTACATTGGCTCTTGCACCATGAAGAAATATGGTAAAATTTAAATCTAGAAAGAGCACCACTAGTAAGGTTCCGCCAAACTTCCCAAGGATAACAGGTATTCCCCTCCAGTATATCCTTCCAGTATAGAACTCCAGCCTCTTTTAATGGCTGAGATAGAGTGTCCGAGAGCCATTCCGGAGTTCCTGGAGAGTCGCACACTGGAGCCCAGTCACTATAATACGACAATCCTAAACTGACCCGGCACTCCGTCCATAGCTTAGCCGCCATATATAGAGTCGTCATGTGTGGTCATGTCCAGTTTGCAGTCAATGAATATTCCTAGGTTCCTGGCATTGGTTCTGGGTGTGGATGTGGGTCTAAGTTCGGCCAGCACCAGTTGGAGTCCCATGGTAAGATGTTCTTTCCAAAGATCACTAATTCTGTTTTTGTCTGTGTTGAGATTGAGACAGCTGGCTTTCATTCAGTTAGCGACTTCAGTCATGCAGGTGGGGAACTTTTTACATGTGTTAGGGGTCTTGTCTGAGAGAGAGAGTAAGAGATGTGTGTCATCGGAGTAGGAGAGGATGTCGATGTTGTGTGTGTGGATGATGTTGCCTAGAGGAATTATATGTGTTGAAGAGGGTGTGGCTGAGCAATTAGCCTTGAGGCACTCCGCAGATTAATTTTCCAGCTTCTGAGTGGTAGAGTGCCAGGCTGACAGCTTGTTTCTATTTGCCAAGAAGGGGCAGATCCAATGGAAAGTGGGTCCTTGTATGCCAGTCTTGTGCAGGCACTCAATGAAGATGGGATGTGAGACCATGTGAAATGCTGCAGAGACGTCCAAGAGAATAAGGGATGTTGTGTCTCCTCTGTCAAGGATCATGCAGATGTTAAGGGTCAGAAGGAGACCCCGAATGGATGGTCTTCATGATAGCAATGACTTCAATGGTGATGACGGCAGGGCATTACGTTGGGGGTTTGTTCCTTGGCCATGATGGGAAGTTGAGTCGAGATGGTAATGGGCTCTGGTCGAGCATCAAAGCTGCTGTATATGGAGATAATTTTGTTACAGAAGAATTCCGGGAGCTTGATACAAAGGTCTTGTGAGGGAGTGATATTGCTGGAGATGGCAGGAGTTGGGTAACATTTTTGATGATGGCAAAGATTGTTTTGCTGCTGTTAGAGCTGTTGGCAATGCGATCTGCTAGAGCTGTACGCTTGGTGTTCTGTATCTGCTGGTGGTAGGGTCTTTGGGCTGGTTTAAAGATGTCTTTATCCATGATGTTTTGATTTTTCCTCCATTTGTGCTCCAGCTGCTTGCAGTGGCATTTTGTCAGCCTGAGTTTCACTGAGTACCAGCTGGCATGTGGCCGGGCTCTTGCCATTGGGTGATGCTTGAGGGGATCCAGGGTGTCAGTGCATTCAGTGATCCAGAAGTTGAGGTTCTTGATGGCTTTTGACAGGTTTTCTGGTGATCTTGGGCCGGTACTCTTTTTCTGAGATGCTTTGTTAGCTGCAGTAGGTCTGTGGTGGTGTGAGATGGGTATGTGAAAACTGATGAGGGTGTGGTCCATCCAGGTCATATTTGCTGGCTTGTCGGCTATGATGTTGCTGATTGAGAAGAAAATCTGGTCTAATAGGTGTCCAGTGGTGTGGGTGGGTTCGGTAATGTGCTAGCTGAGACCAAGGTTTCTGTTTTTTTTTTAGAAGGGCTAAAGTATTTGGGTCAGTACAGTCTTCTAGGTGAAAGTTAAGTTCCATAAGGAGGTTGAAAGTGTTGGGATTGATGATGAGGGATGCAACATAGTCTGTATTGTCACTAACAAAATTGGTATGAGGTCCTGGTGGTATTTATGTGAAGGTTTCCACCACGGGGAAAGTTGTCTGTGATCTGTATCTTAAATGTGAGGAGTTCCATGTAACTTTCAGGGGGGCATGAGGTGGTGCAGCTGATAGTATATTTGAATATGATGGCAACTCCACCTCTGGACTTGTACTGATTGTCTTGCCTATATATTGATTTTCTTTATAAGTGTAGTACACACACGTGCACTGTTTGATGTTACCTTTTTCATGCATGAAAATCATTTTGAATCTAATATTGCAGATCCTCGTTTTGTATCTGTTCACGTTACTGCTTGTGTTTTTGCTCTGTTATGCTCTGTACTTTCTTCTACATAAATTCTAGATAAATTAATGACATGCATTCAATAGGTTAAAATCTCTAACTTGTATGATCGTTTGGCTGCCTTCATTTCAAATGTTTTGCTTTTAAGAAAGTACCACTCGTCAACATGTGGGGATGCAATTTGATCAAATTACCTTGATCTGAAAGTTTGTATGGGATTTTATTCTGGGAACTGGAGAACATTTCAGGTTCAGGAGCTGGAAGTTGACCTGCAGTGATTCTTTCTATAATTGCTTTTGAACAGCACCAGTGGTTTGTTTTCTGTTGCATGAGGAGATACGATCCAGTGTGGCTAAATGCGAGAGCTTTCATTTATTAATTGAAATCCAGTGAATCTAGTTTACATCTTAGTTTGGTGGCTCTGCTTTTCACTGAGCTCCCGATGACTGTAGTTTTCAAGTAGAAAGACTTCTGGATCCTGGATTGTAGGTGTAGTTGCAGACAATATGTTTTTCTTAGAAGGAGGAATCATGTTACGGCTTCTGGTTGATCTCTTTCTAATGAAACATGTTTGCATTGATACTTGTGGTAAAGAGGTATTTGAGTAAGAGGCTTGTAGTGCCCAAAATCTATGGATGCACTAGTGCTTTAGAATATAGTTTATCACCAACTCAAGTCCTCTTTAATGAAATCTGGTTTTGCAAATGATTTTGTAACAAAGGTGAAGGATCCCATCTAGTGGACATACTTAAGAGCCGGAGACCCAGCCTTTGGTGATACCTCTGGCATGGTATCAAACCCTTTTCTACATAAAGGGAATTTGTTTCAGTCATTATTTGCTCATTGATTTTTGGTTCAGCTTTTTGGATGCTCATGCTTGAATCCTCGGGTGGCAGCTCAGTCGAGAGAGGAAAATAATTTGGTCTACATTACACCTTCATCTGGAGTAGATTTACACATTTTGTGAATGTAACAAAAATTACACACATATTCATGGGAACCTGCAAGACCTGCAACGTTCCTGGAGTAGATAATCTTTAAGTATATATACACTCCGATATGTAAATGTATGCTTATGTTAATGTTTACCAATAGTACATTTTCACATGCTAATTTATTTTACTTCGCTAAAACAGCTATTTGGTTTTGCTGAAACCCCATCTGTTTACCCCCTCACCTTTGGGATTGTGCTCTCCTCAATCCCACCTTGGATCCAGATTTAGTCCTGCCCTGGAGAAAAACTCCAAATATATCCAAGGTATAAATATGCTTTGCAAACATCTTTGAAGAACTACAAAATCACAACTTTGTGGAAGTTCACTTATTTTGCACAGCTACCTCGTCTTGGAGCACCAAGAAAATCTGTCTTGGGGCGCCTACTCCCAACCCCTGGGATCAGATTTATTTCTACCTAATAATACAAAAAGATTGTGTAATATTATATGTGATAAATCAGTTCAAGGTGCATTTGTAAAGCTTGATCACCCGCGCAGAGCTTAGGTGGGCAAATTGCTTTGTGAATTGGTCCTTTTTATTGTCTTAAAATTTCATTCAGCCAGGCTGGAAGAGACCCCACTAAAATGGGGAGATGGAGGTTAGGAACCTTAGACATCTGTATTTATGACTTTTCTTTGTTGATTTAATTTAGGTTGGAGTCAAGAGGGTCCACGCCAACTAAAAACCCCTTATGTAGATGTTAGGTATATAAATGTTACCATTATCATCAGACTGATGCCTGGCCCTTGGTGCTCTGCCATACATTAATGGTAAGGAGTCAGATATCGCGAGATATGTCGCAGCAAGAAATTGTGTTGCTTAAGGAGAAGGTTGCACTACTGAATAGTGCACCCAAGAATATCGACATACAACAATATTGTGGATAGAATATCGAGGGACAAATATTGAAAGGTACGGGCATGTATGGAAGTATAGATTGTACTATTCCTAGCTCCACATCTACGTAGATTGATGATTAGCGTGCATGATTGTGTTAGAGGTAGGGGTGTGGCAAGGCCCGACGCATACTTCTTCATGGTCGTGGGCCCATATCTAGCACAGGAGTGAAATGTATTATTTGCAAATAATCCATTCCCTATCAAGCACCTCAAACACATGGATAAATATAAAAAGCACTTTACAGTCAAGTGACATATTTGAAATATGTTTCAATTCACAAAGCAATTGGCAGTGTCCCAGGTGCCTAAGTGCCCTAAAAGCAAACTTTGAAGATTAGATAAAATCACACAATGCAGGGAGAAATAAGAACTGCCCAATCAAGAAAAACAAGTCAGAGCAGGAGCTTTTGAGCATATCATCTCATGGATTTTAGCTCACACGCAAGCGTGCACATGTTCCCCCCCCCACACACACACACTGAAGACTTGTGATGATCAGCATAACATCACTCCACTTTAGGTCTACACAGATGCTCAAAGCAGATGCTTTAAATAGCACAGCTGCGCTTTGCCTGAGCACAGATGTTCCAAGGAGCCTAATGATCGATGCCATTGACAGCAGAGCTACCCCTCAGGTAGTTGTATGCACTAAGACATACAATCTGAACACTATCACTGCTACCTCGTGGTACTTACGGCTATGTGTCATTATCTGTGTCTATTGAATAATCTTCCTCAGTCTGAAATGCAAATATGGGTCGAAGTATAAGGGAGCTTATTTACTAACATTTCATGCAATGCAACGCAGCAAGTGAAGTTGCTGCATAACACGAAAGGGAGAGAGTAGAACAGCGCCATACTTTCAACCAGAGGCGCAACTAGAGGCAAATTCTGGGGGGCCTACTAAAATTTTCGAGGGGGGGGGGAATCTTCCAGCAATAGGCAGAGTGGAGATGCAGGGGCTCTAAGAAGGAGTGAAAAACAACAAAGCCTTGTTAACAAGTAAAAGATCCATTAAAGACCTGTGAAGTACTCGAGTGCGGCTGAAATAAGACGGACGCCAGACCAGACAGCCCACAGCAGCTCAAAAACTGCCTGTGTGTGTACCCGGGAAGCTGTCTCAGCCCGGGCTAACACACACGACGGGGGGAGGGGCTGAAGCCCTTTGAGCACAATGGGCGTAGCGCGCCTGCTTTCAACAATATGGCGCAGCTCTGCTGTCTCCTAGTGCTGGTGCACCACTTCTGGCTGCCTAGAGCCAATACAGGCCCCCTTGTGTCACTGCAGAAGGATTCCTGTGTTGTGGTCAGGTTTTTATTCAAGAATGGAGACCTTCCTACACACAAAGTGCCCTTTGAGGCTATTTCTTCTTTGTATATGTGCTGCACAATTTAAGGAGTCCACCTTTAATTGCTCATGGGAGAAACAGATGACTGCAACATTTCTGTAATGGAAATTTGAAATATATAACCCCTGGAATCGAATATGGGATTCTACATTGTGAATGTAGTATTAAAAAAGTTGCAAATTAATCTATTGAGAAGATATGCAAAAACAGAAGAATTGTAAATACAAGGTATATGCACCGATAACGTAATGTAGAGCTCAAAGTTATACATGTAATAACAAAAAAGATTTGGAGTTTTGAGTTCTCAAAAATTTTGAGTTTTTGAGAAGATTTATCTCTATGTAAAGATGATATCTATGATTTTGGTGGTGGTGTGTGTGCCTATTATATGTTTTACACCTGGTGAGGTGTTTTTTCTCTTGACATAGAAATTTGCTTAGGTGTTCTCCTTGTGGTTTACGCTGGCGTGAGCCCCCCAGTATTAGAATAGTTTTCAGCTACATTAGAAAGGGCTTGAACACCTAGGCAGACTGGGGCTGCTTGATTTCCTCAACCCTTACTTCACCTAAGCTTTGCTTGGTGTAGTACAAAGTGTTCATACTACTCGAACATGAGCCCTAACATGCTTGTCGAAGGGCAACACTGCTGCATCCGAGCCACCATCAGCACTGGGTTAGGGTACTATCAGAAAGAGTTGTCTACCTCTTTACAAGCAAAGCGAAGGTGCAGAGAGTACTTTGTTGTTCTGTCCGTTTCCTTAGTCACCACAATATATATAGTTTGTGAGCAGTCTAGACACAGGCTCAACTTAGGGTCAGCAAAGATGGCGCCATGTTTTGGCTGAAGGCTGGCAGCCAGGTGAGAGACTCGGCCTGAATAACTGGACACTGGACACCACCACATCCAGTGTCATTGTAAGGATTTTGGGGACCCCGGGCAAGACATATTTGTGGGCCCCTGTGTAGAATACATTTTAATTTAATTACCCATTTCCTGCTAATTCAAGTGAGCATAATGTCAGACAGTACTATATTGTAAGTTTAACAGGGTCACAACAAAAAAGATGAAATATGTCTTACTGGGGACATCAAAAAAACCCTTCAGATGACAAAGGGTAGAGAGATATAGTCAGAGCTAGGGGTAGTCAGAGACAGAGAGAGATAAAGATAGAGAAATAAGATAGGCAGAGGTCAGATAGAGAGAACATTCACTTTCCTAGGGCGGCCCTTCGTGAGGTGGGGGCCCTGGGCAATCGCCCACTTTAACCATGCCTTGAAATGTCTCTGACCACATTATCATCATACATTGAGGTGGAACACAGCAGGGTCGTAACACAGTCCCCAGCGGTGCGGAGGGGCGGGAGCAGACAACCATTCAGAGGCCCCTCAACCAGAGGCAACCGGCTCAGGTAAGCGGGTGGGGCGGGGCAGGGTGCAGCAGGGGGGAAGCCGAAGGACGACAGAATAGGTATTATTTATTTATTTAATTATACCTATTTCGTCGTCTGTCAACTCCCCACCCGCCCCGCCCCGCCCCGCCCCGCCCCGCCCGCCCACCGCGTTTACCTGTGCTGGCTGCTGCTGCCTTCAACCCTTCAAGGGACTCGCCCTCGGGAGTCCTCCCACCCCACAGACCACACTCGGAACCTCGGCATCATCCTCGACTCCTCCCTCCACCAGCTTCAACTGCCTCCGCATCCTCTGAAAGTCCTTCAAATGGATCCCCCCCGAACACAGAATAACCGTCACCCACGTAACCAGCAGACTGGACTACGGAAACGCCCTCTAGGCCGGCATCAACAGGACCCTTCTACGCAAGCTCCAAACCATCCAGAATGCCGCAGCCAGACTCGTCCTCGGGACCCCTCGGCACGAACACATGACGCACCACCTTCGAGACCTACACTGGCTCCCGGTCGAGAAGAGTATAACCTACAAGCTTCTCACTCACGCCTACAAATCCCTCCACAACATCGGACCCAAATACCTCAACGATAGAGTCTGCTTCCATGCACCCAAAAGAACTCTCCGATCCGCGGACCTTGCCCTAGCGGAGACACCCCACATCCACAGAAGCAGAACAGGAGGACGGGCCTTCTCCTACATCGCAGCCAAAACCTGGAACGAGCTCCTGGTCAGCATCAGACGCTCCCCTAACCTGCACATCTTCAGGAAGGACCTCAAGACCCTGCTCTTCGACTGAGCTGGAGCTGCCTATCCCCCCCCCCCCCAGGCCCTTGAGACCCTCAAGGGTGAGTAGCGCACTTTATAAACCCCTGATTGATTGATTGATTGATTGATTGATTGATTGATTGATTGAAGGGACGGCCATTCAATCCAATGCAAATGGATATCTGGGAGATATGGGAAACTAAGGGGCCACTCTTCACATTCTGCACAGGGCCTGATCATTTTGCGCTATGCCACTGTTGAACAGGTCACCCCTGGACCCACAAACTGACAATACTCTATGATGGAAGCAACCAGGATGCAAGGCACTCCAGTAGGGCACTGGGGACCTTTCTAGTGGCCTATAACCAGCCCCAACATCGCATAGGGATGCAGGTGTTAAGAGGCCATGTTTGAAGGGACCACATTAGCCTAAATGCTGCATGAGCTTAAGAGCAACGACCGCATACAAGAAACATTTTACAGGGTATTCTCTTCTCGCGGGGCATGTTATGCTGCTCGCTGTCTGCAAACAGCAAACTATCAGCATCTTTCTAATGAGGCACTGAAGTCTTCTAAATTATCTGACGGCCCCAGCAGGCACTTCACCGCGGAAGGATACAGACTCAGAACCAGCCCTGTGGCGACGGGAGAGAGAGCACGGAGTGAAACTGTTCGCTGCTTTGGGGAGGGAAAATGGAGACGGCCGGCGGGGGGCGGATGGAAATCTCTGAATGACAGAGAGAACGTGGCGCAGCACGCACAATTAATTGCCCTCCGGCTCCTCTTGACTAAAATAAAAAAAAGTCTCGCGGTTTAGACAAGTTGGGTCTGCAGTTTCTTTCTCAATGCCTTGGTAAAGTCGGAGCTTGATGCACAAGATGACACGTCAGGTAAAATTAAATAATTCATTATATGAAGGAGCTCGCGGCAAGACGGCTGCTTAGATTAAAAGGATGCGACTCTCTGCCACTTGGAACTCGCACATAAGTGCAGCAGTTGGAAAACACAGAGGGGCAGATTTACAAGCCCCTTGCGCCACTTTTGGGTCACTTTTCCCATGTTAAAAATGACGCACAAGTGGCGCAAGGGCCTTGTAAAAAAAACCTAGAATGTTGACAGCATGAAGCAATACAACGAGATACCGAGACGGAATGCATTGAAGTCAAGAAAACACGTCATGAGAGATTCACAACACTGAAAAGCTATACAGCACTCATTTTAAAAACAAACTATTCATCCCGAAAAGTAGTAAAATAAGAAAATACAAACAAAACAAAAAAACTAAATAACAAATTAAATTAAAAGAGATCTCCCAGGGTTTTAAAGCTCAGAGTGCCATTGTTTAAGATTAGTGAAGGTGTTTTCATCACCATTATGGTGCCAACTCTATAATGGAATAGCTCGGGGTGTAGGGAAGACCCGGCCTGTGACGTGCAAGGCTCTGCGATAGCATAGGTGGGCGACCCGCAGGAGAGTCGCATAAGACAACCCTCCTGGTGGAGGCACCGGGCGGGGCACCTTATCTATAGTCTACAGCTCCCACGTGATAGCAGAGTCATCCAGGCAAAAACTGCCAGCCATCGATATGTAATAATATTCAAAGGTGGAGACCCTGAGGCTGCCCTGGTCAGGCGTGCATCTGAATTTTGTCAGTGCCACCCTCTGTTCACCTTTACTTCATATCAATTCGCCAATCAAAATGTTCAGGTAACAGAATAATTTTTTACTTAAGTGGAGAAACTGATTAGCAAAATAATAAAGTAAGTTGGGAAGCATGATCCTTTTCAATAGGGCAATTCTGCCCCTTACAATTAATGGTAAGGTTCTCCAAAATGCCACCTGTCCTCTGGGTGCAGTGACTGCATGTGTTACAGTCCTATCAATTAGGTATTGGTCAGAGTGATATAGAGTATGCCTAAGTACCCCAAGGTGTGGCAACAGACAGTGGCACGTCCTATGTTCCACTGGCCCTCTGAAACTGACGAGCTAAGGGCAAACAAGCAAGACCTTTGATAGTTGACATGTAAGCTGGATAATGCATGGAACTGGCGAAGAGCCAACACAACGTTCTGACAGCTCTCTGTGACATCCGAAGATGTAGCAACATGTCACATACAGGGAGACTGCATACATTCTGTCTCCTATGGGAATGCACCACTCCAACCCCCCGCAGAACAGCCATATGGCAATAGGCTTCACTTCCAAGGCCAAGAGGAGTGGAGAGAGGGGGCAGTCCTGTCTGGCACTGAAGTATGCTAAGGCTCCAATATGTAGTGGTGGATGCAAAATTCTTGCGGGCATGTGTAAAGCAAGAGAATGAGCTTCACTACGTACCTGCCTATACCTAAGCGATGAGCTTCATTATGCGCCTGCCTATACCTAAGCGTCACAGCAGTTCAAAGAGTTACGTCCTATCTAGGGAGCCAAACACTTTTTCCAGGTCTAGCACAAGACATGCTGGCCTGGTGACAGACTGGAAGGTAAATCCCATGATATGAAACTGCCTGCATATATTCAGAGATGCGCCGCATCCTGTAACTAAGCTATTGTGGTCAGGGTGGACCAACTGGAGCAGGAGCAATCGGTCCTCCAGGATCCTCCTTAAGATCTTCAGGGGAGTAGCTTGGTCAGCTAGATTGGGGGGGGGGGGGGTGAGCTTCAGATTTTCCAACAATCACGGTGGTATATAATGGTGAAATACATTATTTAACAAGCAGGCGCATTACAGGGGTTTAGGGGAAATGGAGATGAATGCGGATTGGTAGGAGTACTAAGTGAGAAAAAGTACAATGTTTGGAAAATAACCAGCATTTTTGATTTTCCAAACAGAGAGAGTGTGTGTGCTTTTTGGCTGTGTGTATGCAAAAATCCCAGTGAAATCCGACAGACACTTCATCATACCTGACTGAAAGCACCTGTACCCAATTATACATCAGAAAATAAATGTATTAGGGGGTGTAACACCTCAAACAAACACCCTGAAGCTACACCTGACGATCTTGTAGTCCTTGTTCATAATCCTTAGCGAACAATAGGAAACAAGCCCCGTGGTGTCCCTACCCGGCTTTGGGATAAACACTAATGAGGCCTCTCGTAGGAAGGAAGAGAGAAGACCCTCTGCGTGTGCTGTGCTCAACAGTGTTTCCAGCCGCTCAGCAAGAATGTCCCTCTAAGGGGATCTCGTCAGGGCCGAGCTTCTGCCTGTGGCTATGGATCGGATTGCATCTTTGATCTCCGCTGATGTGATGGGTGCTTCGAGGTCCTACTGTTCATAGGTAATTGGGTTTAGGTAATCAGACACATCTTGAGCTGAAGCCTGACTGGGTGAGGCATGTAGTGCTTGATAGTGTATTGTGGAGGGGTCATGAATTTCTTGTGAGGAGCAGTGTGCCAAGTTCTGTGTTTAAGGAAGTGATAGGTTGCTGGGCTTTTTTCTGCTGAGACAACCTGGCCAATAGAGTACCCAGTTTGTCTGCTACAGAGTGTATGCGCACCATGTGTGACAGTGCAACTGTTCTAAGAGCTCTGCCAGCGTAAGAGAGCCATAGAAGGCATCATGGGCCATCTGCGTGCTCTCCAGAGATAGTAGGGAGTCCTCAATATCCTTGAATTGTATCATGAACTCGCACCGCATGCCCACCAATGCCACTATGTAACGACTTCTAATTGATGCCTTCCATTCGACACTGCCAGAGGATTAACATGAAATACTCCACAATCATATTCCAGAGTGAAGCTCGAAAAGCAATGTCTTCTAATATCACCGATGCGTAAGTGAAGATGGGACAGGTGAATACAGACGACCCCATTTGAGTCTCCCATGAAGAGGATTATGATCGCTCCGCATGCTTAACATGGGGGCCTAAATTGGAAGAACACAGGGACATATTCACAAGCCCTTGTCGCCACCACAACGCCACGTTCAGTGACGTTGTGATGGCGATACGGGCCTCGCCTTATTCACAAGGCAGTGTTAAGCCACGCACAAGGCAGTGTTAAGCCACTTAACGTGGCTTAACGCTGCCTTGTGAATAACGCACCCTTTCACGCTGTATTTAGCGTGAAAGGGAAGGGTGATGGGTTTTGCGGTGGGCGTTCCACCGCAACATCCATTGATTTTGACGCTGCCCCCTATTCACTAGGGCAGCGTAAATAGGAGGCAGCGTCAAAATTAAGACCAGGAAAATCCTGGTTTTAAACAGGCAAAACGAGGAGAATATTTGTATTTCTCCTCGTTTGTGCTCTTTCCATGTGTGCTGCCTTGTGCAGCACACATGGAAAAAGCAAATTTCCAAGGTTTGTGTATGTACAGGAAGGTGCCCCTTCCTGTACATAAACAAACCTTTTTTAAAAATGCCATTCTGTCACTTTCATGTGTGCTGCATGAAGCAACACACATGAAAGTGAGAGAATTGCATTCATGATTGTTTATGTGCAGGAAGAGACACCTTCCTACACATAACCAATGCTCCCTTGCACAAAGACACCCTTTCACTCTGGTGCAAGGGTGCCTGCGTTCGAGCTAAGTTGTTAAACGTAGCGCCATCGCAGGGGGAAACGCAAGGCTGCACCATATCCTTGTGAATATGGTGCAGCCTTGCGTTACTGAAGTGAGAGACGCTAAGCCAAGAAGCCTAACACCTCTCTCCGCCACTTCCTTGTGAATATCCCCCACAGTATTCTGTGTAGGGACTCATATGGGCTGTGAGGGGAAGAATAACAAGAGTAAATCCTGGAGTTAGGATTGCATTGTAGTCTAATATCTAGGAGGTTCCAGTTACTTAGCCAGTGAGCTAGGTGTTTCACATGATGGGAGAAGGGGACCTGTGGAAGGGGAGGGAATGACCTGTCTAGGATTGGGTCCTGTACCCAGTTAAAATCTCCTCCCAGGATAAGTGCACCCATTTCACTCCATACGATTCTGCACTCAGCTGGTCCAGGACACCTTGTTCAAGCCTATGCAGGAGAGAACAATAGCTAGAAGGATGGCATAGATAATTGAAGGATACCAGGCTGTTGCAGAAGAGAACAGCGCTTATGCGTACGCCATATTGGCTTTCCACGCCACGTCCCAAACCAGCTTTATCTTGATAGTGCCAATTCTACCAATTATATTACAGGCAGCTGGGCAAGGTGAGTCTTTAACCTAGAATTTGTCAATATTGGTGCACGAGTTTGCCACACAGTATAAATAAGCCAAGGGCTTGAGGTGAACATTTTGGCCATGGTCCCCACTTGTGGACTTTAGAAGATGGAGCTTCTGGACTTGTTCATGTAGCTGGTAATTTCCTATTGTTTTGGCTACTCTGTGAAAATTATATGGATTCTCCTCATTTTAGGGGCTTCAATGTAGAAAGAACAGCTGATGTTCTGTATTACCTATGATTTAGGAGTGAATCGTTTTTACATTCTATTTTTTCATGAACTTGATTGTAGCAATTTGGAAAATTACACTTTGTCACATAATTAATTTCTTTATAATTGCATTTTGTTCTGTGTGCCTTTTCTATTTAGGTTGAAGGAAGTGTGGCTATTACAGAGATCCCTGTTAGTATTGATTGATGTTTCTATTATGCCTTAAATTTAGGTGATTTTTGGTTTTGGGTTTGATGCTTTGTTCAATGTACTGTTTCTTTACTACTCTGTGATAATGTACTCCAGCGTGATTTTATAGATTTCTTGTTAGTTCAACGTAAACTGTATGATTGATTGATTACAGCATATGCCTGTCTGTTGCTTGCTTTTATGACACAAGCTGTCGATTGATTTATTACAGGACAGTCCCAAATGGCCATTGCCCAATGTGTACCACTGTGAATGTACCCTTAAATCAGGCAATCTTTCAACCCACTCAAAACCCAGGACTTGTATGTCTTTTATTAAAGAAAACCTGATATGAAAACACAATACTGATCCCATACCTTAGTTTCAGTCGGGAAAGGAGGTACATTTGAACAGTCAGTGTTAAGAATCGATGCATCTTTTTGATACTAAGTGTAGCAAGCGCAGTCTCTGCAAAGTCGTAAAATCATATTATCTGTGGGGTGGTGTTAATGAGGTACAGTTTTTGCTCCAGACAAAGGCACACCCGGCAGCAACCATTTTACCTAGGATACTACAAGGTAGACTCAGTAGGCTAAGAGGTAAGACATCATTCTACAGTGTGATACACAACTTTGCATTTTCACACCAATTGCAAACTTGCATTGATCTCTATGAGCTCCTATGGTCTTATCAACCTGGGTCTCAGCTGCAATACTGAGACAACCACTCTGCTGTTGGTCCAGATATTCATTTAGAACTAACAGATGCGCCAATGCTGACAAATGATTTGAGCTTTAAAGCCGTAGAAGAAAAAGAAACAGCTACGGGCGTACTAATTAATAGTCTTTAATCAACCAAATCTAATTGTAACACAATGGATTAATTGATCCCAAAGATCTGATCTGGACACACATACGTAATGAAAACACATATATACAAAAGAAAAAAGGTTTAGCGACAACAATTGAAATGTACAATGATAGAATTCTACTGACCTAATACTAGAAAGAAGTAAAACTCTTGACATACACTCTTACACCATTCCTCATGCACACACACCACTCATACACTTGAATGAATTTGGTGAGCCTTTGGTTATAATTAAACCCACCAAAGGTATCTCCGTCTAAACTAACTTGAGATAAGACCCGCTACACAAGGTGTACACAAAAAAGAAATCAATTTGTTGGGTTTGACATCATTCGACAATTAAAACGAATCAAAACACCTAGAGTGGACTTAAAGTACAACAGACTGTTTAATAAAGAAAAGAAGGTCTACGCGTTTCGAACCCCGTTGGTTTTAGGATGGGGTTCTCATCAGGACCATAGCACCAGAAAGAGGGGCTGGTACCCTTGCAGGATTTGAAGGGAAAGAAACCCTCATTGTTAGATGAGGCCTAGGGGACGATAATCAATGCAAACCAGGTGAATCAAATTCTTGACGGTGGAAGTCACAGAGTGTGGTCCAATCCGTGCTTTTTCTAGAACTTGAAAAGGAAAGGGGTTTGTTAATCATCCCAAGCAGTGTGCCAGATGGACGAGCAGCGTCTTCTGTCAAACGTCACAAGCGGCGAAACTAATTCGCGGCTGGAACCCGGCGTCTTCAGAGTCCGTCGGAAGCAGGAAGGTACAGATATTCAGCACACTCCTGATGTTAGGGCTTGTGTTTGATATCGCGGTTAGAGCCCATGAATCCCTTTGGACAAAACGATCACAGGGCACTCTTGCCTATGCCGTGATCATACATGGGCACCGGAGATAAGATCATCTTGAAGTGATTGTCAGTATTTCTTACAGAATATACTCAGTGCATCCAAATAAGGTCCAATGGATCTCTTCTTCTAATTGCGGATCGGACAGCACAGGGATCAATTCTTGTCCTTAACTGTCTTTCTGTCTTGGAGGATTTGGTTGCAGAACTTAATGTCTCCATTCATCAATAGGCTACATCAGTGGTTGTCTCGAAAGAGGACGCCCAACGCCTGTGGAGTTGCTTCTTAGTAATTGAATCATTGATAGTTGCAGTGAGAGTAAAGTTCAAGCAAACCAAGACCAAGTTTTTATTTTTTTTATCTGGTAGAGTGAATTGGTGTGGTACTGGACTGTGATTGTCAGAATAGTGTGTGGCATACATAGACTGTCCTGAATATCATCTACAAAAACATTGCCTAATTGGAGTCAAAAATAGAAAAACTACACCCAATGGAATGGTATTTTTGTTAACAGTATTTAAGGTAAGGAATTTATGTTGGATGTTATTCTGACCTACATCTGTATGCATGGGCCAGTGCTTAATTTTTGCAGACGGTTGTAGGTGGCAGGCACAAGAACTCATTTTGGGGAATGAGATGTATGTTTTATCATCAGACTTTGACCCAGAGCGAAACAGAGAAAGGCAGAAAAGGAAGAAAGAAGGGGGAAACGAAAAAGGGATAACAGTGACAAAACAAATTAACACAGGCATGGAAAAGAGCCTACAGGAGTGAGTTAAAGAGACAGGAAGGTGAATGAAGAAAGAGGCATGAGGTGGAATCAAGACAAAGCTGCTTACGTAATAGGAAACCTGGGCATTTGGCAACAGGCTCAGAATAAAAACTTTGGGCCCCTGCTCTTATCATTTTGATTTCTACAAATTTAGCGCTGATTGGACCCTCCAGTACTTTTTCAACTAATTAGCTAAAAAAATGTGATTTCCTTTCTTTGGTTAATTCGATTTACTCATTAGGTTCTTGAAACTTTCAAAACTAAGAATGAATGCCCACACTGCCAAGTTCCAAGTATATGTTTTCTTCTGTGATTCAGTAAACCTTGCATTCCTACTGGCTATGTTATGTAAAGTTTATTTGTTAAGCGCCCTATCACCCATGAGGGTATCTTGGCACAAATCAGGAGAGTATGCCTAGCCGTGCTTAGGGTCGGGGTATTTGAAAATCCAGGTTTTCAGCCTCTGCGGAACTAAAGAAGGGAGAGGGCGGCTGTGATGTGTAGTGGGAGGTCATTACATGCTGAGAAGGTCCGGCCTCTGGACTTCTTTCTGGGAATACGTGCTTGTTCAGGTAGGCAGGGCCTATGTTGTGTAGTGCCTTGAATGTGTGAGCGAGGAGCCTGAACTGAGCGCATTCGTGTATCGGGATGCGAGACAGAAAGGTTCATTCAGGGATGGTGTTCATTTACTTGTGCTGTAGCATTTTAAAGCAGGAGATGCTTTATTAAACTACTTCGCAAACTGTGTCTCCCTGCATTTGAGGATTGACTTGCACGATTTTCCCTTCCATTTCTTGGATTCAAAGGAATCTCAGCACATTGTTTCCATTGTTAAATCCATGTAGAGACTTCCTTTATAATCTTACATCAAATTTAAAGTGGGGCTAGTCTCAAGCACAAGCAGACTATTCTTCAAAATCAATCTTATGTGGCTGCTAACCTGCGTGCAACTTATGGCAAGCTTTTAGCTTGCTTCATGTTTTACAAGGTGAACAACCTTTACAACGCAACTATTACAACGCACTACACTTACAATGAAATTTTTACAACGCAACATCCACTACAACGCATTCCATTACATCGCATGACACTACAACGCATGTTTAAAAACTACCTTTACAACGCATTCCATTACATCGCATACTACCTTTACAACGCATACCATTACAACGCAATCCAACACTTACCCTACTGTTGCACCCCCTGGAGTTAGAATAGTAATTTTTACCCCTATACTATCCAATACTTACCTTAAATGCAATTTAATATTATGCGTTGTAATGGTATGCGTTGTAAAGGTAGTATGCGATGTAATGGAATGCGTTGTAAAGGTAGTTTTTTAAAATGCGTTGTAGTGTCATGCTATATAATGAAATGCGTTGTAGTGGATGTTGCGTTGTAAAAAATGCGTTGTAAGTGTATGCGTTGTAAAAGTGTGCATTGTAACGACATACATCCGTTTTACAAGTTAAAGAGTATCTTCATTTGAATCAGGCCTGACACTGGTGCTAGGATGTGTAGCTCATTTCCATTAAACCTAGCATACATTTCAAACCTTCTGAAAAGACCGGAAGAACTTTCATTCTAACAAATATTTGTCATCATTGTTAACACCGGTATTGTTTTTGTTTATTTTTGATGGTCGACCATTTCATAGGATGGTTTTAGTTTTTTGGACTATTCGTATGTTCAGACATTTATGTGCAGTGTTCTGTCAGCTAACTCGGCAAGGTGTGAGCGCTATAAATGTAAAAATTAAACAACATATGTAAAATTAGGGGAAGAGGGCTAAGATGTCTAATCTTCTAAGGCGATCCTCTTTCTTAAAACCTTGACGGCCATATTGGCAATATTTAAATTGGAGTATATGTTGTGAAATTTATGAAGAGTAAAAAAGCCCCAGACAATCCCTCTCTTTCTATGTTTCAGTGGTTGTTTACCTTGGGGCAGGGGACAGGGGGTTCTGGGATACGTGTTTGTATCTCCCACACAGGGACTCTTCTCTGCAGGATGGCCTAGTGTTAGAGCTAGTTCTCTTGAACTAGGATATATGTCAATTTAGAACCACATCAAAGACAGAATCTGCTTGGCAACATTAACAGACTTGATTATCTCAAAAGGTTCAACCCAGCACCCAGTAACCCAACAACTAAAAGGTCTGCGCACAAATGTCATCTTCCTCTGCAAACTGTTTTCAATTTGTTTGACTGTCTCATTGAACCCTTTCTGATACCACTCAGGAGTCTGTGATAAGTGGTTAAATGCTTCGACTCCCACACCATTGGTTTATTTTTTATTTCAGGAGGAAGGGAGTTGAGCAGGGGAAGACAGGATAGGGAAAATCTAGAAAAGGCACAGGTACACTATCAATTTCAACCTACATTTTCAAAACATATAAAACAAACTTGACATGGGACCCAAGCAGTTGTAATGGCTCCTTCCCTGCTCAGGTAACCTTACTATTAAGAGGACGAGGGCAAGAGCCACAGTTTCTCCTAAAAAAGATCCCCTATTAGAATCCCGCATGACACGCAAATCCTGCAGCTCCAAAGTGATCCACTATGGCAAGATCAAATCAAGCAAGCATTGGCAAAGACAGCAAGTCCGTCTTGCCTCCAATACATAAACTAGGCTTATTGTGGCACCATTACTCTGTAATGGTAAAATGTGAGGTGGAAAGTTTCAGTAACCACTTCACCCATGACATGATGTTTTCAATAACCCATTAGCGTACCAACAGACAGTTACAGCTTTCTGTTGCCAGATGCTAAAAAGAATAAGAGGGCACATTATTCAAGATACAAGCGTACTTTGACACGCATTTCAGTCACAAGTGGGAGCCTCACCCAGGTTGGCTTCCCTCAAGAAGAACCTGAAAATAGGACGGTTCAGAATGCTTTCCCCTGTTGACATACTCGTATGAAGACCAGCCTCCTATTTTCATGAGGGTCAAGACATTGTCGTTGAACAGACTGACAGGAGTGCATCCTTTCCATAAGGGTTTAGACCGCTAGTCCTCACATGAAAAGGATTTTCCTTGTTTAGAAGAACGTGTAGGGTTAGGTCTGCAGAGTGGCCAAAAAAGATGTGTAGGTGCTATATAAAAAGTCCCACTAAAATAATATGAAATTAATTAATGCAGCTGACCAATTACCTCATTCATGATCATCTAAAATAACAACAACAACAAAAATAACCAGTTTGACTCTGCTCGACCTTTCAGTAGGAGAAACTTTCTACAGGGACATGACACTAGGTTACTAGGTGTACTCTCAATGACCTTAGCAAACCACCAAGGCCACAGGGCTTTATGCTAGATTGTTGCTCTTTTAAAAAGGAAAAGGCAACACCTCGTTACAGAATTAGAAATAGTACATTAACTCCACAACACTCGCGCAGCATACATATGGGACAATGCACTATTCATTTTTCATAAGTGAATGGTGTTTTTAAGAACCTTGCGGTACCTTTCAATCATATAGTTCCCATATAAATGATAGCGAAAAGTTGTTATGTACTTGTCTTGCATTTGGAAAAGAAAGTATGAGCAACAGTCTGAATTCAGTTCACAGGCAATATATTCATTATAACAGAAAAATTGATTGCCACCTCATTCTAAGGCCCTTCCAGCTATTTCTCAAGAACCACGAATGGAAATTGTATTTTTACCATCACCAGACTCTGCTTAGAGTTTGGACTGCTGAAATGTTTTCTTCCATTGGGGAGAATATCGTAGTACATTTAGAAATCTTCTCTATGGTGCCAGAGGTATATCTGCTAATTTGGTATATGTCCCATTTCAACATTGTCCATCTCATGTAATTGAATGTGTCCCATCAAATAGGGATTCTGGAAATGTACTCCCAAAGTGGAGATGCATTTTCTTTGCCCACAAATGTAGTCTACCCAACATGTTGTGGTATTTCCCAGCATTTCCAGAACACTATCCTCTGCTTTTTGTGAATGTCTGACACCCTTTGCCTGATGGACCTTCATGAAAAATGAAATATAATGAAAATTAACCTTTTAGTGTCTAGGCGTTAGGATTTAGGGGGCAACTCGACCAAACATGGAAGCAGACTAGTCGCTGTAGGTGAGGTAGCTTCCAAACCACTGTTTTTTAGAGTTACTTTTGGACCTCAGTGGCCCGCATGGCAGGAGAGGTCTCCATTTGTGGGATTTCCAACCTGAAAGGAACTCTGAAAATGACGTCATACTGCCAGAAGAACGGCCAATGGAAACCTCCGTTTTTGGGTGGGTTTTCCATTACCTCATCCTCTAAATTAGGCCTTTAGTCTGCTTGATTGTCACTGCACATGCACCACTAACAGCGACCCACACAACACCCAGCACATTCAGAGACCCATGTCTATTTGGAAAATCAGTAACATCTTTGTTGTATCTGGCTGCCTTAGGAAACCATTGTATATTTTTAAGTTTTTTTTGGCAGCTACTTTTAATTTCTGTGATGTCACTGGGACTTCAGCAATATTCTACCACCACCTCTACAAATCCAAACATATGCAAGAAAGGCTACTCATCCTCCCTAGACCTTTTCTACCTCACCTCGGTTTTCTCCAGAGACAAGGAAGCAGAGATGAGACAAATGCTGCAGTCACAACTCTCCCCAACTTTCCCGTCCTCGCCTGGGTCTTGACAGGTCTGAATGAATCAGAGGTGGGACAGGTGATGTGATATGGACTCCACCTCGGTTCCCAGGAGTCCTTTGGGTCTCCTAGAGTTTTAACCCCTTGAGTGCCCCGCCCTTTCCCCCTCCTGTGCCGGGCATTGTATTAGAGGGCGGGGTCCATGACGAAATAGTCTCGTCATGGGCACAGCGCAACCGCGCTCCGTCATGGGCATAGAAGAGGTTAAGGAAAATAAGGGCAATCAGGAGCTGTTGCACCACCTCTTGCTGCCTTTCTTTAGTCTGTATAGAGCTAAAGGGAATCAAGGGAAATGTGTCTGTGCTTTCCAACCGTTAAGTCAGCTTGATTGAGCTGCTCACTGGCAAGGTGACTTTCCCTGCTCCTGGGAGTTTATGTTCCGGTGCCAATACTGGACTTCATTGCTGTCTATTGCTGTTGGCGATGAGTATGAATTCTATACTACTTCAATTTAGATTCAGGTCGCAGAGCGGCATCAATGTTTAAAATAGGTTGAGATGTTCTTTTAGATGTTGAATATCGTTGACTGATGTGGACTTTAGATAAAACTGAGCGCTCTTGGTCTATTGATGCACTTTGACGTGGTTAGCGAGAAACATTTTGGGGGACTCCATTTAGAGCTTGAGGAGTCTCAAGGGGATGGCTGATTCACGAGTTATGGTAAATGCCACTGTCGGACACTTAGAGCTGGAATTGCTCATGAGGATGAATTTGTGGCAGCCAAAAGTAGATGCAAGACACTGAAGTACATAGAGAAGACACATATGAATCCTTCGGTGAGGTGCTGACACTAACCCAGAATCAGAATGAAAACAGCCGGACCAAAATAACTTCTTAAAGTCATCAAGTAGTCCATGATTCTCATAGCTAAACCAAGCACAAGGCTTAATTTTTGCGAGAGTAGATGGAACAAAATATAATGTTGTCAGTTCAAAACAGTTGCAAATAAAATTGGCGGAAGATCAAACATGGTATGATGAAATTCGAAATGAATAAAAGGTACCATAAGTTTCAGATATATGAGAAACCTATATCAATTCCATCCAGGTATGGAAGAAAATGGACTACATTTGTGGGCTTTTCTTTCTCTTCAAATGATACAAAGCATGAGAACTTTAAATGTGTTCTTAATCTGAGAAAATGTATGGGATTTTAAATTGGATTTCCCACTCTTTGGGGAGAAGTAAAGATGGATTTACACTGGTTGGTTCCTTTCTGTAACAAATGATGAAATATACTGATACCCTAGGGAATTCCTGCGGTTAAGGAATGTTTTGGAGTTTAGTTACAGAGCACTCTTTTTTAATTCATCTTAAATCAATGTCTTTAATTGCCAGCTGTGGATCAAGAGTTAAATGTTTATATAAAAGTGGACCATTAGTATACTGTTAATAAATAACATTCTGCCCAAGTCTGTGCATTTTTCAAGATTTTTGTGTAAGCCGAAATAAGAAAGGCAAATCTGTCCATAGAACCAATGACAAAAACAACAGTTTGTTATTGGTAAATGTACCGAGCACAATGTTGATCTGTTGCGCCAAAAGTCAATTGGTCAGATGCTTGTGATGCCCCCAGCCAACCAATGCACGGAGAGATTATTCTTACTCTTGTGCTGCTTAATAGGGTTTGAGGAACATTTACGTAAGTAGGCCTAGAAATTGCTGCTGGATTTGTCCTTACTGGACAAGCTTGTAGGACATCATGACCAATCCATTGTTTCTCCACCCACTTTGTTACTTTTACCACACCTAACCTATGGCTAAATCAGTTAAAAGGACGCCGTCTAGATTTAAAAAAAATTTTTTATCCTTGGTTTCCCACCCTGCAGATTTTCTTACTTTAACTGCAGCTTGATCTCACTTCATCAATACTGTTCTCACTGTTTTCGTCTCTGATTACTCGTTCCTTTAGAGTTTCTTTTACTGCTGTTTATATAGGGAGGACTGTGCTTACAATTGTTTTAAAAATTCTCACCATTTTTACTTGCTGTTTGAATTTTAAAGCCCTCTGAGCTCACCTGCTCTGAAGCGCCGATCTTAACGCGCTCTCAGCCCTCCTCCACCACCCCCGACACAGCGACCCCAGCGCTGAAACAGGGAAACGCCCAAAGGCGGTAGCCACGCCCACTGCGAGGCCACGCCCACCTGTAACGAGTACAAAAACGCTGATTGAAAGCGGGTTTGTCACTATCTTGTCGTCATCCTCTGAGGCGGAAGCCGGAGGACTGTGCTTACAATTGTTTTAAAAATTTTCACCATTTTTACTTGCTGTTTGAATTTTAAAGCCCTCTGAGCTCACCTGCTCTGAAGCGCCGATCTTAACGCGCTCTCAGCCCTCCTCCACCACCCCCGACACAGCGACCCCAGCGCTGAAACAGGGAAACGCCCAAAGGCGGTAGCCACGCCCACTGCGAGGCCACGCCCACCTGTAACGAGTACAAATGTGCCGGCCATGCCAGCGCAGCGGACGAGCGCAGCGGGAGCGCCTAAGGCAAGCCTGTCTGCGCCCGTCCGCGCACGACCGGGCCCAGGGCCTGAACCCCTGCCAAACACAGCAGACCCTAAGGTAAGCTACTCACGCCGAGAGCTACTAAGTCTCAGACCCCTAGCCCTCTCATGCGAATACATCCACAATCTAAATGGACCTTACACTGGCTGCTCCCTTTGCAAGCAAGCCCAGCTCAAACTTCCCATAAAACCTCAAAAACCCGCCTCCCTCAAACTCGCATCGCTAAACTGTCGCTCGCTCCCTAAACATGCGATACAGATTAATCATCTTATAGAGGACCTAGAGATAGACATCCTCTTCCTCACGGAAACTTGGATCTCCCCACAGTCGCATTCAGATATGGCACTAGCAACCCCACCGGGCTTCCTTATCCAGTCCTTACCCCGCCCCTTAGGCAGAGGTGGTGGTGTCGCCATTATCCGCCGGGACTATCTTCACTGTAAAACCAGTGATGCGCAGATCCCCGACTCCGAAAGCCTTCACTTTACTTTTAAACTAGATCCGACCAACTCACTGACAGGAGTCCTTGTGTACCGCCCCCCCGGCCCTCCAGGCCCTTTCGCTAGCTCCCTCCTGGACACTGTAACATCTCAGGCCCACTCCCTATCAAACTTCATGATAGCAGGTGACCTGAACATTCATCTCGATGACCCTGCAGATCCGGTAGCTACCGACCTGATCTCCGATCTGGCTGCACTTGACATCCGCCTCCTTAATTCCGGAGCGACCCACATCAAGGGTCACCTACTGGACCCAGTGTTCACCAGCTCCCCTTCGATACAAGTGAACGAGGCCCTTCCCCTCCCTTGGACAGACCACTTCCTAGTCTCCTTCCGACTACCAGGAACATTTAGGAAACCACAAAAACCTCCCACCTACATCAAGGACAGGACCTGGTCCAGACTCCCTACTGAAGAATGGGCCAGGATCCTAAAAACGACCACCCCGGTATACGCTGGAGACCCGGCTGTTGCGGACAAAAAATTTAGAGAGTGGATCACCACCTCCCTGAACACAGTGCTCCCACTTAGAACCAGGGAGGACAAAAGCGGTAAACCCGGCTCTGCCCCGTGGTACACCTCGGACCTCCGACTACTCCGCAAAAACTGCAAAAAAGCCGAACGGCTTTGGAGAAAAGACTGGCAGCACGCCAGCAAGGAAGCATACCACAACACAGTCAAACTTTATAAAGAGGCCATCAGGCACGCCAAAGCTTCCCATTATGACGCGCTGATAAAAGAGTCCTCCAACTCCGCCAGGGAATCCTTCTTAATTGTAAAAGAGCTGCTCAAAGTTCCTAACACCCCTCCCGCCATCACCCCCCGGGTTGACCGAAGTAATGAACTAGCCTCTTACTTCAATGACAAAATCTCCCGCATCCTGGCTTCCCTCCCAACGCCCAGCCCCCCTAGCCACCTAGCAAGCCATGCATCCCCCTGCCTCACCGAAAGCAACTTATGCCCCATATTTGCGACATTCCGGCCAGTAACCTGCATAGAGGTAGAGCGAACTCTGACTAAAATGAAAAGCGGATCTCCTCTGGACCCAGCACCCATCAGATTCCTCAAAACCGTGGCCCCTGTCATCGTTCCCACGGTCATGGAGCTTATCAACAGCTCGCTTGCCCAGGGATCTGTCCCTGACAGCTGGAAAAGTGCGGTGGTAAAGGCACTTTAAAAAAAACCCCAGCTTGATCCAGCGGACATGTCAAATTATCGTCCAATATCACTACTCCCCGGAATCAGCAAGGTAGCCGAGAAATTGGTCAATGAACAATTGTCTCAGTACTTTGAGACTAATAACATACTCCGGCGATCCCAGACTGGATTCCGCCCGGGTCATGGCACAGACACCGCCCTTCTTGCCGTTATCGAGGAGGCAAGGCGCATCCTGGACTCAGGAGGGTCAGTGGCAGTGATCCTCCTGGACCTCAGCGCAGCCTTCGACACAGTTAACCACTGTGTCCTCCTCCATCGACTCACAGCAGCAGGGCTCACCGGGACGGCACTCAGTTGGATTGAATCCTTCCTCACTGGGCGCACGTTCCAGGTATGGGACGACAATCACCATTCGTCCACCCTTCCCCTCACAAGCGGGGTCCCTCAGGGTTCTTCCCTGAGCCCGACGCTTTTTAACGCATATATGGCCCCCCTTGAGGACGTGGTGACACCATTTGACATAAAAATGGTAAGCTACGCTGACGACACTCAACTGGTCGTCTCCTTATCCCAACTTGTCGACCACCCAGAGAACCTGACCAACTGCCTCACAGATATCCATAGCTGGATGAGTGACTCATCATTAAAATTAAATGGGTCAAAGACGGAAGTGATGCTCCTGGGGAAACAATGGACAACCATCCCTCCAGCACTCTGGCCCGACGTATTCGGAGAAATCCCCCCCCGAAGCGTGAAATCAAGACCCTCGGCGTATGGGTCGAACCAGAGCTTTCTATGAAGACGCAAGCAGCCAAAACCTCGGGCACCTGTTTCGGGCTCATGCGCACGATCCGCAAAATTCTCCCCTTACTGCCACCTGCTTCCAGGAAATTGCTTATCCAGGGGCTAGTACTGTCTCGCCTGGACTATAGCAACATGGTCTACCTGGGAGCCCCTGAGGCCACCCTGACAAGACTGCAGCGGACACAGAACGCTGCAGCACGTCTGCTCACCAACCTTCCCCCGAGAATGTCCGCCAGACCTGCCCTCAGGGATCTGCACTGGCTCCCGGTGCGCCAAAGGGTGCATTTCAAAGCCATGTGCACGACACACAAGCTGATCAACGGAGCTGGTCCCGCAATACTCAGCAACATGATCACTCACTACAAAGCACCCAGATCCCTACGATCCGAGAATGAGCACCTGGCTAACATCCCCAGATTTAAAAAGACACGCACAGGAGGACGACGCTTTTCTGTCCAAGCTGCCACTGGATGGAACGCCCTTCCACGTTCCCTCAGACTTGAACCCAACTACCTGGTATTTCGAAAAAAATTGAAAACACTCCTATTTCCCAATTAAACGCCCCTCCTCCCTCCTTCTCCCTCAACTGGATCACAACTTCTATAGCGCGGGGATGCCCTTGGGTCACCAGGCGCTTTATAAATCGCTATTAAATTAAATTAAATTAAATTCTACTTCTCCATTGTTTTTCTCTTTGTGAAGCATAATGATGCCTGTTAATTTGTAGATAAAGATGCGCTATATCAAAGTATAAAATGAATGATAATAAAGTGCCTTATCGGAAGAAATTCTCTCTCCCCCAGAAACAAAGCTTGCCTGCAGTTTTCTTCTTTGTGCAAAATTTAAGTGTTTTCCACCCCGAGATAGAAAACATACAAAACAAACCAGACCTGATTGTTTGTCCACATAGGCACACTTCTACTTTAGAGTATGTATGTCTTAAGCTTAGTTCCTAGGAAATGAACTGTTTGAATGATAATGCTAACAAATATATGCATGATCTTCATGGCATTACCTTTAAAGCGGTCACGTGTCTCTATCGGCGTCTTACCTACACAACACTCTCCCCTTTGACTAAGGAACATAGGGAGTGGGAGACAGACTTGGACAAACCTGTAGCGGACAAGGACTGGGGGGTACTGATGGAAAGAGCATGGAAGAGTACCAGAAATGCGAGGTTTCAGTTAGTAAACTTTTATGTTCTACATAGGGCCTACCTCACACCAGATAAGATTAATAAATATTTTAATATGCAAACAGCAGCATGTCCGCGCTGTCACAAAGTAGGAGCAAAGTTATGTTTTGGAGCTGTCCAGGGATAGGGACCTTCTGGGAGGAAGTAACTACGATTATGGCAGAAGTGATTGAAAAAGAGATAGAAAATACTCCTGATTATTGCCCACGGCACTGGTTCCCCCACACTGCTAAGAATAAAATAACACGTATATTCCAGGAACTCGGTTTGGTCTTGGCCAAAAGGGATATCACCAGCCACTGGAAGTCGAGGGATGGGACTAGCACTACTAGGTGGAAAAAAGAGTTTATAAAATGGGCTGAGTATGACGGAACTGTCCGAATGCAAATAGCTAGAAGAACGGGGAATGAGAAGACATTGGAGTCAGCTAGAGCATGGGTAGCGCTGCTGGACTTGTTAAAGAACCCCGTCAATAGCGATCAGGGGGACCGGGCGGGGGGGAGAGGTCCATGATCCAAATGGCTGATTATTATTTCCAGAATCTATCAAATGGCATGTCCGTGATTGAGGCTCCCCCCCTTTGATGATACGGAAGCCGACTGAAATTATACTAGCGACCGTTGGCTGTTGAGCTGAAATCCCATTGGATTAGCTGTCTGGTGCAATGACTACTATGACACGCCTGGGTGGGAGGGTTGGGTGGAGGGGACAGTTGGGGTTAGTTTACACAAATGCATAGGAATTGTGAAATTGCAATATGCAAGTAAGTAACTGATATAGCACTGAGTAGAACATAGATCTCTTTGCAATCAATAACTAGACGCAGAATATTAGACAGTATTGATAACAGAGGTAGTATAGATGACCATGTATTAGTAACACCACAGAGAAGATCAGACAAGTACATTCCAAATTATGTTGAAAAATGTGTTACTAATTGTCAAGAATGCCTAATAAAATCTGTTTACAAAAAAACCCCCTATCTTCGTGGCATTATTTTGAAACTTCATTTTAACAGTGTACACGTTAACAAGGCTAAGAAGGAAATGACACATGTGCCTGGGCTACTTTCTGTGCTTAAAGCCACAAGGATCTCCTGCCTTGAGCAAATTTAGGTTGGAAGGAAGGAAGTTGTTACATTGCTGCCTTTCATGCACTTCTGCAAGGGAGTATTGTTCTCGTCCCGAAGTAGCTACAAATCTGCTGACCAGGAGTGCCCCCTCCTCTCTCCATAGAGAATCACAGGAAGCTAAGGTATAACAAGAAGCCCCGAAAAGGAAGGGGCTAGACACTATGACCAGATGCACAAGGGGTCATGCTGAAAGGCTCATGGAGGTCCAGTAGTGCAGTAGGGTATACTGGGAAACTGAAATAACATTTTGCATACTAATAAATAGTTAGCCAATACTGCCCGATAAATATATGGCTGAAGACATTTGTACATAATAGATATGGATTTTAGAGTAATAAGAGTAGGGAAGTGGGATGAAACAAGTTTGGGTCTAACCTTGGATTGTCACTAGCTTATAAATATTGATATTTTTATAACAGGCACCATAATTCTGACACATATATTTTTGTAGACAGTTAGTATATAATAAATATAATAACTATAAAATACCTTTCCTATTGTGTCTGTGTGTCATCCGTCTCTGTGGACAGGTTATGACCTCACATATAAATCCCAACATATTGACGTTCCTCTGATAGGTCTGTCTGACTCTTAACACTCTCTGTCCAATAGAGCATAACTCAGAGAGAAGAATGAGAGACACCTGCCCATTCTCCATTTGCCTGAAAAGGGTATGCTACCTTTTTTTTAAATTTGGGGCTGTGGAGATCTACCAGCTGTGCCCCCAAAGTGGGGGAACACAACAAGTTAATGCTGATCCTGGCCCCTGTCACAAATTCAAACAAATATCTGAGCTCCACTGCAGGGGGATCATGGATGGCTGAAGAATATTTTACTTCTTATCCCTCTGAGACTCCTACACAGTGAAAGACTTGAGTAAAAGAGGACCCTGGGGAAAAGGGAATCAGAAGAGATACAGCAGCTAGTTGTTCACTGTAGCCCTGTAGCCCTAGGAAAGGGTGGGTGGCCGAATGAAACAGAAATACACTAATTACTTTAGATAGCGTAGAGGATGTGAGTATTGTACGCACTTAGGCCTTGATTACGAGTGTAGGAGCTATTTAGCACACCTGATAAATATTGATACCACCGGATAAGTTATTTATCTGGTGCAATAAATAGTACCTATTAGGAGTTTATGGTGAATAACCTGTGGGCGTTGGTGTTTGAAGCACACAAATCCACATGATGCAGTAAATGCTGTATACTTTTCCCCTATTAAATATCAGGAGGTTTGATCTGCTGAAATTTAATTAGAGGTATTTACCACATGCAATAATTATCAGATGCATTACATTCTGGGTACTCGCAAACATTTTCCTGGGGGCCAAAAGGTATGGCCTGTCGCATGCCTGAGGGCCACATTGTGAGGGTCAGGTGAAGTAAGGTGGGCAGAGATGGAAGCAAAGCATGTATACGGTGTGGACAAGCGAGCCGTCATATGCCTTGTGTCTGCCTTCGACATTATAGCCTAATGCGCCAAGAATAAAAGATAGAGCATTAACTTTTGATGTAAACTGTGAGCTACTCATCTAGTGGCTGAATTGCATATTGTAAAACCAAAAGTCCTGGGATCAATCCCGGCTTCCCCACTTGACCAAATTTGGTGATCCTAAGCAGTTGTTTTATTTCAGGTTGCCTTCCTTTTCTTCATTTATTCATATGAGAGCACCTTTAAATACACAATTTCAGGATGTGTGCTGTACAAAACCTTCTCCTGTGTTTGATTTCATGAACTATAATATTGTTCTAGTTATAATACAATCTAGGCCACACAGAAGTGCACCTTACTAATGACTTGCCCCTTAATTCACTAATGGCATTTTTATCCAGACAGGGCGGCATTAATGTTGCAAAGTTCAAGTTCGAACACTATCACCTCAAATAAATGCCTCTCAATGCGGTGCTACAATCTAAGGTAAAACACTTTTAACATGATTAATGCAAGATACCTAAAAAATGAAGGTGTTCCTAAAGATAAGTCGTGCATGACACATTCATAGCTCCCTTACAGTTATTTTATTGGAAGTTTAAATAAATGCTTGCCCACTTTCTGAATGTTCATGCTTTGTCAAGTAAACAGCAGCTCAGTGTTGCTTTTCACCAGAGGGCTGCAAGCATGGTCAGGTGTGGCCCCCGGGCCGTACTTTGAATATCCCAGTGTTACATAAAAGAAAACTTGTAATTCCGACCCGTACGTAAACAGGAGTTTACGCACGGGTCAAAATTAACCGACCCACTAGCAATCAGGCCCAAACACTCTTGCCCCTAACCTTTATGCTATCCAAACCTTTTTGGCTGCCTACACTGTGTTACAACACATATGCATTCTTTCCAGAAACTCTCTGTTTCAAAACAAACATATATTTGCTACGAATAAGAAAAGAAAGAACTGGGTGTTACAATTGCCCATTAACAATTTTCCCTTCCTGCCCTCTTTACTTTATTTTTTTTTTTTACCAAAGTCTGATTTTATAAGTCCAACAGAAATATAGTTTTGTGACTTGCCAGGCACTCAGAAGAATAAACGTCAAGGAAATTAAATTCATCCCAGGGTGTGTGCAGTCAGTCACTTTCAAACAAATAATGCCATGCTTTATAAATACTCTCCAAAGTAAAGGATATGCTCCAGAGTAGTGTCCATGGGACAAAGAAGAAAACAAAGCTTTGAAAGTTATTTTAGGATTTCACATTACCAGCTCTGGCATAAATCTGCTGAAAGCCTTAAGACTTGACCTACTTGACCTTTGTGAACTCCTCAAGTCAAGCAGCAGAATACCCATAAATCTAAAGGAGACCTTTGCAAACTCACTTTTAGATAAGTAAATGAAAGCTTGTAATTTAAAGGAAAAAATAAACAGTTGGAAATCTTCTTACTTGACCCTTGCAAACTCTTCAAGTTAAGAAGCAGACATTCATCACCCTTAGTGTCTTCATACCACTAGACAACAGTTCAAAAAAGAACTTCAATATAGCACTTGAACCTGCCAGTAGTTCAGTGCTACAATTCCTTTTAATTCTGGTCTGACTACTTCTCCAAAGGCAATCCCTGAACTGGCATTTGAGAATTACTTTTTTCTTTGCTGAAAAATGTCATTAAGGAAATTAGTTTAACTAACACAACAAATGAGTCTTAGTAAAAGCTTTCAGAACATAATTCTTAAAACAACCAATATAGAATCTTCATTCATGACATCCCCATAACCACTGATAACTTCTAAACCAAAGCTAACTAGCTGCATCAGGTGCCACCACGTCTTTAATTCAACACTGAGGCATGATGGAAGATGCTGGAAATGTGCCAACATGGATGTAGGTTCGCCATCACCACCACACTGCACCAAGTCACTACAGAAGAATAAGCTAATAATCATTCGTAGAGCTGTGGCTAGAGTTTTTTTCAATCCAGCAGGTCACCTTTCCCATGTAGTCAGTAGGCCTCTAAAGAATGTCTTTCTTAAGGGAGGTTCAACTCAGGGACAAGAAACAGAGGACCTCATTTATTAAAGAAAAAAAGACACCCGTCCCACACCTGGTACAACAAAGTCCTAAATGAAGAAAGAAGACTACTCAGAAGGGCAGAAAGAAGATGGAGGCAGGACCCTTCAGTAACACATTTATCTCTACTAATATCGACAAGAAACAGTTTAAAGAAACAAACTCTTCAAGATCATTAAGGAACAATCATCACCTAACACGGAACCAGACACGAACAGCTCAACTACAAGATGTGCGGAATTTTCTAACTTCTTAAGTGACAAGATCAAGAATATAGAACTATCACTGCCTAGCACAAATTGACTGGATCCGTCCCCTCATCTCAGTGTCACCTCAGTTGTAACTTTAATGCACCCTGTCCCACTTAAACACAACCTAAGCAACAACAAAAAAATGTCAGATGATACCCCAGTTGTAACTTCAATGCACCCTGCCCCAATCAAACACAACCTAAGCCAAAAAATAATGTCACATGATCTAAATTCAGAGCTCTGAAAGGAGACTACCCCCTCCACACACATTGCAGACCCTATACCAGCAACCTTAGTTAAGAGCTTTAAATGTGTCATTGCTCCATTCTGGGCCATAATAATCAATGCTTACCTTTTACAAGGTACAGACCCAGACTGATTGAAAATGGGACAAGTCATGTCACTTCTCAAGATAAATGGAGCTGACACAGAATACCTCAACAGATTTCGCCATGCAAACAATGTGCCTTTCCTAGCTAAAGTCTTCATGAAATGTGTACTGTTACAGCTGAACAAACACATCATGGATTACGAAGTTATTAACGATTAATAATCGGGCTTCAGAGCGGGCTGCAGCAAAGAGATGGCCATCCTCAACATCACAGACAATGCCCTCCAAGACATGTTATCTAAGGAGTTTCTGAAAATTCCAAACCTAAACTCTCTTTAACCTGAACATTGAACCTCTTATACCAGTTGTACACCAGTACAAAACAGAATACATATGTAAGCTGATGACAGTCAACTCTGGCTCAAAATCACTTCCCTCTAGGATATAACTCATCTCAACCAAACACTGATAAAGATTCAAGCCTGGCTCTCAACTAACCACCTAAAACTAAACCTACTTAGGAGTGACTTTCTTCTCCTCTTCCCCCATACAACACAAACCCAATACACAACCTTGCTTAGCTTTGTTACACAACTGATTACCTGAACCCCGTAGACTGAATTCCCAAAACCACTGACTGAACAAAATCCCCTGGAATCTACCTTGATAAGCATCTAAATGTGATCACTCAAATCAACTCCATCACCAAAGGCACATTTTAACACTTCAGGCTTCTTAGGAAAACCAAGCCTTTCATTCCAATAGCCGACTTTCAAAATGTGGTAAAAGACCTTGTAATCTCCAGACCAGATAAAGGTAATGTGGTGCTCACTCGTAGGACCAAATCTCAACTAGCACCGCTAGGGCTGCGCTCAATGCTGCCACAAGACTAGCAACTGGAACAAATTGCTACAATCACATCACTCCCTCTCTTATCCCTCTAAAGTGACTACCTATTGAAGCACATTGCATTGTAAAGATTGCATGTATCACACATGAAGCACTACATTACAGAACACTAAAATGCCTGGCACAGAATCTCACCTTATCAGATGGAAGCCACACACTGAGAAGCTCAAACTCTCTAATCCTTGACCCACACATATTAAAAAAAACAGAAAGCACCTACTCTTGATCCTTTAATGCTAGTGTGCACAGGATTTGGAACTCCCTACCTCCAGACATCCACACAAACCCCTCTTCTCGATTTTCAAGAAGAGTGTGAAAGCTCTACTTTCTAGCAAATACTTAATGCATTGATCGATTGATCAATATAACCATAGTTCCACCTGTAAATCACTGCCTACACTATCACCTATCTGAATATACTGTAATGGCTGTGACTATCAGACATAGTTTAAACTAGTATTTATATGTAAATACTCTGTTACACTGTATTCAGTTTGTTATCTTACTTTGTACAGAGCTCATAAACCCTCAGGTCATATTCACGCATTAATATAACTCCAAATTCAAATACATAAATTACTTTGTCAGAATTGTAAATAATGTGTTTTGTAAGAGCCATTGAGTGGATCAACTGAGACTGATCTTTTTATTAGTCTTAGTCAACTGACATACTCTGCAATTCTTGCAAGGTAAGTGTCTCCGTACTGGTTGAAAATCCCAGAGTCCAGTGTTACAAGACATTGTCTGTCCCCTTGGTCTAGTATGTACTATAAAATCCCTTAGATTTCCACTCTTTTTATACAGAACATGGGCCTTTCAAATCTTACAATATTTGAGGTCAGAATCTGCCAGCGTTTGCTAATAATTTTCTGTATATCGTTAAATGCTGTGCTGTGAACCTTGGATTCCACCAAACATCCTCACCCCAAAGTTTTCTTTCAGAAAAGGAACAAATATGGATTTTCTGTCTCAACACCCATGTACTTGACTTAAATAATATAATCCAGTGGAATCTAAGAGATGCAAGTTTACTCTGTGGGTCCATTTCAGAATATCATTGTAATGTGTGTGGAGATACAGATATTCTCAAGACGGTTCAGTGACTAAATATCGAGGGACAAAATATCGACTACACAAAAAATTACTATTCCCACTCCAGAGAGTGCAACAGTAGGGAAAGCGTTGGATAGCGGGAGGGTAACAATTACTATTCCCACTCCAGAGAGTGCAACACTAGGGAAAGCGTTGGATAGCGCAGGGGTAAAAATTACTATTCCCACTCCAGTGAGTGCAACAGTAGGGAAAGCGTTGGATAGCGGGAGTGTAACAATTACTATTCCCACTCCAAAGAGTGCAACAGTATGGAAAGCGTTGGATAGCGGGAGGATAAAATTAACTATTCCCACTCCAGAGAGTGCAACAGTAGGGAAAGCGTTGGATAGCGTAGGGGTAAAAATTACAATTCCCACTCCAGAGAGTGCAACAGTAGGGAAAGTGTTGGATAGCGGGAGGGTAACAATTACTATTCCCACTCCAGAGAGTGCAACAGTAGGGAAAGCATTGGATAGCGTAGGGGTAAAAAATACTATTCCCACTCCAGTGAGTGCAACAGTAGGGGAATGCGTTGGATAGCGTAGGGGTACAAATTACTATTCCCACTCCAAAGAGTGCAACAGTATGGAAAGTGTTGGATAGTGGGAGGATAAAATTAACTATTCCCACTCCAGAGAGTGCAACAGTAGGGAAAGCGTTGGATAGCGGGAGGGTAAAAATTACTATTCCCACTCCAGTGAGTGCAATAGAAGGGAAAGCGTTGGATAGTGGGAGGGTAACAATTACTATTCCCAATCCAGAGAGTACAACAGTAGGGAAAGTGTTGGATAGCGGGAGGGTAACAATTACTATTTCCACTGCAGAGAGCGCAACAGCAGGGAAAGGGTTGGATAGCGTAGGGGTAAAAATTACTATTCCCACTCCAGAGAGTGCAACAGTAGGGAAAGTGTTGGATAGCGTAGAGGTAAAAATTACTATTCCCACTCCAGAGAGTGCAACAGTAGGGAAAGCGTTGGATAGCGTAGAGGTAAAAATTACTATTCCCACTCCAGAGAGTGCAACAGTAGGGAAAGCGTTGGATAGCGGGTGGGTAAAAATTACTATTCCAACTCCAAACAGTGCAACAGTAGGGAAAGCGTTGGATAGCGTAGAGGTAAAAATTACTATTCCCACTCCAGAGAGTGCAACAGTAGGGAAAGCGTTGGATAGCGGGAGGGTAAAAAATTACTATTCCCACTCCAGTGAGTGCAACAGTAGGGAAAGTGTTGGATAGCGGGAGGGTAACAATTACTATTACCACTGCAGAGAGTGCAACAGCAGGGAAGGGTTGGATAGCGTAGGGGTAAAAATTACTATTCCCACTCCAGAGAGTGCAACAGTAGGGAAAGTGTTGGATAGCGTAGAGGTAAAAATTACTATTCCCACTCCAGAGAGTGCAACAGTAGGGAAAGCGTTGGATAGCGGAAGGGTAACAATTACTATTCCCACTCCAGAGAGTGCAACACTAGGGAAAGCGTTGGATAGCGGGAGGGTAACAATTACTATTCCCACTCCAGAGAGTGCAACACTAGGGAAAGCGTTGGATAGCGCAGGGGTAAAAATTACTATTCCCACTCCAGTGAGTGCAACAGTAGGGAAAGCGTTGGATAGCGGGAGGGTAAAAATTGCTATTCCCACTCCAAAGAGTGCAACAGTAGGGAAAGCGTTGGATAGCAGGAGGGTAAAAATTACTATTCCCACTCCAATGAGTGCACCAGTAGGGAAAGAGTTGGATAGCAGAGGGTAAAAAATACTATTCCCACTCCAATGAGTGCAAAAGTTGGGAAAGTAATGATTTAAATTTAAAATAAGATTACATTAATTATCAATACCGATAAAAAGTTAATTAAAAATAATTACCAATTAATAACAATTAATTACCATTTAAAAATATTAATTATCAATTGATAAAAATGTATTACCAATTAATAATAATTAATTACCAATTAAAATTAATTATCCATTATCAATACACATAAATAAAAAAATTAATATTGACTTTATTACAATTAATTTACTTCCCACCCAATTCCCCTATAAACCCACAACCCACTCCCAATAATAAAAAATACAATTAACATTAGTATCAATTAATCAATTAATAAAAATAATTTTGCAAATAATAAAAATTATTTAGCAATTCATACAAATTATTTACCCATTAATACAAATTAATTACCAATTATTAATTAATTAACAATTAATTATCAATACACATAAATAAAAAAATAATTATTTACTTTATTACAATTAATTTACTTCCCACCCAATTCCCCTACAAACCCACAACCCGTTCCTAATAATAACAAATACAATTAACATAATTATCAATTAATCAATTATTATAAATTAATTACCAATTAATAAAAATTAATTACCAATTAATAATTAATTATCAATTGATTAATTATCAAAACATAAATATAATTAACATTTAATTAACCATAATTAAATTACTTCCCACCCTATTCCCCTATAAACCCACAACCCGCTACGGAATTAAATTACGCAATAATTAAATTACATAACATTAATTTGTTGAAATAAATTAAACATACATTACAAAAATAATACATCATTTTAACACATATACTACCATACATAACACAAAAAAAATTTCTCGATATTATGGTAATCTATATTTTACAATTCGATATGGTATTCGATATTTTTAAGGTCTATATTTTGGTAATCGATATTTTGTACCCCAATTTCGATATTCTGACCTATCTATATTTTGATGAGTCGATATTCTGTCCACTCTATATTTTAACTTCGATATTCTGGTCAGTCGATATTTTGGAATCGATATTTTGGGTGTTTACCTCTCAAGACAGTTTGCTGACAGGTGTTGGACATTCTTTTACCTGAACCAGGACGTCTAATCATATAAACACTACATGTCAGGAGGTTTCACTTTAAAATATTTAATTAAAAGACAATGAACCATTAATGAAAATTGGCTCTGTCTTCTTAAAGAAGATTTCAAATGGAATAATTAGGAAATAGTTTTTCTCTCTTTTTTCATTATTGTGCTACAAGAAATGGCTCCTAGCCCATTTGAACCATTAACATATTGAGCTATGTTTCTCTCAAAAGATTTGAAATGGAATAATCAGGAGATTATTATCCCCTCCCATTTTTTTCATGATGGTACCGTGAGAAAGGGCTTGCCAGCCCATACGGGGTTTCTCAGTATTAGACGGGTCCCCATGACGTCAGCATTCAGAGTGAATGAAAGGTATTGATGTGATGATGCATTACGCCATACGTAGCATTAGAATGTAATATGCTACACAGAACTGTTCTGTATACATAGACAAGTCTCCATTTCTCAGTGCATTGGCGAGAGGTCCCTTGATAAATGTAAGTGGGGTGGAGGGAGACAGTATACAAATGAGAGATTATGCTAGAAAGCTTATTACATGCATCTCTCAAGGGACTCCTGTTCTTTGTTTGGCTCAATCATTTGGAATATTCTTTATTCTTACCTCTTCACCTGAGGGCTGTGCTATCACAAAGTTTGCAGTGGGACACTGATCACCTTTGCATGTTGAAACATACAATGTAACATTTGTATGTTTTTTAATGTTTAATGTTGGCATGTTTGTTTATACTAGGGGTGGGCGGAATTTGCGAAAGCGACTTTCACAAATTATCGCGAAAATGTTAAAAATCTCCGCAAACAAGCGGAAATATCGCGAAGATGCGGAAGTTTTTTTCCGGCATGTTCGCGAGATTTTCTGCATGGTTGCGGGTCGCCAACTTACCCATGTGGTTGCTTGCGGGCGCGGCCATCTTGTTTTCAGTTGTCTCGCGGTGCATGATCGCGAGAAAAAAGACGTGATCGCGCGACGCCTGACGTCACTGCGGACGCGAACTGTCGCGAGACAGCGCAAATGGCTAAAACAATACAAAATCTCATGGAGAACGCAACCGGATCGGGAAAACTTGTCGGCGAACGCGGGGATTCAGGTAAGGCGATCGCACGCGCGCGAGAATGTATTATTTTACAGCGCGAGCAAGAACCAAATTATCGCAAAGCTGCGGAATGCGGAAATTTTGACATTTCCGCGCTCTCCGCGGAACGCGGAAATGCCAAATTATCGCAAATTCCGCAAACGGAACTGAAATTTTGCCCAGGCCTAGTTTATACTCCATAGGAATAACCTTGCTACCAGATAAAAAGTAAGTATCGTTCATGTTTTCTCTGTGTTTTGTTTATAACGATTTATGTGTTATGTGTACTGACTTGTAATAAAAAAAAAAAAAAAAATATAGCAACACAAAAACGACTTGGAATCGCACAGTCCTGTTAAAGCCTTGTGACCCTCTGGACATTGAAGAAGGTTGAAACATGTAAGTGCACCCACTAGAATGGTCGAGGTCATCCAGAGAGAACCACAGTCAGCACTGAGAGCTCGATAACGAAACATCCCACAAGTTATAGGTGAGGGCTATCCTTTTAAAACAAAAAAAGTTGAGTGATCCAAACATAGATTGCCAACAAACCCTTTGATAAAAGTGATTATAGCTTAATATACTATTGATGTGGTAATTATATATGTGGTAATTATTGATATTAGAGGATGTATTAATTTGTACGTTTTTTGGTCTCTCTCCCTGTATATGCATCTTACGTACATCCACCCCACAAATACTCTTTACAAGGTCCGTAGATGAAAGACTGACTTAATTCTATATTCCTTCCTTATCTTGCAACTAAAATACAACTCTACATTTCATCCATGGTTCAAGATCACGTTTGTCAGGGCCGACATTTGCTCAGAGACCGCTCTGGGAAAAATAGAATTTTCACAGAAAAATACCTACCTCCTACCTGCCTGCACAAATGTCTGTACAGTTATTAGCGCAACATGACAAATGGTGCCTATTTGGCTTTTCTTGCTTATTATGCAAATTACAAAATCAACATATTTCATATATACATAGAAACATCTGTGAGAATGATATTTATTTTGGGATCAAATAAACACCTGAAATAAAATAATATACTTTGCAAAAAATAGTACAAAGATCTTTCTGTTCCCTAAGCCAGGATGAAATTTTGTTCAGGCATTTTTCAGCAGCGTACGCACGTATCATTGAAATTAGCATTTCCGGCCTTTCTGTTTGCACATTTATTTATCAGATGGGAAAAATCTATATCTTATGTGATGTCAATCTCAAAGGAAAGTACTGCTAGTGACACCAGCCTCTCTTTGCTCATATTTGAGCGCACATACATTTGAATTAGCTACAACTTGGAGAAGCTCCATTCTCCACTGGCAATGGACATTGGTATTGAGGTAATGAATGAATTGAAGTACATCCATTATTTCTCAATGCCTTCTAGAAGCATGTACTTAGAAGCTTATCTTTGAGGCCCACTGAATCAATATCCACATCTCTGATAGAGGTTATTGCCACCTCTAAATTACTGCATCACCCAAATGGAAGTGTACCATCAAGAAGCTCTTTTATGTTATACAAGAAACCCCATAATGCTTCACGCACCTTCATTAGTTTGAACAATTCTTGAAGGGAAATGATTAGTGTATCTACAAAAAATATTGAAGAATTACACACTACACTTGTGTTTAAGTTATTTGGGTACATCATACCGACAATCATCAAAGTGGGCTTTCTTATTAAGACAACTTTGACTTCCAAGTTCATTAGCCATAACCTTTGCTGTTATGAGAGCTTCATTGAATCCCTTTTCTCTTTAGCTTAGTAGAAATTTGTTGCAGGGATCAAAAAGACAGACAGCAACAGGAAGGTCGAATGACTTGCAGGATCGGACTGGGACAGAAAATAGGCCAGAGGATCAAAATGAAAGTGACCCCATTAGTGAATTAGATAACTAACAAAATGGCCCATTTTGTAATTTGGGGCAGTTTTAAACTTCTAAAGACACGCTGTATAGGTGTTTTGCAAGGTATGGAAGACTGCATGGATTTGAACTTGCTGTAGGCAATGTTTGCTTTAATATCAGGGAATTCAGCATCTATGAACAGTATGTCATACCACACACCTAAAGCAATGGAAAATTCATAACTTTCCAGTTGAACAACTAGAATTCCTGCTTCATGATGTAGCGATGGTCAGGTTTTCTATCTTTGCAAGGTCAAGAAGAGCATCTCTGACACCTACTTTGTGACAACGAACAGCTTTGACACTGTCTATCTTACATGCCCACCATGTATCACCAAGTGGTTTTAGTGTTAACCCTTCCATGTTTCTGGTTGGAATTCTACAACATAACACAAAAGAAGGGAACAGGACATAAATTCTCTATAACATTCCAAAAAGAATGATAAAAGTGACTGTCAATTTGACTGCATCTCTTTGCGCCAGATTAAGAGAATGACAACCTCATGGCATAAAGAAAGCCCAAGAATTAATATCCAGGATAAGCTTTTGACCTTTTTTTTACTTTTCCCTTCATATATACCCTATTATCATATCCTTGTCCCTTACATCATTTCTATCCAGTTTATAAGTTTTTAAATTCTTAAAGCAAAAGATTTGTAAGTCCTTATCCAGTGGTGTAATCAACTGGCTCGAACCCTAAAAAGTGTTCTTTGATCCAAATGATAGCTGTACTGGTGTCCTGGTCAAGGTGAAGGGAAGTTGTTCTTAGTGACTGACATCAGGTGTGCCATGAAGAATGAGAGAAAAATGCCTCACTTTCTTTTGCATGTTTTAGAATAGCTCCTTTGACATTATCAGCCATCAGGTATATCAGCTCATTTTGAATTGTTTTCTCACAATAATCATCTGCCACTTCCTTTGATAGTACTTGTTGCAGATGTTCTTGCATCACAAAATCAAACTTTGCAAATAACTGCACAAGTCCTAAAATGTTCCCATTCCCTTTTTAGGTCACGCCTAGCGACGCAGCACATGCGCTGCACACCTTGGCGAGACCTATTGTTGTCGGTTTGGTGTCCGAAGGGGGACAGGAGATGTGCACTGGCTTGGACAGCCGATGTGCATGCTCACGGCTGTCTTCTCTGGCGATCAGCAAATGTGCACGCTCACAGCGCGTCCCATAATCCCAGCATGTCTGCCTGCTCCTTGTCTTCTCTGGCGATCAGCAGATGTGCACGCTCACGGCACGTCCCTTAATCCCAGCATGTCTGCCTGCTCCTTGTCTCCTACAGTCAGCCTGTCGGTGACGGTCGCGCTCTCGCATAGCTCAGCGTGTCTGTTGGTTCAAATATTTTACATATCAGCTCGTCTGTTTGTGTGTCCCTCTCTCCCATAGCTTTTCCGTTCACGCGTTCTTGTGAGTCTTGGTGAGGGGGATGAATTTTTCCAGCTGCCTTCCTCTCCATCTTCCATTCCCACCTTTACATGCACATGGCAGCAGCAGCGTAACCGATATTGGCAAGCGGTGTCTCAGCAGTTCTGCAGTGCCTCTTTCCTTTCCCGTCCCCTCTCCCTTTCGCCATTGGCGTCTTCCGTTTTTATTTTCATTACAGGGTTTTACCGCTGGAAAAATACACAGCAGCTCAGGGGCAGCCCGACACTGGGAACGCCAGGGCTTCTGCCCAAGTCCAAGCGTGCTGGAGAGAGCGGGCTGCCCCCTGGGATTCAGGTATTTGCTAAGTGCAACATAATCATGGCTACAGTGCGTCTTTCAGGCTCAGTGCCGGCACGGTTCTGGAAAAGGGAGTTCAATCCAATGTATCATAATCCGCACAGCACCGTCCCTGCACTATTTTTTTTATTTAATTTTATGCGTTTTTATATAGCGCGGACTTTACCCAAACGTGTCATAGCGCTTCGGATTCACGACTGCGACGCACAACTGATTTTCTGGGACAATGTAATTGAGGGATACTTTGTTTTTAAATGTTGAAAAAAACATACTTTAGCAGCAAAGCTTGCACTTTAAGAGGAGAAAAACAAATGCATGCTATGCCAGTAAAAGTTGTAAGGCACTCAGCCTCTCTGCGAAAACGCATTTGTTGTATGCAGGACAGTGCCCTGGAAGGAAAGCTTACATTTCAAGTGCTTTACTTAATTTTGCTTTTAACAGCAGTCCGCGTGGCCCCAGAGGGCTCCGGACATGCTGCAGTGCTGGGCTCATCATCTCCCCACCCCGTCCTTGCATAAATGTGGCACCCCTCCGCTTTTGTTTGATACTGCATACCAGCGCTGCAGCTGCCTCCTCCTCCACTGCTTGGTATTAGAAGGCATTTAAAAAATATATTTTGCTGATTTATTAATGCGAACTCGACCAGAAGATATAGGAGCGCTTTACATAAGCACCAGTTACATTACACAAGGACACATTCGTTTTTTGGTCGGCACGGGCAGATTAAGTGATTCACCCAGAATCACAGGTTGCTGAGCTGACACAGAGGCTCCAACTTCATTCCCCAGCTCCAAAGTCGGCAGCTCTAGCCGTGAGGCCACATCCTCTCCCCTTTGCATTGTGAAAGTTAGGAGAAAAGAAAACTATCATTATAAACTATTATAATTAAGATGTTCACTACTAACATCTTAATTGTGGCAGTGTATAACTATAGATTGATTTTCTCCTAACTTTCATTGGTTCCATGGTCGTAACAACATCGCAACCTGCAGGCTGCATGGGGCACAGATCCAGCATTTGCAATGCAATAGGTCTTGCATTTGCGAGAGTTGTAAGCTGTTGGCATTGTAAATGACAATGCTTTTAGTTTATTTGTTTAAAAAAAACAACACATGAAAAAGGCATTGTCATTTACAATGCCAATAGCTGAAACCCTTGCAAATGCGAGACCTATTGCATTGCAATTGCTTGTTGGTACAGGCAGTCACTTCACAAACTAAAGGCCAAATTATTCTCTGCAAGGAACTGCACTATGCTAAGAAGGCAATCTAAGACATTATGCCAATGCTTCACCCATTCGAATATGATCTACTGATTCTCATCATCGATTCTTTTTCTGAAGTTGCATGTCTGTTTCAGGCCATTTTCTATATGAAGCAAAATGTGCAGCAGAATTGTCATATTCAGAGAATCTGCATCAGATGCTTCCAATCTCTACTTCCTCCTTCCTTCAGATTACCCTTAATGCAGCTATCAGTGTTTAAGAATTTCCCCATTCCTTATTCTCCTTTTACAGTGAACTTTTGAGAAATGATGATCCCAAGCATCTTTTGGAAAGTGCATACCAATATGTTTGGTAGGGCCAGAAACAACATTGTGATCTCATATGGGACCACTAATGATTGTCGGCCATTGAGCCGGATCTGAAAAGTCACATTCTTCAGCGATTAGTATAATCTTTTCTAGCTTTGAAATTTCTTTAGTATCATTTTATTAATAACTGCTGGTGTCAAAATGCGTTGTTGGTCCTCCAGGAATCAATCCAGTGTTGTGTCTCTATAGATAAAGAACATGGACCAGCAGGAAAAGTAGCTGTATATGCTCTTTTCACATATTTCATCATTCCATCTTTTAATTCTTCAAGCTCTTGATCACGTACGGCTGAACATTTCTGATTTTGAGAACCAGATAGCTTGGATTTTAAAGCTATTATTTTAATTATTTGCTAGCAAATAGTGTTCTACCTCTTTCTCTGCTCCTCAATTTCAGGGCACCCTTTCTTCCTCTTGTGCAGCTCATGGCAGACACCATTTGCTCCTTGACTAATGTATGTGTTTTTGTAAAGCGCACTGCTGCCGAGGCGTCGTGGCGCTGTAGACCACTGGGGAACCCGTCCTGGCTATCCCTGTGAGATGGTCCCTCCTGGGAATCTCCAAGGTGAAACCAGGCATCCCCGGCGAATGTGGGGGGCCGGTGTGGAGATGAGGCAAGCTAATGCCCAGAGTTGCCGAGTGTGATCCCTGGTTAGAGTAGGCACCAAGGCGAGAATTATCGGTCCGCTGGCCCTGGTCCACGACCCTGCCGCGTCGGGAATTGAACCCTGGTCCCGGGCCGTCCTCTGCTTCTAGGTCTGCCGCCTCTAACCAGTGAGCCACACTACTAATACTTATACTAATCTAACCTTATAGGTTAGATTAGTGTGGTGTCCTCCATATTGGTTCCTCCCATTGCCTATGCCTCCATCTGTTGCTCGGGACAGTAAAACGTTCCGTCATGACATTCCAACTGTGGAGAGTGTTCCCCTCAGTGAAGAGCTATACCTGTGCTGTGGCTGGGGTTTTCCCAATAAACCTAATTCTGGTTATTCTTTCTACATTTCTGCACTGGTGATAGAGAATGGGATCATGTTGAAGAACCTGCCAGTACGGGCACAGGTTTGTCTTAACTTGGAAGGTGATCAGTGAGAAAGCGAGAGATCATTTGTGGCAACTGTCCAGGTGAGGCTGAACATGTCTTAATGAGTGTGCATTATTCTAAACTGTGTTTGTGGTGACTTCAAGCACTAGAAGGAAGATGGCTGATGAGCAGTGTGCTGTTTTCAGGAGGCAAACTTTAAATATAAAGTCTGTCCGGACCCCATCACCCCTAGCGCTCTGTGTAACTCTCAGCACTTCCCAGCCTTAATCCCACTCTGAAGTGCCCCAGCAATTTTTGACTGTGAATATAAGTATCATATGCACTCAGTTATCTGTGCCTAGAATTGCCATAGGAATTGTAATGTGGGCCGTCTGCTTGGTGATTGACTATCTTTGGCAAACAGCTACTTCAACCCGCGCTCGTATCCTAGAGAGTTGTCTTTGAGCCCCTCCCCGCAGTCAGCTCTCCCCTCACTATCGGCCCCAAGGCAACGAGGGCCATCCAAAGCATTCATGAGCACTGAGTATTCTTGTCAGCCCTGACTGGCTCTGGAGGCCGAATGTGACGTGCTGAGGATTTCAGTCAGCCCTGACTAACTTTGCATGACAAACACGAGCTGGCGAACTCGATGCTGGCACCGGTACCACTTTGTAGCCTGCTTAGCAGTTATTGCTGCTGCCTTCACATACTCTTACGGACTGTGCTCCTGCTCCTAGTTGCATTGCTTCATGATGTCCTCTGCCTGCCACTTCAGGAAGCCATGAAGAAGACAAATAAATTACAAAGGGGAAGGAAGGGAGTATTATTGCACCACCTTTTGGAACCCAGTACATTTTTGTCATTATTCTAGAAACCAATACCAATATGGCAGTAATCTATGTATTGGTTTGTGTAATTAATCCAGGTTTTGACATTTCTAAACACAGTGAATCACACAACAAGAAACATTGATTCACACACTATTGCTCCACAAGTAAGCAATGCATTAAAATTTAAAGTAATTACTTCAAGGATCCACACTGGCCAGATTACCCTCTAAGTACAGTGGATCACATAACAAGGAACAGTGATTCAAATACTATTGCTCCAGAGACTCAGTGTGTACAGTTCATGATTCTCATACTATTGCTCTAGAGACTCTGAGTGTACATCTCATCAAAATGATATAACACATGGTATTGTATTTGCTATCCTGTAACAACTCACTGTATGAATTACAATGTGGAACATTACTGTTTGCAACCCTTTTCGTGTTTATCGTTCACAATGCAAAACATTACACCACCTCCATTCTTCATGAACATGTTGGGTGAACTCCCAATGTTATGGAGTAAATGGCAAAAGCTTTTTTAATAATTACCTCATATTGTGTTGGTTGGAATATAAATGTTGACTGAAACGTAGCGATGCTAACACATTGCCTAGGAGCAGAAGGGCAGGAGGTTCCAGAACACCTAACAGATCTATCCGAGAATGAGGTAGAAGTTTCTAATGCTCATGAAATATGTGCACCCACTTGCCAGGCCCTACCCTTCCCTTTTTTTACATGTAAGTCACCACTAAGGTAGGCTCAAGGTACTCCTGTGGGCAGGGTGCTGTGTATATCAAAGGTAGGACATGTACTGGTGTGTGTGACATGTCCTGGTAGTGCATTACAGTATATTTTGTTTTTTTCCTATGGAAAGGCTATCTCTCCCATAGGATAGAATGGGAGTTTACTTATAACATCTTATAAGCATATCTTCCCATTGGGACAAGATAGGTAAATGGGGCTTAGTATGCCTGAACTCAGAATATAGAAATGCATCTTTTAGTAAAGATGATTTGTGTGTTTTGAGTGAAAATACCACTTTTAGAAAGTAGGTATTTTCTTGCTTAGCCATCCTGTGTGCCTCTGCTAGGTTTGTGGATTGACTGTCTGACAGGGCCTGGGCATATGCATTCTCTTCAGACATCCCCTGGGGGGTTCGAGGTGGGTCCTGCTTTTCCTGGATGGGTCAGGGCTGGGCTGAATAGACCTGGGCAGCATTTGGAGTAGTGGGGGGAGATTTCCTTGCACCTGAATGGGCCTGGTCTGCCTTGGACAATGCTGCCAGGAAGCCGGGCCAGAGAGGACAGAACTGGTTTGGGCTGGGTAAAGACACTCTCTGGCCAAAAGAACAAAACGAAACTGAGTATAAATAATGGGGCCCAAACCCCTGAATTTTAGAACTCACTGAAATCAAGGAACTTGCCAAGAAGAGGAGCTAGAAGAATTGCCAGGAGGAGTACTGCCCCTTTGCTGTATTGTTGCCTGGCTGGGTTGGCCTGCAGTTGCTCCTTCTGCCTTGGGCAGTGAAAGGACTGGACTGAACTTTTTCAACTTGTTGCTGAGTATTTACAAGGGCTTGAAGTAGAGCTTACCTCCTGTTGTGAAGTCTCAGGTACCGCAAAGACTTCACTGAGCTCTGGGTACTGCCTCTGGAACCATGGTTTCAGTTGCCACAGAGGGGAAAAGCAACCGACTCCATCACCGACTCCATCACTCGCTCCGTGTTCCGAAGGCATTGCACAGGGCACCGCTGCATCTCACACCACAACCCTGGTCTCACCAACGACAACGACCATCGCCGCTGCCAACGCTACCAAGCTGCTGCTTGCACCCTGACCAGTGGGCACTGCACTCTGCACCACCTCGCTTCACACCCGTGACCGCACCGTGGCTTGGGGGCACCGCTCGTAAGTCTCACGACACACTACCCTGTCCCACATTGCAGTCCAGACCGACCGACACCTGTTCCCGCAACCATCTCTGTCGCCTGTACCGTGATCTGTCAGCACTGCAACGAGCACCGCCGCACTCCGCACTGCAGCCCTGCTCTCACCGATGCTGCTGGACGACCATCACCAAGCTGCTGCCTGCACTGCTTCTCGAGGGCACCGTATGCCGCACCGCTGCGCTTCACATCACAACCACGATGGTTGCCACGACCGGCCGGTACCAACGTGATCGGCCATAACGAAAAGGTATTGTTTACGAGTCTGTCAGCACCACGACCGACGCGGTTGGACAGAACTGTTGGATTCTGTTGTTTTCAGCACCACAGTAGGTAGCCCCAGACAGAGCTACCGACTTCAAGGAACTGCACTTTTAAGGTTATTCTCGCAAAGTGCATAGTTTTAAGTACTGTATTGTGGATTTTTATCTTTTTGGTCTTGTTGTGAATATATAATGTATTGGATATTTTTTGTAACTTGTGTGGTTTCCTTTTGTAGTGTTTTCACTATATGACTGTTGGTTATGTGAAAATGCTTCACACACTTCTTCTGCAATAAGCCTGACTGCTCCTGCCAAGCTACCAAGGGGGTGAGCCGGGTTTTATTCAGTAGTGTACCCCCCTTATCCTGACTAGGAAGAATGGTCCGTACTTGGACAAAGGTGCAAACCATTGTCAACTAGAGACCCCCACAAGTGCCTTAAGTAGGATGAAAAAGTTGGGGGGGTTTCTTTAAAAGTTTTGTGCCAGTAAAGCACCCTTAGAAGAGGCATGACCAATGTAGTTAAGGGGATGGTCTGGAACCCTCTGCTTGACACAGGATGCCTTCTGGACATTATTTTGGTGCCTCTATGTTTTCTATTGCATTGAGACATATCACACAAACATACACCTAAAACATGCTAGAATTGTTGGCTTCACCAATGCTTGTTAGAAGTATCAGATTCATAAATGAGAATACTGCGCATAATTAGAATTGAAAATATTTTAATTTTCAAAATGTAAGACTGAATTGAAGATTATTAAATTCTGTGAAGGTGTTATGGAAGGGGTAATGGTCTTCGGAGTGTTTTTATCACTTCTGCTCCCCTCTCACACCACTTTTCTTTGCAACCTCTTACTCATAGGACATGCATGCCTTTTTTTCTCCCCACATCACTTTATAATCCTCCAGGTGCATATTTCATGTCATTGGCTTTCTCTTCTTTACTGTCTTTTCACTCTGTGATTTTACTTCATTTTGCACCTTCCCTTCACCATTTCCTGCTCTCTGACATAAACACACACTCTCTCTCTTCGCCTGAAAACATGCCATTCATTCTCTTTTCCATTCGTCCTGTCAGTCTTTCAACACCGTGTGTAACACCTTTGCACACTTTCACATAAACAGTAGTTACACTTGGCACATAGGCGCAGGGCTACTGGAATTATGCAATTCCGTGGTTGTGGCATTTTCAACATAATTATGCATTGCTACATATTCCATCATTCGCTGCATAATCTGCAGAGTTTAACAAAAAAGAAATCTTGTTTCTAGTTTATATAGATCAAAATGTACTAAAACATGACGACGGGTTGACTGGTAATTTTTTGTTGTTTATTGATGAATTTGGTTGTAAAACCTGGTCCTAAGGAGGGGAAATCTTTGCCCAGTCAGTGTTACCATGTGTGAAAATGTCCAAATAATGAAGCAAAACTATCACAAAATGTGCCGCAATATGCTGCATTTTTGCTCTTTCTTGCCGCATATTTTAGTCAACCTGACCGCATAATTTGTTCCTTTCCTGCTGCATAAATCCAGCGGTCCTGCACGTAGGTGACCCTTGCTAACTGGTGAGAGGCAAAGGACTGGAAGCTCATTTAGTATGAACACCAATATCACCCACAGACATGCTCTGTGGGAAGAACACACTGCCTTCAGCCTTCTCTCCAGGGCCCCCAATTGTACCCAGTCATGAACAAACACTCACAACCTGACCTCACCCCAGTAGATAGCGGTGCCTTAATTCACAGTATGCGCTACACAAGATCCAAATGTAAATCCAAAGAAAATGACAGAAATACATCTGGGAAAAGTAAAAACCCCCTTCAGGGGTTTGATGATGAAATAAAACATGTAAGATGTAAATAGGCATTGCATCACAGAGATGGATTATATAAAGGGGTTTTACAGTCATTCTTGAGAAAGCGAACAGCATTTTTGTCTAGAGACAGACATAAACAGGAATCTGCAATACAATAGGTCTCGCATTTGCGAGGGTTTAAGCTATTGGCATTGTAAATGACAACGCCTTTTATTTATGTTTTAAAAACCAACACCTAAATAAAAGGCATTGTCATTTGCAATGCCAATAGCTCAAACTCTCGCAAATGCGAGACCTATTGCATTGCAATGGTGAAAGCGTGCATAGCGCACTGGTAAAACATAGTAGCTGACGGCTTTGCCGGCGTCCCGCGAGTGCTGGTGGAGGGGAAGCCACAGTGAAAGCGCACATGGTGTGCTGCTCACGACATAGAAGCGGCCGGCATTGCTGGCGTCCCGCGAGTGCTGTGGTGGGCAGCCACAGTGAAAGCGCACATGGCGTGCTGCTCAGGACATAGAAGCGGCCGGCATTGCTGGCGTCCCGCGAGTGCTGTGGTGGGCAGCCACAGTGAAAGCGCACATGGCGTGCTGCTCAGGACATAGAAGCGGCCGGCATTGTCAGTGCCCCGTGAGTGCTGGAGTGGGCAGCCACAGTGAAAGCGTGCATGACACGCTGCTAATACATAGAAGCGGCCACCGTTGCTGGCATCCCGCGAGTCCTGTCTATATTATTTACGTAAATAGTTCTCCAAACTTCTAATGAAAGCTGCCGAGTTAGGGCAGGATACATGTAAAAGGGCCAGTCCTAATAGGAAGTAACAACAGAAGACAGGAAGGTACAAAGGAGGGACTAATAAGCCTATAAACAAATCAGAAGCCAACATTTACAAAGGACAATGACACAAGCCAAATACAAATATTGGGGAGAGAGGGCGGAGCTTCAAGTCCATACCTGAATACAGCATGCCTTGGAGAGCAATGCATGTGCTGCCCAGGCTCAACCTAAAAATGTAGGGACCTGTTGCAAAGTCAGCCTTTAATTACTGGGGGGTCTGAGGCTAGGGTTACCATCTAGCACTTTAAAATGTGTTTCTAGAGCAAACGTAATGATCTCTAACTGATTAAGTACGCACAGACAAAAAAGCCATGTTAAAAATACAGAGCCTTTATGTAATGTTCTATTTCAGTATAATTCCTCTGCCTTCACAGAATCTTTACACATGAAGTAATCCCCACTGAAAGCCCTGCCACTTACCTGGCAATATCCAGAAAAGCAGTCGCGGCTGCTTCCGCAAATCATCAGCGAGGCAGGGGAAGGGAGCCTAGGTGGCTGAGGGCAGTTGTGCCTGCTCCTGTGAATCAGCAGTGGGCGGGGAGGGGGAAGAGGGCCAAGGGGGCTGAGGGGGGAGAAAATTCAAATAAAAGATTTCACTTACCTGCTGGCCGGCAGGCTGACCGGCCACCGCCTCTCTTCCGTCCTCTTCCTGGCTTCTGTTGGAGCAGGAAGCAGGATAGTCTCCCCATAGCCAATCACAACACGCAATGCAGCGTTGTTATTGGTAAGCACCCAGGCTCCCCTGAGCCAATCGCAATGCTGCAATTCAGCATTGTGATTGGTCTGAGTGCCATGGTTCGGTGCTCAATTGAAGCCTGGGCATGTTCTCCACCCAGGCTGTAATGCAGCCTGGGTGGAGAGCATGCAAAGTGCGATTGAATGTTTGGCCAGCCCGAGGACTGGCCAAACATTCATGTGCACTTCTGACGGTGCCACGACTCCTCCCCCCTGCGCAGCCTAGCCCTCCCACAAAACTGCCCCAACACAGAAAAATAAAATTATAATAACATCTCATTATTAGCCTGACCCCTCCTCTGATATGCAGGTGGATGTAAGACTTAAAAGAATGGGCAACTGCAGAACTGGTTAGAATGAAGCACCTTAGGAAAGATGATAGACTTGAAGAGGACACACGAGCTTGGTCCGCAATGATTGTGGACTTAAAGAATACAGTGGGAACGGATGAGGAAGAGAGAAGGACTTTGCAAGGCACCCCAGAACAGGAAATGTGATAGATAGCTGAGAAAGATAACTAGTATTCTGACACTCTTGATAAATAGTACACGGATTCATAGACAAAAGTGTAATTACTGAGCACTGAGACACAGGGAGATGAGTGTGAAGGGTGGGCGAACTGTTGATGAGAAAAGAACACATATTGGTGGAACGCAATTACAGTAACCTATTTCTTGTAAAATTGTATAATGATGAATAATTATCCTATATAATGTATCGGACAATATTATTGTGTGTGAAATGCCGATAGACAGTGCTAAAAAACAAAAATCTTGTTATTATCAATTTCTTTTGTCTTTTTTACGGTGCTCGAAAAAAGCAGTCGAGCGACGCTCAGAGCCACCCCCTGAGAAAAGTCCTGTTACTGGTAGGGTTGGGAGGGGTCACGATTGCTGTAAAAGGCAGTCCTGCCAAGTATCATGCAACAGGCGTGACACTAATGCATTTCAGTGTGGTGTTCCCGCATCACCACACTGAAATGCATTGTCACGCATTTTTGCCACTGACCAGCACTCTGCTGACAGCGCTGGCGCCTCTTGGGCCCGGGCAGCAGCAGACATCACTTGCCAGGCTCAGTAACACTAAACAGTTAAAGATCGTGCTCTCACTAGTGCCGTGCTACAATGTTACAATCTGCCCGGCTGCTGCTTGGAGACCCGGGCGGGGCCTGCCCTCAGCAGTTGTGTCACAGGCAGCTCTGTGGCGCCGTGGGGGTCGGATGTGGTCCTGGAACAGGAAGTGAGGTCGGAGAAGCGGCGGGGCCGGGGTCGGACGCGACAGGAGTTGTGCTGTGTCATCGGTCTGACCGTGCGGCGTCTGAGTCTGAGTGGCATGTGCTTCTGCCGGCTACCTGCGCAGGAGGGCGAGGCAATAATTTAATATAATATAATTAACCCGGCAACATTGGATCGTCGGGACGGGTACAGCATCGACCTGAGTGACTCTGTAATGTGTGATTAAAATCACAAAGGAGGGAGGTGCGGCCAAGAGCTGTCCCAGATGCAGCTCCTCACTGTACCCCCATTGCGCCGTTAGCCTCCCCTTCCTGCTGCCCCGTATGCCTGGACACTACTAGCAACAGGGGAACCCTACTCACAAAGAACCAGGGTATTACGTTATATAGAAAAAGACAAGGGTTCCAGTGGATAATACGAAATTAATAACAATAATTCAGCACAATCGCAATAAATATGTAAGGACTATAATATCAGGGGGCAAAAGGAATTCTCTACACAGTATACTCAGAATGATTTTTTATAGACAAACAACAATTAGTGTATACACTTCTTTAAATCAAAAGCGCAAAACTTGTGCATAGTGTCCCCAAGTGAAACATGGAACCATAAAGTTACTATACATTGTGAAACAAACACATTTCTTAGTACAGGGTTTCCATTATTTTGTGTAGAACGGCCACTTGAGTACAGTTTAACACCAGTCCACATATACAATGATGCAGACTGGATAATGGTCCGTCCTATGTACTGGTCGACGGCGTTTCAACCCTTCTGCGAATGTAGGGTCTCTTCAGGACTATCAATGTAGGGACATCTAAAATAAAGTAATAGGAATTAGCAAAAGGCCCATATACCGGCACTAATGCAAGAAACTGTGAAAAGGTCTCACTTATACACTAATTACCTGGGTTGTAAAGGAGAGCTAATCTTAGTGATGCTGTGGTGCCTTAGTGAAAGTGAAAAAAGAAGAAAAGGACTCACGTGAGGACCCAGCCGGGTTCCTAATTAACATGTTCAAGGAAAGAGAAGGGAATAATTTGCCACGTAAATGAATCATGGCATTGATTGAATTACACAGCACATAAGTCATAGTATTTCATATATATAATAAAGATACCTCACGAGATGGAGCGCTGGCTTATCGATGATATATAGGGGTTGTTGCTATTGCTGTAATGCTCAATCTTCCATTTAACAACTCCACTCAATGTAGCCACGTTTTCCTAATTAGTGGAATCTCAGTGGGATAGCTAGGGTATGCCTGGACAGCAGTCTAAGGTGTGCCCGCTCCCACAGTCACAAGGTCTGGGATGGAGGCCTACTTTAATGCATCCCTGGTGTAGCCGTCGGCTATGGATCACAGCAGCCATCGCCCTGCTCGCTCGATAGTTGGGCCAGAGCTGAGTCCAGCTGCTACCAGGGCTAGCTGTGGCCAGGAGACAGACGCTAGAAACCCAAGGCGGCAGAGACCTATGGAGAGCACTGGCGTAACAAAACTTGAGGCGGCCCCCCCTCTGCAAGGTAGGTGAAGGGGCCCCCTTCGAGTTCAATCAGGAGCTCTCTGCCCTAAGTACTGTGCTGAGGGGCCCCCTTGAGCTTGGTGGCCCCGCACCGCGGGAGCGGCGGGGGCCTGTGTTACGCCCCTGGTGGAGAGTGCACGTTGCAGCACTATGACTGCTTGAGCACCTCCTGAGGCGGAAGCCGGGAGGCTGTGTTACTTAGCATTGTTTCTGATTTTACTTGCTTTTAAATTGTACAAACTGCTAAATCGGCGTTTTATCCACTTTATTGCAATTCTAAGCAATCTAGCTTGATTTAATAAGCTCTAACCGCCCACTTCGTTCCCCCTCTTTCCCGCTGCCCTGGGCCACTCCCAGCCGAGCATTGACGCTGTGGAGCCGGTCCCGGGCACTGAATAGCGGCGGCCATCTTGTGTGTGGGTGGGATTGACAGCGCTCTAGTTGCGCATAAAAGGGGATGTCCATGTCTTCGCGCAGCGAACGCGCACAGCGGGCGCGTCTGACTCGCGCCGGAGTCGTGCCAGAGTCAGGCCCGTCTACGCCCGTCCACGCCAGGATTGGCCCAGGGACACTGGACCCGGTTCCGCTTCCTGCAATCCCTGTCCATCATGGTGCTAGTTACATCTACACTGGTGAGGAGTTAAAACGGCTTAATTACCAACCCCCCCGCACAGTGCACTACATGTGTATTGCCAGTTCATAATTTTAAATGCACCCACTGCAGCTTTATCACAGGCCGAATGTCAAGGTGTAATCAACTGAAAGCATTACATAAACGGGGTAAACCGAGGGGTAGAACTAGGGCTGCTAAAACTCCCTCCTCCCTCACAAAATTGCAGTTTTGGAGTGTGAACTGTAGATCACTTCCAAAACATAAGACCAACATTTACGACTTTGTAGTAGACGAAAATCCTGATGCCATGTTCTTTACAGAAACCTGGCTTCAGGTTAGTTCGGGGCCTGATATTGCCATAGCGATTCCCGACGGTTATAAACTGGTAAAAATAGATAGAGACACTGGTAAAGGAGGTGGCATTGCGATAATTTTTAAGTCAAACTATACATGTACTCTTGATGCTTTCCCCATGCCTGGATGCGAAGCCGGACTTTTTAAGCTCGCTATTAGCCCCCAGTTCACTTTGTCTGGTCTCCTGATTTATCGTCCCCCCGGTAACGCTGACACCTGGATAACTCCCTTTGTTGACATTATTGCTCCTCTTTTCCTGAAAGCGGCCAACTTTTCCATTATTGGTGACCTGAACCTCCATCTGGAAGATGGTCAATGTAATGTCAGCAAATTGTTTTCATCTGAATTGGAAGCCTTAAATATCTTATTATGCAATTCTGGGCCCACACATTCTGCCGGGCACTTATTGGACCCTGTCTTTTCAAATCTTCCTTTTGAATCTTCTTCTCTTGCCCATCCATTGGAATGGTCGGACCACTATGCTGTACACTTTGCCTTATCTCAGACAGAAATTCAAAATAAAAACAGCAGCAGTAAGGATGTGTTTATACGTCGTTGGCACAAACTTAATACTATTGATCTTAACGCACGTTTATCGAATACCCTTCCTAATACCAACACATCCGCATCTGTATTAAACTCCGAAGTATTCAAATGGCTGAATTCTGCCATCGATGAACTTCTTCCCTTAACACTCAAAAACTCTTCATCTCATCGACCTCCTGCACCTTGGTTTTCTGAAGATCTAAAACGCATGAAATCTAGTTGTAAGATTTTTGAGAGAAAATGGAGACATTCTTACTCCGCCTCCCATAAAATAGCCTATAAGGAAGCCCTTAGGGACTACCATCATCATTGTAAAATGGCCAGAGCTGCCTTTGTTTCGAATACAGTAACCAATGCCCAAAATTGTCCCCGTACTCTCTTTTCGGTTGTGAAGAAATTAACTGGAGCAGATACGGTACCAGCCCCTCCTGCACTAGAAGAGGCTCAATGTAATTCTGTTGCTAATTTTTTCATATCTAAAGTAGAGCGCATCTATGACTCATTAAGTCCTTCTACATCTAATGATACACCTCTGCCAGAACCTATCCTGACTCCAGATGTTTCACTCCTCACAAGGACGAAACTTGCAAACTGGTTACCCTTTGATGATGCCTCTTTTTCCCATTGCCTAAATAGCATTAAATCTGGCTCCCCACGGGATCCGGTACCCGCCAAGATTTTAAAACTACTTGAACTCAGCCCACGTCAAGTGCTAATGCAACTTCTCAAGTCTTCATTACTTGAGTCATATGTTTCACAGGAGTGGAAGCATGCAATGATAATTCCTTTATTAAAAAAGGCTGGAGCGGACATCACCAACCTGTCTAACTTCAGACCAATTTCATTGCTCCCCATTCTATCAAAGATCCTGGAAAGGCACATTAATACACAATTGACACATCTTGTAGAGAGCTCGGGCTTTTTACATCCGTCCCAATCAGGCTTTAGAGCGCATCATTCGACTGAAACCACACTCCTAGGAGTCACCGAGAGTCTGCGACACAGTTTCGATCGCGGAGAAACATCAGCCTTGATCCTTCTCGATCTAAGTGCGGCGTTCGACACTGTGTCTCATTCCATCCTCCTCGCGACTCTCCGGTCCCTGGGAGTAGAGGGTGCGGCTCTTGCCTGGATAGCCTCTTTTTTAAAAGATCGCACTTTTCAGGTGTTTTCTGCTTCTGCTTCTTCTACAACGTATCCCTCGGCGTATGGTGTTCCCCAAGGGTCGATACTCAGTCCCTTATTATTTAACATTTATGTAAGACCCCTAGCTACTATTGTGGAGGAAGCTGGTCTTACACTGTACTCCTACGCCGACGACTCACAGATCATTTTTTCTCTCTCTAATAAAGAGTGCAACAACACCTCTGCTCTGAAAGAAGGTCTGATTCGTGTTTCCAAATGGATGAAGAGTAACTTTTTTAAGCTTAACGGTGACAAAACCGAGGTTGTGATACTAGGCAAGAACAAGGATCTCTGGGGCCCCCACCATTGGCCCAATGATATGGGACCTACCCCGCAACCTGTAACTGCAGTTCGCAATCTCGGGTTTCTCATTGATGAGAAACTTACAATGAGACAGCAGGCTGTAAAGGTGGCCTCTATCTGTTTTGCCACCTTGAGATGGCTTCAGAAGATCTTGTGGATGTTGCCCCTTTCCACACAAAGAACGGTAGTCCAGGCGTTGGTTGTTTCCCGCCTGGACTATGGCAACGTCCTATATCTTGGAGCCGACCTAACAACCATAAAAAAACTTCAGGTTGTGCAGAACGCTGCTGCCCGACTGCTCTGCAATGTTCCTAGGAGAACATCTGCTTCCACAGCACTTCGTGACCTTCATTGGCTTAAAATTCCAAACAGAATTAAATTCAAAGCCCTGTGTCACGTTTTTAAAATCAAACACGGCTCAGCCCCAAAATACCTTCAGGGCCTTATCCAGGCCTATAAACCTAGTCGAACTCTAAGATCATCAGTACACGGTGATTTTTCTGTTCCCAGATTTAGGCTGGCAAAAATGGGAGGCCGTTCTTTTGCCTATTTAGGTCCTAAATTTTGGAATGCTCTTCCTTTGACCCTAAAGACAGAAACCAATCTCTTTCGTTTCCGCAAGGGACTTAAAACTTGACTCTTCCAGCAGTAATTTGTAGCCCCGTAAAATCAGCTTGCTATTTTTTCTTCTTCAGTCTGTCCCTGAGCGCCGGGAAACCTACTGTGGGTAGCTGCGTGCTTTAGAAGTTTAAATAAATAAATATGACACGTTGCACCGGCCTGCGCTCCAATTATCACAGTCTGATCCCAAGGAGAGACCGAGAGACAGGGCAGTGGGATTGTAAGTGAGGGAATGCCTGCCAGTTACATGCTACACTGGCCTAAACCATGTGCCGACAGCACACAGACAGTGTTTTTTTCAGTTTTATATAGCGCGAACTAGACCCCAGAAATAGGGTATCAGTGTGCTTTACATGAATACCAGTTTCGTTACAGAAGGACACATTCATTTTTGTAGGGCACCGGAAGATTATGTGATTTGCCCAGAACATCAGGATGTTGAGCGTCGTTGCCGAGACTCGAACCCGGTTCCCCAGCTTCGAGGTCGACGCTCTAGCTGTAAGGCTACACCCTCCGCTTTCCATTCAGGTAAGCCAGAAATATGCCTGCTTTATAATTTACTATTTCTTTTGTGAAGTTTTCGATTGTGTCAGTAAACAATGTATTTTTGTGACATTTGTAGCATTGACTGGTGACTGTGGGTAAACTTTAGCCTAGAGAGTGCTGCGTGACGATCTAAAAACGCCATGCATTACTGGGCCTATGCAATCAATAGTAATGCAGCTGGTTTTGGCATGTTGTCACTTTTCACCAGTGGGTGCATTTACATGAAAACATCTTACTTTGCATTCTTCCCTAGTCACCTGCCCAGTTGGCGTTGTGCACAACACTTACGCTGGTCTGTGCTGTGCTGTTCTGTTGAGTTTGTGGGCTCGGCGCAGGATGTTTTCTCTAACTGCAGCTTTCCCTAGCCCATCTGGACATAACTGGCAGGCCAGAAGGATCTGAACTACACACTTACCAGTGAAGCCCTCCAGTCACGTGCGTTTGTCACAGTTTGGAGGAGAGGCTCTGATTGCATCCCTAACATGACCCGTGGAAGAGAGATACTACAACAGAAAGGCTGTCTGGCGTAACGAAAGCCCAAGGGGCCCCCCTGCAATATACACAGAGGGGACCCCCTCCGGATTTATTCCGGAGCGCACAGGCAGAAGGACTGTGCCGAGGGGGCCCCCCTGCAGCTCGCCCCCGCCCCCACCACGGGGGCCTGTGTTACGACACAATACAGTGTTAGCACCAGCAAGCAGCCCTGTAACACTTTCAGAGAGCAGAGCTGGCCAGAGGAGCCGAGAGCTGCACTGTGTGAATCACTGCTCGGGTGCAAGGCCATCCCTGCAGAGTCAGTGTGCAGCGGTCCGGAGTCTGCAGCTCTAGTGCACTTCCGCTCTTTTAGTTCAATATTAAACCGGTTAAATCTTACTGCCAATTTTTGCATTCATTTATCACTACGGGCCCTCGTGTGAAGTTAGTCCCTCTTCCATTTCTGGTGCTGTGCAGACGTTTTAAGATCTCCTTAAAGAGTGTTTTGTTGCTCAAATTGCTGTGATTTCTGATATTGATGTTTCCCTCATCTTCATTGCTTGATTTTGCACACAAGAAAGTGTCACTCATAGTCACTGTATGTCACTCATAATTACACTGAAATTGTGAAAATGTCACATAGCAATCTGAAACCTTGGCAGCTATGCACAGTTTAATAATTTGTGCTTGTGTCAGCGCCGCCGCTGATCATCTCTGATAAATTATTTCTGTCACACACAATCAATTTCGTTTAACATCTGCAGGCAGGGCTGCTGTGTCTCATCATCCTTCTGAGTAAGCCTGGTTTATCTGCAAATCTGATTTAATCACAATAAATCTGCAAGCCCGGCCGCATGGCTGCTCTGTCTCCTCATCCTTATCATGGGTGCCCTGACTAACTGGGTTTATCTTCACAGACTATGGCTCAGTGCGTGACAGTTTTACCAGCCAGGCCTTCTCTCGCCGCTCTCTCGGCACTGGGGCCTGGGCGGGGTGGGGGGGGGGGGGGGGAGGGATGCTTGTTGCTCCAATGTCTATAATTCTGATATTTAGAAGTTTCCCTAGTCTTCATTGCATGATTTTTGCTCGCGAGAAAGTGTTACCCTTAGTTGTTGGAATGTCACTCCTAATTTCACTGAAATTTAAAATAGGTCACATATGGCAAACCTTGGCAGCTATGAAAAGGGTTGGATATGCAAATGGCTTTTCTCTTAAGATGAGAGGGCCCCGTTTCTGCCTGATGCTTGAGAGCAGGTGCACGCTGCAGCAGGGTGGGGCCGACAGGGAAACTTTGCTCTTCCCCTTGCTGGATGACGCCTCCGGTCACTCGTGAAGGGTAAGGGTGGCTCCTGCTGGGTTGTGGGCTCGATCTCGGCGGCAGTCCTCCTAAATCCCAGCCTGAGCCTTCTGTTGCGGTAAAATAAGATAAATCCCAACTTAAGTGTAGCTTATGAAGGGATTTCCCTTCGTACTAAAACACAGTTACATTGATTTAATTGGTGATGTCACGCGTCACGACGTCTCTGACGATGAGGAAATAAACATGCACGCACGGCTGTTAACAATGTGTGCGTATGAACTTTCATTTACAGTATGCTGGGCACACCTGGGCAAACTTCGGTGCGCGCACCCGGGAAAGCCAGCACACCAGGCCTGGGCCAAGCTCGTCCACGACAAAGGCCGGCCTTGATCCTTTTGCCGAATGGCCTTGCCTCATCTGTGGAAAAATAAGCAGTGGAGCAGAAACGTGGTCAGACATTTAAAGGGAACCCAGGATCGCACAAACGAATACATTATTTATTTATTTATAAAGATTTGTATTACGTGAACATGATCCCGAGGGATAGAGCGCTTTACAATAGGATGGGAGGAAGGACATAGATGCAAAATCGGCATCAAGTAGGAGTAAAAAACAGGAATGATCGGATGTTCAGGAACCGTTGTACAAAAACGAAACCATAACAAATGATAGTCCAACAGAAGCAGCCGCGGTCGGTAGTAGGAGTAACTGCAGGGCGGTGACGTGGGGAGGGGCAGGGTGGGGGGTAGTAAACTATGGATTCCGGAGTTTTACAGGTAAGTTAACATATAAATTAATAAAACAAATTTCGTTGCGTGCACAGCATCGCATTTGGGGATGCAGTGCATGCAACAAAATTCGTTTTATTAATGTATATGTTAACTTACCTGTAAACTTCCGGAATCCATAGTTTACTACCCCCCACCCTGCCCCTCCCTCTCCCCACGTCACCACCCTGCAGTTACTCCTACTACCGACCAACCGCGGCTGAACGGAAGTAAGAACAGTGTCTTCGAGCAGGTGCGCCTAGCCCAATTAGGGTAAGAATTTATTCATAAAGAATTTTTTGGCTTCCAATTTGAACGCCGTCGTTGAAGAGATTCGGCGTACTTCCGGTGGAAGAGAGTTCTCTAGCTTTGGATCTGCGCCGGGAAAGGCTCTGTGACAAGTTCTCTTTTTCCTAAAGATGAGTGCTTTCAAGAGGAAAGTCTTGGCGCCACCAGAAATGTGTGTAGTACTATAATGTGCATTTCTTAGCATATAATGTCGCACCTATTTTGTCAACTGTGTGCCTTTCCTGCAATAACTTTAAATCGCACAGCATAACATGTATTTGTAAAACGCACGTTCATGAAGGGTATCTTGGCACGGAGATAAATATTTTTTGTTACCCAACTCAATGGTACTCATTTCAATGACCTTAGAAGAATGAAAGGCTGATTGGAGACACAGGGATTCAAACCTGTGGAAATGAGGTCAAACACGGATTCCTCCAGGGGGCGCATTAGTTCACACACCCACCAGACCAGGAGGGAAGAAGGGCTTCATTCTTTCTTTTTCATTTTGTCTAGGAAGCATTTCTGTACCAATGTCCACTCGTTGACATTTTTCTGTCAATTTAAATATATCATTTTGTATGTTTACTCTGCTGAACCATATCAAGCATAGGACTAATTAATGCAAATCCGTTCTTAATCAGCAGACCGCTTTTTCCTGTCAATTTAAGTTATTAAATCTAAAATATTCAAATGTGCTTTGTGATATTGTTGACAGTTCAGCACAGCACAATATTGTTCTTCGAGGTGGAAATTACACTTTTCAGGTGTTTGCTAATTTGCTTGTAGAACAGTAAGACATTAGGGTGGATTTTACATCACTACTTGCTTTGCATGTATTGGGCCACCCTATTTTCAAGGATAGTGCTGAGAGATTCTGTAGCAGCAGCATACTTGGTCCACCGCCCTTCACTAAGTGTGAGCTGTAGTAAACTAGTTCTCCTCCCAACATGGCCACTACACCTGTCTCTATCTTTCCACCTACTAAGCCTCCCAGAATGCCTGTGTACATTCTATGTTGTACGTGGAGGTTCCACACTTGTCAGTTGGGGTCTGGTCAGCTGGCGAGGTGTGTTGCTCAGCTGTAACCGAATAAACCTAACTTGTAACTACTAAGAAGTGTCCTGCTGTCTACCTGAACCTATTTACAACATTTTGGCGACGATCTTGGCTGACCCATCATCACCAATGAACATTCAATTAAAGGACAATGCATTCTTCATCAAATTACCTTTCAAGACACTTTGAAATCGATTAACTGATATTAAAGGCACATGGATCAAGCTAAGACAGTTTTTAACAAGGGGGCAATGTGGCCCACTATAAATTAATCTTGGGACATTCCTTGGGAATGAAAGGGATCTAGAACACATCCCCATATCTCACCGAGTGCAATAATTATTGCTCTTGGTAATTGAGGTATAATACAAGGGAAGCAGCCAACTGGTACAAAAGTCTTCTCTTAACCTTAACTCAGGCGACTTGTGACGCATCTGGTCTTCTGTACTAAAGACATGAGGTAGCTGTTACAGTTGAGTTCTGACACCACAATGCCTGCTGTCAGATCCTATCAAGCTATCCTGGCTGGAGAGGGGTGAAACCCCGAAACCGGTCCTAGGATGCTTGTTTCCAGTCCAGGGAGGACCTGGCTTGGCAGTTCGGGCTGAACTGTACCCATGAGGCACAGGGTCAAGACTGATTTGCATATGGCTGGGTTCAAACTGGAACGGCACGGTGAGCAAAAAAACCGATGGATTTAGGCCCAGATCTCTGTACTGGGGTGACATTGTTCTGCATTCTGTCCATCATCTGTTGTTTTTGCTGCCAGATCCAGCAGCCTGCGACAAAGGCTAGTCACGTATCATAATCAAAGAGGCAGTTTAAAAAACGAAACCTGACTTTTCCTGCTCTGTTGTTTCTACATGAACAGTGATAAGGAGTAAGAAGGTATTTATGGCAACATGTTTATTTTCTGGACGCTTTAGTTATTATAGGAAAGATAGAATCTCTGTGCATGTTTTTACACATTCTGAGTTGCAGCTTTTCCCCCCATTTTTACTATGATCTGAATTAAACTGATTCTAATACATTTGAGCAACAAATACCAAACTGCTTTGTGGTGGATGTAATTTTGGACTAGAGATTCTAATTTTATTCTCCATGTTTGCAAACATCACATCGCTGCATATTAAATAGCAACACACCATGGTTTCAGGAAATTTGTGGAAAGGGTGACGGTGTGACCATGTAATAAGGAATAAAGTATGTCGTACATTATAAGGATATTGCAGGCACCTCAGAGTTACATGACCTTATAAAGAAACTCTGCCTTCAGCCTCATGCCTCTATATGGTCTCAAAACTCCTTGGGGGCATGCTATATTCTTATAATGTATGGTGGTGGTACTTTATCCCATATATAATCCATAGATTAAAATGTCACTTTTGCGGTATTAATCATGTTGTGAGCGATGCCGAGGCCGTAGATTGAAATATTGATTTATTAGAACTGTTTAATATATTAATGTAGACATGTCACCAAAGGTATGAATCAGGGGGGCATAATCACTTTAATTTAATTATCTCAGAGACAAAAACACAGCGAAAGCCTCAGATGTCTGGTTTTTGTAACATAAGAAAGCATGATTTGTTTGCATTACTGCCCTAATGCTGTATTTGTTGTTTTACTCTACATCCCAGAGCTAGTATCAACCTTCATGAGATGTAAGCATTTCCAAACCCCTTTACAGTTTCCTGATTCATCTTTTCGCTTCATTTGATGATTGATTAAACCGAGAAGCTTGTGGCTGTCTCCAAAACAGGATAGTTGCTTTCAGAAATCATTCAGGTATTAATATAAGAGGATAACATAAATGGGACATGCTATGATAGTGAGTTAAAGCAGCTAGTATGAATTGTGAGGTTTTTATACAGCAATTCAGTTTAAAAAAAATATCAGAATAGTTAAGGAAAAAGACATTAAGAAATGACTTATGTGGTGCACAAAAACCTAAAATCACTGGAAATCATCAAATTTGAAATCTCATTTGTATTATGAGACGGCTGAAGGACTTAGGGCCAGATGTAGGTAAAAGCAATTTTGCGAGTCCTTAATAGCGAAATTTTCGGCGGGCAGCTTGTCTACCTGGTTCGTGGTGGAAAGGGCGCATCGATCGCTGGCGTCCAAGCCTCCGGTGGGGGCCCCCCCACGTCCCTTTATTCTTCGGATCCTTAACTTCCGGGACAGAGATGCCATTCTGCGGGAGGCTCGGGTGAGTGGCAAACTGGCATATAACAACCACACCATTATGATTTTCCCGGATTACACCCGGGAGGTCCAGGAGCAACGCCGCTCATATACGGAGGTGAAGCAAAAGCTGCGCTCCCTGGGCCTTCAGTACCAGCTCCAGTTCCCGGCCCGCCTCCGACTTGTCTTTCAGGGTAAGACGCTGTTCTTCGACACCCCCAGGGCGGCCTGGACATGGCTTAACGAGGAGAGGCCCCTGCGACAGATGGACGGGGGGCAGTCCGTTGCGGGCCCCGGGTGCCCTGTGGTGGCTGGGTCCCAGCGGCCGCGGCGCGGGAAGCGCACACGCTCCCGGCAGCGGCGAGGCGCCGCGGTCGCCAAGGTCCGGTCAGCGAGCGCTTCTGGCAGACCCATGAGAGACTCTTCCGCCTCTTCCGAAGCCTCCTCCCGGGCGGCCGGGGGATCCCGACGCCGAGCATCGCCTGGGCCAGCCGGGTCTCCGACCCCCCTCATCACGCGCATTGACTCATCGGACCTTTCCCGTAGTCCCGCTATATGACTTTCCCCTTGTTTCTCGCAGCTGCGGGGAAGGTGACTGCCTTGCCCGAGGGCGGGGGTGGGGGGCTCCACCATATTATACCTCCCAGTACCAGCCCAGGTCAGAACAATGTCATCCGTACTTCAGGAGGGGTCCACTACGCTCTTTATACCCGAGCACCCGAGCTTGGGGTCTTGTGACTGTTAGTTTGGTTCGGGCGACAGATGCTTCTGGTTTCGAAGTGTAGGGTGGGGGGTGGGGGGTTGGGGTTTGGTGTTTGTTTGGGGTCTCTCTTTATGAGACTGTTTTGTTTAGGTTTGCATTGTTGTTCGCTGAGCCTCTCATACAGCGCTGCGCGGCGCCCGGCGTCGTATCCCTTCATCCCGCTCTTCCTGTGCACTCTACTGCCGCTCACCTTTAACCACCGTCCGACCACTTCCCCTGGTGGAGCCCAACGGCCCCTCCGGGGCGTGCGCGCCCCGCGCCCCATCCCGCTGGCGCCCGGGTCCCCGGGTGTCCCCCCGGCGCTCCCTGCCTGCCCCCTTCCCAGCGCGCTTCTTTCTCCCTGCTGCCATGGCTGAGTTAGCTCCCAAAGCCCAGGTGCGCATCCTGTCCTGGAATGTGAATGGCCTGCTGGACCGCCTTAAGCGCACTGTCGCTCTCCAATACGCCCAGCGCGTGGGCGCTGACGTGATCCTGCTTCAGGAAACCCACCTCCTTGGTGAGAACTGCCCCTTTCTGGCGCGCTTCGGAGACGACCGGGTGTGGCACTCCGGGTTCTCGCGCGGGTCGCGTGGGGTTGCGGTCCTCCTGCGCCGTTCCTTTCCCTTCGTGTTGGCCCGGGTGGTCCACGACTCCCAGGGGAGGGGGGTTGCGGTTACCGGCACGCTTGAAGGCCGACCTCTCAGCCTCTTGTCACTCTATGTGCCGCCCACGGGGCTGTCCTCGGCCTTGGCTCTGGCTGCGTCCTGGCTAGCGACTTTTCCGCCCGGCACTGTTGTCATTGGAGGGGATTTCAATGCCGTTTCGGCCCCACACCTCGACTCTTCGGGCCCGGTCTCGGACTCCCGCACGGCACGGGCGAGGCAGCTGGCCGGGTGGGCGGAAGCTCAGGGACTCTGCGACGCGTGGCGGCTCTGGCACCCACACGCGCGACAATACACACACACCTCAGCCGCCCACCACTCTCAGGCACGTATCGACGCGATCTTTGTCCCCCCGGCCGATTGCCCGGGTATCCAAGACGTCCGTATCCTTCCCCGGGGGATATCCGATCATTCTCCGCTTTTATTGGGCTTGGGCCCCCCGCCTCACGGGGCTCGCCAAATGTGGCGCTTTAATGCATGGTTCCTGCAGGACAAAACGCTCCGTAAGGAGGTGGGATCCGCGCTGGCCCTCTATTTTGGCGATAATGACGGATCGGTCTCCTCGGCGGGCACCCTCTGGGAGGCCTGTAAGGCCACGGTTCGGGGGGTTGCCAAGGCGCAGGTGGTGAAACATCGCCAGACACAGCTGCAGCGGCTCACGGCCTGCGAGGCTCAGGCACTGCGTCTGGAACAATCGGTTTCTGACTCCGGGGATCCGGCCGAGGCCCGGCAGCTGCGGCTCCTACGCGAGGAGATTCGTCAGCGGTCGCTTGACGCGGCTAAACTTCTCTGGCAATCCTCGGTGGCGCGGGTATATGGCTGGGGCGACAAAAATGGGGCGCTCCTGCACCGACTGGTCACTTATCCCAGGGCATCGCGCATCATCCCGGCGGTGACCGACTCGGGGGGCACGCTTCAGTCCTCGTCCGTGGCTATAGCAGACGCTTTCGCTCAGTACTATTTACAACTCTACCGGGCAAGAGCTTCGGATCTGCCTTTGGCGTCATTGCTCACCGCTGGTAATTTACGCCTTCCCCGGCTGCGGCCCAGTGATTGGGAGAGTCTGGAGGTTCCCATCTCTCCTGAAGAGATCGGAGATGCGATAGGGCGCACATCCGCCGGGAAAACCCCGGGTCCGGACGGGTTCCCACAGGAATTTTATGCCACTTACAAGGACCACTTGGTTCCGCGGCTGGGTGCCCTATATGCGGAGGCGATTGAAAGAGGTTCCTTCCCGCCGGAGGCCGACGTCGCCACGATTGTGGTCCTGCCTAAGTCCACTCCACCGCCCAGGGACAGGTCGGCCTACCGGCCGATCTCTCTGATCAATACCGATATCAAACTGTATGCGGCGGTTCTGGCCCAGCGCCTGCGGCCCCTCCTGTCGTGCCTGGTGCACCCGGATCAATGCGGCTTTATGCCGGATCGGGGCACCCGCCACTGCCTCCGCCGCCTCCACGTAGCTCTGGCACACCGCCATCGCATATCTCCCTACCTCACTCTCTTGCTCGCCGACTTCGAGAAAGCCTTCGATTCGGTGGGATGGCCCTACCTGTTCGACGTATTAGCCCATATGGGCTTCGGTCCCAAGTTTGTTGGGATGGTGCGGGTTCTGTACGCGCGCCCTCGCGCTAGAGTGTTGGTTAACGGGGCGCTGTCGAGAGCGTTCCCGATAGGTCGGGGCACGCGGCAGGGGTGCCCACTCTCACCCCTTCTTTTTGCGCTCGCAATGGAGCCCCTTGCTGCCCTAATCAGAGCGGACCCTCTCATTCGGGGATGGGAATGGCCGGGCCTTGAGGCGGACAAGATCGCCCTTTATGCGGACGACGTTCTGCTGTACCTTGGCGACCCAGCGCGTTCGGGCCCTCGAGCTCTCCATATCTTGGGCCGCTTCGCCCGCGCCTCTGGCCTCCGCCTCAATTCGCACAAGTCGGTCCTCGTACCCCTTCACCCCTCCCGGGAATGCTTCGACTGGCAGACCACGATTCCCCTCCGCCGGCTGTCCTTCAAGTATCTGGGCATCGGGGTCTCCCTCCTCCCGGAATTGAGCTGGGCGCTCAACGTGGCCCCTTTGGTCAAGAGAGCCAAGGCGGACCTTACTCGGTGGCATTCTCTCCCGCTGAACCCGCTGGGGAGAGTGGCGCTCTACAAAATGATGATCCTCCCCCGGTTTCTGTATATTTTGCAGAACACTCCGGTGTCCTTTCCGAGGTCGTGGTTTCGTGAGTTGGACGGGATGGCCACCAGGTTCCTCTGGGGTGGGAAGAGGCCACGGTTGGCCTTGCCGATCTGCCGCATCCCCACCTTTGATGGGGGGCTGGGCATGACCAACCTCTACCTTTACTATCTGGCCACCCGGCTTCTGGTCATTCATGACTGGTTTGGGGGGGGATGGTCCGATCCGGCCTACAGGGTGGAACTGGAGGCCTTGGGTCTCCCCAGTGTTCTGGACCGCATGTACGGCGCCCCGATTCCCACCTCCTGCCCCGATATCACCAAGGCGGTCTTCCTGGCTTGGCGGGCAGCACTCCGCCACACCGGATGGACCGGGAAGCTGACGCGCGCCACCCCTCTCTGGCATGGGACATGGTTACGGGAGGTTGCGGGGTTGGAGGGTTTTGACCCGTGGGACTTGCTCGGCATCTCCCAGTTGGGAGATGTATGGCGGGGGGCGCGCATGTGCTCGTACTCGGAACTGCAGGCGCGTTTTTCTCTCCACCCATCCCAATTCTATAGGTACCTTCAATTGAGACACGCCATAAGGGCCCACACCCCGCTTGACATCCGGCTGCCGGACCATAGCCCCCCGGAGGCGCAGGTCCTGATGGGTAACCTAGGAAGGGGAGGCATATCCAGAATATATCGTTCCCTTGTTAACAATACCCCTGTGCCCCAGGAGAATCTGAAGGAGCGCTGGGAGGAATGGGTGGGTCCTCTGGACGAGATCGATTGGCGGGAAGCCCTTATGGCTCCCAGGCTAGTGACGGCCTCCGCCAAACTTCGGCTCATTCAAATCTACTACCTGCACACGGCCTACCTTACACCAGCGCGCCTGCGCCGCGCGGGCCTCTCCACAGACGCAGCTTGCCCTCGCTGTAGCTTTGACCCGGCTGACTTCCTCCATATGGTATGGTCCTGCCCGGAACTGGAGGGGTATTGGCGTGGTATAGAGACTGACTTGACGGAGGTCCTGGGGTGGGAGGTACCGCACGACCCCAAACACATCCTACTGGGTATCACTGATGGCCTGGATGGCACACGCGCCGAAAAAGTGTTTCTCATGACAGCGTTAATGGTGGCAAAAAGGGACATTGCGGCAGCATGGAAACAGCCGCAGCCGCCTAGTCTGACCAGGTGGAGCGCGGGGGTGGACTGGTGTGCGGCGCAGGAGCGGACTCTTTACCAGGCTCGGGGCTGCCACAAAAAGTATCGCAGGGTTTGGGGGAAATGGTTAGGGAATGTATTGTGATTGGTAGGGTGGGGTGGGGCGAAAGGGGGGGGTGGTTCGGGGGTGGGGGGGCGGTGAAGGGGATTGATTCCCATATGGGATTAATGTATAAGGTTGATCTGAAAGGCTCACTGTTTTTTGTTGCACAAGAAAACAATAAAAACTTGTTTATCAAAAAAAAATAGCGAAATTTTAGGGAATCACTATTAAGGACTCGCAAAATGCCATGTAGGTAGGAATCGCAATATTTTTTGTGATTCCTTAATATTCCTTAATTGCAAATTGCGATTCGCAATCAAGGAATACCTTGTACTAAGTGGAGACATGTGAACCCACAGCAGCTATAATGAATAAAGCTCCCATTCACCTCTCTGCACCCAGAAAGGCCCCAAGGGAGGCCCTGTATGCTGAGATGTGCTGCAGCCATTGCCCTGTGAGGCGGGTCTGCAGTTCACCAATATTTGCCAGATAGCTGGAGAGCACTTAACTTGCAAGGCATGGTGGGCCAAAACCCTTTTAATTCTCTGTTGGACATACTGCATATTACTATACTCACCACCCATCAACTTTCCTACAGACTTGCTTCTGCCCTTCACCATATAAATGTTGCCTCATCCGTTGCACCTCACCTGCCTCAACCCCCTGGACCACCACTTTAGATGACATCGCCCACCTCACCAGTTGGCCCCAACTGTGTACACCAACCAAAAGCAAACGCTGGAAGTATAAGTGCCATCCTAACAAAGAGATCATGAAACACTGAAAGTTGCTCTATATGCAGCTCCATAATGCCAACCATATACTCTGTTGCCTTCCCAATGTAACAAACTATGTTAATCACTTTAGGCATTGTGTCTCATGGTTCTATTTTGAGAAGTGTGCATATTGTGCAAGGTGTTCTTTTTTCATAGGTCTTCTGCTCCCATTGTCACTTCTAGATCCTACCTCTCTATGGGCTTCTTTTTTTTTTAGGTTAGTGAGCACTACTTACTTCACTTGTCCCTTGGAGACACAATATTCTCTCTTGTATAAACACCCTCAAGACACCGATCACTAGCTGAGTCTTTCAGTACTCCCAAGAGGAAGGTGGTTGGAGGATCCTTTTGACCAAGTGCCTATCCTATACAATATATCTTTTGCATGAGTCAAATGTGACAGTTTCGACTAACTGGCAACTGCACAACATCTGTAAACTCTTCCTCATCTCCCACTCAGCCATGCACCTTTTAAAGCTCCAATCCTCAGCAAATTAGATAATCGCTACAGCCACCTTCTGGATCTTACAAATTGCTTCTTCCAACCCCGAGAAGAAACTCTTCAAATGTGTGCCTTCTCTGTCTCCACAAATCCACTACATTCCCCTGCTGAGAGACCAAGCAGTCTTTCTTGTGTGTAGAAGTTCCCCTACAAAAATGTTGCCCTTGCCTTTAAATTTTAAATGGATGCTGATTTGTGAGAGCAACCTTTTACCATCTGCCTTATGTTAACATTCTTCCAAGATTCAGGTCAAATTCTTTGAAGCTGTGTACCTGAACTTGATGCCTCCAACTGGACCAACATTTGCCTCCTAGTGTTTTCACATTTTCCGTATATTGGAGAAACCACAAACCGCCCTGTGATGCCCTATGGTGGCAAGATGGCTGCCTCAACTTCTGTACTCTCTTGCCAGACTCTGGTTTAAATCTTGGAACGCGGTTGGGCAGTGGGCGGAGACACTAAGCATACAAGGGGCTTGTAAGAGATCTGCGGGCAGAAAAAGTACGGTCTCTGGTTCAGAATAGATGGCAGATTGCAGCAGTAGGGAAGGGGCAGGGGCGTAACAAAGGCCCCCTACTTGGCCCACAGTGCGGTGGGGCCCGATGTCCTGGGGGCCCTTTCAGCACCGTACCATGGCCTGAGAGCTCTGGAGTAAGTCTGGAAGGGGGCCCCTCCATGCACTTTGCAGGGGGCCCCCCTCAAGTTTTATTACGCCACTGGGAAGGCGAGACAGAGAAAGATGTGGCTTCCACATCTTTCTGAGGCCCTTCTGCTTCCCCATGCACACCAAGCAGCCTCCGAACAAAGATGGCACGTGGAACAAATAGATGGTGATTCTTACTGAGCCGATTCCATACAGAGCAATATTGGAAACAAGTGCCAAGAAGTGCCCACACTCGCTTACCGGGCCACACCTTGCGTTCTGAGGGGATTGTAGGAACTAACCTTTGATCTATGTAGCTGTTGGTCAACTGAGAAGAAACATTGTTCCAATGTTTGAATACAACCTAAAGCTTCAGATGAGGAAACCGAAATGAAGCACAGAAATGTGTGGGCTGTTCGTTATTTGTGACTTACATTGGAAGCAAAAAAGGGACAGGACATAAACCTTATCTCATTCAAACTGCATATGCAATACAGAATAAATACAACAGGGTCATATAATGTCTGGTATGTCAAAACACAGAACAAGTTTGCCTCACCCTAGGCGTTCATTAAAATATTTCCAAGATTGATCCTACAGCACTAATCCAAACAGTCAGCTGTTGAATCATGAACCTTCTGGGGGATATGGGAAACTGACATTCAAAGAAACATTTTTGAGGGTAGGAAGGTCATATGGCTTTGGGGAGGAATGGCTTCTCCTAAAACCAGTTCAGGGTGCTTGCGATGCCTTTTTGGGGCACGAAGACGCATCAGAAAGAGGAATCAAAGTTCTCAAGTTTGTTTTTGAACTGAGCAAACATTTTGAAATTCTTACTAAGGCAGTAATTTAAGCATAATTATTGTACTCATACGCAAAAAGTTTGTTTTTCCCAGAACCGAACTATGAACCCGTTCAGAGAAAGGATGCTTTTTAGGAAGTTAGACATGTGCTCAGTGAATTATTTCTGTAAGACAGCCTGCTAAATTACAGCTTTTTGTAATGTGAAAGTACAGAGGGTTACCGAAATGGCAGACATGCAGGTTTATCTTGGCAAAACAAAACAAGCGTTGGCAATTGCAATCTCTTTGCTTTTGAGACATTCTTAAGCTTTAGCATGACATGCACAGGTCGGGAGAACCTCTATTCAAAATGGATTTTCACCATGTGGAAGGTCCATTGGCAGATGTTACTGATGTAGATGTTTCACAGCAGTAGGATTTTAGAAGTAGTGTTGGAGGTGCCACACTGTAGTTGTATTGTTGTAGTAATATACCTGTAATTCTGTTGTAGTCTTGTAATCGTAGAGTTGGAATTACAATGCAGCAGCCGTGGCCCGTACAGGTAAGAGCGATGGGGCCGGGTTGGGGGGGATTCGACAGACCACCTCGAGGGAAAATTCAATAAATAATCAATTTTCCCTCATCGTCCCCCACCGCTCTTACCTGCACGGGCAGTGGCTGCATTGTAGTGTGCTGTAGTGCTGTAATTGTATTCCTGTTGCAATTGGACTGTCATAGTTCTGTATCTGTCGTATTGTAGCTATACTTGTATTGTTCGACAGTAACATTGTCCTCTGGCAGTTTGGAAAATTCCGCTTCTTCAATGATATTGGCAGTTGCTTTAGTGTCCATCAGGATAGGGCATTGTGACCTTTAGTTGAATGTCCAGAGTTAGTTCTGTGATGATGTCATCTTCTTTCTCTCCTGAGAAGACATATCTGCTTCCCAGGTTGTCATGCCCTGGTGACCAGGACGTGCTTGATGGATATTCTTCTACTTCCAGGTTTCTGGGAAAAGCTTCGAGCTCTTGCAAGACGTAGATGTCCTAAAGTTCTCATTCATGGAAGGAACAGTAGAAAAGCAACACCTGTGTGCCGTCTTGTCCTTATCCGTGTTTGCAAACATTCTGAAACGTCGCAACAATAGCTTCCTCTGCTAGGTGGCTGTTTAGCTGCAGATATCTTTTTGACTCTGCCAATTGGATCACTAGCAAGTTCAATGTTTTCAATTTATCAACAATGACTTCTCGAATATTTGCTGTATATGCTACTTCCTGGACATCCTCCAGCTTTCTCAGCATTCTCAATGTTTGGCGTAAAAACAATGATTTACAACCTGCAAAGAGCTGCGACTTAAGTGTTTTTTCGCTGCTGCGTGAATCATATTTCCAATGTTTCATTTTCCGCCTTGAAGCACGGGACAAAGGTGTCAATGGATTCACCAGGGTGCTGGCTACTAGAATACAACTGTACCTTTCAAATTCCACAGTTTTCTGAAGCACAAAGAAGCAACACATACGGACCTTAAGGTTGTCGTACATAGCAGTCTCATCTTTGGCAAATTCAAATTTAAAGTAAAATTATTTGATCCACCTGTTCCACCTCAGGCTTCGATTCCTCGTTTCTAATGAATCAAAGTTTAGCAGACAGCCAATCACAGGGGCCTTAGTAGATGCTTTGTGATTCCTGGGCTGCCCCAGTGAGATTGTTTACTATTTTAGATGCATCAGCCCTTTCTGATCATTGTCTGTCAACGACATGTAGTATCTGAATTGGGCACTGTCCGCAATGTCACCCTCAAATTCTGTTAACATCTACTTTAGCATTCCAGAGTTGCCAATATAGACTAATTGATAAGACATTGGCTTGCACTGCCTTGGTATAGTACATAATTATTCATAATTATTCATGCAATTTCAGAAGTGTCAGGAATGAATAGGAGCTCCCACTGTTCTCATCATGCTCAAATGTGGGTTAGCCTTGGCCCTGTCTCTGTGCAGCATCTTGGTCCAAGCCACAGAAAGAACATTACATATGCTAAAAGCTGGAAGACCCTAATGCATACATACACCCAGTAACCATTACTGTGGACCCACTGATGCACTAGAATCTTTTAGTGGAAACTCCTAAGTCTCTAACAGCTCCTCAGAGCCCCTACCTGTTTGAAAACTCAGAACCTGCATATGATGATGTGTCCTATAAGGCCAGTGAGACACTGACAATCACACTAAAAGAAAATATGAGACCAATTGACCACAAACTGGTTATTGGAAGCTTGCTAGAGTGGATCTTGTTTTGGAGCCCTCGACATTGGAAATCACCCACAGCCAACATTCTGCATGCTAAGGACCAGAGAAAGAGACACAGGTCAGTGGAGTCGCACACAATCTGACCCCTGTTGGAAAATCCTGACAATGGAAAAACTTGCAAACAGTATACAATGCATTTCACATAAGTTTAAGGCTAACTGCTTATTAATTCTATGCAGCAGTAAGGGAGATTTATGACAAAGTAAAACATTTATATCTGGCAGGTAGTCGCTTGCAGACAAAGAAAGAGCCATTTTCAGCCATTAAAGACTCTGTGAAGCATAGTAGTAGGAGGAGTTTTGTGATGAGTAAAGGAGAGATGGATTAGGGAGATCATAGTAGTAAAATGAGGTGTTGGATGAGGAGGGATAGATGAAGGAAGAATTTAGAAATGGTCGTTTGGGGGATCTTCGTAGTAAAATGAGGTTTGGGGGCATGCAAGGAGGAATGGCAGAGGGAAGAGTCAAGAAAGGTTATTTTGGAGATAATAGTAGCAGAATGAGGTTTGGGTTTATCATCATAATGCATATTTTGTAAAGCACATGGCTACCTAAAGAAGGTTTCCCAGCGCTAAGTTCAATTGAGGTACTGGGTCACTCTAGAGCACAGTGTAGGAAGGGAGCCAAATTAAAAGGCATCCAGAGATAGAAACAACCAGGTTTTTAAAAGTTTCCGAAACCAAGGGAGTGAGTCACATCTCTCAGTGTTGCAGGCAGATCATTCCAGAGTCTAGGCCTGAGATTAGAGAATGCTCGACCTCCTTGGTAGAATTCCCTAACTCTGGGAATTATAGCCAGCCTAAAATGACTACAGCGTAACAGGCATGCGGGGAAATACGGAAACACCGATGATCTAGGATAAAGAGGTCCGGTATTTGATACAAATTCGTGCATATAGCACAATGCCTTAAATTGCAAATACCGCTCAGTGGGTGGCCAGTGAAGAGTTCTTAACAGACTTGCTGTAGAGGAAAACCTGTGGGGGAGGGGGGGGGGGTGAAGCTAGAGACATGCAACAGCATTTTGCACAATCAGGAGACGTTTGAGTAGTGATTTTGCCACCCCCAGGTAGAAGACATTTCCATAGTCCAGCCTAGAAATAACTAACGCCTGGATAACAGTTTTCTGGGCAGAGGTGGGAAGACAGTAAGGATCTTCCTGAGCCATTTCAGTATGCAGAAGCAAGTGGCTGCTACCTTTTTAATCTGCTGACTAATGGTGAGTTTGTAATCCAGCCAGATTTCCAAGTTCCTTACGACGGGCCCTGGATTAGAGGGATCACCCATAGTCACTGGTCTCAAGTGGGAGCCCCAAGGGGTAGGGGGTTACCCACCAACAAGACCTCCGTCTTGCCTCTGTTTAACTTTAGGGAGTTAGCACACATCTATGATGAAACTTGGGTGAGACAAGAATGCAAGTCCATCATATTCTCGTTGTCCTTGGATGCCAGAGATACCACAATTTGTGTATCGTCTTTTTATGAAAAGATTGTGAGGCTACAATTTTCCACTATATCTGTCAATGGTCTGACATATGAGTTAAACAGCAGGGGACTCAAGGTGGATCCCTGAGCCACACCAGAGGCTAAAAGATGAGGTTTTGACCTATGTCAGTGAGCCAGGATAATGCAATATCCTGTATTCCCATCCCCTCTAATCTTTATATGAGCGTGGTGTGATTAACAGTGTGAAATGCTGCTCTGAGATCTAGCAAAATCAGTGCAGCAGCTCCACGCTCGTCCAATTGATGCCTCAAGAATTCCATGAGACCAAGGAGTGCCGTTTCGGTGCTATGACCTGCTTGAATCCTAGATTATGAAGGGTAGAGTAAGTCATTGAGTTCTATGAGTCTTGTAAGTTGTTGATTTACATGTTTCTCTAGCACCTTGGCAAAAGAGGGCAGCAAAGATATAGGCCTATAGTTAGACCATATAAGAGGGTCCAAGTTAAATTTTTTTAGTAGAGGGGTGACCAAAGCAGTTTTCCAGATTTTTGGAACCACATCCTCCACCACTGATTTAATATTTGGGTAATCTGCTCCACAACAGAATGAGAAAGCTTCCCAAGTACAACCGGGGTACAGGGATCCAATAGGGATACTGATTTAATAGACGCAAGGATGGCCCTAAATGATGGTACATCCAAGAGGGTGAGCCCATCAAGCACACTGTACACCTTAGAGAAACTTGTTTAAGTACTAGCCTCATCTGTGTCGGAGAAGGTGGGCTGAATATCTGCTACTTTTTTAATAAAGAATTTGGCAATTTCCTCGCATTGTTTTTGAGAAATAGGGGTAACTGGTGCAATGTTGGTCGGGTCAGAAAGAGCTCTCATTACCTGAAATAGAGGCTTGGGGAAGTTTTGGGTTGCGGTAAGTTTGCTTGCATAAAACGTGGCTCTGGCATCATGACAGGTTTTTCTGTAAGATTTTAAGGCGTTTTTATAGTTTGCCTTATCTTCATAGATATAAGTTTTACGCCACACCCTCTCTAGATGTTTGCATGACTTTTTCCTTTCATATAAAGAGTCATTATACCATGGAGCCGGGGGAAGGGAACTATGGTGCTTTTTAGTGGTAATAGGTATTATAGTGTCCAATGAGGACCTAAGCCAATTATCAGTTGTAGATGTAGCTAGTACCACTGTTGCACAGCAAAGGAGGATTAGTCGCTAGAGTAGCATTCCACAAAGGAACATCCAATTTTGCCCAAATCCTACTAGAGGAGACAGGATACATTTGCCGACTCTGTAACTTTCTAGTCTATTAAAAGTGAGCAGGGAACTGTGAAATGGTTGGACCATATCAGAGGCAGAGGCAGGTATGGCTGTGGATTTCTCAAATTTGTGAATACCAGATCCAGCAGATGTCCAGCTTTGTGATTGGGGGAATTATTGATCAGCTGGATGTCCAAGGCCAGAAATTCATCTATCAATGACATAGCAGTACTACAAGTTTTGTCCTCCAGATGGATATTGAGGCCTCCGAGAATGGTGAAATTCTCATATTTAAGAATTACTGGAGCAAGACATTCAATAATACCAGTACACCAATTACCAACAGTACTAGGAGGATGACAAGTTAGAGCTCCAGACATAGTAAACTTTTTTGACAGAAATATGGATAAAAGCAGTGCCTCACAATCTGGGATGAGTCAGAGAGTGGAGGTAGAGGATATATTGAGAGAGGTATAGGGTGAACTATAGGGTGGTGCATTGAAGAGTCTCAAATGTGTTTTTCTGTTTTTTTATAGTAGGATTAAAGTAATACATATAAAGATATATAAGCATATGGAAGATATACATGTGTATAAGGAAGGTAAAAAATCAATATTTAATTTATATTTAATAAACTCAGACTTTCAAGTGTTGCTGTACTTTGAGCTAATTTATTTGTGTTTTTTTCTTTTCAATAATTCAATAGTGAAGCAATTGTAGGTAAATAGTTATGATAACATTTACATATTGTGATAGATAAATAAACAGACAACCATAAGCATCTAATCAAATAACTTATATGAAAACTATGCAGTAAACTATATACATCTTAAGCATAGATTAATAAAACCATAAGTAATATGTACGTTTGGTAAGCAGACCTAAAGAATATCTATATGTTTTTAAACATCATTATTATACACATATCTAGACACATACATATAACTAAATGAAATGCTTATACACATAGGGATATGCTGAACATTTGTGTTTGAGTATGGTGGTTATGTAGGGAAGAGCCAACTTTTGATTAATCTTCTGAAGATACAATAGTTATCCATGGATCTTATGTTTGTGGTAGTGAGTTCCAAGGTTTTGATGCTATAACAATGAAGGATGTGCCACCTATGTTTTTTTACTTGCATGGTAGGATTTTGCGGCAAGGTGCCAATTTGGAGTGGAGGTGTCTTAGTTGAATGTATTTGTTTTTTTTATTCCTGATGAAAAGTGACCTTGTTCCGTGTATTGCTTTGTGGGTGATATAAAGCAGCTTGAATGGGGATCTTCTGGCAACCGGTAACCAATGTAGGGCCCTCAAGGCAGGGGAGATGTGGGCTTGTGGCTTTACATATAGGAGTAGTCTGGCAATACCATTATGAATCTGTTGTAGTCTTTTCACAGTTGATAAAGATGATCCTTGGTTGAGGCCATTGGTGTAATCAAGTTTAGACAGTACAAGAGGGATAGTAGCCTGGACCTTGTGTGGAAATCTCAGGTGGGGGAAGATGCATTGAAGAGATTTCATAGTAATGAAACTGGATCTTGCTAATTTTTTCATGTGGGCATTCATTGATATCTTGTAGTCCACGATAATTCTAAGGTTTCTTACTTTCTTAGCTACTTTAGGAGGTGGTCCCAGATCCAGGGATGTAACACAGGCCCCCGCAGCCCCCGCATTGCGAGGGGGGGGGCCCGAGCTCCAAGGGCCCCCTCAGCACACAGTCCAGTAATTTACAGAGGGATCCACGCTCCGCTTCATGCTGAGACTTAATTTAAAAGTTATGCTCCAGTCCAGTCTCCTCAAATAAATGAGAGGGTGCATCATGCGCGGCACACGCACAGCTTTGTGCCCTTCAACCTCAGGGTGGGGGCGGGGCAGGGCTGGACTGGAATGTTCGTGCGCAGTGTAAACTGCACATGAGGCGGAAGACCGGTGGGTCCTGTGCACTGAGGCAGTGAGTGAGGCCTTATTTAAAATTGCGGTCCTAGTCCCTTTATGGGGATCGTTTCCTAAATGGCACAGCTGTAATGAGCATCAGACGTGAGTTGATAAAATGTCTCTTGTATTAATCTGTCACACCGGCTTTAAAGATCACTTGCTGTTTATCACTGCCGCTCTTCAGCACAGCGGTGCCGGTGACCCTGATCACTTCCTAGACCCTCTTAAACATTTAGCGCTACTCACTGCAATGTAGGGTATCAAAGCATCACATCACACACGTAATATACAGAAACAATGAATGCCAGAACTGTGGCAAATCACTTCCCTCATCCTCATTATCTTTGCATTAAGGAATGTAAAGGAGGTAATCTACTCACAATGGTATGCACTGAACAGGATAATTACGTATGTACATACATTAAACTGCAATTAAAATCAATGGCCTACACAAGCACTCACACCAGCAATCTCACCAAGAGGCATGCACTCACATACAAGCATACAGTCACACAGAGAGGCAGTGCTTAATTTGAGCCAGTGGTTTCCGGTGCTCAGGATCTTGTCAGCGCTGCCTCTACTGACAGTCTATCTAGACTCTTCCACGATTCTTATAGTCTCGGGGCACATATTACTCAGGAGGATAGCAGCACTGTGAACCCATACTTGCGCAGAGTGCGCAGATTGCTGCCCTGCAGGGAAATGTGGCGGTTCACAGGTGGGCTGGGGAAGAGTTGGAAACAAATAAAGTTGCCAATGGCTGTTAGCCCAGTATTCCCTTAATGTTCATTGTTGCACAACTTCAACGTTCCAAAAGACCAAAATGCACGTCGGGACAACTGTTTTTTTAGTTGCCAATTTGATCTGTGGCATCCTAGACCCCAAGAAGTACCACTGTGTGAATGAGTTGTGCATGTGGATCTGTGCTTAATGTTTCTTAGGCTAATTGGCTCTGCCAGTGCTGTGTTCAGTAAGGCACATTCCAAACACTCGTGCGTTTCACTTGTGCAATCAATGCTACCAGGGGAATATCAAAGGACAGAAGAGATATATACCCATTTGCCTCGCTGGCTCTATTGCCAGTGCTGTGCTCTCTACTAGTGTGAGTCCTGGGTGCCGCGTTCACCTGTGGTCTGAAGCCCAGCTGCCAGGAGATGGTAATTGTAGGCAGCATGGATCTAACCCCTCTGCTTGGAGGAGGTCTGCGCAGGAAGGAGGGAGAGTGAGAGAGATATGAGTAGCACCAAAACACGCATTTCAGGGCATAATTCACAATTAATGTAGCTTGATGGCCGGATGCTAACAAAACAATTTGTGTCCTACTGGATGCCACCTATGACTACATGAGCGCCGTTGTCAGTCTTTGATTACCAGAACTGTCGACGTCATGGAAATGAAAGACAGACAATGGCACTTATTTCAGAAACAGCGCAAATGGCGCCCTCCCAAACTTGGTCCCCGGTGCGGTGGCACCGGTCGCACTGCCCTAAAGCCAGCACTGTTGCTTATTGGGATATTGGTTCACGTTAATAACGTACTTCCTTCCGCAGTAGAAGATAAGCAAAACTGACGTATGCAACAGCGAATAGGCAACTAAGAATGCAAAATGACCAAATGTAAATTCTTCTCAATACAACGTTCTGGTTTGCTTTTAAAGTGTATTGGTTGTTGTCATTGGGCATTATAAGGCCTGAATTCAGAAAGTGCAGCTCACCAAATCTAACAAGACAGTAAAGGCTGGGAGTATTAGACTGTAGAGCGAGTCAACTGTTTTATCCTACATCAGAGACTGGGAGCTTAACCTCTGCGTTGTTGTATTTAGTGCGCTTAAAAAATATGTCCTCCTTATTATTCTTCTTCTTCCGTACTGGTGATTGTTTGTATTTTTTTGACATATCTCCCCTTAGCCTGCGTCTGACCCATTGTCCGGCGTGCTGTCGCCATTATGAGAGTTTGGGGACCAAAAGATTTCTGAGAGTTTTGATCCTCTGGCCGTGCTTTCATTTCCAATGGCGGATGGTGGCTCCATTCTCTCTCCTCGGCGCAGCAAAGCCTTATGTGCCATGCTTTATTGACAGCACTTTCATTGTGACTGCGGGCTTTACAGTAACCTATTATTATCAGTGCTTTAAATGGGCCCGTACTCACAGATACATAGTACCGGCACTTCTTATTTTTACCGATCAGAGTACCGGCACTTCTCCACTGCCAAGGAGAGTATCGGTACTCATTGAAGGTAAGCTCATTGGTGCTATTGCAGCTGAGCTCGAGGCAGTCAGAGTGGAGCAGATCTGTAGGGCACTCTGACAGCCAAGCGCCTCTCTAGTTCTTAGCTGAGCCACAGCTTTACCATTCAGCAGCGGCTCATCACGTTATGCAAGAGATACCCGTGTGTTGGAAATTTCAGGTCCCGCTCTGTTTGAGAGAGTAGGGCCCATTCACGCCCTACTCTGTCAATCCCTTTCACACTGTAGCTTGCTGTGCAGTCACGCAGGAACAATCCCAAATGAATCTTGTTTGGTGTGTTTTTGTCTGCTTGTGTGTATGCGTTTGCCTACTCTGTGTATGTTTGAGTGTGAGAGAGGAAGCGAGCTCAGCGAGGAAGAGAATCGGAACACTCTCAGGAGGTAGTTTTAAAGAAATGCGTGGAATGCTTTTGTGTGTACATGTCTGCTCGTTTCTGTGTATATGTAAATATTGTGCCAAAAGCAACCAACAGTATAACAGTAAGAAGCTGCAAATATTGCTAAACAAGGAAACCATACCATATTGTGTTAGGCCTTTATTTTGTGTAATGAGATAACACGTTTAATTTATATTGACACTTTTCTCACATCTTGTTTTGTCCTGCAACTGGCGTAGTACTCATTATCAATGCGGCTATTCCAAAGTCTCTTTTGTTCTGAGGCACACTGATTATTAGCCTGAATAGTGCTGTTGATGGCTTGACTGTATTCATTTAAAAGCTGTTAATCTGCATATATGGGAAGTACTAGCAGGGGAAATGCAAGGGCAAAATGAATACTCCATAGAAATGTCTTTGCATCATCATGTCTCGGCCACCTCTAACCTTGCCCACTAGCCACGTCCCAGCTAAAATTTAATTTACACTTATTTTTTTCCATTTAAAGGACTTATTATTATTGCTGTTCTCCAACTCGGATGACAGCATTTGGGTGGGGGAATACATTTTTTTGCCCCTGGTGTACTTTCTTGGGTATAAACAACAAATGTTAGAGATATGAAAATGGCTGACCCATTTAAAATGTTTGCTGCTCTAAAGCAGCGTCTTAATCACACACGGTGCTGTAGCCCGACTTGAGCCAGAAAACACATCACGTTTTTAATTTACACTCTAAAGCTTTTTAAAGACGTGACAACGGCCTCTGCAACTGGCCTGTATTTGTTACGATATACCAAGCTTTCGTAGGCAAGACCTTTTCTATGCAATAATTTTACATGCAGCCCAGTCTAGTCTGCATGCAGCCATGCGAGTGCATTGGATTGATTTATGTGTTTTTAATGGCGGGTCCAGTGACTCCGGTCACTGCAAAGGAGGGAGAGGGTAGGTGGCGTACCTATGGGGGTTGTGATGGCACTGCTGCTTTTTTTGGGGTTGCTTGCTGCTACTAGGTACATCGGAGTGGGCCCCCGCCTCAGTATGTCTAGGGGGCATCTTGCTAGGGCCTCCTTTGTTTTCCCCAGGTCACGATTGCTGCCTTTTATTAAGTTGCCATTACTGGATGGGAGATTGTTACAAACCAATAACGGGCCGATGCCAGAGACGTTTTAAGGCATGGGGAAAGTGGGCTCTAGCCCAGGGCCCCAGCATTTCAGGTGGCCCCCTAAAAGAACCAGCTCTGTTCTTTAGAGTCTTGCTTGCTTGATGGCTTTGAATGATTCTTAACCAGATTGTTTTAAATACCATTTTCCTTTGCTTTATATTCACTGTGGGTGAAATGTGTGTCTATTACATTTTGTAGAGAACTGTTGTGTTTATGTTTCATGCAACATCGATAAAACAGTTTCTTTTGGATCAAATAATGACCTCACATATGGGAAATGGGAGTGTGTCACAAAGAATATTTGCAATAATATTATCAAGCACCTGGCGTGTTACAATATTGAAAACACACATCACGGTACCTGAATATTACATGTAAACACATTTAGAATTTTGACAAGTGGGTCTTGGCTCTGTCAATGACTTGGCAAAAGAGGGTATGAAAGAGCTGAAATAGAATCATAAATTCAAAAATGTTCCTTACAGGTGCTCCCAAAATATGCTTGGCCCAGGGCCCCGAAAATCCGTAAGATGTCCCTGGTGCCTATGGAAAATACATTTTGTGTGCAAAGTTCAGCAAAAAAGCAAATTATAGCAAAGCTACAGAATGTTTAAATTTTGCATAAGTGTTTCTGAGGTTATATAAAATGCTACAGGCACTGTACATCAGTTCTCTTTGTAATACTAGTGTGCTCACATCACATTCCCTCAATGTGAATTATTACCGTAGGGAAAGAGCATCATGATGCAGAAACGAACCCTACATCTACAGATGTACTTCATCCACACATCTCTTAGTAAATAAATGTTGATGAATTCTGAATTGCCCAAAATTCACAGAATTCAGAGTTGGTTGAACCCACAAAGCCTTTTTCAAATACGAGCTTGAGGTTTGTGGGTGTGTGACACGGGAAGTAGGCAGTCTGGCATATATTTTTATATTTACTACACTACTCTAACATGTAAGAGTAATTGGTAGTATTCAGAAGTACCACACACTATTGATTGCACTAACTTCCTCTTTCATAGACTGCCTAATGTCAAAATAGCAAATATTCTTACTTCATGTCACCAAGAATGGTACAACCAGATGAGCTCCGTAACAAGGCCTAAATTATAATCAAATGCATGTTTTAAAAAAAAAGTATTTATCATTCACATGGGAGGTAATAATTTCTATCTCCTCTTATGTTGTGTACCAGAAAACGCACGAGAAATCAGTTTAATGAACTTGGGCACTCCTGCAGGGAGTAACAGAGCGTTAATAATGTTAGCCCAGCATAGTGTCTTAGTTTCCAGAGGTCAAGTGGGTGGTAATGATGGAACACAACCCTGCCTGGCTTTCATAAATTTGAAATACACTACAGGTATTTTTCTCAGCAGTTGGCATTAATGATGACAATCGTTTCCGTAGAGCTGCTGTGAAAGTTTCAAATTATTGTCCTTCAATTTAAATTCTAATTCAGACCCTCGATAGTTGTTCTTTGTTGTTCTGCAATAGGCAGTTCCTGAGACAACAGGACCGCTCCTTGGCATTGTTCTGATTGCTGTCTCAGTTAAATAATCTGCTCTTGACAATGTTACAAATGGCGTAGTTTTCTATGTTAAGAGTGTTTACCACTTTCTCATTAGAACTTTGAGCAAGACAATATAGAGGCATTTCATTAAATGTTGGAGGTTTCAAATCAAAATATACCAGATTTTTGGGCAGTGGGGCAAAGTGGTAGGTAGTGAGCCGGGCGGCCCCTCCTTGCACCTCGCAGGGGGCCCCCCTCAAGTTTCGTTACGCCATTGCCCAGATCGTCAGGCCAGGCTGCGAGTGGGTCATAATATTTCCAATCGCCACATGTGAGTATTTCCATTTTTAAATCATTCAATTTGAGATGGCTTCATGTCATCCACTGAGCAACGGCTCTGAGGCAACTGGAAATTTGGGAGTTTCTAATGTATTTAGGGCTTTCCAGTTTAAGGAGTATTTGTGTAGCATCTGCATAGTTATAGTGTGTGAGATGAAATTCATTGATCATTACCAGTAATGACTTCATGTAGATGTTGAAAAGCTTGGGTGAGATGATAGAGCCTTGAGGGATCCCTTCTTTTGTGAAGTACAGTTTGGATGAGAATGTTGGAGAATGGATGACATTTGTTCTGTTTTGAAGGTAGGATGTGATCCAGTCGAGAGTAATAATCCCCTCTATGTCAGCGTCGTAGAGTCTTTGTATTAGAGTGTCATGGTCAACTGTGTCAAAGGCAGCTGAGAGGTCCAAGAGAAGAAGTGCAGCCACCCAGTTCCAGTCTACTGTGTTTTTAACATCATCCCAGATGACAATGAGGTCAGATTATGTGCCTCTTCTTGGAAGTCAGAAAGTATGGAGTTATTTTGAGTGGATTGTGACATCTGGGTAAATGCTGCTTTTTCTATCAGTTTGCTCAGGAAAGGTCCATCCGTCATTGGTTTGTAGTTGTCGGAATCAAGTGGGTCCAAGTTATTTTTCTTTAATAATGGGTGTATGTATGTCTTTTTTATGTCTTCTGGAAAGATTCCTGTAGTTATTGATGATTCTTCTTACTGGTTTGGCAGAAGAGGTAGTTAGAAGAATGTTCTTGAATATTTGTGGTGGGCAAAGGTCAGAAGGGCTGGCGGTAGGTCTGCTTGCTTTGACCAGAAGAATACATTTGCTTTGTGATCATTTTTGGAAAGATTGGATAGGCTGGGTTATCCCACTCTTGGAAGGGATTTTGGGAAATGGGTGGCACTTGTGGGTTTCCTTTGTTTTAAAAGGGAATCCAACGTGTAATGATTTGGCAGTTGATCCATGAATTCTTAAGTAATGGAATGAGTTCCTTCTATGCATTTAGGTTTCTCGAAATTCTGTGAGAATTTTCTAAAATTCTTTATTTACACATTTTGCATTTTGAACTCTGATTATGACCTTTTTTTGCTTTTTTGATTGCTGACTTGTATAATCTGATAAGTTTCTGTAGGTGAAGTTTGTCTTGACTGCTGTTTGTTTTGAGCCAGATGAATTGCAGCTTTCTAATTTGCTGTTTTATCTCTTTTAGTTCTATATTTCACCAAGGTGCCTGTTTTCTTTTGTACTGTTTTGCTGTTCTGAGTGGTATTAGGATATCAAAAACTTCCTCTAGCCACTCATCTAGTTTTTGAACGGAATGTATTGTGTCTAGATCATTGTTGAATGTTAGTTGTGTTTCTAAGTATTAAAAATTGAGTTTGTTCCACAGTCGATATGTGGATGCATGTTAGGTGGTTTTAGGTGTGCTGATTTGTGGTGTTTTATGACGAAAAGCTAGCAAATGGTGGTCTGATCATGTGACTAGAGTAATCGTTTTAAAGGTAACTAGTTCTGGATTTGCAAAAATGACATCTAGGATGTGTCCAGGGATGTGTGTGGGTTTGTTGATGATTGATGTAGGTTCAGCGTGTCAAGGCCAGTGATGATGGTTTTTGGATAGGGCATTATGGGTTTGTGAAACAGAGGTCGGCACAGGATGGCACATGAAAAGCCTACTCTCACCTTTTTGACATGTTCTACAATGCCAGCCAGAATCAGGTCAAAGGAGATGACCATTGGTTGGCAAATGTGGTAAAGGAGAGCAAGAAGTGGAGGCGGTTCCAGTTGGCACTTTCAGGAATTACAATAGCAGGTCCTCAGTGTGTGTCATCACAATGGGTAGTCTAGTAAATGAAGAAGGACAATTAGTTTTGAAAGTACTGTAATCATATCAGGCAATGTATGCATGAGTTAGAGATTGAGATTTTACCCACTATAGTAGTAGTAGGTTCTCCAACTATCCTCCTGGCTACCTGAAGACCACTGGAGAACCAGACAGAAAAGAACAAAATCTTGGAATAAACTCATGTGAAATGGAAACAAAGTGACAGACATGACCGAAGGAGAGGCATTAATATGAAGTTGCAGTAGAGGGAGAGAAGAAAAACAAAGCTATTGTCATGAAAACCAGTCCAGGGCAAAAATAAAAACATACAATGGCGTAAACAAGTGCAAATGGAGTGTAGTGAAAATAATCCACCAACTGCTCTTGCCAAACAGTTATATCCTGAAGGCAGGACTTCATAACATGACTCATCTCCTTCTGCTCCAGAAGTGAACCTGTGTCTACTGTAATGTTCTTACGCTGCCCTAGCATTACCTCTGTCTGGGCTCCTGTGGCTCCACCTAATACCACAGACTAATGCGCACAACCTCTCTTCAGGCCATAACGTCCATTGATGCTTCATGGTTGGCCTCATTTCCCTTGGCTTCTGTATAAGACATTTTCCTAGTTTGACTAATGAGATACTTGACGGTGCTGAATTTTCCCCTCAAATTCTGATACTTTGTTATGAAGATCAAATTCTTGAGTGCATTTACTTTGTCTGGGGCCAATTCACAAACTGCATTTTGTAATATGCTTGGTATTACTACAATAGCACTATTCATGTTTTACAAAATGCTATTCACAACCCAATGTATGGATGTTTACTCCTCCGCTTCTCCTATCTTTACTCTGTGGACATCTCCACCCCGACTGGAGAGATCTCCGCACATGTACGCCTACACTTTAGTAGTAAATGTGGAAGGGACATCAGGAGTGGCTGGCAAATGAGGATACTTACTACTAAATGAGAGATTAATACAGTGGAGTTTAGGGATGGCTGAGGGGGAGGGGTATTAGGGAAGGATATGCACCCACCCACCAAAGTAGCCCATTCCTAGGCACAAAAGCAGTTTCTAAAGTTACAACAGCCAAAAAAGACCCCAGAAAGTCATAAATGTACTTGATATCAGACCCATAGCCACCAAGAGGTAATACAAAACTCTCTCATAGAAAAAAAGGAGCTATAGACTTAACCTAACACCCAATAGGAAAAAATGTAAAAATACTTTAATTTATTATGGCTTTTTGAAAATATAGCTACATTTAATTTAATGAAAAAAATGTGTATGAATAAAAATAATTTCCATTTTAATCTAAAATATTTTAATTATAATTTGTATTTGAAAATAAATGTAACAAATGTAACTTTTTAAAATTAAAATAAATTAAACTAATTCTACATGTAACTTTTTATAATGTTTAATACATATTAAATAAATATAAACATGTTATTTTAGATAGAATTTTTAAATAAATCTTTTTCAAAATAATTTATATTTAATATTTCATAATTAATAATCATAATTAACTCATTAAGGGCCTTATGTAGGTGGGCTGGAATTTACCACTTCATAAATACCGAATCATACCGATTCGGTATTTATGAAGTGGTAAATGCAATGTAGGTAATGAGTCGGTAAATATTACCGAATCGGAAAAATTCGGTAATTACCGATTCGGTATTTACCGATTCGGTAATGAGGCATACCTTCCCATTGATGGGAAGGTATGCCTCATTACCGAATCGGTAAATACCGATTCGGTAATGGGGGAGCACATGCAAGGGTGGCAGGGTGTCACATTGACACCCTGTTGAACCCCTGATTCGGCCGTGTGTGCACATGTGGCGCACATACATGCCCTAAGGGCATGTATGTCTGCCACATTGCACACTTAAACGTGCACGAAAATGCTTTTTTTCACCTATTCGTCATTTACCACCAACCTTTAGTTGGTGGTAAATAACGAATCCCCACACCCACCACACACTCCCCCTACATCTCATTTCATGATTCGGTATTTACCGAATCGGTAAATTTACCGAATCGGTAATATTACCGATTCAGTAATTTTACCGATTCGGTAAATACCGAATCATGAAATTCTCCCCCTACATCTCAAAAGCCAAAATACCGGTCGGTAACGGTATAATTACCGAAAATCGGCCGTTACCGACCGGTATTTGGCTTCCTACATGAGGCCCTAAATATTTAATCTAAATTAAATGAATAGTGATGTAGCAGCTTTTAATTTTGTTATACGTGTAAAATAAACACAAACAATTATCTTCAATGAATATTTAACATAGAAAATAACTTTATTTTTTTCTTTATTTTTACTTAGTAATCTTTACTTTAGTAGACTTTACCATATGGAGATCACCAATTTGATTTTAACGTTTTTTTCAATTCTATTCTTCTGGCAAAACTGCTCAAGTGCATTCAATGATCTCTGCAGCCCCACTCAAGTTTGGTCCAAAAGAATGGAGTCACCAGCAAATTTCAGCGCCTGAATTTTCTGACCGACCAATTTAGGTGGAAAAGTTGAGACTGAAGCCAGGGTGACCGGCAGGTCTGCTAGGTAAAGATTGAAGAATAGTGGCTCCAGGATTCAGCCTTGTTTCAAGCCTCTGTTAGTGGCAATCCTTTTTGAGGTTGCCCATGTTGGTAAAACTCTAACCCTCACCCACGTGTCAGTGTAAAGAGCAATCATCACCCTTAAGAAGTCTGGTGGGATGCCCAATTTTTGTAATTTATTTCACAGGACATTTCTAGCCACGCTGTCGAAGCCAGTGGCAAGGTTGATGAATGCTGCATACAGTCGCTTCTCTTTTTTTCCCACTGAATCTCGAATCAGTGTGGGGAGACAAAAGAGATTATCCTCAATGCTGCAGCCTTTTTGAAACCCCATCTGGAAAAATGGAACTAGTTGCTTCTCCCAGGCCCACCTTTCCAGTTGTCCATTGAGAATTTTAGCAAAACATTTCTCCTGTACATCCAAAAGTGCAATGACCCTCTCCAGCTATCTGGGATAATGTCACTGACGAGGCATTGATTGAATAAGGGAGTTAAAATCACTGCCCATTTGGTATGGTGTAATTTAAAAATCGCTGCTGGCAGGCTGTTAGGGTCAGGGACCCTGGACATTTTTATTGAAAGAATTACCTTTTCCACCCGTTCATTGGTCAGTGACGTTAAACAGTTTGAGGACCCACGGTTAGGATGCTCGCCAATAATTGGATCCCCACCATTGTTTGAGGCCTTGTCTACGTAAAAGCACTTTGCGTGCTTCCCCCATCCTGAAGGTGAAATATTACTTAGGGTAGGGCTTGACTTTCTAGTTAGGGACTCGTTGATTATGCACCAAAACCTGGCTGGGCCCTTCAATTTAATGGCCATGTGAATTTTTACCCATTTTTTCCTGTCATTGTACGACTTCTTTTCCCACAGTATGCATGTATTCGTATTGATATAGCATAAACCTATAGGAAGCAGTAGAGCACTGGATATTACATGGAGGAGTTGGGAGATCGTGTACATCAAGCGTGGAATACATTCCACTATTTTCATTTGAGGGAGATTAAGTGATTTGTCCACAACACCGAGCCTGGGATTCAGACATGAGACCCCAGGTTTTAAGGTCAGCAGCTCTAGCCACTAAGCCACGTCTACTCCCAATTTCCCTGCTGAAGATGTTTTTCGCTAGCTACATTCTGACATGCGACTGTCGCTGACATGCCACATCAACTGACAGAGCTTTTAATACTTTCAAGGATGTGCGGTTGAGATGGACTGCAAATACGATGACAGAGATGCAGGTAACTTTTGCCAGTATCTCCTGAGTCTGAACAGGCACCATGTGCTTAGGTATACTCTTTTTCAAATGACAAAAAAAACAGAAACAGCAATGACAGGTAACTAGATACCCCAAGCTCAAGCAAATTGCAAATGGCTCTGGTTAGGCTTTCAGCTGTGTTGAGTGAACATCCTATGAGGATGCAGATCGCAAGAGAGTATGTGTCCATTTCTCCCTAGAAAACACAGACCCAAACAAAAAAAGCAATATTTTCATGTGTTTAAGGAGTGGTGCAAAAGTTCCATTAAACGAAAATATTTCCAGCAGATTTTGCTAAATTATTTCACAGGTTTACTTATAAGTAATCTTTGATCACACCCAAAAAGGATGTATAAACTATTACACAGACATTTAAAGGGATTTTTAGTTCTTTTAACATGCTATATCTATGCATCATCATATTAATGGGTGCCCAATACCAGACTTGCATGGTTCTCCATTGCCTCATTTTCTACTATGCTTCTTCAATGCTTTTGCTCATTCATCTCCCATTTTAAGTGATGGGTTGATTGCTTAGTGCCCTTGATGATGTGGTGTCTCAACTTTACTTTTTGACACAGAATTTATTGATGGAATTGATGGAACATGGAGAGCTTCATATCTGGTTGGCAGTGTGTGATGGCATTGGAAATAACAGTGCTTCTAATGGATGCCTTAGTGAGGGCTGGGTGGCTTTTTTGTGGCTTTGGCTGTGGTGATGTGGTCTCTGTATGCAGAGATGAGAGGTTTATTTTGGACATGTTATCATGCACTTCTTTATTTGCCTGTGTGTTGCTTGATTTCTTTTTGTGACGCATCAGGTGCTGCAGTGGTTGGATGGTTTTGATTTTGGTGTCTGAAATTTCCAAAGCGATGTTGAGAAAAACAATAGTTCCCTTGGAGGAAGTTTAAGCCCAAACCTTTTCGGTAAAGTTATAGTTACAAAATAAATTGCGGCTATACAGTTATTTTTATTTTCTGTATGAAGAATGTATTAGTGTGCACAGAACACATTTTGTCAAATTGCATCACATTGCCGGTGCTCCAACATAACGGTGAAGTGGGATTGAATAGTGACACTTGTGAAACATTGTGCGCTGCTGCTCTACACAAAATATATACAACATAAACACAATACTAAGGGCTGATAAAAATATAGACTTTCAAGATGACTCAAGATAAGAGTACAATATGTACATCATAATGGTTCAAATCAGTCCCTTGGTCGGGACACTAAAACGAGGGGTCGACTGGAGAAAACAAGGAATTCCGCCAAAAACTGAATCCCAGCACTGTCGAGAGATCAGTGTGAGGGCCCTCAGACATAGGGCCTAATTATGAGTCTGGCAGTCTGAGGACTTCCAGACTCATGGTGGCGCGGCTGTGGCAGTCCAGCCACAGAGGCACCAGCGGTCCAACCGCCCAATTGTGACTTGGGCGGTCAGACTGCCATGGGACCACTGCCAGAGAACCGCCGTTCTCTGGCAGTGGCGCGGCGGTCCTGAGGCCGCAATATGCCACCAAGCATATTACGAGTTTCCTCTTCACCATGGTTTTCATGGCAGTTCCACCACAGAGAGGAAACAACGGGGGCCCTTCAGGCCCCCCTGGGGCCTCATGCCATGTGAATGCACACATGGGAGCACAACATGTCTTTGAAGTTCCCATTGCGGTGCCCATTTTTAGAGGCACTGCCGGGGGAATGCCAAAAAAAGCCCGCCAGACAGGAGGAAACTCCTAATCTGGCAGGTGGAGGGAGTGTGGCAGAGGCATAGCGCCCGCTCCCACTGTGCCATAAGTCATAATCAGGCCCATAGAGGCCTGCGTGGCAGAAGCTGACTGTGGTGAAAGCTGTCTTGCTTGCGCATGCGTGAGTGTTCTATAAATAGACTAGTGAACACTCATACATGCGCGGTCTACTTATGGAAAACTTGTGCATGCAAAGGCAAGACAGCTTTCATTTGCCACTAGGTTTGCCCAAAACCTTTGAGCTGAGGTTGTGCCTTCCCCAGACTCCTCTCCAAAGTAATCTTTAAATTCCATGTGAGTTTAAATGCAATGTTGTACACTTAGAAAACAAATATGTAAATGGAAAATAGTGTTCCCTACCGACCCCCACCCACCCACTGGGTACTTTCCTGCTCCTTAGGAACATATCTTTAAATCAAATCAGACCACTGCACTTTTGAAATCTATTATTTACCCATTGGTCCTAAACTTTCTCTAGCGAAAACTCCACCTAAAACCACTTTACATTTTTTACCAACGTGCTTTAAAATACAAAATCGTTGCTAACTATTCAGAAGTCTTTAACAAAAAACACCACTTCTTATCTTCAGCTACACAATACATTCTCTGTTCTCTCCCCTTGCCTGGAACCTGACTGTTTGACATTTCTGCCTTACTACAATGTCTTATAGCAGCCAGTATCATGTGAAAGGTGGCATGTAAAACACTTAAACAAATGGAAACATAGTACTTTAAGTAGTTTTTGACTCAGGCCCCACAAACAAAAAAGTCTTACTATCCTGGCCATCAACCAGACATTCTCTCCTTTTTCCTGTCCAGTTTCCCCTCGTTTCTAACATATATATTTACTTAATGTTTCGATTTTACTCATTTGAGGAATTGTTCACTTGGATAACCTCTATCTGGTATTGCGTGCTTCTTCTTCAAGGAGACCTTTCTTTTCAGCCAGATGCAAGTATGAAAACAAAGTGGGTTTGCTGAATTGAAGGAGCAGAACTACCCAACATATTCTAAAGGTGCTTGCTAGTGCTCAGTCAAAATGTACTAACTTGAATTAAAGATCATCTAATCCGAGCGATGTACGTTTCCGTAACCACACCCCATCAATCGCAATAGGAATATGTTGGTTAGCAGAAGTCCAGGGGAAAGGGGAATGGGATAAGAGAGAAAACAGAGACCCTGGATATCACAACTCTGACTCATCACTCTGCTGGGTACTGATCTCTTTTCCGCTGTTGCTGACAACTGCTGAGTAGCAGTGGATATCTAAAGAGATTGATATCTTAAGCACCTTAACTCTATGCAGAGCCTTCTAACACTTGCTAGAACATATTATATACTTCTGTGACTTGGACTCTCTGGGATATTGATTGAATTATACCATTCCTGGAACTGAAGCACAACTTACATCTATGTCATTGAGGCTAAGGTTTTATCATGGCCTCCCACCATTTTCTGATAAAGACAAGTACTTTATGTTTGTGAGCATAGGCTGTCTGGCTCGTTCAAAGTTATTGGGAAGGTAGACTGCAACATAAACATTATCGGGATTACACTGATACCAATAAATAACTTTCCTAAGCACAAACTGCTACTATAAATACAATATGTATATTTGTGGCTATATCTGCAGTCTTCTAGGGTAATGAGGATCCTTCATATTCTTCACATAGGTATGCATCCAAAGTACAAGTTGAATATAGTTTTTTACTCCTTCAAGGTGTATCTCTGAAAATGTGTTTTAAACTATTCAATCTAGTTTCCAAATCACGAATATATTTTTTAGAAGGCTTTTCTGAATTCAGCATTCAGTCTTGGCTTCAAATATGCTTCCCAACAAAAACAATCTCCATGGTTTTATAAGGTATGACAACAAGGCCACGACTGTCGCAACACAGCAACTTGACAACCTAGCAAGGATGCTCTTGACCACAATTAAACTTGCACTCAGGCTCTTCAAAATGGCCACCAACATTTCCAAACAGCGTAAGAGTAAGGGGAGAGGAGTTGGCCTAATGGCTAGGGCCGTCGACCTCGAATCTGGGGAACGAGGTTCGAGTCTCAGCAATGACACCGAACATCCTGTGATTCTGGTCAAATCACCTAATCTCCCGTGCCTAACAAAAAAATGAAAGTGTCCTCATGTAATGCAACTGGTGCTATATAAAGCGCTCTGATACGCGATTTGGGTCAAGTTTGTGCTATATAAAACTATATTAAAAAAAAGAGTTCTGTAGCTTCATGGGAAATGTAGTTTCAGGAGACATCTTTGCTTAGCACATCCTTCAAAGTCTTGATCCTTTACCATGCGGATCTAATGTTTCAAGTACAATGCCAACCTTTATGGCCCTGGAATAAATGTAGCACTAACAATTTTGAAGTATTGCCCTCGGTGGGTGTCTGAGCATGGAAAGGTGAGTGTGTGTCACAAATCATCACATGCTCACTTGAGGCTAAAATATGCAACTTCCACAAATGTAAAAATCTAAAACTAACCAAACATTGTTACAGGTCCATTTTTGTGGATTATTTCCACTTCTGACTTTATGTCCCCATTTTACCGTTTTCCTATTTCTCTTTTAAATTGTTACTGTCCTTCTTAAAACCCTTTAAAGTACAAGCATTCTATGAAGCAATAATGTCAAGTATACAAAAGGCAATTATAAAATTATCAGTACTAAACAGCCATATGTTAATACATATCGAAATTGGCATACACATTTACAAATGTTTGCCAATGCACCCCTTATTTTGTTGCTAAAACTGGAAGTGAATACCAAGCAACAGTAGATGACACCTACTTCTGCTGTTTCTTGCTCCCTTCATCAACGAGGCAATGTCTCCACAGTTTTCATGAATTCTACTATTCATTTAAAAACATTGTTGGTGGTACCCAAAACAAAATACATATCTATCTATCCTTCACTGTATTAAAATTCAAATCAGCTAGTCGCTCCCTCAGTTACTTATCACACATAATTTGTACCCCAGACCAGCTCATCAAAATTTGTCTCTACAGGCCCATGTCTAAGCTAACTTAATAACATAACCAGTGCTTATGTAAACAAATATGAGTGCAGAGGGGCATAGTTTTTCTTAGGAGCAAGTCACTGGCACTGCTGAATGTTGCCATTGGTGAATACCAAGCTTCTATAGTCTTGATGCCACTTTATGTCTCTTTCGTCCACTCCCATACACTTTCTAACTTCTTATCTCATTCTTTTAGGTTATTTTACATCCAGGATTTCTCCCTTTGTCAATATGTATATATCTTCCGCTTTCTCCTTCTTTCTCCCTTCTCTGGGGTTCTCTTGCTCAAGGCCAAAGTTTTGTTTCCCAAAATTGAGTACCTGCAGCTATCTGCACAAATTGACTACTGTGAACTCCCAATAAATAAGAAATAGATAATAGCTTAATAAAGCTTTCAATCAGAAATAATCTTCTATTTTCAAACCAGGGAGCTTGCTGCGCCATAGAGGCTCAAGTCTCAACTTACAGAGGCGACAGTGTTCCCCGTCAAGAGGCCGTGGCTTAGCAGCTAAAGAATGTAGGGGCATATTATCAAGAAAACTGCCGCTAAAGCGCCGATAATGGGCTTGATAATATGGCCTTGAGAATACCCATAGAAGCCCATGTTCTGGTGTCAACATGGGCTTCTATGGGAATTCTCTGCGGCATATTATCAAGCCCATTATCGCCGCTTTAGCGGCAGTTTTCTGCCGCTAAAGCGGCGATAATTTTAACGCCGTGCTTAATAATATGCCCCCTGCGGTGTCCTGCCGACATGGAATGGTGCATGCAGGCCGAAAGAGTGGTGTATGAGAGCAGAGGATGCCTGGGTAAATGGACTAAAATATGCGGCCCCTGGAACAAAAGTAGAGGTTTTCTGTGCACCCCTTTTGGTGAGGATTCCCCGTTCAATGTCGACACTGAGACACTCTAAAGATTTTTGGACTACCCTGTGATGTAATATACCATCAATGCTGTCCCTTATCCATCTGATTGACTCTATGTAATTTGTGTTTATACAATGTGACTTGTTCATCTTGACCACTGCTCTTTTCTATATGTATGTTTTCTTTTTGTATTGTTTTTTGTTGTCTCTTTCAATAAAAAAGATTTCCCCCCCCCAAAAAAAGAATGCACTGCGTCTTTGGGGATGCCCAGAAGTGATTTACAAATGGTTGGTTCTTTTCCATACAGGCACAAAGGAAATACAATGGAATGGAATGTACCCGAGTAATTATCAGTGGTTTTGACTTATTTAGATATTTGTATTTATTTTGCTGTAAAATTCATCTTAGAAGGTCATTATCAGTTTTTGCAGAAATCATCTTTGGTACAAACTACAGCATTCAATAAATAGACTCATAACTAATGCTTGAAAAGCTTGCTAAAAGGCTTGCTTTCATAGGCTCAATTCACACTGCTTTTTTTTATTGTGACTGTGCTTTACTCCAGTTGATTTGGGAGTAAGTCACACCTAAGCCAGGAGTACATCACAACTACCTTAAGAAAAAACATTATGAATATGTATGCCTATGAACAGCAGTGCCATTTGGAGATTTGCATAAATTGATCAGTAAATATTAAGAAAATGGGTATTGTATCGACGAGAGCTCCATTAAATACCATGGAGTGGTAATGGGCGAGAAGCACTGGCATAGGCCCACTGCCATCAACATTCTACCTGCCTTCTTCACAGTCTATGCATGTTGTCTTTTCTGCCTCAATTTAGGATCTGCCTTTAGAGGAAGGAATGAGAAATCTGTTTAGGCTTTCCATATACCTTTGTCCTGCCAAACTGCAGGAGCAATCCTGTTCAGTGGAGCACAGGTATATGTAGAGGCTGTGAATGCCACTGCCACTCTTCCAAACCACCTGTATCTCAAAGGACAATTTTCCCATTTAGGGCATTGAACATTCATAGGGTTGAAAGTTATTTTTTTGTGAAATATGTTAATACAGCCTGCCACATCAGGCTTACTGTACATTAAAGTGCTTCCATGTCACCGAGCTTTCTAGTCACCCAAATGACTCCACAGCAAATATGTTATGTTCAGTATGTCTAACCCACCATACGGTCTGCCCTAAACATGTTTTTGCAGGCATTACATGTGCCAATCATGTTATCACCTTCATTAAGGGTGGCCCCATCACATGGGTCAATTTTGAAACATGACAGGCTTGAAATGATGTATGTGACTGAACATCTGATTTTCTACATAATGTGTGAAGTGCTGCAACCATTAAATCACTCAGGTTTGTCTGCATTTCAGTGGGAATCATACTGAAGACTCCCACCCAGTTCTGGAGAAAAGATGACACTATTCCCACAGGGCCTTCGGAGTTTTAGAGTTCACGGCTGCAAAGCTTGGCACTGAACCGCTGTCTCTTTAAAAGGGAAAGTATAAGGGAGGTAGTGAGGAGTTTAAAAGATGCAGCCAACCCACCCAGAATGCACATGATAACAGAAGCACCTCATGATTTGTGCTTGGGACAGTGCTTAATTTGAGCCGGTGCTTTCCGGTGCTCCGCACCGGCACCTTATTGTCAACACCGAGGCTATACCAGTCTGCCACATGGTGGCGCTGTCTTGCTAATTTCGGTATGAACACAACAACAGCGGTTTATTGGTTCAATCTACATTAATAATGACTAATACCTGCCTCCCAAGCCATTCTTCTGGCTTTGGGGGCCTGGAATAGTCTGACTTGTCACACTTGTAGGGGTGTGAAGGTTGGTAGCTATACATGTACTGTCATAGGCAGCGCTGGTATGTCTTATGTAAGGTGCAAGGTGCAGTGGCCTCCCTACGAGAGCCCCGGCACTTATCCTTTTACAAATCAAGCACTGGCTTGGGACCGTGTTTGAATTTGAAACTGACTGCAAAGAAGTCTTCTAAGAAATGTAATTGTACTTTGGAAACAAACTTGAATAGTTTAAAGTACTTTTTTTATTTATTTTTTTAGAAATAAACCTTAAAATAGAAAAATCTATTTTTGTTGCACTTTAAATACTATGTAGCTACTTGAGGAAGAGCAAGGATCCTAATTTCCCTTAATGAATGCGGATATTTCACACAATGTAGATATTGTATTTATGACAGCAGTTTGCTTAGAAAAGAGATATATTGGTGTCAATATGATCCATATATCCTAATGAATGAGGCACATTTCATGTCTCCATAGCTAAAAGCTATGTGGCATGAATGTGGTGTAAGCTACAAGTTCACCACCCCTTTTAACCCCCAGACAAATGGTTAAGTTGAGAGATTCAAGAAAACCATGAAGGGCATGATGATGGCCGTCCCTGATAAACACAGACGGAGATGGGATGTCCTGTTACCTTGCCTCTTGTTTGCATGCAGAGAGGGGCCACAGAAGGCGGTTGGCTTTAGCCCCATTTAAACTTCTGTTTGACCGTCCTGTAAGGGGTCTTCTACGTTTAGTGAGGGAAGACTGGGAGAAAGCTCTCAAAGAGCCCAAACAAGACATAGTGGACTATGTGCTAGGCTTGTGTTCACGCATGACTGAGTACATGAAGAGGGCAAACAAGCATATGGAGGCCAGCCAGGAGCTTATCAAGCACTGTTATGACCAAAAGTCAGCACTGTTTGAGTATTAACCAGGTCAGTTGGTGTGGGTGTTGGAGCCTGACGCTGCCAGGGCCCTCCAGGACAAGTGGACTGGGCCTTATCCCATTTTGAAGAAGAAAGGGGAAGACACTTACTTAAGCACCCTAGAAGTCCTCACAGAGTTCTCCATGTAAATCGCCTAAATCCACACCAGGACAAATCTGACATGATCATGCTCATGGTCACTGATGGAGGCCAGGAGGAGGAAAGTGAAGCCCTCCCTGATCTACTGTCATATAATCCACAAGATGGTTTGGTAGAGGGGGTTGTTTTACTATACTCTCTTACTATGCAACAGTAATCTGACTGCAGGCAAGTCCTAGGCCAGTTTGTTGAGCTATTATTTTTTACCCCTGGTCAGACAACATGGTGTGCCCATGACGTGGACACTGGTGACAGCCTCCCTGTCAAAAACAATATTTATAGACTGTCTGATCAAGTCAAAGTCTGCATCAAGGCTGAGGTCAGCAAGATGCTAGAACTATGGGTGATTGAACCCTCTGACAGTTCCTGGGATAGCCCAGTGGTACTGATCCCAAATCTGACTCAAAGGGTGGAAAACCAGAGATGAAGTGTTGTGTGGATTGCAGGGGTTTAAATGCAGTCACTCAAATGGATGCACACCCCATACCAAGAACAGATGAGCTCATTGATAAGCTGGGTGCAGCCAAATCTTTTAGTACTTGTGATTTAAAATCAGGGTGCTGGCAGAGTGGACTCACCCAGGGCACAAAGTGGAGATCAGCATTTTCAACCCCTGAAGGCCACTTCCAATTTTAGGTGATGCCTTTTCGTCTGAAAAATGCACCTGCCATTTTCCGATAGTTGGTTATTCAAGTTCTTCCAGGTCTAAACAATTTTATTGCAGCATATCTGGATGATATAGCTGTTTATAGTTCCACGTGGGAGGATCACCTTGTCCACCTAAGGAAGGTTTTACAGGCCCTGCAGCAGGTAGACCTAACTATCAAGGTCAGTAAGTGCCAGATAGGGCAGAGTTCCTTTGAGTACTTGTGCCGCTGTGTAGGCAGAGGCCAAGTGCAACTTCTCCTATCCAAAATTCAGACCATTCAGGAGTGGGAGGCTCCCAAGATCCAGACCCAAGTCAGGGCTCTCCTCGGCCTGACTTGTTACTACAGGAGGTTTCTGAAGGTGTACTTAATCATTGTGGCCCCACTCACTGAACTCACCTCCAAAAAACAGCATAAGACGTTCATCTGGACCACAGCATGCCAAAAGGCCTTTGACACCATGAAAGAGGATATGTGCTCAGCACCTGCCCTGAAGGCACCAGACTATGGACAGGAGTTCATTGTCCAAACAGATGCTTCTGAACATGGGATTGGGGCAGCGTTGTCACAAAAAAATGATGAGGGCCAGGATCAACCTGTTGCCTATATCAGCAGGTGACTTCTCCCTAACGAGCAGCGTTTGAGTGTCTTTGAGAGGGAAGCTTTGACTGAGGTTTGGTTCCTGAAGAAGCTGAGACCATACTTGTTTGGGACTCAATTCAAGATTCAAACTGACCTCAGACCTCTGAGGTGACTGATACAGATGAGAGGCGAGATCCCGAAGTTGCTGAGGTGGTCCATTTTCCTGCAGGGTATGGACTTTTCATTGGAACCCAGGCCAGGGAATAACCATGCAGATGCCTTTCAAAGTTTTTCACTTAGATGATGAGAAGTACCAGTCGATAGGTTGGTTGCTCATCACCTTTCGTCTGGGGTGAGTCATGTAGGAAAGTGGCTTTTTTTGTATGGTCACCCTCCCATTTTGTGCCCCAATGCTGATAGATATGACTCTGAAAGTGCACTAGAGTCTGCTGCCCAGTTCTTATTGCCAGTGCTGTCTCCCAAAAACTGATAAAATTGGCAATTGGCAAGGACTTAAAGGGGTCACCACGGCCTACGGCACTGTTTGTGCCACCCTGAGGGACCCAAGTAAACAGATGACAGCAGTTCTGCCGTTGCATACTTCAGGAGCAGTGCAAACTGCTTGAACTCGACTTTGCCCTCACCATGTGTGGCAAGGTCAAAACACTATTTTATATATATGCCAGTCACCCCTAAGGAAGGCCTCCTACGTCCAGGAGGCAGGGTGCATTATATTAAAGGTGTGGACATATAAGTACAAGCCTATATGTCCCTACAGTAGCAACTTTCAATTAGGGGCTACTATAAGTGATCAGCAGTCCATAGGACTGGCACCCCTGAAGTTGCAAGCTCCACAATGGTACTGCTGAAATATGTCATGTTTGGTATCAAACAACTTGCCTCATCATCCCTGACATGATTCCTGTGTCAGAGTTGATATAGCATGCACCCAGGTGGCTACCCTAGAGGTTGCCCACCTGGGTACTCCAGCCTTTCCTGTCCTTTGACTGGCAGCCCACAGCAGCTTTCACCAAGATAAGATGATCCCCTGCCAGGAGATGTGAACTCTCTCAGGTGACAGAAACAAAGGCCTGGACAGGAAGGAGGTGACACCTCCCTCCCTGACAGAATGGTTAGTGAAGTGGCACATCGAGGCGGTGAACTTCAAACCTTACACTGGCTGTGAAATGCATCCAGGCTGCCTCCCAAAGGAGAAAACAGCCCTCCCGTACCCCCAAAACACATTTGGGGGCATGCGGGAAAATTATGTAGTCAGGAGGTGTACATCCCAGAAGGCCAGCCACACCCCTATGGTGGGGCCACCTGACTTGTAAAACTAAGGAGGTTTCTTCCATTTTAAAATTGGCAGGATAGAGGGTTCTTGGTAGTAAAGGTGATACCCCTCCCCCCACTGATGTGGTCACCTCAGGGGAGGGTAGCAGCTGGGAGTAGTAGCTCATTGGCTACAGGCACCCACACCCCTAACACCCTAAATCTAGGATTTTAGGGGCACCCCTGGCACCAGAAACTCAGGTCTGATCAAATCGCAAAAGAGTACAAAGAAGAGACTCGAGTCTGCGACAACAGGACCTGCACAAAACAAAGGTGTTATACTCTGAACCTGTGGCAACCATCCTAATTCTGCACAACTGCGACTTGTCCTGATCAAAGACCAGTTCCCCCAGACAGAGGGAGCCCTTTGAGAGCCAAAGGCAACTCCAGACTCCTGTGGACTAGTAGCACTAGTCCCCTGCAGTTCACAAGTAAAAACAACGCACCAGAACCAAAGAATCACTGGAAATCAGTGCCCGCCAAGGGATCGCCCAAAATGTGATGGACCAGTGCATTGTGGAAACGTAGTCCTAACCTCCCGCAAGTTTCAAGCGGCTACTGTTTTCCCCCCGGACCTCTGGACGTCAAAATAACTTCTCGCTGACCTTACCACTGCCAAGGCTTGTTGGTGGTCAGTCTGGCAACACCTACCTTTACTCGACACTGCAACATGAGGGAATTCTGCAGCACCTTTAACTGACCACAGCAGTGGCCCGCTGTTGAGTTTTTGCACGTTTCCTCACCAGCACCGCCTAAGTGGTGAAACTAGCTACCCCGGGGTTCCCGCTTCAGTATCAAGGACAGCCAGGTCAGCTCTGCACCTGGGGCCTCTCAAGCCAGATAAAATGGAACTGATTGTTCTGGCTTAGTCCTGGGACCTGACTCACCTTAACTCCCAGTGAGTTCCTCCAAAACTTGACCTGCAAGTGACCGATTGTCACTAGTGCTTTTTATCTTTGACCGCAATGCTAAAGTTTTTAAGTATTGATTTCCACTGATTTATTTTTCCTTCTAAAATCCATAACTCTAGTTATAATTATCCAATTTACTTTATTTTGGTGTCCAAATATAAAAAATATGCTTTATTTTTAAAATTGGCATCAGATTTCTTTCAAGTCGTGCCAATTACTTATTGTCCATGTTGGTACTCTGAAATGCTTAACACATGCTCCTCTAGTAAAGCCCGGCTGCTCTTTGCCTCACTACCGGGACTGAGCTAAGGATTTATTATTGTGGATCCAAGGACCATCTTTGGGATATTGTGAGAGAATTACATAATGAAGCCTCACCAGCCTTACTACATAATACTCCCCTTTCCTACAACTGCAATGCAACCTGTTAAAATAACCTTCTTTAACAGGTAAAACCTCCCTTTTAAATATTACAAAGTCACCCCTATGTTAGCCTTGTAGACCACATGGTACGGTGCATGATATTTAAAAGAGGGACATGTAGAAAATTAATGTTACCATGCCCCAAGTCCCTAAAAGCTATTTTCAATATGGCAGGCCTAGCTGTTCTGTGTAGAAACAAGAATACAGATTAAAAGATTAATACAGGAATGGGGCCGGCTAGAAAAATTAGTAAACCACTATTTTAATAGTTATATAAAATACAATTCAATGGTTGTAAGGAATGGGGTTCATTATATGGTGTGGTTCTGTGACTTCACTATGTAATAAACTCACAAACGTGTCTTGAGTCCAGCCAGGTTAGTTTGCAAGCCTTTAGCTCAACTGAAGTTAGCTATGGCATCAAGCAGTCATGCTTTCTCAAAGAAACAAGTGTGAAGCATGTAGAAGTACCAAAACAGTTAAATAAGAAAGAAACCCGACACAAAACAATCTGACACCAATCTTTAAATAGCGCCTACTTTTATGAAGGTTTAGACACCAAAACTAACAAAATCCACCAGAGGGTTCCAGAAATACAAATTATTAAGCAAATAATAAATCACTGTTTTTCATTCAAATTGCAAACAAGCATTAGAACCTACCTTGGTTAGTTGTTACTTTGAAAACTTTTGTAAAGTTGGTGTAGGATCCGAATTTCAGAATATGGTTAGCACAGTGTAGCTAAAAACTAACTAGTTTGACTCTGCCCTGTAATAAGGCCTTTGTGTGCATCCATTGGTTAGTACGGCGGAAAGGGCCGAGAACAGAACCGCGGCCATTTTGGTCCTCGGCTTTCTGTCGTTAAAAGGAGCTACAGTCACGTGATTCCCTGAACCCATATTTTCCCTTGTTCAGCAGACACTAGTTTTAGAAGACAGGCTGAATTGTATTTACGACCGAGAAGCAAGGTCACATCTGCTAAAAGGGAGTACCAGGCAAATTCATTCTGAACCTGGGACGAGAAGGGAGTCACCCGGTCGACCTTCTTCTCTTAAAGATAGTAGTCTTTTTGTATCATCGAAACTAGATATAGGATGAGCTCATTAGGAGCGCCTAGGCTGGCTGGTACTTTTCCACTTATAAGGCTTTGAAGGTTGCACTGTAATGTATAAAAGTGTGGTTTTGACGAGGAGCCAGCAGTCTTCCTCGGCGCACCTCTTGGGTGAGGATCGACGAGGCTCCTCTATGTAGAGTTTCCTGTTTGGCCAATAAACGCTTGAACCTTCTACGTTGCCAACTGCTCGTTATTTGACTTACATTGCGGGCCACTGGTAAGTGTGGCCCTTGAGACGACAACTTGGATACAACAGTTGGCGACCACGAAGGGACCCCGTGATAGGGTCCGGCCTTCCCCGTAATCGGGCGATAGGTCCGAGGGCGTTTCGGTCGGGTGAGCGGAGAACGAGCTCAAGGGTTCTGCTCCGCGCGCTCGGGCGGGAAGCCCTCTGCTGCTAGTCACCCTTCACCGGGGTCCTACGGGCTCAGCTCAGGAAATGGACCGGGTTGGTCGAGAGGAGTTGGCAGCGAAGAACGGACATTCGTACCAGGGTGCACCCGGTGAGTAGAATTTTGATTTGAAGCACTGGCTACATGCAGTGCCCGTTTTGATTTTGAAACATGCGAGGTGGAGCGTGTAGTGGTGTTTGAAGCACAGGCTCTAGGGCGGTGCATTGATTTTGAAGTAGGCACTGAGAAGCGGTGCCACTGTTGGTTTGAAGCCCGATTGATACGGCTGGGCATTTGATTTGAAAGTACATGTACATATGGTATGATTTGAAGGGCCCTTTTTTTCTGACTTGATGAACCGCGCGCGGAATATAGCCTGATTGCACCTGAGAGACTCACGACCCAAGCTGGGTAGCCGCGAGACATATCCTCGGTGAGGCCCAGACCTCCCCGGGACAGGCCTCAGTGGTGAACCGGAAAGGCAGTGAGAGGATCCATGGTGTAGTCAGAGATGTCTATTGTTGGAGATGCTACTGATTAGTGTGGGACTGGCTCACTGACTAGGTGGAAAACGTTGTAACCTCTTGGTTGTGGTTTATGTCATTTGTGTTTGTATTGGACTAAGTTACCATGCCCTGTTTCAGTAAGTTGAATTGTTTCAGCTGTTGCTGTCGGAAGGGTGACTCTCGGCTAGCTGAGAGTCAGCCCGCCCCGCCGGAAGGCAGTCCCAGCCACTATATGTATGTGATGCATGGAATTACCCCTTTGTTGTTTTGTACTCTGTGGCATAAATATACTAAAAGTAACTAAGAATTACAATGGCCAAAAACTGGCTCGTTTGACGAGAAAAAGATTGCTTTCTTGCAGGAGCAACTGTTCTCAAGGCGCAGCCGCCAGGCTATGTTCGATGCCCTGGGTTCGTGGCTGAAAGAATCCAAGCAGCGCCGGATAAGGGAGGAGAAGCGATCTAGGGCTAAGGCAGGACAGAATGTGACTCAGAAGGCCATAGCATATGATAGGTCTCGAGCGGAGAAGGGAATAGACTGTATGAACCGTGAATTTCGATTGAAGGTAGATAAGAGCTATGTGACTCGGCCAAATGCTGAAGATGAGATGGAGGACTTATTGGATATACGGCCACCGCCTCCTTATGTGCCGCAACGGCTGTATCCGGAGGTGGCTGGAATCTCGGCTCCAACCACGGCCGCACCCTTAGGAACCTCGGGAGCCTCAGCCCCTCCGGCTCCCCCCAGTCCCCCTCCTTCGACGGAGCTCTCCCGACTGTCTACATCTATGTCAGAGGTGATTACTATGTTACCAGCCCTGTTAAATGCTGCAGCAGCTGGGACAACACAGCTGCCACCCGAGTCAATGACATCCCCTTCTGCCTTGCCCTCCTCCTCCGCGAGTACTACGCCAGTAGCAGCTGTCACCACTCCGACACGTCCGGTTCCTCTGACTGAGGGTAAGAGGTTGTTTACTCGTTCAGCCTTGGGAACCGAAGAAAAGGACGCTATTGCTGTGCAGGCATCCCAATGGATGCGGCAACCCATTTATTTATTGTCAGATATTTGGAGCACCATGAGGGATTACGAGCCGGTAATGCAGCAGCATGCATTAGAACATATGGCAAACCACCTCATATCCTTGTGGGAGCAAGCACACACGGACGGAAGGGCCCCGGCCATATTATACGATATTGTCACACAAGCCCATAAATCCCACCTTACCCCCGAAGACGTGTATGGGAACGTGCAGACGCTGGTGGCGTATAGAACCCGCCTGCAGTCCACTAATCCTACGGGGCTATCCCAGTACCCTATGCGGGAAGTACACCCCATCTACCATCCCGAAATCACGGAAGTAGTGGATGCCCAGGGGGTAGTTACTCGTCCCAGAGTGGAGGCGCGTTTCCAGGAGCAATGGGTGTACACACCCTGGAAACGTAGTGAGGTGTTGTCACTGAAAAGTCAGTTACCTGATCCTAGGAAGAATCCCACCGCGTATTACAAAGAGCTTACTGAGGCAGCTTCCTCCGCAGTAATGACGTTGGCAGATATTGAGCTATTCTTCGCTCTACTAGTATCGGTGGACATTTGGCGCCAGGTGCATGATCAAGACCATGTAACCGAGTTTGGGGGGACCTGGGAACAGCTACGGGGATGGGATAGAGACCGTAAACCAGGGAATAAGCCCCGGGCGGAAATATTGGCCCTTCCGGATAGGATAATAAATTATATGCATTCGCTGATCCCTCCCCGGAAAGTGGACTGGGATAAGTTAACGGCCTGCAAGCAGAAGAAAGATGAGAGTGTATCCGATTTCTTTACGAGATTTGAGGGGGTTTTCATTGATTTCAGTGGACAGGACCTAGCCACTGAAGGGGGGGTACGGTTGTTCGTGAATCGATTCGTGACCAATCTATTGCCAGAGGTGTCGGCTCGATTACAGGCCGCTGAAAGCACCTGGACGACCACCACCCCGTCGACAATCTTGAGTATGGCTCAATATTATGAACATCGGGAGAATGAAAGTAGGGACAAGACAGAAAAGAAGTCGAAGGACTTGAAGACTCGGGTATTGTTACAGCAAGTAGAGAGAGGACGGGGAAGAGGTAGAGGGTCACAGAATTTTGCTTCGAGAGGGGCGGGTCCGCCGCAGACGATGGGACGGACAGATTTGGGCATAAATCAATGCGCCTTCTGTAAACAGGAGGGACATTGGCGAGCTCAGTGTCCGTTACTATATGAACAGAACAGTGCTCCGAGAGGACGGGGAAGGGGACGTTTCTCTGGGCAGCGAGGGGGATCTACGAGAGCAGAGCATTCGGCGACAGGTGAGATAGGTCAGAACTGTTTCGACCACGGTCAGGGAAGACAGTATTATAATGACGATTATGTGGCAGGCGAAGGATCAGGTTATTCTCAAGCATAGGACAGCCAAAGACAGAGTCAGGGGCAGGTGTCGATTCCAATTGATCAAGCTGGACCTTACGTTCATGCACGACTACTGAATGCATCAGGTAAGTTTCTAGTTGACACTGGGGCCATGAACAGTTCCGTTTCACGTGCCCTAGTCCCGGGGGCTGCTCTGTCTGGCCAGAATAATGTGTCTGTGGGGTTTTCTGGAACTCCGGTGGTAAGCCCCATCTCAGAACCGCTTCCCCTTACCCTGGGGCCGGTATCGATAGACTCACCTTTTCTTTTGACCTCCCAGTGTGGAGAGAACCTTTTAGGCATGGATCTATTAAAAAGATTACATGCTCACATCTATTGTTCCCCAGAAGGGGTCTACCTGACCATAAAAGACCCTTCTCCCCTCTCTGCACAATGCTTCTCTAAGACAGAACCTTTACCACCAGAACTGGCGAACATTCCGGAGACCCTCTGGGCGACCGGAGACACTGATGTGGGCCATTTACGAATAACCCCAGTATCGATTACCTTAAAACAGGACGCCCAGTTGCCAAAGATTCCCCAGTATAAAATTGCCCCTGCTGGGGAACGGGCCCTGCTGGCTATCATTCATGATTTGATAAAGACTGGAGTAGTGGAAGAAATGGCCTCTAATACATTTAATAGCCCTATTCTTCCGATTCTTAAACGAGCCCCGACACAACCGACTCCTGATTATGCTGATACCTATCGATTCGTGATTGACCTTCGAGAAATCAATAAGATCGTGGTACCCCAGTACCCTGTGGTACCTGATATTAACTCCGTCCTGACAATGATTCCTCCAACGGCACGATTTTTCTCAGTTATTGACTTGAAAAACGCTTTCTTTAGCATCCCTATACATCCAGACAGCCGCTATCTTTTCGGCTTCACATTGGGGGTCCGTAGCTTTAGATTCTGTCGCGCCCCCCAGGGGTTTACTGAAAGCCCCAGTATCTATAGTCAGGCATTGAAGAGGATACTGGACACCTTGAGTTTGCCGCCAGGTAATGTATTACTCCAGTATGTCGATGATCTCCTGGTGGCCTCTGACACTGAGGAGGGCTGCCGAACGGCAACAGTGGAATTGCTGCAACATTTGGCAAAACATGGTAATAAAGTATCATTGTCGAAATTCCAATATTGTCGACCGGAGGTGACCTATCTCGGTCATCTCCTGTCGAAGGAGGGAAGGCGATTGACCCCGGAACGTATTGCATCCATTACTAACATGTCTGTTCCTCGCACGCAACGTGATGTCCGTGCTTTGCTTGGCATAACCTCTTACTGTCGCCAATGGATTCCTAACTACTCTCTCATCACTAAACCTTTCTTGTATTTGATCACCAAAGACGTGCATGAACCCCTACCTTGGACTGATGAGTGTCAAATAGCTTTTCTTTCTCTGAAGGCTGCTTTATGTTCTGCTCCTGTGCTTGGCACCCCAGACTACCGGAAGCCTTTTGTGCTCTATGTGCATGAGGTGGACGGTTGTTCGCTTTCAATGTTAACACAGGACTTTGGAGGTAAGCAAAGACCCTGTGCATATTTCTCAGCAGTTTTGGACAACGTCGCCAGAGCACTTCCCAGCTGCCTGAGAGCCACGGCCGCAGTGGCGTTGGCGATCAGGCAATCGGAAGGGCTAGTCCTAAATACGGATCTCACAGTAATGGTACCACACGCTGTGGACGTATTGTTAAACAGAACTCAGACGCAGCACTTAACTAGTGCGCGTCTTACGGGGTACGAATTGACCCTGTTTGCACCTCACATAACCATTAAAAGATGCATGACTCTGAATCCTGCCACGTTGCTACCCCTCCCCAAAGGAGAAAGTGGCCAGGATGTACATGGTTGCATATTCCGGACTGAAGAAGAGACAAAGGGCCGGATAGATCTAACGGACACCCCCTTATCGGAACCCCAAGGAGAATTGTATGTTGATGGCTCATTCTTTAAATTGCCCAACGGTAATACGGTTGCGGCCTATGCAATTACCACCTTGCGAACCGTGGTAGAGGCGGCCAAGGTACCATATCTTTCCGCCCAAGCAGCTGAATTAATCGCACTACTTAGAGCATGTGAGTTGGGAAAGGGACTGAGGTTGAACGTCTACACCGATAGCCAATACGCTTTCGGTGTAGCCCATAGTTTTGGGAGATTATGGGCAGAACGAGGGTTTCTTTCGTCCCATGGTGAAAAGATAAAGAATGGACAATTGGTCGAACGATTGCTGGCCGCATTACCTTTGCCAGAAGCCCTCGCCATTGTGAAATGTAGTGCCCATAAGGCGGTAATTGATGATGTTGGGAGGGGTAACGCTTTTGCAGACAAGATTGCTAAGGAAACTGCCCAGTCAGATACCCCCTCCATGTTTGTAGTTAGTCAATGCAGAAGGATGGTAGAAGCAGACATTTTTCGAAACACTGTAGATAGTGTGAGAGAGTTGCAGAAAGAAGCCACCCCAGAGGAGCTACAGTATTGGCAGGAGCAGGTGGGGCGGTTAGACGAGAATGGGTGTTGGACGGATTTATCAGTAAAATGCAGATGGCTGCTACCGAATGCATTCGTGAATGCGGTAGTGGCCATGGCACATGGTCCCGCTCACGTCGGGGTTCGGGGCATGTGTGCAATGTTGGACCCTGTATGGACAATGTTAATATCCAGAAAACGGCTAGAAATCTGGTCCAGCATTGTATGATTTGCCTCCAGCATAACCCGGGGGGTAGTACCCCTGTGTTGACAGGGAGCTTTGCCCCACCTACCTTGCCTTTCGAGGTACTCCAAATGGACTATATACAACTGGAACGGGTTAACAACCTTAAATATGTTCTGGTGGTAATCTGTACCTTCAGTAAATGGGTGGAAGCATACCCCACTAGAGAAAACACAGCTATAGCAACCGCTAGAGCCCTAATAAAGGAGTTCTTTCCCCGATACGGGTTACCACGAGTAATCTGGAGTGATAATGGGACACATTTTAATGCCAACCTAGTTCAGCATGTATGTAAAGGTTTGGCAATTCGACAGAAGTTTCATGCTGCAAGGCACCCACAATCAGCAGGCCTAGTTGAGAAATATAATGGGATCCTGAAGTTAAAATTAGCTAAACTACAGGACACGACTGGCCTGAAATGGCCCGATCTTCTGCCCTTGGCTCTATTGTCTGTGAGAACCACCCCTCATTCTCGGAGTGGGATCTCCCCTTACGAGGTGGTTTTTGGGAGGCCAGCCAATGTATGGGGGGTGCCCAGGCCTAAGTCGTTTAGGGATATTGAGTATCCTATGCTGACCGATTATCTTTATGCTTTAACTAAAGATCTCCGTTCCATCCACCAACAGATTTCAGCAGTACTGCAGCCTCTGCCGGAGGGTCCCGGACACAGCATCGAACCAGGTCAGTGGGTCCTAATTCGGAACTTCCAGCGAAAGTCGAGCTTGGAACCCCGCTGGACCCAGCCACATCAAGTGCTTCTGGCCACGAGGACGGCGGTAAAGGTCGAAGGGAGGCAGCATTGGATTCATGTTTCCCATCTGAAGCGTGTCCCGCTTCCTTTGCCTGAGGATTGCCAGGTCCAAGAGGAGAACGAACGGCACAGAGGTGAGCACGACGCCGGAGAGCTGTCCTCCCCCGAAGCCCACGAAGAAAAAGAAGGGCAAGGGGAGAGGGCCACAAGTCCAGGGTCAGCTGGGTCAAGTAAGGCCCTGCCTGGGGATGAAACGCGTGACCAGGAGGGCCACACATCTCGTTCCTTCTCTGATCCCACTGTGCCCGTTTTGTTCATAAATCCTGAAACCCCTGGTCACACTCGATACCACCTGCGGCCCCGCAAACGGAATGAGATTCCCCGGCCGGCTTACCATAAAAGGTGAAGTCCGAGTTAAGGGACCTAGGGGATCACATGAACACTGGACTGAACTCGTTGAGGGCGAGGAACTATAAGTGATAGCCCTGTTCAGAAAGAAGTTAGAGACATTGATAGCAAGAGGGGCCCAGGTAATCCTCCTCTTCGACCAGAGTTGTGTCAAGTGCAGCTCCCATGCAAGAAGTTTTTTGCACCCTTGATTTTTACTCTTTTTCCTTTTTTTACTTCTACTGTTTTGGAATGCTAAGAGCCTGCCTGTGAAGCTCTAACTTGGACACAGGAAAGAAGCACCCTCCGGCAGAATGGACTGCGTATAGTTTCCCTTCTTGTTGTCATTGTTTCCCGAGTTTAGAATCGGACTTTTAGTGAGAATGTACCCCTTTGCTCGTTTAGCCATTGAAGAGGAACGTCCCATAGTTCCCCGCCCTAGATATGCACATTTACCAATGTTTTCCACATGGAGTTTGCGTGCTAAAATTGTGTTTATTTCTATAATAGCTGTGTCATTTCTGTTATGTTTAGGGTTGTTCATTTATTTAGAATTCCGCCACCCAGTCCATACCTTGGTGTTAACTACCCCCACTCCTCAAGAACACCATTTTCGGACTTTGGCCCCCCACAAAGAAAGGCATCGTCAGACTTATGTACATAACACCTTCATTGAAATGTTGCATCAGACTCACAGTTCCACGAATGTCACCGATTGCTGGGTATGTGGGCTCCTCCCTTCAGTAATGCATAAACATGATTTGTTTATATCAATGCCATTGTCACATCTAGGGAGCTGTGAGGCTTGGTTTAAATTGCTGTCTATGATATATGAGCATTATACTGTAGATGCACGTAGATTCTCGGAGAAAGATTATGAATTAATATTGGCCTACATAGAGAGGCATCAGGGATTCACTCCCAATGCAGAAGGCACTGATGGCACGTTAGATCCAACAGCCTGCATGAATGTGTACATGGACCATGAGAACGATACTTGGTTAAGGGATGAGGTATTAGATTTTGTATCCTTCAACTTCACCGAGTATTTTAGATATTTTCAGGAACGCAATGTCTCCGAAGACAAGATTATACCTGTCCCGGTATTAAATACGTCATCCTCTTTCTGTGTCCAGGGTTCCGGCCACTTGTTTGTAGGATCTAGTAGATGTAATTACACTTATCGATTACGAACTTTTAGTAGTCCTCCTATTCTGACTCCCCCGAACATATATTTTGTATGTGGAGAGAATGCTTACACCTGGCTTCCCAGGGGATGGTCAGGCAGGTGTTATCTGTCCTTCCTCTATCCTCCTGTTTATATTGCTCCCTCAGATTACCATAAATCTCATTCATTAAATAAAAGAAGCCTGCTATCCCTATCCATGGATAATGATGTCACTGATCAAACAGATACCCCGGCCCAACATTTTGTTGATATTATGAAAGCGGTCCTACCCATATGGGGCCCTATCCTCACTAGTAAGGAAATCAGAAGGTTGTCCAGGGTGGTGGAGGGAGTAGTCAATACCACGGCCGGAATATTGACTAATATCACTGTTGAGCTTCAGGCGACCCGGCTTGTGACCCTTCAAAATCGCCTTGTTTTGGACGTCATACTGGCTGACCGCGTAGGAGCATGCGGGGTGATCGGGAGCTCCTGTTGTGTATATTTCCCTGACTCCGCCCCTTCAGTTCATTTAGCCATTCAGAAGCTCCACCGACTGGCATCAGAAATCCATACCGAGACTGGTACTTGGTCCCTGTCAACTTGGTTTTGGGACCTTCTGACCACCTGGGGGTGGAAACTATTCATGGTTCTATTGGGTATTGTGGGTTTCCTCTTTACCTGCTGCATTTGTATCCAGTGCGGCCCTGCCTGTTGTTCCTATTGTGCCACCCAACTCCGCTCTACACTACCTAAACCCCCACCTACCCCAGCTCGTGCCTAAATGACCCAGAAGGAAATTCATGATCTAATGCAGATAGATGAGGGTATCTTTGAGGATTAGTCATACTTGTTTGTATCTTATTTTAGCTACACTATGCTAAAAGGGCCGTTCTGTAGGATCCGAATTTCAGAATATGGTTAGCACAGTGTAGCTAAAAACTAACTAGTTTGACTCGGCCCTGTAATAAGGCCTTTGTGTGCATCCATTGGTTAGTACGGCGGAAAGGGCCGAGAACAGAACCGCGGCCATTTTGGTCCTCGGCTTTCTGTCGTTAAAAGGAGCTACAGTCACGTGATTCCCTGAACCCATATTTTCCCTTGTTCAGCAGACACTAGTTTTAGAAGACAGGCTGAATTGTATTTACGACCGAGAAGCAAGGTCACATCTGCTAAAAGGGAGTACCAGGCAAATTCCTTCTGAACCTGGGACGAGAAGGGAGTCACCCGGTCGACCTTCTTCTCTTAAAGATAGTAGTCTTTTTGTATCATCGAAACTAGATATAGGATGAGCTCATTAGGAGCGCCTAGGCTGGCTGGTACTTTTCCACTTATAAGGCTTTGAATGTTGCACTGTAATGTATAAAAGTGTGGTTTTGACGAGGAGCCAGCAGTCTTCCTCGGCGCACCCCTTGGGTGAGGATCGACGAGGCTCCTCTATGTAGAGTTTCCTGTTTGGCCAATAAACGCTTGAACCTTCTACGTTGCCAACTGCTCGTTATTTGACTTACATTGCGGGCCACTGGTAAGTGTGGCCCTTGAGACGACAACTTGGATACAACAGTTGGTCACCCAAATCTGGCCAGATTTGGGTGACCAACTCTATCAGGGAGAGAGTCACAGTAGGCAATAAGGCATGGGAGGACAGTTACCTTGCAGTCCAAGCAATCTCCAGTCTAGTTTCAGGTTCTGTGGGTGATCCACCATAAACATCAATGGAGTGGTCCTGAGGGAAGTCATACAGGATGCTGAAGATGCTGAAGGATGCTGTTGATGCTGCTCTGGCTGTCGGATGTCTTCCTGGGGCCACCCCTCGATCCACGAACATGGTGGTTTGACTTTAAGCACAGAAGTCGATTTTCCATGAAGGCTGTTTGAAGTTCAGAAAAAACTAGATGCCACTGGTCCACTGATCTCTAGTTACAGCGAAACAAGCAATTCCTTTGAACTGAGCCTAGTATCTGTGTTGGACAACAAAACTATACTCCAACAACTCTCTCCTGTCCATCAGACTCAGATTCAACTTTTGAGTATCGAGACTCTATTTCCCAGGCTTCGCTTTGGTGGTCAGGGCATTGTGGCTACCAACTCACCAATGGAGGATTCTTCAGCTTTTGTGGCCCTGGAGCTGTTGCAGGAAGTCAGCCAATTGAATTTGGAGTTAATTTCTTCTTTCTGGGGCTCAGGATGACTTTACCTCAAGCAGGTCAGCACAGGCACAATCCTATCTTTGCTAGCCCAAGGATAAGTAGGCACAGCTTAGTCTTTGATGCAGCCTCTCTTTGCTGAGTCCAGGGAACAGCAGGGCAATCCTTCTTCATCCACTCTCCAGTGCAGACATGATCTGAGGCCTGGGTGCCACAGGTGCTACACTAATGCCCACAACTTACCTTTGGGGATGCAGTGATTACTAGCCAATGGATTCCCGCCAACCTGATGACAACTTAATTCCAAGTGTGGCATCTAGCTATCTCAGAGTGCAATATTATGCTCACCCCCAAGAGAGAAGAACCCCTTTCCCAGTGTGTGTGAAGCTTGGTAGCCCACCATAGAGGTGTAGCTAACTGAGGGCTACACTCCCATGGGGAATCTGGTTTGGCAACTGTTTCCACCTCTCTGTCCCCAATGCCAACCTGTCTACCAGAACAAAAGTGGAGCCCTTCTCACGTGTGTCCACCATTTGCCCTTCACAGGCGGATTCCCCTTTGAAACCTGGATTTTAGGCTGGCACCCTGTTTGGCCTTTTTGCCAAGGAGAGGTGATACCTCTTCCAACAATAGGTCCTTTAGTGTTCATTCTTGGGAGTCATTCACACATCTCCTCAGGAGACCAGAAGGCTGTCTCATGGCCAGCAACTGTAAACGGTCACTGGGAAATGTGGGCAACAGAGTGGCAACTTTCTAAAGTTCCTCAAAATAATCACAAAGAGAGAGCCTGCTACCTATATCCTGTAAAAAGCACGTGATCAGATGAAAAATGGACTCCTATCTAGTTTTTAGAAGAACCCTCACCCATTAACATCAGTTATTGGCATGCTTCATCATAAGGTTCCCACCTGAGATGCCTAGTGCATTTGGGTGTGCTTCAATGCCTGATTTACAGAGGAGCAGGTTATTGAAGTTCATGGATCTTCATAGTTAAAATTATCTTAGGGTTTCCCTATCCCAAAGGGGATTTGTTTAATACAGGGAACCGTAGGCAAGGTTAAAATCAAGTGTTAATGTGAGCCAGAGTGTTATGATCTCCCCCATCTATGGTCTTCATGTTTCAGCCAAAGTCTCTTTTGCCCATACATGTGATGTGACTTTCTTCAGAATCGAGTGATCCCTAATCTCATGAGCCTGCAAATGCGCACTACTACTCGTGAAGTTATGCTATATTCGTAACTTGCAATTTCCGCTTATACCTCATTACAGGGGAACAGCCTTTGCAACGCGGTTTTTACCATGCGCTGCCATTACATCGCATGCGTTACAATGCATGCGATGTTAAAACGCGTGGTAAAAACCACGCATACGATTACATCGCATGCGCTTTTACAACGCTTGCGATGTAATGTGTAATGGCGGCGGCTATCCAAGTCGTTGTGAGGAAACTGAGGCTGTTTCCTCACAACGACGTGCACCAAGCAGGTAGGAGGAGGCAGGAACCGGGAGCAGAGCCGGTGATGCCGAAGAGGAGAGATGTAAGGGGGTTTGTGCTTGGGGTGGGGGTTACTTTTGTAGGGTTTAGGGTAGTGTAAAAGCAGTGTTGTAATGTTTGTGTTGCCTGGTTTTTTTTATAATGTTTTAGTGTGTTTTTTGTAGTGTAGTGTAGTTTTGTAGTGTTTGTTTAGTGTAGTGTCTTAGGGTTTAGGGTAGTGTAGTAGTGTTTATGTAGTGTAGTGTTTTAGGGTTTAGGGTAGTGTTGTAGTTTTTGAGTAGTGTGGTATTTTAGGGGTTAGGGTAGTGTAGTGTTTTATGGTTTAGGGAAGTGTAGTAGTGTTTGTGTAGTGTAGTGATTTATGGTTTAGGGTAGTGTTGTAGAGTTTGTTTAGTGTAGTGTTTTAGGGTTTAGGGTAGTGTAGTAGTGTTTGTGTAGTGTAGTGTTTTAGGGTTTAGGGTAGTGTTGTAGTGTTTTTGTAGTGTAGTGTTTTAGGGGTTAGGGTAGTGTAGTGTTTTAGGGTTTAGGGTAGTGAAGTAGTGTTTGAGTAGTGTAGTGTTTTAGGGTTTAGGGTAGTGTTTGTGTAGTGTAGTGTTTTTGAGTTTAGGGTAGTGTAGTGTTTTAGGGTTTAGGGTAGTGTAGTAGTGTTTGTGTAGTGTAGTGTTTTAGGGTCTAGGGTAGTGTAGTAGTGTTTGTGTAGTGTAGTGTTTTAGGGTTTAGGGTAGTGTTGTAGTGTTTTAGGGTTTAGGGTACTGCTGCTGAGTTTGTGTAGTGTAGTGTTTTAGGGTTTAGGGTAGTGTTGTAGTGTTTGAGTATTGTAGTGCATTAGGGTTTAGGGTAGTGTTGTAGTGTGTAGTGTAGTGTTTTAGTGTAGTGTCGTGGGGTTGTGCAGGGTAGTGTAGTGTTATTGTAGGGAGAGGACTGGGGGTGGGGGAGGGTTGTGTAGGGGTAGGGTAGTCACTTACCTTGCAAACTTTCACCACGAGTATAGCTTTATCACGCATGCCTTTGCTTTGTAATGGCATGCGTGGTAAAGGCATAGTCGTGGTAAAAATTTGCACTGTAATGGCATGTCGTTGTCATTGACATCGCGTAGTAATACCCGCGTTGTAATGGCATGCGTGGTATTAGTATGCGATGTAATGACATACATCCCTCATTACAGGAAAGGCTCAATTGAAAGTATATCAGATAAGCAACAAAGTTGTGGAACAATCTTCCACCCAGTCTCAGAGCACTGGAAAATGAAATTTCCTTCTGGAAGAAACTTAAGACATGGCTGCTTCCCTGTTAATGTACCAGAGGCCCTACTCTCAGCACAGTATTCACCAGCGCGGGGAAGCCTTTGGGTAGCCATGTGCTTTCCAAAACATAAACATAAACAAATAAGCATGTCCTTAGCTTCATAGGCACTTAGAGGTAGGCGGACCCTGTAGTAACACATTCATCAAGGTGTCTCGCATACATTTCACCTAGTTGGCATCCTCTAATACCTGGAGATATTAGAGGAGGCACAACTTCACTAGTTTGGTATCTAGAAGCAGTGCAAAATTATTTTACACTAGCATAGGGCTCCCTGGCGACTTTTATGCCAAGGTGAAAGACCTAGTAAAATAGAATACCCATTATTTATTGGCCAATATATGGGCAATGCATGCTTCAGTTAGTATAACACTGTTCAAGACCTTCCTTAACTCTTTTTAATGCTGGTGTAAATCCTGTCAGTCTATTAAACATCTCATATAAGACTGTTTGAATCAGCTTGGAGGACTTCAGGATGTAAGCTCAGTTTCTTTTAACATATATACTACATGGTAAACTGTGTTGCTATTACATTACTACATAAGGACTGTGGCCATCTTGAGCGGGTAAATCCCACTATTACTATCTGGAGTTTTTTTCTGTTTACAGTTAATCTTACATATATTTCTAATGGATGTGTGACTTAACTCTGCATTCATTTTCCACGCATTTCTTTACAACGCAGTTTCTACCCCGACCGTGACGTTACCATGCGTTCCTTTACCACACAAGTCGTTACAACGACTTGCCTTAGGTGGGTCCTGGACTTTGGAATAGTATAATTTACTATTCCAATTCCAGTCCACACAAGAGTAGGGAAGGTGTGGGACTTAAAATCCAACACCAGCCCAACAACCCCACACCAAAGCAAGTTGTTGTAAATACTTGTGTGGTAAATTAACGTGCGGTAACGTCGCAGTTGGGGTAATGACTGCGTGGTAAAGGATATTTTCTATTTCTAATGGCTCACGACAATAACCAATTTTGCTTTTGTTTTCATATCACTATGTGTCCCAAAGTCCTCTTACATTGTACCCCAATTTGGTAGTATTTGTTCTATCTAAATATGATAGTTTGGAATGGATTAGTTATAACAAATAAATTAAAAGGTGTTTTTAATAATCACAAATATTAAGCAACAATGGGAATGGGGAATACATTACATGCACATGTATACGTCAGTGCTCCAAAGTTCTGTTAGATAAGAATATACTTTTTTCCCAGAGATGTCCACCAATTGTAGAAACAGTTCAAACAAGTAACAGTTAATGCTTTATTATTCTCATCTATAATTATAATAATGACATCACAAAACGGGAAAAAGGTAACAGAAAATGTTAGATAACTTTTATTCGTCTTTCACATGGAATGATAGAGCGCATGATTATATACAGCATTTGCTCATGAAGTTTTCATAATCATAAAAATTGCCACATTGTTTCATGTGTTCAAACGATCAGGGCTGGATGAGGTAAATTCATAGTAGTCCCTTTAAAAAAAAGTTGTACAAATTCATATGTCACTTATCTCTGCTCTTTCGGGATATAATGCTGATTTATGTAATCAAATTATATATCTAGCATATCAAGTGCATTGAAGTCATCCACTGTTGCTTTCGGTGATTTACTATTGCGGGGCTCCATGTTGTTCAGTTTCCTTTCAATATCACAGACTCCAGGGTTATTATGTAACATACCAATAACCATACATGTGATTCCATTCGTTGTATTGAATCTCAATGTAATGGTTTACCGAAAGAGAATTTGAGTTAATTGTATTATTCATTTTGTATTTCCTTTGTGGTCATTCAAATATAAGGGAGGTGTTAGCCTAGATGATGGTTTTACTATTGCAATTCATGAATGTCTCTTGCCAGTTTCCTTGCCTGATATTTAATCTCTATAGTATTAGCTGCTAGTTCGCACACTTATCATTGTCCACATTTATAATACCCTCTAATTTTAGGTAATCCTTAAAATCTGTTAATACATTTGATTCCTTAGGTTTGCTGGCTCTGACCAGGGAGTTTATGGGATTTTTTATCTTCTGAAAAGCAAATATTGATGTGATCCAGCGGAAAGGGGGCAAATTTACAGATCCTCCCTGCGTCACAGATCCGTCACCACTCTTATTCATTCACACACGCATTCATTGGTGGGGCCCATAACACCAACACTAACGCATTCGTATCTGCACAGAGGGGGATGAGGTATGCGCTGGACATGTGGGGGGGTACCTTATTACCTATAGGGAAAGAAATTTGTTACAAAATTTTACATATATACATCAACCCCTATAGAATCCCAAACCTTAACATCAAGGCACTCCACCACTTGGTCGAATAGACCAATTAGTTGGACTGGTTGATGGTGATTTAGAACCAGCTAAAACATATTTAAAGCTTCGGAATTCTTATTCTATGCTCTATTTAAAGAAACCACAAACTCATTCTCAGTTAATCAACAAATTTTCATGACATTTATATTTACCTATTCTTGCTATCAGGGTTATTTTCTAATCCAATTGGCTCTATATAACCCAAATTCTTTGCTCAATCGTCTCAATCAAAAGTCCGGGAAAAAATTATTTCCTCGACACGACACAGTCCCAATGATTTCCAACTGGCCATGTAATCGCGCATGCGAATCGATCACGGAACGCACTCTCCTCTGGATATGATCTGCGAGCCCCTCTCTATTCTACTACCCTTTTGTATAATACAATTCTGGGTAACATGAAAAATTTTTTAGACTACGAGAGCATCTGATTGGTCCATTTGACAAAATTTGTAATATGGTCCTGTTTTCCCATCGATTTGGGTTCTCAGATATTTTGCTGGTTCACTTCCTCGGTCTATGTCATACTCCTGGCAACATTGTTGATTCTTCATCATAGGTGACTATTGTTTGTCCGGGTGGTTTTACTGACTGAAATCTGGCAGTCCTCCATGTTCCTATCCTTGACAAGGAACACTGTGCTCTGAATTTGAGGATGCCTGGAGATCTTCTGAGCCATCCGAGTCTGCGCGGTAGACATCGCGCTCACAAGACGGTGGCCACTTCCGAACTCCATTTTGTATGTCATGGCTTGGTAGGCCCGAATGCCAACTTAAGCAAAACAAACACAAAAGAATAATTAATATGCGGAAATGAAGATTCTAATGTTAAACCCACACTAATCCCTTTATATATTAGTATTTTCCTAGCTTATAGCGACATTTAAAGCAATACTACTCACCATTCGGTCCTTACAGGAACGCAAAACGTCACAAAAGCAACATAAATCATGCAATTTTCCATTACCACATCTCCTATTGTTAATATGTGTACCATAATTAATCATTAAGTTATTCTGCCAGGCAAATAGCAATGAGTCCCGCGTAAAATTTGTGTTTACTAAAAATGCATGTTGTTGGTTAGTATCACACTGCACACAGTTAATTCAAATTAAAGTATAAATTGATTACATAATTAGTATTTTCATGCAAAATAGAAAAGGTATACAAAATGTTGCTTTACCTGCTCCATCAATCCCCCCTTTGGTGATTTTTAACATCACCACAAATTCCCTTAAATTTTGATAACATTTCTAATAGAAATTAATTCAGTTCTCTTAAGTTTTGTTAGGACACGATTGTTTCCCCTGTTTCATCCTCTCTTGTCTTTTTATATACATTCTCTTTCCATTCTTCTAATTCTTCTAATTCTAAATCTTCAATTTCTCTTTCCTTTCTTTCTTTCTCTCTTTTCTTAGCAGTTTCTCTTTTTATATTATTTTGTATTTTTCTTCTTTTGCAACATAAACATCCTAGTCTCAAAATTAATACTAAAAATATTACACATGTTACTGGAATTAGAGTTTTACCAATAAATGTACTACCTAATTTTAGTAAAAAGTTTTTAATAGTAGAAAACCATTTTCCAATCTTTTCCCAAACACCTTCAACCTCCATTGGAACAATTTCCTCATGCAAATCAGTTATATTCTTAATGTATGTCTTTAAATCCTGACTTTCGTCAGGAATATAAGTACAACAATGTTGAACCTGCAGCATTCCACAGACTCCTCCCTCTTTGGCCAAAATAATATCAAGGGCAAGTCGATTTTGCATAACCATGGCCCGCATGCCAACCATTTCAGTATTTACTAATAAAAATCCTCCAGCAGTGCTTGTTGATAAGCGATCCACTACTGTAGACAGTTTTCTCATTTTGTTTGCATTCAGAGATATTGCAACGGCTGGTATCAATGCTCCAAAAATATCCCCTACAAATTCTGACCAACTTTCTCTCCTTCTACGTGTTAGTTGTCTACCTATCTCATGTGTACCATCTTTTCCCCTTCCCACATGAAATATCTTTGGGAAGACCAGGCCTAGATAACATGTGCCATACCAATGGTCCGGTAATCGATAATATGCTTTGTTTCCACAGATAAAATATAATCCAGGGAATACCGGTTCATTTCCTCCTTTAAATCCCCATCCACCCATGATTCTATAAGTATCATGGCAGTCACTTGCACCTATGAAGTAATTATCATATACAGTTTAATTTCTTCTAATACACAATTTCCCTTTCTGAGGCCAATCTAAAGCCATAGCTGGACTAGTTTCTCCTTTCAGATGTTTCTCTCTTTCAACGTCCCAGACTGTCTTTTCTTCCTTTCCCTCAGGTATCTTCTTTTGCATTTTTATTCTCCTTTCTTTTACCATATCTAAAAAAGTATTTTCTTCTCTCTTCAGACTATAAGTGAGATTATTTCTAAATACTGATTCTAAAGTTAATTCTCTAGTTTCTAGAAAAAAATCACCTAAAACTTTACCAGGTTTAACTCTATTCAGTTCAGGAACTACAGGTACTTGTGAAAAAATGTTATCTACATCAGAAAAATAATATTATAGTTTCCCTGTTTTATAAAACAATCTTGCTAATACACTACATGTTATTCCATATGTTACTGGAAGGTGGTGATACGTCACTCCCTCAGACACTGATGCAGGTAACTGCATGCAGACATAGCAATCTCTCACATCCATTGTTTTTGCATATTCATACAACAATTTTGAAAAAACATTGTTAGAAAAATCAGTTATGGACCTATCGTTATGTAAGTAAGTTCTATCTATTTATTTAATTGGACAAGTATCATGAATCTGTTCTACATTAGACTTATTCCCATCTATGACCTTCTATCGTTTCAAACATTACTCTAAAGGAAACTATCAAAGCTAACGCACTCCACTGAAGCATTAGTCATCCGGTACAACAGCAACACACCTTGCACCATCTTCGAAGGAACACACATGTAGATTTTCTATTTTCTGTGTTTGCCATTTCGGAAAAATCAATGTCTTTTGACTTGTCTACACACAACTAGTTTTGTCTAAACCCAAGGCTCTATGCGCCTACTTGGTTCTTTTCCAATATGTTTCTTATTTTCTCTTCTGGAACACCTTGGTTCCCTCAATTTGGCATTTGATTGTCTTTTACTTTACTTTCACAGTCATGATTCAGAATTTCCAGAACATCCGTCTCTTCCCGATGTCGGACAAGATAACTCTCAGGATTTCCGAATCTTCGTCTTCTTCAACCACTTCTGGTATAGTCACACCTAGACTCCCTTGGCTGTCAGCTTCCTCTTGTTTTTCAGGAAGTGCCATGTATGTCCATTCTGGTGACTTATACTTCTGGTTGGGGTTCTTAGTCCGTTTCTCCTTCTTCAAGGATGTCTGATCAGTGTCTTTTGATTTCTCTTGGGTAGACACCTCATTCACTTGTTCAGCTCTAGGTGAATTTACTTGTGTCAATCGATATCTCAATCTCTTTATCTTGTTTGGCCAAACTTCCTCCTTTGCTGGTCTTTTCAACTTACTTCCCTTTTCACTTCGCTCAGTTCTCCATGCTCTTTTTCTCAGAACTCGACCTTCCTGTACTTCTTCGTCACTGTCCTCAGATTCAGTTCCACCTTGGCTCTTACTTTCAGTAGTTTTTCTTTCCGCAACTTTCTTTTTCTTATCTACTTCTGTCCCTCCTCATGTTTCTTCCACACAATATTCCTGCTGACTAACTGTCCCTTCATCTACCTGGATGTGTTGTTTCCCTACACCTCCTCGGGGTTCTTCCGCAACAATCTTTCCCTCTCTCTCTGTATCTAGTACCTCACCATCTACCTCTGTGTTTTCAGATGGAATTTTTCTTGCTTTTGCATGTGGAACTTCTTTATCAAGAATTTCTTTGACAGTCTTTTCACCGTTTTCTTCTACACTTTCAGATACTTGTACTTGTTCAGTGTCTGACTCTGAGCTAGTGTCAGAAATCTGTAATCTCCTTCTTAATAGTAGATTCTCTGGTGCTATAACTGGACTTGATTCTAACTCCCCCCTTTCAGGAGTTGTTCTTGTTCTTGTTCCTTCTGAATCTGACTCGGAACTGGTAACAGATCCTTCGAAATATTCCTCTTCCCTGTTATCCACTGGATTGGAATTCTCAAGGTATGACTAGCATGAATCCAATTCTTCACTCCTGCACATTTCACAGCTGTCGTCGTAGTCAAGCTTACCTGACGTGGTTTACCCCACCGTTGGACCAGACAATTTCTTCTTCTATGCACTTTAACTCTCACCCAGTCAACTGGACTTAGATCATGAGCTGGCTTCTTTTCAAGAGTGGTTGCATCCGATCCAACCTGATGAAATACAGAATGAACGGAATCAGCCAATCTCTTGCAATAATCCAACACCAAGTCATCAGATATAGGCAATAGTTTGTTGACAGGAATGAAAACATGTCTCATTGCCCTCCCCATTACTATTTCATGGGGACTCAATCCAGTATTCCTATCAGGGATAGATCTAAAAGTAATGAGCACTAGAGGCAAGACACCAGGCCATTTCAAACCTGTGGCCAAACACATTTTTCCCAATCTATTTTTAATGGTGCCATTTACTTGTTCCACCACACCATAAGTCTCTGGGCGATAAGCACAATGCAGTTTCTGTTGTACATTGAATGCTTCACAAATCAGTTTCATGATTTCATTATGAAAATGCTTTCCTCTATCTGATTTGATCGTGACTGGAAAACCAAATCTGGGAATGAACTCTCTCAATAGTAGTTTTGCTACAGTAATTCCATCACTCCTTCTTGTCGGGTATGCTTCCACCCATCGAGAAAATAGGCAAACTACCACTAGAACATTTATCAGTCTGTTGCAGGGGGGCATTTCAATGAAGTCAATCTGCATTCTTGTGGAAGGCCCTCCTTCTCATCCTATCGTTCCTAGACTCACCACTGTTTTTCTTCCAGGATTGTATTGCTGGCATATAAGGCATCTTTGACATAGGCTCTCAGCTACAAGTCTAAACTTGGCTTTATACCTTGTCTGTTTGAAAAGTCTGATCATAGCATCCCTTCCTACATGTGCTTGTCCATTATACATCCGTGCCATGGTAGAGACCATGCTATCAGGCATAATTAGTATTTTCATGCAAAATAGAGAAGGTATACAACATTTTGCTTTACCTGCTCCATCAGATGCTCACATGTTTTAAGGTCTCAGATAAATACGATTTTGTTTAATTACATTTTTGACCTTATTCGCAAATTAACAGTACGGTCCTCATTATGAGTGAGTCAGAAAATGGCCTGCATTTTTCCCTCTGTCGAAGGAAGTTATTGAAACCAGGGTTATGGGTAACTCTAAGGGTGGTGGAAATCTGGACCATAACAAGTGGTGCCCTCAGGGTCCCCTTAGGAATGAGGAATTACTGGGGTCCTCAGTAATTCCGGGTCTGATTCCCTAGTAATTCCTCATTTTCCCACTGGATTTTCTTTCAGAGATTTTGCCCACTTTCAGTAGCTCAAATATCTGTGTGACAATAAGAAGGTCTGTAGAAACACTGTGGATGTCATCATTGTGATGGGTTCGCCCCATCTGAATTAAGCAGCCACCCATAATGAGGGTCTAAGTTGTTACATATGTGGAACAGTTTCATTTTTAGGTCTCGCCTACGCAGCGCGCAGGCGTTGCTTTGGAGTGACTTCTTGAAATCGCTTCGGACTTTTGTGGAAACTCGTGCATGTTCTGCACTGTTTCCAATGGGCGCTCGTGCATGTGCAGTGTTGGCCTTGTGGGAGCGAGCAGCAGCGCCATCTGTTTGCAATTATCGTGCCCACCGCTGCTCGCTCCCGTAAGGTAAACGCTGTGCGTTGCTTTAACTTTTGCAGCCACGGGCCGTGCTTGTCTTTCAGCGCTTGTGTTTTTTTTTGTAGCTGCCCATACCACTAAAGCTTGTGTGCTGCTCTGTATTACTGAACCGGAGTAGCCAATCTCCTCAAATGCCCTTCAGTTTAAGTTCTCGGAAGGAACACCTGTAGTGGTTTTAAGGTGGACCTGGCGTGAGTGTGCGGATTTTCCCTCTCCTAATGCCATCTTTCCCTGCCTCTTTGTCCTCCCCTCTCCTCCGCCTCCCCCAGCCGCCGCCTACTGCGTGCCCAGACACCTGAAGGCGAGACATAATGATCAACAGAGCACCAGCCAGTCTGGAGCACGGCCAGTTATTTTCTTCTGAACAATCAAAGGTCCGGTGTGTCTCAGCTGACCTGTAACTGTCACTGAAAGTGCTCCCATAAACTATGAAGTGCGGCAGAGCAGGGCCGCCCGTGGCATGCGTGCTGCTTCTGCAGCCAGCTTGGGGCTCCCAGCGGCGTTAAGGCTGCTGCCAGGATCACACTCACTCAATTGCTACAATGTAGCACAATGCATTATTGCGATTCTCCGGGGCACGGCGTCCACAGCCGGTCAACCTCACGTCATCACCAATGACTGAATGTCATTGGACGGCCCCTCTGCCCAGGACTCACAGGAGTCAGGACAGCCTGGATTATCACTGGATGCAGGCTGGGCGGCAAACCCGAATTTCCATGGCTCACGGCCTGAGCCTGCCTGCTCCTGCCAGCCTTGCAGAGCAGAGTCGCTGCCTGCAATTATGGAGCTCCACCTGCCACAGCTTCGAATCCAGACTCGACTGACTGTCATCTGCGGCCATAGTAAGTACTGTGTGTGGTAATTGCAAATGCCGACACCTGTTGACTCTAGGCTCTGTGGTCACTAGTTTAATTCCTAAAGCAGATCTTATTTCTGCGCCAGCCCTCATACTACATGAAGGTAAATGAACTCAACACAGGTACCCAGCAGAACGGAAGCCTCTCCGAGATGCAGACGGCGATTGCAGCCCCTGCCTCATGACCAGAGCCCTCTAGTGCTTCTCTCGCTGGTCGCTGTCTATTTATGTAAAGGCCGGAGTTTTGGACTCCGGGAAGTCCTCACCCTTCGAGGCCACAGGCCCAGAGAGCCCATCGATGCCTGCTGCAGTGCCATCCCTGGGCCTCGGCTGGTCTCTGTTGGCGTCGAGGTGCTGGTAATTAGTGATAAAATCTCAGTGACCCGAAACTTCAGAGGTAGTGGGAGTGCCCAGCCTCTTAATCACGAAGGCCCCGGTGCCTACTTATTGCTGCAGCCAACCGAGTGGGTTAATAATAATTCAAAATAATTGTTTGCTTTTTAGCAGCAGCGCGATCATCTGCCTCAGTGGCGGTCGTGTTGCAGTAAACTGTAGGTCAGAGTTCTTCTGCCCAGGCATGGCTGCAGGCTCGAGGCTTCCGGCAGGCAGTTTGTGACCTAGAGTGTGCCTAAGGCTGCCGTGCCCAAAATGCCCAGGGTGCATGCTGCTGTCTGCCCCTGTTACTGGAAGAGCAGCTATAGGTGGGTTTCAGAAGAGTCCACATGAGGTTCAGCTCATAGGCGAGACCTAAATAGGGTAAAGGATGAGAAATCAACATCTGTGAAAAGAGGAGAGTAGGAGGCAGACCAATAAAACCTGTGCCGGTCAGTCCACCACACATGAGATTCCAGGGATGCTTTCTGTCAGAATAAGTAATGGAGTTGTGAATAGTGTGCACCGTTTCGGTAAAATGGTTTTGTTTTTGCTATTTTTTGTATTGCCATCAGGTCAGGCAACAAAGCCCCGCCTTTCCCGATCATCTCTAGTCTCGTCAATAATAATCCCATGATCACAACCTGTTGCTAAGAGACTGTAGACAAAGCTATGAAATGAAACTGACCTGGCTGTATTTTTGGTTTCCTCCTCTGATGCTTCTGTAAAATGAATCTGTGCATCCAGAGGGTGAAGAGGGAAGGCACGGTTTTACAGAACTATCAGAGCAGGAAACCGAACATACAGCCAGGTCAGTTACAGACCCTGGCTCAGCCCTACTGGCTGTGTGCAGGCGCACAACGCCCATTGGGATGAAAGGGCTTCAGCCCCCCCTCCCCAATCACCCACCCCGGTCGTGTGTGTCAGCCCAGGCTGAGACAGCTACCCGGGACACACATAGCTGCACCCGAGTACTTCCCAGGTCTTTAAAAGACCATTTGATTGATCACCCCTTCTTAGAACCCTGCATCACCACTCTGACTATCGCTAAAAGAATTAGCCCCACCTGAAATTTTTAGTAGCCCCCCCCAAAAAATGTGGCTCTAGTTGCACCTCTGGCTGTGTTGATGCATTACTGAGATCCACAAAGGTAGAACTCGACTGAAGCACTGGGTAGGTCTGCTGTTAACGGTCCTCTGTTAACTTTGGGGTGCCGAGGGCCATAAGCAGAAGAGGAATCGACGCTTGGAGTTAGCTATTAGGCCCCAGATGCTTAAAAACAGCATGGCTTTGGGGTCTTCCGAGACAGTAGGATAGTCAGGCTCGAGTCAAGGGTAGACGCGGTAACCCGCAGCTGTCTGCATGGTTTTATCCTACAGACAAGCTTCCCCTTGCACACTCTGTAGCCCACTCTGTAGCACTATTGATATTCGTTTCTGACTGGTACCATGTGATGCTGGTGCCCTGAACGGATGCCTCATTGGTATACGTATCTTAACTATCCATTTCAGGGATTTTGAGCAGTTCGAAGATATTTTAGTGCTTCCCATTGACAAAAGGCTGTAATGTCTAATAGTTATCTCTTTCCATCATTGCTTATTTTGCTCACAAGAAAGTGTCACTTATAGTCGTTGAATGGCACTCATATTTACACTGAAACATTGGAAATGTCACACATAAGCAACCTGAAACCTTGGCGCACGCAATGCGCTGCCAGCCTTTCTTCTTCCTTCTCGGATGCGTAGGGGTGATGGAAGTCTGCGCGATACGCAAGAAAGGCTCGAGACTGCCGTACCCCTCGCCGTGCGCTGTGCCTGCGATACGTGAGAAAAAGGCCTTCTCAGCGTCTTCACTCACCCAATGTACTCACGTCTAAGTCAGCAAAAAGGAACTGGGGGCTTGCTGTAAATTGTAAATGCGTAACTGTGTGTTACGGTCCTGAAATGCCTTCGATAGTTCTTGGGAGATAAGGGGGGGTGGGGGTGTGGGGGGGGAGCCAACATGAGACCAATTTATTGTGTGTGAAAAAGGCCGATTTATTGAAACAGGTGCATATCACAATTTCATCCCTTGGCCACTGCCTTACAAAACTAAAACCTCACTTTACAAGAATTTCCTGACCCCTTGTTCCTCCCCCCCACCCCTACGATCCCCCCATCAGATCCCCCACCCCACAAAATACAACATAACATTCCATAACCATAATATAACCCAATCCTAGACAATCTAGCCTTTCCAAATCCTAACCTCCCCTGACCGTGATCCCTACCTGCCTTTGTGCTACTGTAACTAACCAACCTCTAATCTAAACTTATCCTACCTGGTTACCCTTTCCCTGCTCCTGCTCACAAACTACCAACATATAACAACAAACTCCAGCCAATCCCGGCCAATTGTCAACCACCCTTCCACCCAGAAAAAGGCAGGAGTGTAGGCGGATACGCCGCCTCCCGCTTTTTCTGCCCCCCCAACAGTCCCCCTTTCCTAACATCGGTAGACACCTAACAACCGAGCCAACACCTCCCGCAATTCCAAAAGATACAGATCCATGCCGAGTCGAGACAAGTGGACCCCATCATCTCTGTAAAAATCCGGCGTGTCGTAACAAATCTCCCTATGGGTAAGCCTGCAAATCCCTGACTGCCGACAAAATCTCACCATCTCAGTGTTCATCTTCCGCCTAGCTTTGTCAACTGCCCCAGGATTGACCGCCCTTCTCCAAACCCTACAGGGGACAAACTCCGTCCATACAATGGAGCACCCTGCCCACCGAGCTTTTATCAGCAACAAGTCCCTTTTCATGGCCCGCATCAGCACCAAGCCCGTCTCCCTGACCATGTTGTTTTCTCCTAGGTGTACAACCAACACATCCGGGCACCTACCCGCCACCAAAAGCCCGTTAAGCACCGATAATAGCTCCTTCCACCGCATACCGCCCCTACCCCGCCAACCAACCGAGAATAAATCTTTATTAAACCCCAAACTTTCCCCAAAGTAGCTCGAGCGGGCCTGGACCTGCACCCGTTTCACAAAATAATGGCCCACAATCCAGATGGACATCTCCCTGGCGAGGGGACCCATAACCGAACCTGCAATGAGAAACAAGAATGAGCAAAAGGAAACACCAAACAAAATATCTATATATATTTTTTTAAACTATCACCCCCCCAGAGACGCTGCGCACATAACGCTGATAGCAATCCAAGGACCACCTGCCCAACCTCATAATGTCCCCTCGTTCCCAGCCCCTAGAGTGGGCCTCTGAAGCTGCCCCAATCCTAAACGAATGCGTCCCAAACTCCATCCAATCAATCCCCAGTCATCCCAGCGCTTTCCGCAGTACCGCCAAGAGCTGTGAAGCCTTCACGCACCGCCGATCCTCATGAGCAAAAACCAACCCTCCCAACACCCCTGAAAGTGACCTCCAGCGCAAACCCCACTGGAAAGGACAAACTGGCGACGTGCCCCCCTTTTTCAAAGATATCCATTTCCCTTTGCCCCTCTGATCCGTTTTCGCCTTCCGGAGCCAGATATGGACCTCCTCTGCACTGAAAGAAACCTCCCCCAAGACAAATCCCGCTCCCCCTTTGACCCCAACAACTCTGAGACCCTAAGTACAGCGGAAGAGGGGTGGGACCCTGCTTCATAATTTCGTCCTCTCATGCCGCATAAATAATTCTAGTAGCCCTGACCATAGTGTATATCATATTTAGCCATCTGGTACATACCATATGTAGTTTGCCGTGTCCCAATGAGGGCAAAAAACCTGTCCTACACTGCGCTCCCAGCCACCAGGTCACCAAACCTAAAATGGTGGCTGGGGAGGCGCGAAAAACCGTTAAGTACCCCTTGGGCTACATCCTGAATATTGGGCTACATTTGGGCTATTCCCAATGTAGCCCAAATCATACAAAATGGCCGCGAGCCGGCCACTCCCCCCCCCTTCCCAATCTGCCCGGGGGGGCAGACCGTGCCGTGCTCGGCTGCCCCCCAAGCCCCCATTGGGACACGGCAAACTACATATGGTATGTACCAGATGGCTAAATATGATATACACTATGGTCAGGGCTACTAGAATTATTTATGCGGCAGGAGAGGACAAAATTATGAAGCAGGGTCCCACCCATCTTCTGCTGTACTTTCGCCTGCAATTTTTCAGAGGGTATCTGCTGCGTTGTCCATCATAGCCCACGGAGAGCCGATCGCAAGCGGGTGGTCCACATGTGCCACGATCTGCTCGGAGGAGGCGCTGATTCTACTGCTCTCACCCTCTCCCCTTGAGTTGCGGCGGCTTGTGAGTTTCACCCACCCCGCGGCACGCCACTGTTTATATTGAAATGGTGAACAGTCAGTGAAAAACATTGGCAAAGCCAAAAGGCGAGACCTATTGGCATTGCCAATGCTTGTTCTTTTTGTTCTAACAGTGTTTCCCTCTGTGTAAACCAGGCTCTCCTGAGAGCTTTGCATGCTAATCGTTCTTTGTTTCTAACCGCACCTAACCAAAGCCAATTTTTAGTTATTGTTTCAGCACTGATCTTGGGGTGTTTATACGTTATTGCACATATACATGATGATAAATGGTTAATATGTCAAAAGGAGAAAAATACAGGCCAGTTGTTGTTGTTTTAAACGACTGCAAATGCCTGGAGGTGATACTAAATAGGAAACAAAATTGTATGTGTTCATTTGTAACATGACTTTTCTGCCTTTGTTTGCTTTAGTTATTAGTCATGGATCTTTACTGCAGCTCTAGAACACATTCAAATGTGCTTTCTATTTGTATTCTCTGTTTGAGCATGAACAGATAAAGCCTAAAAATACAGGTTTTATGTGACTTGGCCTATTTCTGCTCCAGCTGGGACATCAAAATACCGGTGGTGCAAGTGGAAAACCAGTCAGGTGTCAACAGTCTGTCAGCAGGAGAAGGGGAGGCAACACAAGGGCTGGCCGGCTTCAAGGGGAAAGACAACCCAAAATAAGCTCCTTGCAGCAATCCTAGACTGCCTGTTTTTCCCATCCGATACTTCCCCAATGGGCTAGCGACTTTAGTGGCTGGTTAGGTCTCGCGCCTAGCGTTGCAGTGCGCGACCCTGCTTGCGCAGCGAGAGACCTCTTGTAGGGGGTTTGAAAACTGACCTAGGAATCGCACACGCTTGTGCGTGTGCTTTTCCTTTTGGGCCACGCTATTGGCCTTGGCATGTGTCTTTTTATCAAAGACAGCACGCAATTGGCCAAAGGCGGGCGCATGGCTCCGTCCATGGCCTATTGGTGTCAGTTACCAGCACCGCCGCCATGTGGTTTCAATTATCGTGCCCAGACACGGGCGCGATAATTGAAACCACATGTCACACTGTGGCGCGCGCGCACCACTCGCGGGCTTGTTTGCTTGCGATCGCTTTCACTTTCGCGATCGAATTCAATGCCGCTTTTTTTTATTGCTTTGTTTACTGCATTTACGTAAGCCACTTTCACACAGCAAGCAGTGAATCTCAGGAAATGAGGAAGAATCCACTTATGATGAGAATGAACCCTTTCCCCAGCATTACTTCTGAACATCACGCCCACAAGGAAATGAATATTGTGTTTTTGAAACGTCCTGTGCTCAATTGTTTATTTTGTTTAACAAGCCTGTGACGTAGGGATTGGCTAGAGTGAGACGCCAGTTTACTAAACCCCTGAGAATGTAAAGAATATTTGGCTGCTGGGTGAGACTGATCTAAAATGAGTTGGATTCAACGTTCAGCAAATGCAAAAGTGACTCTTGCAGCAAACGGGTATATTATAGTGGCTGTACTCTAAAAGTAGCGAGTACGTCAGGCTTCAGGTGACGTCACTGTGTACAGTGGCGCGCCACCGGGACCAGCTGTCCTGTCAGCTGGCATCAGCTCTGCCTTCATGCACCCGTCACCGCGGCCTGACAGCCCACCACATTCAGTGCTGGGCTCTAAACGTTTCTAAACAATATGTCTTTGGCATACAGGATCAATTTAATACGAGCCCCAAACCACAGAGATCTCTGGAGCCTTCTGATGCCATCAGACGGAATCGGCCACCAGGGGTTCTCAGTGCACTCTTAATAAGGATGTTGATTTGCAGTTTTTAACAAGTATTATATACAAATACAAACAGAAAGCAAGCTCTTTCCCATCGACATTTGTTTTTAAAAACAGAAAAAGTTAGAAATTAGGTCTTCCTTTGCGAGTCTCTCCATACGTGTTCACAATGACGGTATAGAGTGTAATAAAATATGATTTACTAATGAAGTTTTATAGCTACAGATGCACCTGCAGTCCTAATATTTTCAAGTTGTTTTGGTGTTTTATTGATGATTCGTAGTGCACTACAGTCGCACAGACATCAAAGTGTGAGTGTACATCAATACAGCAAAGGGAATATGCCCGATGCAACTTCATTTTTTCTCCCCCACACCTTAAATATCGATAAATACCAAAAGGTGAGAAAATTACATATATAATTGAATACAAAGAGGAGTTAACTCTTGTTTTTCTGACACAGAGCTCGAGAAAACAGGGCAGAGCTTCTTTGTCAGAAAAGCATGCATTAACTGGGAGATATTTTGCGTTAGTGTATGCGCTGAAGACGCCTTCTGCGCGTACGCAGTGCAGAAACCAGCATCGCGATCCACCTGTAGTCCTTCATGAACCGAGCATGTATATTGAAGTGATAAGGGCTGATTTCCTGCTGTGCTGCTTGCCTGTAAATGTTTTTTCTCCAATTATGGTCGCAGAGCGACCTCTGACCCTGTTTACCAGGCAGGTTGCTCCCCTCACCGCCACGCAGCCCCCTGTGTGAACACTGACTGCTGCTGCATTGTGTCTACCTGCGTTAGAGAGACAGTGCCCTCCTTCTCTTCTGTACCCACGAGTGAGTGATTCTCCCCCACTGTACCTGTGTATTTTGCTGCCTTGATTGTCCCCCTCTCCTTTGGTGCCCAGATTGTGTCCCTTTTTTCTTCTGTCATTCCCCGCGTCTCCCCCTCGCGCCTGTTCCCCGCTGCCGCATCCCGTAGCTCCGCCCCCTCAGACCCTATTGGCCGCCGCGTCCCATACCTCCGCCCCCCTCGCACCCTATTGGCCGCCCACCTCCCAGCTGCTCCTCCCTCCCTCTCCCACTCATATGGAGGCCGCGCAGCGGTAGAGAGAGCGACCTCTGACCCTGTTTACCAGGCAGGTCGCTCCCCTCACCGCCACGCAGCCCCCTGTGTGACCACTGACCGCTGCTGCATTGTGTCTGCCTGCGTTAGAGTGACTGTGCCCTCCTTCTCTTCTGTACCCACGAGTGAGTGATTCTCCCCCACTGTACCTGTGTATTTTGCTGCCTTGATTGTCCCCCTCTCCTTTGGTGCCCAGATTGTGTCCCTTTTTTCTTCTGTCATTCCCTGCGTCTCCCCCTCGCTGCCCGTTTCCCGCCATCGCGTCCCGTAGCTCCGCCCCCCTCGCACCCAATTGGCCGCCGCGTCCCATAGCTCCACCCCCTCGCACCCTATTGGCCGCCCCGCTCCCACCTCCCAGCTGCTCCTCCGTCCCTCTCCCACTCATATGGAGGCCGCGCAGCAGACGCGCCCCTGGCGCGCCAAAGGCGCGCCTAAGGCAAGCCCGTCTGCACCCGTCCGCGCCTGGCACGGGCCCAGCGCCAGACCCCCTGGTCCCCGCAGATGCCAGCCCACCCGCAAGACCTACAACGCCGCCACTCTCATCGCACTCATCACCGTCCGGAGCCCCGGCTGCTGCAGAGCCACCCCAAGACGCACCCACGGACCCTTCACCTGCCAATCCTGCAAGTTCTCCTGCATCCGGACCCGTACCGCACCCGCCAAGCCAAGCACCAACAGCAACCACCTGAAGCACCTGAAGTGCATCCTGCTCAACACCCGCTCCGTCCACAGGCACGCAGTGGAACTCTGGAACCTGCTCGACGCCACATGCCCAGATGTCGCCTTCCTCACGGAAACCTGGATGAACGCCTCCTCGGCACCCGACATCGCCATCGCCATCCCGGACGGATACAAGATCACCCGGAGGGACCGCGCCAACCAGAATGGAGGAGGCATCGCCATCGTCCACAAGAACACCATCCGCATCACGACCAACTCCGAAGACACCCTCACAGCCGCCGAACACCTGCACTTCCAGATCCACACCGACCCCAAGACAACCCTCAGAGGCACCCTCATCTACAGACCCCCGGGACCTCGCACGCAATTCAGCGAAGACATCGCCGACTTCATCAGCCCGCTCGCCCTCCCATCCGCTGACTACATCCTCCTCGGGGACCTCAACTTCCACCTGGAGAACAACAACGACCGCAACACCACCACCCTGCTGGACAACCTCGCCAACCTCGGACTCAAGCAACTGGTGACCACCCCCACCCACTACGCCGGCCACACGCTCGACCCCGTCTTCTCCTCCAGCAAGGACATCACCTTCAGCCATGCCACCGGACTCCACTGGACAGACCACAGCTGCGTCCACTTCAGCTTCAGAAGGACCACGACTCACCACCACCCGCAACTGGTCCCCCGCAGAAGCTGGAACAAGATCACTGCCGACCAGCTCACCACATCCCTGAGCCAGAACCCCCCCACCAGATCAGCAAACCCCAACCAAGCCGCCAACAACCTCACGAAATGGATCAGCAACTGCGCAGACGACCTCGTTCCACTGAAGACCCCCCCCGCCAGACCCGGCACCAAGAAAGCATCTTGGTTTACCGACGAACTCAAGAGCTCCAAGAAGAACTGCCGGGCTCTCGAGAAAGCCTGGTGCAGAGACCCAACTACAGACAACATGACCACCCTCAAGCTCGCCACTCGAAGACATCACCAGCTGATCCACGCCACCAAGAAATCAGCATTCAAGGAACGACTGGACAACAACGCCCGCAACAGCAAAGAACTCTTCTACATCGTCAAAGAGCTCTCGAACCCCAGCGCCGGAAACAACGACATCACGCCCTCGCAAGACCTCTGCAACTCGCTCGCCTCGTTCTTCCACAGCAAGATCGCAGACATACACAACAGTTTCAGCACACAGCCAACGCACCCTACGACCGGAACAACGCCCCCCACCACCACCCTCCGCACCTGGACCCCAGTCAACACCGAAGACACCATCCGCACGATGAACTCCATCCACTCAGGATCTCCAACCGACCCCTACCCTCACCACGTCTTCAACAAGGCCGACTCCGTCATCGCACCCCACCTGCGGGACATCATCAACGCCTCCTTCGACACCGCCACCTTCCCAGAGAGCTGGAAGCACGCCGAACTCAGCGCCCTACTGAAGAAACCATCAGCGGACCCCACCGACCTCAAAAACTACCGCCCCATCTCGCTCCTTCCTTTTCCGGCCAAAGTCATCGAGAAAACCGTCAACAGACAACTGGCCGCCTTCCTCGAGACGAACGGATCCCTCGACCACTCGCAGTCTGGCTTCCGGGCCAACCACAGCACCGAGACCGCCCTCATCGCAGCCACCGACGACATCCGAGCTTTGCTCGACAACGGGGAAACAACGGCCCTCATCCTCCTGGACCTCTCCGCGGCGTTCGACACGGCCTGCCACCGCACCCTAGTGCAGCGCCTCAACAACATCGGTATCCAGGAGAAGGCACTGGAATGGATCATCTCCTTCCTCTCCGGAAGAACACAGAGAGTCCGCCTACCCCCGTTCAGATCCGAGGCCACCGAAGTCATCTGCGGCATACCACAAGGATCATCACTCAGCCCCACCCTCTTCAACGTCTACATGAGCCCCCTCGCAGCCATCGCATGCCAACACAACCTCAACATCATCTCCTACGCCGACGACACCCAGCTGATCCTCTCGCTCACCAACGACCCCGCCACCGCCAGAACCAACCTACACGAAGGGATGAAAGACGTAGCCGAGTGGATGACGAACAGCCGCCTGAAATTGAACTCAGATAAGACGGAAGTCCTCATCCTGGGATCATCACCCTCCGCCTGGGATGACTCCTGGTGGCCCCCTGCCATTGGCAGCGCACCCAAACCAACAGACCACGCACGCAACCTGGGCTTTGTCCTGGACTCCTCCCTCTCCATGACCAGACAAGTCAACGCCGTCTCCGCATCATGCTTCAACATCCTACGCATGCTACGTAAGATCTTCCGGTGGATCCCCACCGAAACCAGGAAGACGGTCACCCAGGCCCTCGTCACCAGCCGACTGGACTACGGCAACTCCCTCTACGCCGGAACCACAGCCATACTCCAGAAACGACTCCAGCGCATCCAGAACGCCTCAGCACGCCTCATCCTGGACATTCCCCGACATAGCCACATCTCCGTACACCTGAGAAACCTGCACTGGCTCCCCGTCAGCAAGAGAATCACGTTCCGACTCCTCACCCACGCACACAAAGCTCTCCACAACCAAGGCCCAAGATACCTCAACGACCGCTTGACCTTCTACACTCCCACCCGCCAGCTTCGATCAACCAGCCATGCCCTCGCCGCCGTCCCCCGCATCCGAAGAGCCACAACAGGAGGAAGATCCTTCTCCTACCTGGCTGCCAAGACGTGGAACTCCCTCCCCATCCACCTCCGCCTGACCCAAGACCACCTCTCCTTCAGGAAGCAACTCAAGACCTGGCTGTTCGAGCAGTAGCGGACCCCCCTCCCCCAAGCGCCTTGAGACCCTCCGGGTGAGTAGCGCGCTATACAAATGCTTGATTGATTGATTTATTGATTGATTGATTGATTGACTGGTCGTGTATGGTAACTGTTTTTTTTTTGATTATTGTAAACAGCATTCATTTATTCATTCATCCGCAGGCACAATCTAGCACCTTCTCTTAACTTTATGCTGTGCGCCACGATGGGAGCTACCACTGGACAACGGGGGGATGGGGTGAAAACAAGCACATCTGGTTACTCACAGTTCAAGTTTGTGTGAATGATATTAAAATATGCAGGCCCAGACCCCTGCAGTGCGGGTGCCGCCCCCTCCCCCTTATCGCAGGACAAGTTGCAGCATAAATGGGGGCGTGAGTGTCGCGACACAAGACAGGATTATTTTGTGCATGAATTCCGGCCCCGTTTGTGTATAACAGATGGTCCCATTAAAACCTCTTCACACCATGTGATGCATTGTTTCTTCTTCAGTGAATCCATTCAGTGCACTCCCAGGTTTCCGCCCTTTATGCAAATGAGACAAAGGTAGGAAACATCTGCTGCTCAGGATCACACAGAGTACTGAAGTGGGACTCTGAGAACTTGTATTGAGATGTCTGCACGTGGCAACTACATCACCGCAGCTGACTCAGGGCCGCGCCATCTTGAATTGTCACCATAGTGGTGAAATCACACTGGACACGCAGGGTTTGGGAATATGTGTTCTATTTTATTGTCTCGTTTACGACCTTCTCCTTAAAGGTAGACACTCTGGGACTGCTCACTCCTCAGGACTCATTTTGAGTTAGTAGCACCAGCGCTCATGTGATTTCTTGTGATCATGATTAAAGACCCGCAGCATTTTGCTGAAAGTTAGTGTATTGTATTGCAGCAATTATATAGCGCTTACTACATGTTTGTGGGGCACAGAAGCACTTGGCTACTTTGTCAGCAAGCCACGCTGTGTAAGGTTTGTGGTTGGAAGTGTGCTGTCATTGTTTTGTACTATGTGGGAGCAGTGGTGCTGGAACAATATTGAGAGGGGGGGGGTAAGGGGGACTGCAATCAATGTTCCTTCCCTAAAGTCATATGGATTGTGAAAAATCCAAGCACCGCACAAAGAACGAACATTACAGTTCGCAATCACATACATCGTCCACTACAATACATGCAACTATTTATATTTACATAAATTCACTTCACTGCAAACAACCATAGAGCTGACAAAATATTTACAATGCCAATAACTAAAACTCTAACAAATGCGAGACCTATTGCATTGCAAATGCTTGTTTTTAGGGTTGTTGGCGCCTCTGTCACTTTTTCTGGCTTCCCCAGGAAATTACATTAGACCCCAGAAGGTTCAGGAGGGAGAGACAGAGAGAGGAACGAGTATGAGGGAAGAGAGAAAGAAGTAGATAGAGATCACAGGAGTGTGCGGGCTGGTTAGAACATTTTAGGCAGGGCTGATTTTGGTTCCAGTCTGACCCTGCTTTGCAGTAGGATGTGACAAGAGGTGAAAATCTAACACAAGAAAAGGCTTTCCAATAAAAGGCAAAAGACTGATGGATTCAGATGTGTCTGCCACTTCGCCCTGGGTGATTCAATATTCCTGATTAGTGAGAGGTAAAGAGGGTGGGAAGAAGTCAAAATGTTCACAGCTGCCAGGGCGGGCTTTAGCGCTGGTGGCGCCCGGTGCGCCAATCATTTATGGCACCCTCATGACTTCCTCCTCGTATTTCCTCACTACTACCCCCAAAAGTGCCCCTCATCTCTCCATAGCGACTCCCTCACATATTTCATTTGTTTTACAGCACTATCCACATAAAATACAGACATGTTCTTTGCAGTAGGCATATTAACCCCCTACGCTACTTTATGGCGAGACCAAACTGCCTCTAGACAAAACTCCGATCTCTCTCTCTAGCAGGAACATTAATCACAAGAGTTATCTTGACATTTTTATTGTTGCCTAAAAACTCTGTACACAGATGATTAAAAATCTCAAGTTATTGATAAACACAGTGCTACTCCCCTCACCCCCCAGGTCAGTGCCCAGTGTGGCCAAACCGGTAGCATGGCCGTGACAGCTGCAGATGGGTAGGGAGCCAGCAGGGGCCCAGTATTTGTCTATCCAACTTGCAGAAATACTGATGGCCGGAGCCACAAATGGAATTCTTCTAACATTTGGAAGACACCACTCCTCTCCTGTTATGAAGTGTTTTCCACTGGTGCTGAATTGAAGTGTGCTGAGTGCCTGAATTTGAATCTGTGCTCACCCCTCCATCCGTAAGATTTTCAAAGCCGATGGACTCAAAGGTACAGCACCCTTATGTCCCATAAAGGACTTTTCTACTCTCTCTATGTCAAAACAGATGAGACAATCAATCAATCAATCAATGAAAACTTTATTCGGATCATTCACAATCCATAAAAGTACAGAAGAAAACAATTGTAAAATCATGCAGTAAGATAAAATACTGTTTACACATTGGAAATAAACTATCAAAGCTTTAAGACATTGTAGACCGGGCACGAACCACAGTTTTTAAAAAAGAGCTCACACGAAAGACAAGTTCATCATCGTCCAGGGACAAAATCATAGAAAATGCGAGTTCCAGGCTAATTGGTTTATATTTTTTAAAATACGGAGTTAAAAACCATTTGATGTACTTCATATAGAACTTGCAGAAGAATAAAAAATGTAGAGTTGTTTGTCTGCTTTTGGAATCACAGGGGCATGGCTCAGCACATTGGTCATTAAAATTCCATAAAGGGAAACTAAGTGCGTGTTTAATGGTGCCTGCCCTAAGGCGAAATATAAGGCCTCGCTCCCATTGACTCAACGGGAGGGTTAAATATCTGGGTGTGGGGTAATTTATAAAATTACAGGCTAGGTAACCAGAAACACTAGATTTCAAGGACTCCCTAGCTACACTTTCAGCATCAAAAGACGTATAAAGTACTTTTTTGAGTTCGCATTTAGTGGGGTGCTTGGTAGTAGAGGGTTATAGAAAAATGTCTTCAAAGTTCACGCTACGAAGGACGCTATGCACCCCTGACAGCCAGGGAATGGACATGCCCCTGTCCCAGCGGAGACAATCCTCAATAATGTCCCTAGTCAGTTTGGCGGCGGGATTTTTCCAAATCGACAGCCAAAAAAGGGCGGGACGGGCGCGAATAAAATCCCCTATAAAGTGCAAACCCAATTCCCTGTGGCATATAAAATGTGGGGAAGTAATGGGAACACAGAGAAGTTTCCTACAAAATCTATGTTCCTCGGTAGTTATATCCGAGCAACTGGCGGTACCCCAAACCTCGGCACCATAAGTAGCAACCGGGACGCATTGAGTTTTGTATATTTTTAGGATAGCAGGCAATGCCCCGGTCAGTTTTGGACGGGGGAGGCTCATAATTGAATTGATGGACTTTGAGAACTTACTCCTGGCGTGGGCAATATGCCCACTCCAGGAGTTGTTCGCAGCAAAGACCACTCCCAGATACGGGAAACTGCCAGTTGACCCCAGTCTTTCTGCCCCCACAACTATACTGCCAATATGATGCCTCTTCGGGCCACAGGACATTACAAAAGACTTTTTAAAATTGGTCTTCAAATCTAGGGAATCCATGTATGCAACAAAGCCATTCACCAATATGCGTAATGCGTTTGGGGTGCGTCCCATAAGGACCGCATCATCTGCATATAGTAGTGCGGGAAGATGGTTATCTTTTATGGTCGGGACATCGCCAGTTAAAGAGACCAGATGTTTATGTAGGCCGTTAATGTATATAATAAATAAAAGAGGGGCTAGGATGCACCCCTGTCTGACCCCTCTATTGACAATAACTGGCTCGGAAACCTCACCCCCAGTGCTAATCCTGATACAGGCCTTCAAATCCCTATGCAAATAAGCCAGGAAGTGAACCAGCGATTCATCCAAACCATAGTCCAATAGTGTCTTCCAAAGTAATGACCTATTAACCAGGTCAAAAGCAGTGGATAAATCCATGAAGGCCAGATAAATTGGGCAATAACGTGCTACGATGTATTTGCCCAGAATGAGGTTCAAATTAAGGCATTGCTCCGCGGTTCCCACCTTATTGCGGAAACCCAATTGACAACTGTCTAGGATTTGATTATCCTCGGCCCATAACAGGATTTTATTATACAGTACTCTCCCTAAGATCTTTAAAGTATTGTCAATAAGGGAGATAGGCCTATAGCATGATGGTTGGGAACGATCACCCTTCTTAAAAATAGGCACCATTATACTAGATGACCAGGTTGGGGGCGGTGAAGAGATAAAATGTAAATTCTTAAAAACATTCAATAAAAGAGGGGCCCATAAATCAGGGTGGGTCTTAATAATATCAATTGGGAGGCCGTCTGGGCCAGGGGCTTTATTCCCCGCGCACTGTGCGATGGCCTCCTCTACCTCAAATAGTGATATATCGGCCCGGGGGGGGCAATTAAATATTGGGGTGGCCGCCGCAGAAGGAGGGACCGCATAAATCTTAGAAAAGTGGTCCACCCATGCAGCTTCAGGGATAGTACAATCCATTGGGGTCGCAACCTGACCCGAACAACGCAGGTCTTTGACTGCGGCCCAAAAAATATCTCCCCTACCCCGGGCAGCAGTTTGTGCTAGCACCTCCCAGCGCTCCTCAAGAATCTCCTCCTTCCTTCTCCTAATGGCCAATTTATATCGTGACCTAGCGTTTTTTACATCAGTCAGATTCCTCGGGTTAACAGATGAAACTAATCGCAGCTCGCGGTTGGCCAGAGAGCACTCGTGATCAAACCATCCCTGGTCATCCGTTATAGTGCGTGAAGGAATCATGAGCTGTGCACGAAGGGCAGAACAGATCTTAACAAAATCATCTACTACCCCAGGATTAGGGCTTAAGTCAGACAAACATGAGAGGAAAAGAGGAAAATTATCACTGACCAGGATCTGTACAGTCGTCAACACATTAATGCCCCTCCATTTTAGTCTGAGATTGTTAGAGCTTATGGAAAGATCCCTAGCACCACATTCCTTATTATAGACCGGTCGATGAATTGTCTTTAAACTAATCTTTATAGGATTATGGTCCCCTTGGAACATTGGAATTACCCTGGCCTCACTAACACGATCTGTCAGGCCAGGGGATATAAAAATATAGTCAATTGTTGAAGAACAATCCCTACCTCTGAATGTGGGCACTAGGGAAACAGTGGGAAAACGGTCCATGACATTCTCCAAGTTATGTGTACTCAAAAGAGTAGTTAATTCCACACCTCTTTGGCACCCCAGACCCAAGTTACTATCCTTAAGGATTGTGCAATCTCCATTTAATTTGGCATTAAAATCTCCACCCAATACAAGGCCAGAGGTGTCATTGAAGTCGGCCCTAGCCTCTAGAGTGGTGATAAAGTTAAAAAGATTCCTAAAATGTGTGTTGGGTTGTGAGCTAAAATCATTATTATAAAAATTTACCAGAAAAAACTGGTTTTCTGTTTAAATAGTATAGCCTGGAAGTTTAAATTATTTGTCGGTATGACCCTGGAAGAACCTCCAGCAGAGATATTGATCCAGATGGATAAGCCTCCAGAAGGGCGGCCCATTCTAGATTTAGCGGCAAAAATATTATGGCACTGAAACCCATTAACATGCAAGTTAACCGTAGCCCACGTCTCCTGTAGCATGATTATATCTTGACTCTGAATGAAATTGATCCACCCAGGGTCAAGGAGCCTTTGTTGGAGGCCCGCTATATTCCAGCTTATGACATTTAAGTTGCCTGTCCTAGATGCTATACACTCTAGAGAGTTAGCAGAATTATCAGAGATAATTGGTGCGGGTACCAGCTGCAGGATTGGGTCCTCTATCAACGGTAGGGCAAGGGATCCATTACTCGGACTTGGTTGTCAGTCAGGGACATCTAAATCAGACAAGCCTGAGAAACGATTGGCCAGAGGAAGGGCCGTAGATGTGGGCACACAATTATTAGGGATGGGTTTATAGAAGTAGCCAAGGGAAAACATACATATGTTCGTCGTAAGCCCTGGCAATAACTCACGGGTACGCATCAAAGACTGAACCGTATGGGGTCTGCAAAAATTTATGACAATGCAATCCCCACTGATGTTTTTTGCCGATGTACCCACCCAACCCACTCTCCGCACCATTAAAATTTCGTGCAGTCTGGCTGGTTCGAAGCCCTTATGTTTCCTTAACCAGTCCACACATTTGTTGCGAAGGTCCACCCAAGATTCCTTCTTATTCTCGGGCAAACAGGGGACTCCGGCTAGAATTATAACATAAGGATATGATGCAGGGGGGAGGTTCAGAGTCACGGTGCTGGGCACAGTCTTCAATGGAATTGAAACAGTGGATCTTGGTCTAACATCAATGTCCGCTGGAAAAGGAGAGATCATTGCCGGTGGAGGTTGTGTTAGACCTTCGGATAAGCACCGAGTACTGTTATTGAAATTGGCTGATTCGTTATCCAAATTAACAGCGGCCCCCAACAGGCACGTCGAGATCGGTAGGGAAGTGCAATCATCGGCCGAAACAGCAGAGGCTGACTCCCGAGTTAACAGTTGTTCCATACGTTGGAGTTTCTCATTTAAGGGGGCAAAATGTGCGTCAAAGAGGGCCTTAGCATGGCTAATTATAGCTTTTAAACCCGACTCCAGAGCTGACATAATGTCAGCCTTACTATGAGAAGTGGAAGTGGGCACGTCGGTTTGGGTGCCCACCGACGCAGAATTAGGAACGGCAATTGTCTGTAGTACCGTTTTATTACTTTTGGCAGGGCGGCCAAGGGTATTAGGTTTATTATTGGCCCCCCTTTTCCGTTTGGCCGGGGGGCCGCTAGATTTGGTTACGCCAATTAATTTAGGGGCGTGAGATCTAGTGCGGGTTTGTTGGCCACTGAGACAATTGTCCGAAGATGTAACTGAAACGTGTGACGGGGACAGTTGCTGAGCGGGTGTCACGGGCATCGGGGGCAGAGTTGGTGACACAGAGAGACGGTGCAGATAGTATTCCCCTGTGCCGCGGCTTCAAGAGATGAGCGTCGCTGGGCCGCCATTGAGTCTAAAGATAGACGTCGCTCGGTTAGCTCAATCTCGTGTATCAATAGACTCTCAGCCCTAATCATATAAGCATCCAAAGTCCCTGCCGCGCCCTTGCGTTTACTCATGATAAGCCAATACAGTGCCCCTTCACACCACTATAGCACGTGTAATACGATGGCTTGTGCGATAATGAAAAACAATGTCACCTGGCACTCCGGTTGTTTGCAGATGACGAACCAAGGGGGGGGGTCCCGACCCGGCCTCTTCCGGCCCCGGACAGCCACAGACGGCACGCCCTTTGTCCGGGCTTCGTCCGGCGCGCCCGCTCGCATCCCGCGTAGCTGAGCGCACCACGTATGATATAGCGTTGTGGGCGGCGTCTCCAGGCAGCAGCAAGCAGGTCTGCAAGCCCCTCTGACCTCTGGGGGACTGAGCCCGATAGCCAAATCACCCACCGCGAAGCGGGAAGCGCTAGGTTCTTAAATGGGCAACGTGGGCGGCGTCTCCAGGCAGCAGCAAGCAGGTCAGCAAGCCCCTCTGACCTCTGGGGGACTGAGTCCGATAGCCAAATCAGATGAGACAAATGCCTATAGGTGCCTCTGCTCCAGGTACTTCCCATACAACACCCTCTAACCATGGTGTGACACCAAATCACTCATGTGTCATTGATATGCCCTTAACCAGACAGACAGTGTGATGCTGCAAGAGAACTTCTGTGTGCTGCTAACATGTTTTTATTCGCAATATCTTTATGAGGGCCAGGAGGACCAAGACACCTCAGACTCAGGGATTCGATGCAATGAGTCTAGGAACCCTTTAGGGAGATATTGAGGGAGATAATAAATCGTTGTCAGGGGCAACAAAGTAACGAGAGACTGCACGCCTGGTGAACCGGAAGAGTTTCTGCAAAACTGCAAACATTACAGCACAGTAGGTAGGGGGGTAGAGGGTTTGTGGTATTAAGGGTGTTTTTCATTTGAAGATTACAATGTCTCTTTTGCATGACTTTGCAGAGTGGAGTTTTTAGGGCAGGGTGTAGATTGGAACCTGTGATTCACCTGTTATCAATTGTTCCTATTTATACCCCGGATCGTCATTCGCTGAACTATGAGGAAAGCAAACACAGTATTTGGACTCTGCCCTCAATCGCTTCCAAACCATTACCTTGGAAAACAAATGTAGCTCAGAAATTTGAAGAGAGCCAACCAGAGTCAGACTGTGACAGATATTAGGCCCAGGCACAAAAAAGTGACCCCCATTTGTGAATTAGGCAGCTAGACATGTGTTTGCAGATTGGCGCGGTTTTGAACTTGTAAAGACACGCTGTCTAAGTGTTTTGAAAGGCATGGAAACCTGGGTGAATTTGAGCTTGCTGGCGGCAATGCTTGTTTTAATATCAGGGAAATCAGCAGCAAAAATCGGCCCAGCAGACCAAAAAACCGCCCTCACATTGACCTGTCAGACCAGACCCGCGGGCACTGCCTTATTTCCATATAGCAAACACAAGGCGATAATGGACGGAGCGCTGAAACTTTTCAGACACTCACCCCCAGTCACAGATCTGAGTTGAATCCATCATAGTTCTTTAGCACACCTGCGTATCTTGCAGACATGTCCACGATCTCTGGTGCATCTTGGCACACCCTCAGCCAGGAACACCATCAGACTGCAGACTAAGAAGTGCAAAAAGGAAACCAAGACGGCCGGCATTTTCCATGAATGCACCCAGGATAAGGAACAACATCCCTGTATCCATCGAGACAGCCCCAATGCTGCTCCAATTTAGGGAAGAGTTGAAGATTCACCTATTTAACCCCTTCAGCGCGGCGCGGATTGCCCAGAAGCCCGCGGCAGGCACTATTAGATGTTGGTGCGTCAAAAAGCAAGGCTGGTGTCTGTTCACCACAGGGTCTGTAATCCACTACCAGACACTACCTGCCCCATTATCTCCCTCTTGTGGATTTCCGCTTTCTCCCTCTGTGATGGTTTTAGCGTCTTTCTCTTCCTCCTTCTTTCCGCTTACTGTGTTTTTTCCTTTCTTGCTCTTGGGAAATGTCTGTTGAAGAAAAATAAATTCCTGTCCCCACAAATGAGTGCTGGTGGACCTAACTGACAACCATGGGCTCAAATAAGCACTGGTCTTGGCTAACCTTTGCAAGCAATGTTTTCTACTTAACTCAGTTTAGTCGTCGGCAGCTACAATGTCTTTACTTGTGGAGTCTGCCCAGTATCCCCAGAGTCACTCGACCTATGTATGCAGCAGGGGAGAGCCAATTTTATGCACGGTTGACTAAATAATACGTGAGGAAAGGCAAATTATCAAGCATAATGCAGCACATTTTGTGCTAATATTACGTCATTATTTTGGCATTTTTACAAATGGGAACTGTTAGACCTGACATCCTTGGCATGGACTCCCCCGGACGTTATGCCTTCACACCTCCTGTTTGCTGAATTATTTTTTATTGGCTTTAGGACTCTGCACATTATAACTTCTAACCTGTGTCAATGTCAACATCAAGTTTATTGTATGATTACTTAAAATCGTTACAATTTACATACAACACAAATATCACAGTGCGAAAGAACACAGCAATAAAAACTCATAAAATAACTTTCTAATATGAGAACATGTTTTAAAGCACGGTACGCTTAAAAAAACCTTTAAAAAGGTGCATTAAAACGTACACTTCTGCCCTGTGGTCCAATGGTGGGTTGCCGCAACTGGTCAATTTGGTGGGCTTTCGAGACTGGGATTATATTGGGATCTCTACCCTGGGAGACGAGATGCATGGTGCAGTCCTCAAGTCTTTCCAGGATCTCCAGAGTGAATTCCAGATGCCAAAAACGCAATTTTTCAAATACCTGCAGTTTAGGCACGCTGTCCTCCCTAGTGTTATGGATTTGGAGTCCCTCCCTGACTTTAGTCCCATCGAGGCTAAGTTGTTTATGGGCAATCTCCAAGACCATAACATTTCTAAGACCTACCATACCCTGGTGACGAACTGCCTCACTACACTGGATAAACTCAGGGTGACATGGGAGGAAGACCTTGGTCCTCTGGAAGGAGATGACTGGACGGAGGCGCTGGCTGCCCCTCGGGGTGCGGCAATAGCAATGCGCTTCCGGCTGATCCAATTCAATTATTTGCACCGGGTATATTATACTCGGGTCAGACTGTGGAGGGCGGGTCTGGTAGCATCCCTGCTCTGCCTGCGATCTGTTCAGGAGAATGGCACTTTGTTTCATACGGTCTGGCAGTGCACGGTGCTTACGAAGTTCTGGCGGGGTGTGCTGGCCTGCTTTGCTGAGGTTCTGGGGTGGGAGCTTCCCTCTTCACCTAAATTGGTGCCGCTACATATAATGGAGGGGGTGGGGGAAATATTCATATTGGGTCTCACGCTAGCCATACGAGACATTGCAAGGCAATGGAAGGCAGAGGCCCCCCCACCCCCCTCCATGTCGGCATGGAAAAATGGCCTGGATTTCAATATGGGCCTGGAGGCTCCCATTTTCAAAACTCGGGGGTGTCCGCAAAAGCACTTTAAGATCTGTAAGAGGTGGGCGGACTATAGAGGCCTCTACATTGAGTCAATTTCTACGGGATATGCTGCCATTTTGGGTTAATTGGGCAGGACAGTGGTTCAGGGATTTAGGGATTCAGCCGGATGTGTCATCAGGGCGGTGGGCGGGTACTTGTTGCTTCATGTGTGGTGCAAAGTCAATGCATTGGGGGAAGTTTTGTTTATGTATCTATTTCTTTTTGCACAGTACATATATTATAAGTCAAAGACATTTGTTTTTCTTATTGTATTATAAAATGTAGCAGTCAGCCTCTGGGTCACAGAGCTCTGCATGGTATATGTACTTTGACGCAATAAAAATTGTTTTAAAAAAACAATCTTACAATTCTGATCAAAACAGCTTCCCCTTTTTCCATAAAATCAGTAAAGGATAATAGTGCATGCTAATTACATATATGTGGCGGGTCATGATGGTACAGATGGTAGAAATTAATTCCGAAATGCCACAGGACCCGGATATTAATGTGTTAAGGATACTGAAGATAGTTTACAGCTAAAGTATAAAGCTAAAGAGCGAAATACCGAGCCTAAAGGTGAAGGGAAGATAACATAATGAAGAATCTTATGCAGAAACAGCAGCTGGTCTGTGTTTTATAAGGCACAGATGGCTCAGGGTCTTACTGGGCTTGACACAACCCAAATAGCTAATATGCAAAGTACAATGCCTGAAGTTTTAAGTGCAGAAAACATAATAAACAGTTATATACGGACACGACTCAGGGACTACAATTTTTGAGCCCTTATAAATAAGGTGCCGATGTGCCTAGAAGAGTACGACTCAAAGTTGTACTGGGCATGATGGCCATATAGCCAAAGTGCAAAGTGCTGTGCCTAAAAGGGTTCATTTTCTAAAGTGCAGATGGCATAATGAGGGGTCATTTACAGAGACTACATGTGCCTAGGAGAGTACGGCTCAAGATCATACTGGGCATGGTGACACAACCCATAGAGCAAAAGTGCAAAACGCAGTGCCGGAAAAGTTTTTTTTTAATAAAACGGCAATTAGGTGATGACAGGTTCTATACTGAAGCTACAACAGATCTACACGTTTTGGGCCGAGACAGTAGAATTGATCAAGATTTATTGCGACAACTGGCCTTATGGTTAAGGTGCTAAAGTGCCTAGGAGAGTGCGGCTTGTAAAGTGCAGCCAGCATCATAATAATTCTTGGGGGGGGGCATCACGAGATCAGGCTAGTCATGATGACTGATAAGGGACCACAGTGGATTAAGTGCCAGTTGTATATACCAAATTGAGGTCTATATCGTTCAGATACAAAGTTCCGCAGTTTGTGAAGAGTTTGTTACCTCAATGCAAAGCCCATTTCATGTTACCTACAGTGGGAGATGAATCGCATAGCTGTGAAGGCTGTAGATCACTCATGTCCTTTAACAAGATGCAGGTTTGCATTATGAATGTCCTGAATTGGTAAGGACCTGTAAAAGTTACAGGAGAATTTTGCCCTGCTGCCCGAGTATTGTCCTGCTGCTTGAAGGATTGACTTGCTGTGTGAGAAGGAAGATTGGACCTGCTTGTCTTCATCCCAGACTACCCAGAGAGACTCAAGTGAGTCAGTTGGCTGACCTCCTGTGTGAGCTACAGGGATACAGCAACCTTTAAAGACCTCCCAGCAACTTTCCAGGTGACCTGCTGCAACTGGAACTCCCTGGACGTGCCTGAGCCCTGCTGCTGGCCTCTGCTGGGGTGAATCCTGATTTCAAGAGGTGCCCCGAGGTCCTGGACTCTTGGTTGGCATCAGTGAGAAGGTGAGAATTTTGAAGTTTGTGCTCCTCGTGACCGCGAATGGGCCAGTTTGAGCCAAGAACCTGCTACCCATGACGACCGCCAACGCGAAGTTCCAGTGAAGCCTATTCTTCGTGTCAACAGTGACCGCCAATGAATACCAGCAATGTGAGACACGCACAATACATCACGCACGGAGCTGGGAAACTTGGCAAGTATGCCAATGAATACATAAGCGAGCATTCCTGTAGTCATAAATACTTTTGTATATTGGCCCAATATGTTTAGCTGATATGGCCTCTCCGATTTATCTTTACAATCTGAACGACTTTTTTTTCTATCATGTACAAAAAGATGCTACCATATATGTATTATGTACAGGGGCATAGCTTTAATTGGTGCAGCAGGTGCGGTAGCACCAGGAGCTCACAGACCTGAAAGGCCCACTGAACCCTGATTATTGCTGTATTTTATCATTCAAACATCAGCCTATTCTTTGCTTGCACTTTGACCTATGTCATGCTAGGCTGTTGATGATATAGGGGGTACTAACCATACAATGGTAGCCCGCCCCATTACGTACTGGTGCACAGCTCTGATCAGCTCTATCCCCATCATCCTTACCAGTTCGGATACCTGTGTCCATTCTGGTAGCCGTAGGTGCTATCCTCTTTATAAATCAGTCTGTTTTAATCAATGAAGCAACAGGGCTTGATCGGTTTCACTGCCTGGCTTGAGCCAGAGTGAAATCTCTGTCTTCAATGGAAAATAATCGCATAGTAACTGTCCCGGGCTGTGGGAGTGTCCGAGGGACCCGCAGGTCAGCCAGAGAAAATCCAGATTAGACGTTTTTCATCTGAAACCAATCTCGTCTGAAAGGGGCCTTTTCCTCCTTTTAGTGCCGCTGTATCAATATTTATCTACGCTTCCAAAAATACCTTTTCAAGGAGGTCCGCAAAGCGATTTTTTTCTGGCAAGCGTTTATAGAAATGATCTCATTAATGCGTAAAGGTCTCGGAAAGCTTTGTGAACCATGCAGAACTGTGAAGAGAGCCGCAGTGGACGTGGTTTCACTTAAAACAGGAATCTAAAGTAAACCGAGGTGTGGCCGAGCAGCTGGTGTCGGCAGTCTCACTCGAGGCCACATAGCTGCCAGGAAGGCCCTTCACTGGGTGACACCTTCAGCAAGCACTGGCTTCTGAGCCAACGGCATTGTGCGTGATGCCACATGTAGGCCCGAGCTTACAATGGGAAAGAGAAAAACTACAAGCTCCAGCATGCAATGTGCTGTTGGTCTAAAGAATAATGCCAATAACTGCCAGGTATTTTATTTTAAAAAATGTGTGTGTGTGTGTATTTTTATATATATTCCAAAAAGATATCTGCAAACAGCTGATGCTCAAAGAATGGCTTCTGAATGCCATTTATGAAAAATTATATAATTGCACTCTTGCAAATGCAGTAGTGTCACACTTTTGCTCCTTTTCTGCTCCCGGAGTAGTCGGGACTGGAAAAAAAAACAGTTTATCAGGTTGTGAACTACATAATGTTTTCGTGTCATTTTATGTGTGTAACACTTCTTTGTACAAATAAAAAAGTCGAACCATGTGCAACTTTTGTTTAAAAAATGAATCAATCTGATTTTCCTCTATAAATGTGTGCTGATTTAATTTTCGTATTAAGCAGCTGGGCAAACTGATTTTGTTTACATCTTCTTAATAGAAGGCAATGCAAAAACCTGGACTGAATAAGCTGGTCATGCACGGATCTGAGACACTCGAGAGCTTTGCAGGGGACATAACCACGTTCACACTCACAGCCCTGCCACGTGTGCTAGGTCCACGGGTGATGTGCTGATCCAGTCAGGTTTAAAAAAAAAAAAAATCTGGGGCTTCTGGTCTTGTTTACTCTATTATAACAAGCATTGGCATAGCCAATAGGTCTCGCCTTTGGGACCTTATAAGTGTTTAGCCATGCAACAGTGGATGTTGTTGTACCAAGGCTATTGTGCTGCATAACTAAATACTTACAAGGTCCCAAAAGCGAGACCTATTGGCTATGACAATGCTTGTTTCCATTTGTTACTGTTTTCACATCCTTCTCTTCTTCCGTCTTTTCCCCTTTTCTGTCGTTCTCTAGATTTCTCCAGGTCCTGGTCTAAAGTCACGGTCCCCAAAAAAAGGCATTGTTATTACAACGCCAATAACTTTAACTCGCACAAATTTAAGACCTATTGGCATGGCCAATGCTTGTTAAAACACATTGTTAATCTTTATGCAGGATTTCAAACGCGCTCATGTGTTTGGGGTAAATCGTCACGCAAACTATGGGACTAGTTACAGCTGACACCCGAGCACGTTAAAAATGGAAAGCAACGTGCAAGTAAATATAACGGGCCCTGATAATGCGCAGCTGCTGTCTGAAGTACCTCAACTCCACCCACGAGAAGGTATGCAATTAAGAGTCCCAGCGTTACTCACTGCAGCGTATGTCGTCATTGTCCTCTGGGATGTTACTCTTTCCTTGACCTCCTGTAAACCTCCGTTGAGTACGCGGCGGCCTGCAGGTCAGCCTGGGATGGTATGCGAACCCCAGGCGCGCACTCGGGCAGCACACGGAATGGCACTGTCTGGCAAAACCGGCGGCCGACAGGACACGTGAAACCAGTTCAACAACCCTCCCCCAAACACCCCACCCCCCCAAGAGAGGAACTCCAAAGCAGAAGGAAGCTACACAAAGCTTTGTTTACTACAAAGCGAAGGGGGGGCGCAGGACGAGGGAGGGGAAGGAAAGCCTGGCCAGCAAAGATTGAGATTCTAGACTCTCTCAGACAGAAGCCACGGGTGGATGCCCTGAAGGAGCTTCTAGCAATGGAATGCACATAGAATCATACAGTTTTTCCATTCTGCAAACCACAGAAAACACAAAAAAGCTAATCTATGAAGGTCTTCTAATGACCGTGTATTTTAGTTAATACGTAGTTCTGCCATTGCGGTCTCGCCCGTCACAGCAAAAAACAAGAAATGTTAATAAAGAAAGACAGCTTACCTTAGATGTTCGGAAATCGCTCTGTATATCCCAGCAAGAGACACGAATAAACACGAGAACGTCCCTGTAAAACAAAAAACAAAAAAACCACGCCCACCAGTGTAAAAGGGACGGGGCTTAAAAAAGAGAAAGAAGCGAAACCCCCCCCCCCCCGAATCCGAAAAAGACAGGGCTTGAATTGACAGACAAAGCTCTTCTCCAATGGCTGACCAGCATTTAAGAGGCCAGCCAATGGAGAAGAGGGGCAGGTTCAAGCCCCACTACTGGAAAACATAAAATCTCGCCAGCGAGACTGCGTAAGCGCAGCCTTCGCTAGCCGAGACCTAAAAAAAGACTACAAGCCCCAGAATTCAAAGAACAAAACCTTGAGTTGAGCAGCACATTACTCATGGATCTGGGAAACTTGCATTGTATTGGCATAGGGCACAGTTCTTGGATCTGAAAGGCCAGTAGAGTTTGATCTGAGTCAGTCACATGCAACAAACACCCTGATATGCAAGTGACCTTGTCAATGGACTTTCAGAGACCGAGGATTGTTGGCCATTGTCTAGATTTCTTAAGAGTTCCGTTCTTCTAAAGTGCTCTCAATAATATTTCCAATGTAGTAAATAGACTGAATGTTTTCTCAAAACAACACCATCGGCTCTATTTCAAAAGGGTATGCAGCCAACAGCAGTAAAATCCTGGCGACCTCCCCCTAAATAACGTGTAATGATTAGGGGCCATGTGTACTAGCACCTTCCCATAGACACAGAAAGGAAAAACACCCCTTGTTAGAGCAGGCCCTAAATCCACCCATTAGGTGCAGCCTCAATAGGGAGCGTAAACATAGAATGTTTCTTTAAAGTATGAAAGAAAAGCGATATCAATGGACACCAGAGAGAAACGGAGAGGAGAAGAGAAGGAGAGTCACAGAAAGCAAGAGAGATAGAAAGAGGGAAAGACAAAGAGAGGGAGAGCATGAGAATACCCAGCAGAGCACGAGAGAGAGAGAGAGAGAGAGAGAGACATTACTCATGTTTAATGTGATATATGGCACACACTTTTAAAATATTCTGGAAAATGTGCCAATATGCCATGCAGCAAAACATGCAGTAAAACATTAAGGAACCCACTATACTATCTAATCATGTTAACCCTTTATTATAAAAAAGCAACAGGTTCATTTGGTTGAAAAATGAGTAATGGGCCATGTGTGTAATTTCCTTACCTAGTTCGAAGGCTTTGTGATGATGTTTAGTAATACGCTTCCAGCCTTTAATACCCTATGCTGTAACATGACGAATTGTGTGTCTAAAGCAAACAACTTCAACTAAACAAGGGGGCAGATGCTATTGCCCCATTTAGAGATGTGGAACCGAAGTTTTCTAAAGGTGTAATCTCACCTAACTCTGCAGTCTGAAAACTCTGTTAGTGCAATCCATCTGGGCTTGCCACCACAATGAAGCTATACAAGATGGATGCTAGAGGCAGCTTGCTAGACTAGCAATGGGTAATGCTAGCATTCCTAAGGGTTCTGTGTAGGAGGATGGGGCCAGGGCCCCGTTTATTCGTGCAGAAGTCACCTTTCATTATGTCCTGCCTTTTGTTCCTCCCTGGAGCACTCTTATTAGTTTATTCCAAAATCCATCATCAGTCTTTATTCGATTTAAAAACAATCATAAAAGACACAAACATAGTACATAAAACATGAGTTTATTAGTTTATTAAATGGAGAGTCTGCGGAGTCTGGGGACATCAGTACCTTTACCAGGCGTGCTGCTCCCAAACTTTGTGCTTCTGCTGTGGGTGGGACTCCCATCATCACCTCCTGTTGTCGGCCATCACCAGTAGATAAAACGTTTGTCTATTCTGGAAGAAGGGGCATCACAATGTGAAATGATCACCCTGAACTATTTCCCAAATTATTATGAAATCTGTTTATTGGCATTTCGTTAGTATAGACATAGCACATGTTATAAATGAAATATCACACAGGCAATGAGTCAGTTACTCGGAGCAGTCCCCGCCAATTGTGAGTACAGCGAACAACAGGATCAAACGCCACCCCCATGTGCGAAGCAAGATAAAACTTATAGGTCTCAGGACCACCGCCCGTATTTAAACAGTTCCATAGAACAACAAAAAGAAAGAGGCAAAACAACAGAAGACCCAGCATAACAGCAGCAGCAGGTTCGGTCTTTAACCATATGATCCCCAAGGTACTTCTCCCAGTCCAGCCCCCCCCACCCGGTCCCCACCCCCCGGTACAAACAGTTCCATTAAAGGCAATTTTCAATGTCTGCACACCTTCCCGGTTCGATGAGGGCCTCCACACCAGTCCCCAAATTAGACCCCCTGGGCTCACCTCCGTTCCCCTCCTCCTCAGGGAGTGCCTCCGCAGTACTCGTCCCACAGAGTCCCAGGGCATCCCCATCCAGCTGCATCAGGGCCTGCAAGTGTACGTCCCACTGGTTCACTATAGGTGTGCGCCTAAGGCCCAACGTTTCTTCCCGCAAAAGGGCCGTACCCTCCGCCCCCGCCCACACCAGCAGGGAACTCCGCCACGCTTGCGCTCGGGGGGGCTCAGCTGCCTTCCAGCGCTTGGTGATTAACTGCTTCGCCACTACCAAACCCAGGTCGAGGAAGCGACAGGCAACCTTCGTGGGGGGAGTTCTACGAAACAAGTGTAGCAAGCAGGCCGGCCATTCCCGCGGCGCCAGCGGGCCGGCACATTTACTTAACGCTCCATGCACCGTCCGCCAATACGAGTCTAGTGCTGGACAACTCCATAACATGTGCACCAGTCCAGCATCCAGAGCCTTGCAGCGTGGGCAGTCTGCATCCGCGCGATGGAAATATCGGGTGATAGAGTCAGGAGTGAGATATGCTCTGTGTAGTATAAAGTACTGAATTTGGCGAAACCGCAAGTTCCTGGGAACCCGCGTTGGCCCCCGTAGTGCATCCCTCCATTCCTTGTCAGCCATGGGGCGATCCAAATCCGCTTCCCATTTACCGCGCAAAGGAGACAGGTCGGTCGCCACCTGTGTGCGCAGGGAGGCCGCGAACCAACGAATCATGTGACTGCCCCGTCCTATGACATGGAGGTACTGCATCATGAGGTGTTGTGCCGACTCCTCCTGAAGAGCTCCCCACCGGTTCGTCAATGTCGCGATCAGCGAGCAGTGACGGAGGAACTGACCGGCTGGTAACCCCGTCTCCTCCGCTAGTTGAGCGAACGGGATAAGCGCACCACCGCGGTAGAGGTCCCCCAGTGTGCAGATGTCCGCTGCGTGCCATTCCGTAAGCTCTGTCGAGCGCAGCATCCCCCGACCACTAGGCGAACCCTCAATCGGCATGGCGGGAGCGTAAGGGACATTCGACCGGGTCAAGTAAAGGGCACGCCAATAGCACGTGTAAGCCACTGCCACAAGGAGGGGACCCGGCTTGACCATTCTGGCCGTCGGGTGGAACGACGCTATGATATCCGCCAGGGGGAGCGGCGGCTCCGTGGACGCTGTGTCATCCCTCTCCCTATCGGCCAACCACCTGGCCACCCATTGCAGCTGCGCTGCTAGGTAATAGTTCGCAAAGCACGGCATCACGAGTCCCCCCTGACCCGTGGGGAGGTATAACTTAGAGAGTGCCACTCTGTGGCATGCGTTACCCCATACAAAATCCCGGAGGGAGCGCTCCAGGGTGGCGAAGAAGGACGCCGGGATGTAGATCGGCAAGTTAGCAAAATAGTAGCGGAGTCTGGGTAGAGCTACCATTTTGACCAAGGCAATGCGGCCTGTGACCGCGAGAGGGAGGGTGCCCCAGAAACACATCTGGGCCCTGATCGCCGTTACCGCCCTGCCCAAGTTGCCCTCCACCAGGTCAGCTGGCCGCCTATACACCTGGATGCCCAGGTAACGGAAGGTGTCCAGCTGCCACCTGACAGGCACACCCCCTAGATGAAACCGGGGATCCAGAGCATCAGCACAGAACGGGTAAAGGCACGATTTGGCCGCATTCACCCTCAACCCGGATAGCGCTGCAAATTTCGTGAGAACTCGCTCAAGGTCCCCTGAAATGTTTGCCACGTCCCTTACGAAGACCAGGAGGTCATCCGCATATAAGGAGACCTGGTGTGTTGCATCGCCCATGGGAATGCCGTCCGTCAACACCCTCCGCAGGGTGGCTGCTAAGGGCTCTATGGCAAGCGCATAAAGGAGAGGCGAAAGAGGGCACCCCTGCCTGGTACCTCGGCCGACCGAAATGGCCTCAGAGATGTATGGGCCAGTTCTCACCCCGACCACAGGATTCTTGTAGAGAAGCGCCGCCATTTGTAGGAACCCGAGGCCTAGTCCATAGTGCGACAATGCTGCCACTAGGTACCCCCATTCAAGGCAATCAAAGGCTTTTTCAAGGTCCAATACTAAACAGCCCGCTCGCGGCCAATGCTGTGCGCCATGCGCGGCAACGCGGAAGAACCGGCGGAGATTAAGCAAGGTGCTGCGCTTCGGTACAAACCCATTCTGGTCCCTGTGCACCAGCACAGGTACAGTGGGGGCCAGCCGCTCCGCCAGGACCTTGGCCAGGATTTTATAATCGGTGTTGAGGAGGGCGAGGGGGCGATAGGACCCCAGGTTAGTAGGGTCACGCCCTCGCTTGGGTAAAGAGATCCGGTAGGCCTCTTTCATGGAGGCGGGCAGGGTAGCTTCCTCAAGGGCCGCGAGATATAATGCGTGCAGTCTGGGCACCAGAGACTCCCGATATGCTTTGTAGTACTCCGCCGGGAGACCATCCGGCCCAGATGCCTTGCCAGAAGCCAGTGAGGCCACCGCTTCCCCTATCTCCTCCAGCGTGATGTGACCTTCTAATGTTTCCTGGTGGGCATCCGGAATCGTGGGTAGGCAGGCGGCCCCTAGAAACTGATCGAGATCCTGTGCCTGTCGGCGTCCCACGGAAGTGTACAGGGCCTTGTAATGCGCTGTGAGTATCTGATGGATCTCCCGTTGCGTGTGCACCAGTGTCCCGTCCGAACCACGGATGGAGGCCATTGGCGCGTAGCCCGATTCCTGCCTGATCAACCAGGCCAGCAACCGCCCCGCCCTATCAGATGTGGCGTGGATCCGAGCCGAATGGGCAGCGTAGTTATGGCAACGCAATCTCTCCAGCAGCTCAGCATGGCGTGCCCGGAGCTGCGCCAGCTGGGTCGAGTCTCGACCTCCTCCCTCACCATGGCGTTCTCACGACAATAGCCGCGATTCCAAAGCGGTGAGCAGTAACGTAAGCTGCTTACGAAAATTCCCGGTCGCCCCCAGGCAGTGTCCCCGCATGGTAGATTTGTGCGCGTCCCATTCCGTCAGCGTGCTCCCTGCCGTACCCTCATTGAGATCAAAGAACTGTTCGACCGCTGTGCCGAGCGAAGCTCGAAACTCCGCGTCCTCAAGAGCGGCCGGTTGCAGACGCCATGTGGGAATGGGGGGCCTCTCCAGGTCCCAGCAGAGACGCAGCCTAAGAGGATTGTGGTCCGAGTGGGTCCGGCCCAGGTAGTCCGCCTGGGCTATCAATGGGTCCAGCGAAGGGGAACCCACCACCCTGTCAAGGCGGACGTGAAGGTCATGTACCGCCGAGTAATATGAATAGAGTCGGTCAGTGGGGTGTAAGGTATGCCAGACGTCATGCAGAACCCATCGCGACAGCCAATCAGTAAGGTTCCTCGCGTTCGAGACTGCCTGTGTGCTACGGAGCAGCGGATAGGATCTATCAAGGCTCGTGTCCAACACCGCGTTAAAGTCCCCACCCAGTAACCAGGGAAGACCCACATACGGGGTTAAGGCCACCGAGAGTTGGTCTAGGAACGATGGTTGGTCAACGTTCGGGGCATAGATGGATCCCAGGAGCATAGAGTGCCCGTTAAGCCTCCCCCGAACCAACGTGCATCGGCCAGCAGGATCAATCACTATTTCGGAGCATGTGAAGGGTGTACCTGCCCGTACCCAAATCAACGTACCCCGAGCATGCGCAGAATATGTGGTCCCAAAAAGCTGCCCCCTCCACCGAGCACGTAATTTGTCCAATTCTGGCCGTGTCATGTGTGTCTCCTGGAGAAGGGCCACCGCTATCCTATGCCGCTGCAAGTAGGCAAAAACAGAGTATCGGCGGGCCGGTGTGTGCATGCCTCTAATGTTCAATGTGACTATTGCAGTGTCAGCCATCAGTGTTGAGTGTGGACAACGCGAGGCCCACAGGCCGAAGCGGGCCAGCCGGGGGGAGGAAGGGGACCAAGATCACTGTTGCCCAGACCGCCTGCTGCAAGAACATGATGTACAAGAAAGCTGCAGAACACTGCAGAGTGTAAATAGACAAAGGTAAAAGTAAGATTAACAAGAGGAATTCCATAACCGCAAGGGCAAACCCCAGAACGGGCATTCGTCTAAACATGTAAGACTCAATCGCCTGTGAACTACCAGGCCAAATATGTGCTAGTGGGGGCCAAAGGGCAATACTGCTGGTCCCGGTCTGCAAGAGCCCCATGTTACCCCCGTCAGAGCCTCGTGTGCCTATAGGGCCGCCAGTCGCTCAACCGCTCCCCAGAGGAATGTGTGTGGGCATCGCCGCCACCCCGCTCCCCTGCGACCAAGACATGCGTGGACTCCCAACCCCGTCCCACATGTAAGGGAACCCACACTGTCCCTCCAGCCCCTGTGACCCCCGCGGCACCCTAACCTGCCCAGTCGTGTAAGCATGAAGAGCCACAGAACCACAATCCAGGAGGCAACAGAGGCAGGAAACCCCCCTCCCCTCAAGAGTAGTCCGCAGCACTCAGCCCACCACCTCAGGGTACCTGCATTGAACACAGTGCAATCAGACAAGAGTTCACCCCAGAAGGTCGGCCGTCTGGGGAGTCACCACTGGCAACACCTGGTCTTCCGAAAGTATGATGGACGGGGAGGAGGACTGGTCAGTCTCAGTGTCACTGTGTGCGCGAGCCGCCACGTCCCCCTGGCTGCTCACAGATCCCAGGGTGGCCACCGCCTCAAGAGCCTCCAGCCGCTCCACGCGCATCCTCTCCGGACTCGGGGCCGCAGGAGGACTCGGCCCCGCTCCACCGCGTCGGTCCCTCTGTCTCCGTCGTCTCAGTCGTTTCTCCCGTCGCCCCACAGGGCCCGGGTCCGCGGGCCTGGGGCCACCATGTTGGCCCGTTTCCTCCAGCCAGTCCCAGACATCAGACGGGGCGTCGAAAAAACGTGTCCCATCCTTCGTGACCACCCTGAGGCGCGAGGGGAACAGCAGCGAATATTGGATTTGCAATTCACGGAGTCGGCGTTTCACCTCCAGATAGTTGCTCCTCCGCTTCTGAACGGTCGCAGTGTAGTCCGGGAACAGCATCACTGCGCCACCCCCTACCGCCAGGGCACCCATTTTCCTCGTTTCCCGGAGGATCACGTCCCGGTCACGGTAGTTGAGGAGCCGAAACAGGAAAGGACGCGGCCGGGCCCCAGGGACAGGTCTCCGCATCGGCACTCTGTGTGCCCGCTCCACCACAAACTGCGGGGAGAGCACCCCCGGGGGCAGGATGTCCCGCAACCAGCCTTCAACGAACTGCTCCGGTCGTCGACCTTCCTCACCTTCCACCAGACCCACGACTCGTATGTTCTGGCGCCGAGAGCGGCCCTCTGCATCCTCTGCACGGTCCTCTAGAGTGTTAACGCGGTCCATCAGGTCCTGCAAAGTGGCAGAGTGGTTGCGCACTATCGGCTGAACATCCTGTAGCGCCTGACTGTGACTGGCAATGGTGTCCGCCAGCTTGCGATGGTCGACGTGAAGCAAGGTGAAGTTAACCGTGACTGTCAATCCGGGATTCCAGGGAGGTTCGAGTTTGTTTCAGCGTGTTGCCCAGTCGGTCGACCGCTGCCAGCATGGCATCCATCTTGGCTTCCAGAGTCGACGCAGGCGGTGCCGCAGTCCCAGCAGAGCGTCCCGGCGCCGCGTCAGGACCTTCCGCCCTCAGCCTGGTCTCGGCGTGCTTGTTCCGAAGCCGCCCCATGGCCAGTTGCTGCGCCGACGGCTTTCGGAGAGTCCAGTGGTGTGCGAGATCGACCGGGACTCCAGGCAACTCCAGATGCCGGTAGCAAAGGGCCCAGTCCCACTACCACGAGTCGGGCCAACGCCAGGGGGTCAGGGCGCAGGGCAGCGTCACTGGCGGGGGAAGTGCGTCGCGGTCCGTGGGTCAACCGACAGCCGACGTCGGGATCATGGCCATCCCCCAGCCCGTGCAACGCCTAGTCCACAGTGGCCAGACCACAGCAACGCACCCAGCAGCAGGCAAGCGCCCAGTCCCCCAAGCTCCTCACGCTGGTCCTGTCCATCCGATCACTCCCACGGCGCTGTTCTCAGGGCCACATCACGCTCTCTAGGGTCGCCGCCGCCACCACAGCAGTCCCCCTCGCCCCCGAGGGCAGCAGCCAGGCGCTCACCAGGTTCCCGTCCACAAACTCGTGTCCAGAGGGGGGTCTCTCACCAGGTCACTCACCGGGCTCTCGGGCGCTGCAGGGTCCCATGTCTGCCACCATCGCCCCCGTCAGTAACGGCCACCGCCACCGACCACCACAGCATGCGCCTGCAGGCTCGGCGCTCTTAGTCAGGCAGGCCCACAGTGCAGCCGGTCATCAGCCCCTCCGGGTCCCCTCGTCGCATGGAAGCCCCTCGCGGGTCGCCAGTCAGCCAGCCGCCGATCCGCAACGCGCTGCGCAGCCCAGCCTCCTCGTGGCAAGCCGCGGTGTAGAGTGACTCTCGCGGCCGGGCGCCGCCTCCGGCTCGGCCCGCACCGCTAGCCAGGCAAGTCACCAAGGGGGCGGCACGTAGTCGGAGGCCGCCCCCGCTCTCAAGTCGGGCCCCACAGGGCCGCCGGGACCTCACGGGTAGAAGCAGGCAGCATCGGCAGCCCTGGGGCACATCCCGGGTAGGAGAAGCAAAGGATAATGGCTCTGCAGCTCGGGAGCCTCACTCGAACACGGCCATCTTGGCCGCACGCCCTCTAGCGCCCCCCTGAACTATTTCCCTAATAGCGTATGTGGAATACACAAACCATGTCTGAGAAAGGAGTATAAGATAAGGACTGAAATGCAAGTCAGTGGTCCAGGACTTGTCTCTGACTGGTGTAAGTGACACTCTTCAGGGTGTTGGTAGAGTTCTGAGATTCAGAGCTGGTGTCCTTGAGATCCGTCCTCCCAGAGGCGAGGGGACAGCAGCTGAAGAAGTGAGAAACTTCACTGGAAGAACCTGTGGGCTTGACTTGGTAAAGAGTCTGCCATGCCTGCTGAAAGAGGGGATGCATGAGTATCCATCCAGGATGAGTCTATCCAGAGGAAGAAGCCCAGCTGCAGCTGCCTGGCAGAGGAGTCACCCAGAAGAGCAAATGACTGCTGAAGACATTGCCAACTGACAGAAGAAATATGGCAGGCACTGCCTGGGGCTTTGACAAGCTCCTTGCCGCTGTACCGCATGTTCCCAGTTACCCTCATTGGACCTCGAGAAATTTGTCAGGCCCCTCCCTAGCCTGGGAGCAAGTGGAGTAGTGACCCTCGTGGACCGACTAAGGGACACTACAGGAGCCACAATCTTAGTGTGACTGGGATGCCATTTGTTTGTTTTTGCTGTTAGTTTGATGTCTAGTGTATTTTATCCAAAGAGAACTGTGTAAGGGGGTTGCATGTATGAGGTGAGTCACTCATTGGTGGATGTGGCATCAGGCTGACAGTTTTTAAGATGCTTTTACTTCAGTTGGATGCTTCTTTGAAGATGGTTTTGGTTAACCTCGTGAGCTCGCCTGTGAGGAAGAGGCACTTTTCAGGTTTTTTTTGTTTTGTTTACCGATGGGATATTTCCTGTCACCAAGGTCATCTATGAACCAGGAAGTGGAAGATTTTGGGATTGACAAGTGTGGTTTCAGGCTGGCTTACATTTTGATGTTGGTCTTGAAAGTGATGTTGAGTACACCCATGAATGAGCCAGCATTACCTGTGCCACCAGTTGAGGGTGCTCCTGTTTGGAGATCTTCACTGAGAGTTTTCAAGAGGTACAGCTTGGGAGAACAGTATTGTTGTTTTGTTGGTTTACATTGTCCAGTGCTTGTGTCTGCAGCGTGGTGGATAATGAGTACAATTGCAGCATGGTCAAACCGTTCAGTAGGGAAGTTGGCATATGGTTAATTCTTACCATCAAGACAGAGATGAAGAGGTTGCATTTGGAACAGTGGGTAGTTTTAGTGAGTAATTACTTGATATTTGTGTTATCAGTGCTGCCTTTAGTGGATTCATTGAGGCTTCTCCTTGAATATTTGTGGTGAAACTGGAAGACATTGTAAAGTGATTGATGGGTAAAGTTGCAAAGAGGTTTGACATTTCTTCACTTTAGGTTTTGCTGGTACTTGTCTATGTGTAGATTACATAGTTTTTTTTGTTTGTGTCTTTGCCACTGCAAAGCATTTCAACAGATCTAAAACAACTAATTTCAATTCTTTAAGAGGGATCAGAGAAAGCCTTTATCTCTTCAAAAAATAATGGTCAAGGGCCAGCTTTACTAAACACTGGTCACAAAATATGGATCGCCTTTGTAAGATGTCTTGCTCGTGTCCTTCCAGTTGGCAAGGACCATTTTCACTGCAGATGTTAGTAACAGGTCGAGTAGATCTTTATCAGAGTCCGTTTTCAAGTCTGTGCGCATAAATGCCATGGGCAGGGTGGAGAATTCTTTGGTTAGAGTACATCAAAACAAACCATTTATAAAGTCAAAGATTTTCCCCGTAAATGTTTTTAGTAGTGAGCATTGAAAGATAAGATGGGCTAAGTCCCCCGTTTCTTTGTTACAGTTCCAACATGTTGTGTCATCTCGGTGGCCTAATGAAAATAATCGGGCAGGGGTCCAAAATGCCTTGTGTAGTAGCCAGTTTTTGGTTTGTGAGAGGACCGGGGAGATCTTATTACGCGAGACTGAACTCCATAGTGTGGACCATTCCTGTTCATTATGTGTGGCTGTCGACTGCTGCTCCCAAAAGGCAACTGTCTTAACGTTAAGTTTAGAGGTTTTGGGAGTTTGTAGATCTGCGAGACCTCGTGACACAATTTGTTAATCTTTGTCACAAACAGGGAGATTGATGGTTGTATGGCGGATAATTTGGCTTTTGAGAGGGCCGTTCTGATTTTCAAGAAGTTGTAGAATTCAATGTCGGCTAGGTTATATCTTGACTTGAGGTCTGAGAATGTAATGGGATATGCGGCGTTTTGTAGTTGGTAAGGGTAGAGGATACCTTTTACAATCCATGTGTCAAAGGCTAGCCTTTTGCCTTTATACAATATCTTGACATCTTACAAAGACTGGATCAACTGGATCACCCATCTCAGAGGAGTGGACAACATAGCACTACAGAACTCTCCCTGGAAACCTTCATCCAGAAGGATGTGGAACTCTCTCGACACATACCTAGACTCTTACGAACCTCGATGAAAAATATGATATACCGTTGTTACTTAGCCAGGTACCCTCTACGGACGTACCACCTGAACAATTGTACTTAACTGATTTAACCCTTGTTGCCTTCACTAGGCTGCTGCGGTGGGTGAGGTCTATCAATACCGGTCTGCTCTTGTGCCAACATCTACATAGAATGTCAGAAGTAAATGATGAGAACCGTCATTCTTTCTTCCCTTCTCTTATCTTTCCTTCCCCACTTTCCCTTCTTCTGCCTGACTTTCTTTCTTTTTCTCTTATTATTGATCATGTGGGTTAGCTATATAAGCAGAACACACTGTCTTAGGACTCCTATGCATAAACCTTGCCGTGGATAACTTATGCTAACCCTGTTACAAACTTTCTGTTAGCCCTTGCTAAAAAAAAAATCAATAAAGTATTTTGAAATAAAAAAAAAGAAAATGGGATGCCCCAAGAGGATCAACCTTGTTTTTCTGAAGAGAACTGATGCTGAAAATAAGGAAGAATAATAAAAGATTTAAAAGCAAAAAAAAAATAATATATATATATATATATTCACTGAAAAAACCATGGGTTTCACACACGTTATAGTTAGGAATTAGCATTTAAAAAACCTTAGAAATTCAATGAAAAAACCAAAGGTTTCACACATGTTATAGTTAGCTGGACATTTCACTCGTAAAAAACCAATGAAATTCCCCCGTTATAGTTAGTTCACCTAACTATAACTCGCACGCCCGCAATGCACTACTGATGACGTCACATATTACATCACTCATGACATGGTCACTGACATCACTCATGACATCACTGATGACATCTCAAATGACATCACTGATGACATCACTGATGACATCATCCAGTGAATGTGTGTTTTTCTGAAAATTAAATATGTTTTATATTTATGTATATCTCAAGGTCGATGGAAGAATAAATGGGTATATAAGTGTCTAAATGGATGATTTGTTTTTGAAAAATTGATTGTGTAACTGACTGATTAAGTATATTATAGTGAATACATGGCTTAGTGAGTAATGTTTAAATATGTAAATATCTGTATCAGTCTCTCACTTTGTGTATATGTGGCTGCATGGGTTGGTGAGTAGCTACATGGGTGTCTATATAGGTTAATAGTTGTTTTTTTGAGTATCAGTCTGAGTGTCTGCATGATTCGGTGGGGGGTATTACGTGGTGCATAGGTGCATGAATGAGTGACTCACTGTTTGTATGTGTTAAAGACAGCATGTGTGCAGGACTGTATGGGTGGATGACTGTGTGTATGGGTGTGTTAGTGAGTGAATGACTGTTTCAATAGTGTCTTTATGAGTAACTACATATGTTTTAAACTAGTATATGTGACTATTGGTGTATATAAGTGAGTATATGTGAGAGTGAGAGATTGAAAGAGTTCCTGTATGAATAAATATGTGTTTCTATAAGTGATTGTTTAAAAGACTAAGTATGTGTACGTTTCCGTAGAAGTAAGTGTGGTCGTGTGTTTATAACTGTATATGCAAGTAAATGGATGTTTGATTCTTTATTAGCATGAGTGACTATGTGTGTGAGTAACTCTATGGATGAGTGGCATTGTGTATCAGGATGTATAGGTGTATGAGTACATATGATGAGTGAGTACATGTACGAGTGACTGTATAGGACTGTTGGTGAATGAGTGGAAGTGTATGTGGATCTTAGAATTACTGAATAGGTTGTTGTACCTGGTACTGGTATGTCCATTGTTTTGAAAATTTTAGTCTCTATTATTGAATGTGTGTATCAAAGGTTATATTAGGGTGAGAGGAGGTCTGCCACTCTATCACAAGGATGATGTCATCAGTGATGTCATCAGTGATGTCATTTGAGATGTCATCAGTGATGTCATGAGTGATGTCAGTGACCATGTCATGAGTGATGTAATATGTGACGTCATCAGTAGTGCATTGCGGGCGTGCGAGTTATAGTTAGGTGAACTAACTATAACGGGGGAATTTCATTGGTTTTTTACGAGTGAAATGTCCAGCTAACTATAACATGTGTGAAACCTTTGGTTTTTTCATTGAATTTCTAAGGTTTTTAAATGCTAATTCCTAACTATAACGTGTGTGAAACCCATGGTTTTTTCAGTGAATTTGCAAGGTTTTTTAAATGCTAATTCCTAACTATAACGTGAGTGAAACCCATGGTTTTTTCAGTGAATTTGCAAGGTTTTTTAAATGCTATTTTTTTTTTTTTCTTTCTTTTTTTTTACATATTTTTATTTTAATTTTCTATCCTTTTTTAAAAAACTATGGTTAAAATTTTAAAATTCTACAATATGTTTTTATTTTACATTTTTTTAAAAATAAACAGGTAAAATTTATTAGCAATATTTTTTTTTTTTTTTTTTTTTTTTTTACCGTGCGCGTACCGTAAGAGCACGTCGCGACGTAATTACGCTATTTCCCTACGCTGTTTGCGTTAATTTACGCAATTTGCGCAGTCATACGTCACGCGCGCATAGCGCGTAACGCGTACGCTGCACGCGCACGTTCCGCGGAAGTGGAGGGGCGTGCCTGTTGTGCGCATGGGCGCGTGAGCGTGTCTTTTTTACGCACATGCGTACTTTTGCCGTAAGCGTACTGTAAGCGTACCGTAAGCGTACGGTAGGTCATGTGATCATGAAACACAACTTTTGATTGGTTGAAACTACTTTCAGTTCTAGAACTCTCCTACACCACACCCATTGCCCTCATTTCTGCTTGTGATCCCTTAGGAGAAGGAGCTGGGTTGTCTTTGTGATACGATGGCAGAACAGCAGAGCCCTTCTGAGAGTGAGGCTAGCAGCACTACCTTGAGGCAGAGAGCGAGGAAACAAAAGACCTCTTATGTATGGGATTATTTTACTTTTCCTGAAGGCCATCAAAAGGTAAATGCACCCTTAGTAACTTGTAAGCTGTGTAAGCGTGTACTTTCAAGAGGTAATCCTGACAGGAAGTATTCCTTTGGGAATCATACCATGATGAGACACCTCAAGGATGTACACAGAAGGACACATGCTCGACTTACTGGAGGTAACCCTTCAGTAAGTCAACCAAGCACATCCACAGTAGCTCAGCCTGGACCATCATCTGCAGGGCCGAGTCCTTCTTCTGCAGGTCAGGTGAGCCCTTCATCTGTGGGGGGAGCATCTCCTTTTTCTGGCCCTCTGGAAATTAACCCTCGGTTTCTGAGGGTTGATATACGGTGCGCCAGTTGTCATGATCTAATTTGTCATAGGGAGACCAGTGTTTCCCTAGTGAACAACAAAATAGATCAGCACACTTGTCGCAGAGACTAATATTCCCAATCTTTCTTTCCTCGGTCCCTGCATGAACACAACGGCTCTTTTAAGAGCCAACCTTATCTTTCATCTTTTTTTTATATATGTTTTTAAAAACTTTTTTTTTTTTTTTTTTACCGTACGCGTACGGTGCGCGTAATTTTTGTTTTTTTTAAAAAACACTAAAAATCAATTATCCCATTAGAAGGTCCTTGAGAGACTACAATTAAAAACTGAAAATGTGATTGAAGAGAAGTAGAAAAAAAGGAACCATGATATTATTGACTTACCATACCCACTCAAAAAAATATTTATTCATTTGTTTTTTTTTTAAATTGCTTTAAAAATGGTTCTAGGTTTAGTCACAAAACGAAATTTCTTTGCCAATTTGAAAGCACACTTACTGCTCTTTTTTTTGACAAGTGACAATCACTTTTACAGACTGACACATTATGAATCCACTTTTCAGATTTTTTTAAAAGCCCATGTCCAGACTGCTTTTTCAGACCACCACCATGTGTAACCTGGGTGACTGCCTACATACCAGCAAGGGCAACCAGCCTTAGTGATGCTGAATGTATTTGCATTACAGACTGAAACCTCAAACCCCACTCGCTTGTAAATACTGTGCATGATTCCACATGGAAAGCAGCTGGGTGTGTGCTAAGAGTCTGCTTCTGCACCAAAAAATGGCTCCCCCTTTTTCCTACTAATGCAACTGTGAAATCACTAGAGCAAAACGCAATAAATCTCTGCCTGTAATTCCTATATGCACACAGAGTCATGTTTTCACATTAGTCACAAAACGAAATTTCTTTGCCAATTTGAAAGCACACTTACTGCTCTTTTTTTTTGGCAAGTGATAATCACTTTTACAGACTGACACATTATGAATCCACTTTTCAGATTCTTAAAAAAGCACATGTCCAGACTGCTTTTTCAGACCACCACCATGTGTATCCTGGGTGACTGCCTACATACCAGCAAGGGCAACCAGCCTTAGTGATGCTGAATGTATTTGCATTACAGACTGAAACCTCAAACCCCACTCGCTTGTAAATACTGTGCATGATTCCACATGGAAAGCAGCTGGGTGTGTGCTAAGAGTCTGCTTCTGCACCAAAAAATGGCTCCCCCTTTTTCCTACTAATGCAACTGTGAAATCACCAGAGCAAAACGCAATAAATCTCTGCCTGTAATTCCTATATGCACACAGAGTCATGTTTTCACATTAGTCACAAAACGAAATTTCTTTGCCAATTTGAAAGCACACTTACTGCTCTTTTTTTTGGCAAGTGATAATCACTTTTACAGACTGACACATTATGAATCCACTTTTCAGATTTTTTTAAAAGCCCATGTCCAGACTGCTTTTTCAGACCACCACCATGTGTAACCTGGGTGACTGCCTACATACCAGCAAGGGCAACCAGCCTTAGTGATGCTGAATGTATTTGCATTACAGACTGAAACCTCACACCCCACTCGCTTGTAAATACTGTGCATGATTATACATGGAAAGCAGCTGGGTGTGTGCTAAGAGTCTGCTTCTGCACCAAAAAATGGCACTCCCTTTTTCCTACTAATGCAACTGTGAAATCACCAGAGCAAAACACAATAAATCTCTACCTGTAATTCCTATATGCACACAGAGTCATGTTTTCACATTCGTCACAAAACGAAATTTCTTTGCCAATTTGAAAGCACACTTGCTGCTCTTTTTTTTTGGCAAGTGATAATCACTTTTACAGACTGACACATTATGAATCCACTTTTCAGATTCTTAAAAAAGCACATGTCCAGACTGCTTTTTCAGACCACCACCATGTGTATCCTGGGTGACTGCCTACATACCAGCAAGGGCAACCAGCCTTAGTGATGCTGAATGTATTTGCATTACAGACTGAAACCTCAAACCCCACTCGCTTGTAAATACTGTGCATGATTCCACATGGAAAGCAGCTGGGTGTGTGCTAAGAGTCTGCTTCTGCACCAAAAAATCGCTCCCCCTTTTTCCTACTAATGCAAATATAAAATTACCAGAGTTGTACACAATAAATCTCTGCCTATATTTCCCAACATGTGTAACCTGGGTGACTGCCTACATTCCAGCAAGGGCAACCAGCCTTAGTGATGCTGAATGTATTTGCATTACTGAGTCCAACCTCAAACCCTTAAACTATTCTTTTTTTATACCAATACACCTTAATTTATCGTGAAAACATAGTCCACATTATTTTACATGTTCCTCACATTTAAATTTCTCCCAAAACAGAAAATAATAAACACAACTTCAACAAAAAGAATTACATTTCTATTATTCATTTCTTAATTTACCATATACATCTCCTCTCAAACTCTAAACTCACCTTTAAAATTAGTTAGTTGTGAAAGAAATGTGTCACTCAAACAGCAGATTATCAGAGCCAGGATCCCTGTTCTCTACACCTCTCTCCTCTCAGCAGAACCAGATAATGGCAAAGATTCCCTCTATTTTTCCACACATATACATGTAAGTTTCAAATCTCAGTGCTTCCCCCTTTTTTTCAAATGTAATCACACATTTCTATTGGTTGAAAACCAACCCTTTTCCAAAAGTACCCTTCCCCCAACTTGACTTCTGCCTAGTACCCTTCCCCCAACTTGACTTCTGCCTGCTACCATAGCAACAGCTCATGGAACACTGCTGTGTGGAGTTAGGTCAGAAGTTCGCCAAACAATGTTTCAATTCCACAGAGCAAGAGTGCTTGACTTTTCAAACCTAACAGCAAATCCATAGTACTGTTCTTTGGTAACACATTTTTCTGTACCAATACAAAACATGCTTCTATAAATTTACACATACAGCCTAGTTTTTAGTGTAGAATGGTATGAAACAGCCAATCAGTTCTTTTTTTTTATAAAAAAAATATGTATGCCTCCATTTCCAAACTGTGTTTCATTTCTTTTTACCATTCTACTGAAATACACCTCCTGAGTGCATCCAGATCTCCTTGGAAAATGTTCACAGTGTGGATTGTAGGACACAGCTATGTCTTCTGGAGTGAAAAGTTTGCAGAGAAAACAGGTATGGTGAGAGACCTTGCTTTGCTAAATGTAGACATTAAATGGATTGGTCAGAGAGGGTTAAAGTGGCACCAATTGATGCCATTGGTGAAATCCTTCATGCAAATCCAACACCCTGACCTCATAATAGTGCACTGCGGTGGCAATGACCTAGGCACTTTGACTGGGGTAGGTCTGGAAATGCTTATGAAGGACACCTTTGCACAACTGTTTTCACTTTTCCCTAAAACTGCCTTTGTGTTTTCTAACATATGCCAAAGGCAAAAATGGAACTGGTCCAATCATTTCTGTCCGCAGATTGACAAAGCAAGAAAGCACGTCAACAAATCTGTTTCTGCTTTCCTCCGTGACTATGGTATGGGTTCCATTTACCACAACAACTTGCGTTACGACATGCAAGACATTTATAGAGGAGATGGTGTGCACTTCAATGATGAAGGGAACAGAGTCTTCCTCTTGAACCTTAGACTCTGCATCGGTACTTACTTGTAGGTACCACTAAAAAATCACTTCATAAACACAACGGCTCTTTTTAGAGCCCCCTAATATCTAAACACTTAAATCTGAATTTCATTTATTTTATTTTTTTTTTGTTACCGTACGCTTACCGTACGCGTACCCCGTGATTTTTTTTAAAATCCATAAATGTTTTCTTTGTACTTTTCTGTCCTTCTTTGACCCCCTCACAAATGTTAGGGGGTCTGTAACTCTCCTCCTTGCCCCCTTTTCAAGATATCACTCTTTTTTTTCTGAGTGAAACACACGAAATGGCGGCCGCCGCTTCCTGGTTTCGACCGATTCGAATGTTTACTAAGATCTAAGAGCCAATCAGAATCGCGCTCGCGCACACCACCGTACGCGTACGGTAAGCGTACCGTAAGCGTACCGTAAGCTGGCTCAGATATATATATTGATTTAAAGGCTATTTTCTCAGAATCTACTGAACAGATTTACACCAAACCTACAAAAGGCACTTCCTTGACCTGGGGACTACCTCTCTGCCAAATTTCTAGTAATTCTGTTCAGCCGTTCGGGCTGTAGCCCTGTCTAAAGGTCCTATGGAAAAATGCATGGGAAAAACGCGTTTTGGGACCCCCCTTTTATCTCAGCCCCCGCTTGACGAATCCCCCCGAGACTTTCAGGGAAGGAGCGGAGCATAGCGCCCCACCTATTTTGAAAACTTTGCGAGGATTCGTCGACCGGCGCCAAAGTTATTCCAAATAGAATGTTGCGGATTTCCTATGGAAACGTGGTCCTAACTATAACTACCTACTGGCGACCGCCAGTAGGTAATATATATATATATATATATATATATGGATCGCAATTTCTGAAATGCAATTTGTTTTTGATACATACGAAAAGGTCGTTTTGCAGTTGCAAGCGCTTTGGTTTTGCCAATCGCCTCATATGACTGCAAAAAGCCTTAGGGCCTGATTATGACTTTGGCGGTCTCGCAGCGGGCTGCCACTCCAGCAACCATGCTGCGAGACCGCCAAAGTCATCCGCACACCCCCTGCCTCATTAGGACTTTAATCCTGGTTTGGCGGGCGGTGCTTATGAGGTCCCACGACGGTGCCTTTCTAAGGCTCATATCTGAGCCTTGGAAAAAAGGCACCACAATGGTAGTGCCAAAGCACGTTCCTGCACGGCATGGACTACAAGTCTATGCCGTGGAGGAACAGGGGGGCACATCAAGTGTCCCCCTGCATGCAACCCATGGCCCAGAGGCAACAGGGGGCCATGTAGGGCCCCCTTAGTTTCCTCACCACCACACTTTTCATGATGGGCTCCTCACCATGGAAACTGTGGCAGTGAGGACACTCGTAATATGCTTGGTGGTGCCGTAGTGGCACCGTCAGCATATTGTGGCCTCAGACCGCTGCAAAACCGCAGATGGATCAAAGATCCCTGGTTGTAGCAGCGGTCCTACGATGGTCCAACTGCCAAACTCATAATACAGCGGTCGGACAGCTAGTTTAGTCCTTAGTTACTTTGATTTATTCACATTCCCGGGCAGCATAAGTTTTGGGGGCGGCGGCCAGCACCCCTCCCCCTGCTCTTACAGGCCTTTGCCTCCGCCACTAGCTAGACTGAATGTTTTATTGATAGGAAAAAGGGTTATTTTGTGGGATAGAGTCTCTTTACTGTTTTCGCCACCTTTGAAACTGGTGAAGCAAGCAGAGAGGCAACACTTTCAGATGGTGTTCAAGTGTATGCTCGAATACTTAAATGAAAATGTTAGGGCTAAATTTGATAATAAGTATGAACTTGTGCTACTGTAGAAGTAGGTAGGATAAAATTGTTTTATTATTAACCTAAAATCATGAAAACATTATGAAAATATAGACATTAAAAGTAAACAGTGTAATAATTAAGTACCAACAAACGAATAACACAACAGAACCTTGCAATTGATAGGATGCGTGACAATAGTTTAATCTTGTTTGTGTTTAGTTAAAAAAAAAATCATGAAACCGCTTTTGTCAGTCAGTCAGTCAGAAAAACGTTATTTCGGCTACAAGCCATAAAAGTCATAAAATATCATGGTATAATATTTACAAGTTTAAAACATGATTCATGAGAACAATACAATACAACGATTCACAAATTAAAACAGATTAATAGCAAAAATTGGTGCCAATGTACTTGACTTAGTGAGGTAGTAGTTGTCTTCTGGTTAGCCACATAGAAAAGAGAAATTTAGCTATCACAGTGACGTATAGGGGGGAAGGATCATATTTCAACAACCTGAAGAGATCTCTATGGTTCGTAACCCCTATATTCTTAGCAAGTTGAATTATCCATTTCCTACGGGATATTTTATATGCCGAACATAAGATTACAACATGAACCTCAGTTTCATCAGTAGCACCACACCCAGGACAAGATTGCCTGATTGAGCCAGCCCATTTATTTGTTCTCGAAAAAAGGGGGAGAGACCCATGCCTAAATTGTAGGTATAATTTTTTAGCCAATACCGGTTGGATCAAGTCGATTGCAGGCTCGAAGCTATAGCTAATTTTAGCTTCGAGAAAAGCCGAAGCTTTTGTGTTACTATGAAGAACAAATTTGAATACTAAATTAAGAGGTATAAAAATGAATCTGAGGAGTGCAACTATTAATAAAAAAGGAGAGTCTTTTAGAGGCATCTCTTCTTGCCAGTGAAGGGCTGAATCTTCACTCTAGATCCCCACATAGGGCCCGTTTACGATGTCGGACGGACCTGAATCTGTCCGACATCATTTGGGAACTGAGACCAAACGACCTCCTAGCATCGGTCCCAACCCAGGAATTAGGATGTGACCGAACACTGTTCGTCGCATTCCTATTCTTTACAATGGGAGCATGCATTCCGACTGGAATGCATGCTCTCATTGTGAAGAGCTGTGGTGCAGTTCATCCCTGGACCCGTGGCAAGCACCTCATGGTGCCTGCCACCGGGTGCAGGGATCAACGGGGGGGGGGGAAACAGCGTTTACAACGCTGCTGTTACCACGCAGGTAGGTAACAACTCGGTTGTTATAACGACCGTGTTGTTACCACTCTTGGCTTTACATCTCAAGTCGTTTCAATGACTTGCGCTAGCTGGCGTGCAACACCAGGAAGTGTGTTGGATTTTAAATCCAACACCTTCCCTGCTATTGCGCTAAGTGGAGTATGAATAGTAATTTATTCTCTTCCTAAGTCCATCGTGCCATCTAGCGCAAGTCGTAAAAACGACTTGCGATGTAACGCTACGCGTGGTAACAACGCGGTCGTTGTAACGACCATGTTGTAACCTACTGCGTGGTATTAGCACGCATTGTAAAGTGCTATATTCACAGGGGGCCACCATAGGCGCCCCCTAGGCCGCTATCCAGAGGTCTTGCACCCATGAGGGCCCTGCTGGGGGCCCCCAAAGCCAACTTCCCACAGCCTTTCTGTGTCGGAAAGGCCGACACAGAAAGGCTGTTGGAATGTGCCATCGTAATCCCTCGGGCCGCTCTTTCCACCCGGGGGATTACTGGAGGCTTTTCAAATGGCAGGCGGGCTCTCCGAGTCCGTCGGAGGCCTTCTGAAATCCGGTTCGGATTCCTTTCCGACCATCATCATAGTGGGTCAGTCAGAAAGGAATCCGAACAGCCAATTACGATGCCGTAGGAACGGCTTCGACCAAAGTTCGGAGCCATTTCCTCTGGCATCATAATCAGGCTCATAGAATTGAAAAGCCTCCCTTGATGCTCTGCAAGACGTCAACATTAACTTTAGAATTTAGATGGTTTCTTGTCTGTTGTTCATTGCTCTTGTGGTGTGGTAGGTATTTTTTTTTATTATAAAATTAATTTTATTGCTGCACGAGGAGCCCTCCATACATATGCATTATACCTTAGGCTGTGAGCAGCTGTTGTCAAGGTTACTCACCAGGAACCTGCAAGACTTCGTCTTTGGGCTAGAGTGTTTACCTGCTCTCTTGGCATGTGAGGTGCCATTATGGCGAGATGTGGACAAAAGAGCAGGCAGACACCAATGGCATGGAAGATTCCATTGTGAGCCCACCACTACAGAGAGGATGATGCCAGGAGTATGCTTGGTGCCTGGCTCCAAAATGGAGGCTGCGCAAATTGTTATCATCACTTATTACTAAGGGCAGTTCCTACAGCATCGTAATTGGCCATTCGGATTCCTTTCCGACCTACCCATTTTGATGGGGTCAGACGGAAAGGAATCCAAACCGGATTTCCGAATGGCTTCCGACGGGCTCGGAGAGCCCATCTGCCATTTGGAAAGCCCCCAATAATCCCTCGAGTGACTCTTTCCTCCCGAGGGATTACGATGGCAGATTCCAATAGCCTTTCTGTGCCAGCCTTTCCGACACAGAAAGGTTGTGGGAATCTGACTTTGGTGGCCCCCAGCAGAGCTCCCATTGGTGCAAGGCCTCTGGATGGCAGCCTAGGGGGCACCTATGGTGCCCCCCTGTTGATTGCTTCACCTGGTGGCAGGCAACCTTGCGGTGCCTAGGGATGAACTACACCTCAGCTCTTTACAATGAGAGCATGCATTCTGGTCAGAATGCATGCTCCCTTTGTAAAGAATAGGAATGCGACTGAACAGTGTTCGGTCACATCCTAATTGCTGTGTTGAGACCGACAGCAGGAGGTCGCTCGGTCCCAGTTCCCAAACGATGTCGAACGGACTCAGGTCCGTCTGACATTGTAATCGGGCCCTCTGTATAGTGCAATGACTCACAACAGTAGGAATATCTCGGTGCTTCGCTAACACACGGACCAGCATCGAACTAAAACAACCAGATCTTCAAGAGTTTTTTTTACTTTGCAAAGTCTGGATATATTTGAATTATTAGCTAAACCACTACACCTTGCTGTCTGGAGTCAATCAGTGAATACCTTGCTAATTTCTGGATCTCTCACCTATTCTAGTTTTTGAACCAGTCATCGCTGTTCATCCATAGAGTTATGTCACGGCCATAAACCATGGTAACAAATCTTATTTCTCATTTATCTTCAAAATCATCCTTTCATTGCTATTAAAAGTCATTCCACAGTCAATGTGTTCTTCACAATTAATTCTGATGTCACAGTGATATTTCACCCATCCCCAATACATTTGGGGCAAAATGAATTTATTATCGTTCAAAAATTGTAACAAGAGAGTGACCCATGAGTCAACATGGTTGTGAACTGGAGAGCACAAACTAGGAAAGCTTGGAGGAGCTTATGATTGGTACTGAACTGGTAAACCAGTCCTAGGTTACTTAAGTAATATTACAAATGAGAATACTAACTAAACATGGGATTATTTTCAGAACCTGCATGAAATGTCGAATAAGCGAACACAATACAGCTACGTACAGCATTTTACCCACTGCCCGATTACAATGAGAATGCCTGGCTAAGTGTCACTCAAAAAGGAACACTACTGGGAACACACTCCTTACTAACTGGTAAAGTCTGGGGTTGGGTTCAGCATACAAGAAATGAGTACGAAGTTCCTCAGTGGGTCACAGAACACAGTAAGAAAGTTTATGTGATATCACGTTGATAGGTTGTCCTTGAAGGAGGAGGGAATTCCTCCTTTCAGAACTAGGGACCTTATACAGCCAGCAAGCTAGGTGTCATGCTTCATCATATGGGTCTGCTCCTCGTCAGGTCGGCGCTGCAATACCCGACGGGCACCCATAAAGGGGCTCTTTACCGGAGATCTTTTGTTCCTTGCCGTTTAGGTGCTGTGGGTGTGAGGGGCCTAGTACATGTAGATGTAATGGTGGATGTGCAAGATAAAACAGGGGAGGGCATCCTCTAAATAAACTTTATTCTGGAAGGATCCCAGCCTGGTTAAAATAAGGATTAGGAGAGGCGACTATCTGGCTATAATGTGTCAAGAAAGCGCTCCACTCCTAGATGCTAGACATGTTTCTCGCCTAGTAGTCAAGAATGATCTGTGGTGATTCCTCAGGACCAAATGGAAAGAAAACTATCTACACATAATGGTGAGGGCAAAAACTACCTACCACTCAGTGGTCCTACGGGGACTGTTTGCTGGGTGTGTGAGGGCCCTAGTTCCGAAAGGAGGAATTCCCTCCTCTTTCGAGGACAACCTATCAACGTGATTTCACATAAACTCTCTTACTGTGTTCTGTGACCCACTGAGGAACTTCGTACTCATTTCTTGTAGTATATCAGGACACGGATGTTGGACCTTTCCAAAAGCCCACTGTCCCTAATCATTGATTGGTTGGGTTCAGCATGACATCTCCATACTTGCACATCCTACTGATTTGGACAGTGGGATTTTGAGGTTGTCTTTGTGCCTACTGGTTAATCCCACAGTTCTTATTGCTTTTACAGCAGAGGCACGTTCTGGTAATCAGTGACCACAAGATATGTGCGATAAAATAAAAGCAAGGCGAAGCACTGGCGTAACGAAACTTGAGGGTTCTCCCCTGCAAGGTCTCCCTCAGGACTCAATCAGGAGCTCTCCAGCGAGAGTATTATGCTGAGGGGACCCCCTGGAGCTGCGGGGGCCTGTGTTCCGACACTGAGGCCGAGGAAGTTTATAAGAGGCTGCCTCCGATCGAGGGGAGTCTTACAGCCACTAAACTGGCCTGCAGGTGTTTACAATTTAGGTGCCACGCCTAAGGGTGGCCCACTTATGCCCTATGAGTGGCAACAGGATCCTTCTATAATTATAGGAGGAAGCTGAGTCTTCTAGACGACAGGCAGCCTGCCTGGAACATAGAAGAGTCAGCTGTGCTGACAGAAAGTGTTTTTCTACTTGAAACTCCAATTGTATCCAGAGGTCGAAGTGGGCGGGATCGATGGGGAACTGCATGCCAATACTTTTTTAATTAATCAAAAACAGGATCCCTACTTTTTGTTGAAAAGCAACTGTGCGGGGGCGGTAGTGTATAATCAAGTACTGGGATGAGGAACGATAATCGAAGTGATTAGTGCTGGAAAGTAATGAGCAGGTGTGGTAAATAAATACCTTAATTTCGATACCCCTTGATCACAGTTTAGCTCTAAATAACTGCCCAGTCCCCATGCTTACTACTGCCTCCCTCAACGCCTACTGCTTAATACAAATGAAAAGTGTGTATTAAAGTTTGGTAGGTCTGTGTGATCCCCTGCAGCCTGAGACACGATCCATATTCTTTCTGTGAAGTATTTTCCAGATGCTTTGGGTTTGGGAAGCTCTGACACAATAAATTCACAGCTCATTACATATCTTCAGCTGGTGTGCTCGTGCACTGGAGTGACGCAGCGCTGCTCCCAGTGGAGAGGGCTGCGCACTTCCTGTTACTCTATGACTCATCGATATATCCTGCTCCGTTCCCGATGGAGGTCACTGCGCTAATGCGAGTCCGTGACTCAGTGGCCTGCCACAGGCCTGAGGGAGAGACTTTCACTTGTTGGCTTCCACTTGAAGCCCATTTATGGTTGACTTCTGGACACATCCTGCCACGAATTGTAACTTCCCCGAGGGCACTTAACACGTTGCTTGCTGCCTATCCCTATTTATTGACCCAGACAGACATCACTACTGTGGAAACCAGGGGTGTTTTAAGGCATGGGCAAAGGGGACAATTGCCGAGGGCTCCAACCTTCCAAGGCCCAAAAACAGCCACAAAAAAAGGAAATGACCCACACACTGACCTGTCAGAGCAACCCTTCTGGTACTTCCAGATTACCCTATAGGCCAGTCCTTTCGATATATAAAAGTCTTCTCTTTGGTTAAATATAACGTTCTTGCTATACCACCTAGACTACTAACAATCGAAGGTATCCGAAGAGAATTTAAATCTCCCTTACCAGTAACAACATCCCATGCTCATGATCCTATCGACCCCCACTCTCCATGGCATTAAAAGCGCAGCGTGGCGTGATGGCCCACCTCTGCAGGGCACTAAAGGGTCTCTTTTCATCTTTGCACATACCAATGCTTTTAATGGGCAGGTATCACCTGGTACTGAGCAGTGTTCAGGTGATTAATGGTACTTTTATATTCTCGTTTCAGGCACTGCCTTTTCCTTTCAAAGAAGCCTTTATGTTCCTGCCCCTGCCTGTCAATTAATACATAATTTTCCCAACAAATCCTTGGCATGTTGCCACCAAACACTAACCGGATATTGTTAAAACTTCCATAAGCCACTTCACTTTTCTGGATTTCTAAAACAACTATTCTTTCTTTTTCTAATCAAGGAACAATTAACATTTGTCTCTCAGTTCAAGCAAAGAAAGTTATGGGGGCCTATTCACAAATTACTTTTGAAGTACATAAAATATTTCTCCTGTACTACTCATTTACCTTTCTTACATGCCTTTACAAAGTGGTCTCAAAATATCTAAAAAGAAGACAAAAATGATCATTTTCAGGGAATTTTCAAATACAGTTAGTACGGATAGAAGGACTATGCTCTCTTTGAACTTTTACTAATGGTCAGTTGAAGGTTTTGGGGCTGATTCACAGAGGCATGTGGAAGTAAATAAAAGGGTTTTTCTTTAATACTACTTCCCGTGCTCATAAATGATTTCATAAATCAGCCTTTATATGTTTTCTTAGGAGATGTGTTAATGCTGAAAAGTATTTTAGCAATACAACTGAAAAGCAGACCCTCCGTGAAAGCATAATTGGGCTGAGGAGCTTTTGTCACAAAGCATGTGAATCAAACACAACAAGATGCTGGACAGAGGGCTGACACCTTTCAACCACTCACCCCCAGTCAAGAGCTCTGGGTTTAATCCATGTTCTTGTGCTCAATATGCCACCCCAGTTTGAACCCAGCAATATGCAAATCAGTCTTAACCCTGCTCCTCATGGGAACAGTCCAGCACGAACTGCCAAGCCAGGCCTTCCGTGGACCGGAAACAAGCATCCTAGGACCGGTTTCAGGGTAGCTTGAATCCAGTGGCAAAGTGAGCAAGGGACCCACATCCGAGCATACCCTGCCAACTTAGGGAGAAGAAAGCAAACACAAGGAGATGATGGCCGGAGCACTGAAACTTTTCAGACACTCACCCCCAGTCACAGATCTGGGTTGAATCCATCATAATTTTTTAGCTCAATTCGCCACCTCAGTTCAGACCCAGCTATATACAAATCAGTGTTCACTCTGTGCCTCATGGGAACAGTCCAGCTCGAACTGCCAAGCCAGGTCCTCCCTGGACTGGAAAGAAGCTTCTTGGTACCAGTTTCTGGGCATCATGTCATGGCATGTCTGCCCCGCTGCCTCTTCCTGTCGTCCTCCTCCTCTCAGAGCTCTAATTTATTTCAAAGCACATTCAAGGCAGCTTCCCAGTGACTGCGAGCCATTTTCTATTATATAATGTGAACTCAAGAGACCTAAAGGTGTTGGAGCACTTTACATGAGCACTAGATACATTACACAAGTAGCGCTTTACAAAACTGCCAGTTACATTACACAAGGACAGGTTAATTTTTTTGTTTTCAAGTGCATGGAGAATATGTGATGCAGACGCATCTCTGTTTATTCATTTTTTCCCTCTACCTGATAAATGGGAGCATTTTGTTTTTGTTGCTATGTCCAGTGCTCCTATACTCAGGAGGCTGGGACACAGTCTGGTGCTGGGGGCTTGCTGGTAAATAGATGGTGCGAGCAGTGTTTTCAATTGAAAACTCTGGAGAAGGGTGCGTGGTGAATAGAGGCCTGGGGGAGGAGGGACGTGATGTCTCCGCCACTGGAAAGTACTTCACTGCTTTATTTCATAGGTTGTTCAATACTCCAGTGATGCAGTCACACAAAGAATGTGATAGTGCTGTTGACATGCATCGAGACACTTGTCTTTCTGTCTGTGCATTAAAAAGCCTTGGAATGTGTCCATAAATGTTTCCTGAGGCAAGCATGTATTCCTCAGTCACACTGCATGACCCAGTGTGGATAGAAATTGTATAGCTCTTCAATCCCTGGCAGCACAGCACCCAGGATAATGTGCTGCATGGCTAAACACTTACAAGGTCCCAGAGGCGAGACCTATTGGCTATGCTAATGCTTGTTTACTTTATACTCTTATTGCGTGTTTGATTTTATATTTAGCAAATAATAATCTTCAGTGGTAGATCCAAAGTTATTTACAGTACAGGCCATGGTGTTCTATCAAACCAGGTGCCACATGTTTTGGAGAAGGGCAACTGTTACATTTTTAGGGTTCTGCAGATGGAAAGGGCATCTGTGCTTTCTGCACATAGACTAATAAAGACTTCCACAGATTTGTGGTCTAAACCAAGGAAGATAAACGTCCCGGACAGGATTTGCTCAGTAAAGGGATCTTTATCCTTACTTTTTTCTTTGACATCTATACAGCTTCTGAAGCATGAACAATTACCGAGTTTGCTGGGCAACTGTCAGCTATTGGAACATTTGTGAGACTGGAGAGCACTGGGCCCATGATCAGAGATGTGAACGGAGAGTTGCAGCTGTGTGCTTAAGAATCTTGGATTTGCAAAGAACGAGTTCTGGCACCATGGTACAGCCCATTAACATATTTCAGATAATCAGATACAACGTCTTCCATGACTTAGAGCAGGAAGCCCAGAAAAGGTTCTATCTCTTAGAGAAGTATCGGAGGTGATGAAAAAAAGTGATTACTTAATTTGTTGTACCGAATTGTGATCTGGAGTTGGAATAGTTGGAAGACCGGTATGTGTAGGCTATCAAAGGGTCAATAGGAATACTGATAGATTTCAGGCTTTCAGTCTTACTGTCATCTACTTTCTTGGTGATTCTGTTGTCAACTGTGAGAAGGGAAGTACCAAGCTAGCTTGCATCCAATTATTAGGAGGAGCATGGTGATGGTGACATAGTTGTATGTGTTAAGACCAAAAGGCTGGATCAAGACGAGAGAAGGGCTAAAGTTTATATTGAACAGTAACGCCACAAATGTAGATCCTTGAGTTACCAGAAAAAGAAGGGGGCCAGGGGATGATTTAAAATAAACAAGAGCAGTGGTGTGGAATCTGGCAGAGCTCTTTCATTCCCTATACCCATCCCGGAGAGCCAGTGAAGGTGTCTGAGATCCTATTGTATTGAATACTGCAGGTAGGTCAAGCAGGCAAAGTGCTACTGTACCATTGAAGTTTAGTGGATTGAGATCAAAATGAGAATGAGAGATTACTTTGCCACAGCAAGAAAAAACAACTGACTTGAAAATTGGCAAGAAGGTTGCTGGTATTGATGATTTCATTCAGCTGGAGGTAGGTCATTCCTTCAATTTAAAAACCCTTCATAATAAGTCTGGAATTGCTGGGATTGTTGATGAGGAGTGTGTTTCTTCATCAGAGGGTTTAGTTAACAATCTCTGAGGACCTTGGGAAAAATTCTTGATTCTAACGATGAGTTGGGAAAGGCTTTGGGTAATCCAGCACATCTGCTCAAGAGACAACATTGTGCATCAGCTCTGTTCAAGAGAACACTTTTTAGAACACACTTGCTTATAAGAGAGCCTCTTGCAACAGATGTACTCCTGACATCATGTCTTCCCTCAGCCCCATCCAAACCGGCACCCCTTTGTTTTGTTACTGAGTATGTCATCTGCAGGTTTTGGCCATTGGTGTAGCATTTCTGGCTCTCTCGATGGAGCATTCCTTGATTGTTGGTTCCTGAAAACCGGAGTGTTATGAGTGGGTTGTTGTCACAGTTTTCCAGTGTCATAGTGTTTTTGCTACTGTGTGCCATCTTTGACTGAGTGTGCTCTGGGTTCCTGCAAACCATTTACCCAGTGCCTCCGTTATTTCCCCAAACTGTACCTTTGTTTCCATAATTGGCACACAAGAATGTCCCTTCTTAAAGGTACCAGTGGTACCAAGGGCCTTGTGATCAGAGAGGGTCTCTAAAGGCGACAGCATGTATTGTGCCATGCTAAGAGACCCCTCATCAAACACATGCACACTGCTAATGCCGCCTGCGTGTTTTGGTGCAAATAAAAGTAAAGATTCAACCTGGCAGACATACCTATGTGCTAGGCCTACCAGCACTGCAAGAGGTACAGGCAAGATGCCTCTACAGCAGGCCTTACAGCCCTAAGGCAGGGTGCACTGTACCTCTTGTCAGGGCATAACTGCATGAGCAAATATGCCCCTATAGTGTCTAAGTCCATTCTTAGACATTATAAGTGCAAAGTGAAGCTATGCTGAGTGCATGAGCTGAGAGCTTGTCAATACGAGTTCCACAGCTCCATGATGGCTTCACCAAATTTCCAGATGTCTAGTACCAAACATCTCAGATTAATGAACCCACACTGAAGCCAGTGCTGGATTAATTAATAAATGCACTCAGAGGGCACCTCAGAGGTGCCCCCTGAAAACCTACTGACCTACTAGTGTGTGCCTGACTGGTCTGAACAAGTCTGCCACTTCTAGACATGTTTCTGCCCCCCTGAGTGTGAGCCTTTTCCTCCTGTGGGTCAAAAACAAAGCCAGCTCTGGGTGGATGTGCTCACAGTTACCCCAAGCATGAACAGCATTGAAGGGTGACAAGCCTCAAAGGCATCCCAACCTTTGTTATGCTGACATGAGCCTCTCCAGCTAGAGGAGATGCCCACCCTCCTGACTAAGCCCCCCTTTTGGCTGCAAATTAGAGAGCAGGAGGGGTGTGCCCCTCTCAGCCAGGACCACAACTAAGATCTCCTGAGCTGAAGTTACCCCCTTCTTTGAAAATCTTTTATATTGCTTTGGAGGATTTTAGCCATTAGGATTAGGGGTATGCCCCCTACCCAAATGGATTGGACATACAAAGGGTGTAGACACCCTAAAGGTAAGTAGTCCATTGGCTACTACCTTCCAGCCACTGTAACACCCCTAAATAGAGTATTTAGAGGCACCCCTGAACCTCAATCCTTAGTTCCTGATGACCTACACCCCAGCTCTACTGGCCTGTCTGCAGCCCTCGAAGATCCTGCAAAAACAGATGACTCGTCCTCCACCCCATCAACCTCAGAAACCTCTGAAAGGACTGCTGCCTTCAATAATGACCAGAACAGCAGCCCTGTTCAACAAGAGACTCCAAGAAAGGCCTCTGAGACCTGCGGAACCGCAAAACTCTGTTAATGGATCCACCACTGCACACAGCACCTGTGGCCCGAGTCCAAGTGGCCCACTGGGGCCAGCGAGGTTCTCCAGTGATCTATCACCTGAGCTCATCATTGGCTCACCCCTCCTGGACTCCACAACGGCACCTGCAGCCTCAACTCGAAGGTCCCCTAACCGCAACTGGGTCTGGTAAGGCTTTTTCGACGTCAAAGGACACCCCTGCACCCGCAGCCCCCAGGCTTGGGGAGCCCAACCAACGGTGCCCAGGTGACCCGCAGCATCCAAACTTACCTGCCCAGCCACTTGTTTCCTTTGTCCAACTTCCTGGTTTGAGCCTGCAGCCTTTGTTGAAAACAATCGTCCTCCATTGATTTGCATTGAGCACCCGACGCTGTGTTGGCACCTTGCACACACCGCCGCCGTGCCTCTGTATGTTTGGTGCTGCCTAGTGGCTTTTCTAACCTCCAGAGGTTGACCTCCCATTCCGTTTTACTTACCTGTAATCTCCATTGGATAACATTGGGCACTGACTCCGAATTGGACCTCTGCACCTGTGCCGCTGCCGGTAGTGCAGTCTTGGTGCTCACTTGAACCTTGCTCTGTGTTGACTTAAGTCAAGGTTTGTGAGTAAAGTACTTACCTGTGAAATTCCATTTTGTTTGCCTCCCATAGGATATCATTGCCCATTTGACATATTGCACTAAGTGTATATTTTTCTTGATCTGCAAAGTATTGCTAGTTCTAAAAACTGTATCTATCTTGCTGAACTGAAGACATGCACTAAATATTCATATACTGCATTAAAACGTATTGCCAGAAAACTGCACTTACCTGCAACTAAGTTTCTTTGGTTCTAGTAATAAAAGTAGACAGTAATATTTTTACAAACAATTGCTCTTGGCTTTAGTCATTGAGTGTGTGTAATCATTTCTTGCCTGTGTGTCTACAACAAATGCTTAACAAGCCCTCTGATAAGCCTAACTGCTCGCCCACAATATCACAAAAGAGAGAATTAGTATTATCTACTTTAGCCTCTGTAAATCCTCTGGGGATCCACCGGACTCTGGGAACACCATACCTTACTTTGGTATAGTATATACAAAGCCAGCATCCTACAGGAGAGAATGAACACCACGGAGCAGAAGTGCTCACTGGTTGGTGCTCCACTGCACCCCGTGAAATGATTCGAAATCTTTTTTTGTGTGAGGTCAGAGTGTGAGCATGTGCCGGCTGGGCAAGGGCTAATCCTCGCCCACGAGGCACAAGGGAGGAGAGTGACATCAGACCGATGGGAGTGGCAGGACAAAGCAGCTGTAAATACATTTCTAATGGGGCGCTTATGAAGTGGCCCAGGACGCGGTCAGCAGAGCGTCATTCACGTAAATGGGAAGGGGCAGGGCTGTCCCATAGCAACACAGTGCAGTGGGTTGCAACAATTGCAGCACTCCTTTCACCTCCGCACTATTAGGCTTCTTAATTGTATAATGCAAGCTGGGGGAGTGGGCTATGGATGAGTTTGGCAGCTCATATTTCTGGGAATATCAGCACGCAGCATGTGTGCTGTAGCGCGCGTGTTGGCTGTTTATTGAGCAGGATGAACACCACTGAGCTGCTCCTAAAGTGATGTTGGAAAAAGAAAGGCGCCTGCAGCCGCGGTAACAAAAGAGAGCGCACAGCAGGTTTGATTTTTCAAGTTACCAAATGCTAAATTGAGGGACGAGTCTGCCATTAAATACAGCAAACATGCTGAGACTTCCTGCCTGCCATATTTATAGAGGCACAGCCTGTCTGTGAAAAAGACACCTTGAAAATTGCCTTTTAAACCAATGTGTTTAGTGTTTTCATCAATTTCTTTGTAAAAGATGGAGATAGAATTGGCTAATGATTTAGAATTGAACATGTGAATCCATCCTACTTCGTTCACAGAGAGTGCAATGAACTTTCCACCTTTGTAATAGAGCTCCTTTAGCGCCTGTGTCAAATCAATCTAATTGTCATTTCACAGATAGTCACTGAACACGCACACAAACGTTTGAGCAAACACGTTCTTGCAAACTCACGCTGTGACCCACTTGCTAAAATGTACGCATTCATTCACACGCAGTTACAAGCGCTTATATTTGTGCAACAGTACTGTTCACACACTTGCATACACACACTGCCATGCACACACGCGTCTGATCATATGTACATGCACTTGTTTGTGCACATAGGCTTGCACACAAAGGCGTTTCCTGAACGACAATACACATATACATAAACACAAAACTCCCCACTTTTTTTGCAAACGCTTGCACACCCACTCTTGAAAATGCACACATACTCAAACATATATAGTCCTGAATATTGCACCAAAATAGAGCATTTTTTAAATGTTCTTGAGGGAAACCTCTCCCAAACCTCCCTCAGAACAGTTGGGTTTGCTTGCATGCAAAAAATTATTAATTGGTCTTACGCCTCACCACTTTCAAATTCCACCAGCCGCCACTGGTACAAGTTCCAGTTTTACCAATACACATGTTTTCCCCTTTCCCCATCATTCTTTATATATGAAGTGTCTGTGTCTCCTTGTTTCAATTATGTGTGTCCCACTGACAACATCTTCTCATCCTAATGTCTGTGTCTCCGTGTCAACAGGTGTGATCACAAGACCAACGCATATTTAGAAATGTGTTCATGGTGCTTGCATTGCATAGCTTTGAGAAGACCTACAGACCTACATGGTTCACCAGAAATACTTGTACGCGTACTTTTACACCTGCGTGTTGACTTGCAAGTTTTAGAAATTCACCAACATTCATGAGAAAGATGCATTCGTTGCAGTGATCCAGACAAACTATTGGGGATGCGATGTGACATTGACTATTTCCCCAATGAGGAGTTGCCTGCTAAGCACAATTCAGCATTGGGACATGCAGCCCGCTGTATAATTGTACATTTTTTCATCTCCCACCCCTCCACTACACCACCCCGAAGTGTGGGGTGTTCAAAACCTCTTCCTACAGTAGAACGTGAAGTATTTCCGCCCTTTGCTCTTAAATTTACATGGGGCAAATAGTTGAAGAGAAGTTTAAAAATGTGCACAAACTTATTAGTTTGTGGGTGTTCATAAACTCTCAAGACAAGTTACACCTTAATTGACCCAATCTGCACCCCTTGCAAGGGTATTTAGACAGAATATCAGAAACCGAAATATCGAGGACAAAAATCTTTTGAAGGTAAATTTCTATAGTAAGTAAACTTTTACTATATATCACCCTAGATAAATGTACCTTGACGATATATACGGTGTGTAGTTGTGGAGTTAAAGAAAAGTAAATTTATACTTACCTATTTACACTTACCTTCTTGATATTTTGTTCCTCGATATTTTTGACACGATGTCCTGTCCACACAATATTTGTGTTTTCAATATTCTGTCAGTGATCCCTAGCCCGGCCTTACTACTGCGTAATTGTAAGCCATGCTGGGATACAATAACGGAGTAATCAAACAGTTTACGCCTGCAAGCTATCCTTTTTTGAATCCATGACTGTGTCAATGTGGCTGTTTTTGACCATAAACTTACATTTACTCCCATAAATTGCTTTGTGAATTGGATCCAGAATTTATCATCACAGTCCAGAGGCAACTTGCTTGACGAAGTGCACATTTGGGTGACTGTGGGGAAAGTTAAACTCATCGGATGGAGCATGTTAAACATCTGCATGCAACTTTTTCTGTAAGTTCTTTCGAACACCTCGAAAGGCTTGACATAAATGCATATTTGTGAAGCTCACGTTCACCCAATGGTATCTTGGTGCTGATAAACAGATGTTTATTGTTAGCCGACTCAATGGTACTCATTTTATCGACTTCAGAAGGATGAAAGGCGGAGATTTTAATCTATGACCATGCTATCAAACACGTGCCCTATAGTAGACGCATTAGACCACTAAGCCACCAGACTCTTGAATCTTGATACTGTCTGGTTTAACCATGTCTTTGTGGACTACTGAGAAGAATGTAGGGTGAAATAAGAAAGAAAATGAAATGTAAGAGCAATCTTGTTTTGTTGATGCTGCCAAAGCAGTCTGTTCCACGAGACTGTACCTCTCTGGTATTGTACATTTGTATAGCGCATACCACACAATATCATCTTGGTGCTTCATTGATGGATTTTATTGTCATCCTAAGCAATGAGGCTCATTTTTAGGGCCTCGGAAAGCCTCCTGATCTTCAAATGTGTGCCCTGCAACAGGCACTGAACACACCGAGCTAGCTATTTTGCATTTGAAATGTTCTTTCACCAAAGAACTCCCAGTGAAATGTTGTTTTTGTTGGCTAACATCCCAAAATATAAATTCAAAACTCTCGGGCTGGGAGCAATTGATACACACAAACTTCTGTCATTGCAAATATATTGTTTTGTGGTTTATTCTGACCAAGTGCTAAAATCTTTCCAGGTGTTACAGATGTTGTGGTTTTTATTACACCGTAAAATGGGACCCAAATCTGTCCGTCGTGTGATATGCATTTTTAAGCTCCATGAAAATGTAATACAGTTTGTTTGATCTTCAGCGCTCACACTGTAATGTATTCTGGGCAGGTCTCCTCCAACATTTCTGGCTTTCGACACGCTACTAATTTATGCCTGAGACTTGGCATGTCTGCCTGTGTGGTCTTCTTGCGGCTGCCTGCACCCTGCGCCATGAACCCACGAGTGGGCGGGGCCCTCGCGGCCCTCCTTCACGTCTCTCAAGTGGAGTCCAGGGATGAGTGTTCAGCATGGGAACTAGTGAACAAAACTGTGAGGTCAGTCTTCATCTTTTGGAAGTGGGGGATGGGCTAATTGGCTAAATTAATTAATTAATAAAAGTCCACCCGCAATGGCGCCTAGAGGCAGTGCTGGATTAAACCCTGTGAAGACCCTTAGGCAGTCGAAATTTCGTAAATGATCTCCTAATAAGTTTTTAAATTTACCAACCAACAATTTTTAATAAGCCGGTTTTATCACACAAAACTAAACATTAACAATTATTAATGTTATTAAACAAAATTTGATTGGAAACTATTTTAGAAAGCTTGACTGTAATTTTCTTTCAAGATCAAATCAATATTATTTTGATCCATTGCCAGGGGCCCCTAAAAGGAGTGGAGCCCATAGGCCGGTGCCGACTTTGCCTATTTGGTAATCCAGAACTGCCTAGAGAGGGGCGAGCCACTGCATACTCATGCCAGAGTCGAGTAAAATGCCTGGCCGTGGCTCAGCTCAAGCTTTTAGTCGACCCCCGAATCCAAAACGAGCTGAGCCTTCACATGGCTTCTGTCTGCTACACAGTCTAACCTCATGCACGAAGAAATTAGGCCAAAGCATTAACCTTTGATATAAAGTGATAGAAAAGGATACCCATTTAGTGGCTTCGTTGAACAATGTGAAAGCAGAAAACCTGGGCTCAATCCTAGTTTTCCAAATTAACTGATCCTAAGCAAATATTTCATTTCACCAAGCCTCCTTTCTCCTCATTGTCACATACGAGAGAACTTTCAAGTACATGAGTACAGACGTTGTCGTAGAAAACTACCTTGTATTTAATTTCATAAATTTAAATGTCGATTTATATGTAATCTAGGGTACACATGACAACCTCTCAGTTCACTAATAGCATTGTCATCCAGGTGGGTGGGTGATGTTTCTAAGTTAATGTTAAAAAACTCGTTAAAAAAATACCTCACCATGTAATGATACAACCTGGTGTATTAAAGTGAAACGCTTCTACACATTTTAAAAACTGCACTTTCTTGTATCTTGAAGAGATTATTATGTTTTACATAATATGCTTGCATGTTTTACATGCCAAATATTTCCATGGCTTGGTTTGTGCATGGGCTCTAAGCCAGACCCTTGGCTCGGCTCTCCCTGAATACATTTTTGGATCGCCCACCTCAAATGATGACTCTGACAAACCCACTATACCCCACATAACCCATCAGGAAGCAAAAGCACATGACTGGTTACGGAACCATATGCAGCCCTGGCAAAAATGTTCAAATCGTCCTTTTTTATTAATCCCTTCGATCTCTCTGTCCCTCGTTCCATCCATTCATTCTGTCTCCCTTCTTCTTTCTCTTTTCTCTCTCTCTCTCTCTCTCTCTCTCTCTCTGTCTCTCCCCTACACTCCCGACTATCCCTCTTGCGATTAATCTTGGAGAGATGGAGAAAGTGACAGTGGTGAAAGGAGGGACCCTGAGCCTTCAACAACTGGCCTAAAGTAGCTCTAAGACCCTCCTCCCTCAGGGTATAGCAAGATTTGACTTGACTGGGATAAATGGCAGTCAAGTCCTGGATACAAAACGGGCTCCTCTCTGTAGTGCTTAATTTGTGAAGGCGGTTGTAAGTTGGTCACCATCCTGTCTCTTTTGGACTGATGCTGCTGGTTTTGAGAATCTGTGCACTGATTCTCAGATAACCAGACCCCATTGCATGAGATCTGAACAATGAAACATGTAAAAATTGGTTATACACCTAGTTGGCATATTTGCTTACCTTGTCAGGCATTGAACCTGCCGCGCCTACGTAGCAGGCGGAAACGTCCGCACAACATTTCCCAGAAGGCCTTCTGGGTAGGACCAGACTTATTTAATCACGCACAACGCAAGGAGCGTTGTACGTGATTCTAGCGGAGAATTTGTTTCCTGGTGTGAGAGCGGCTGCTCTGAACCACGTATCTCGAAGCAGCCGTGTGGATTTGACCGCGTCCTCCGTTGAGGCACGGAGAAGCAGCCTTGTGGATTTGACCGCGTCCTCTGTTGAGGCACGGAGAAGCAGCCTTGTGAATTTTTGAGTCCGGGCTCGTTTGGAGCCGCAGTACGTGTTACGCTAGGCTGAGCGTGAACGCATTCAGGGTGGCGTTCCATTTCCCGCTAGCGGCTGCAGTGGGATTACTCGGGGCATCCGCCCCTCATCTACCGCCATCCTTCTGTCTCCCTTGGTCCGGCGGCAACGGGATGAAGAGATCATCCGGCCAGAGGAGACGCGCTGGAAATCTCGGAAGGATCCTGCTCGCTGCTCGAACTCAGTGCTTTGATAGACAGAGTCCGGTAAGCTTCCTGGGCTTCTGGAGCGGAGGCCTTTCTTACCCCTGTTATATTGCTTTTCCCAGAATGACAAAACTATTTAGCTGGGGCAGCTGATCATTTCCTGGAACCTTTTTTTTTGCCTTTATATAGACTTTGAGTGTTTTTTTTTTTTGCATTGCTCATGGAACAGAGACCTCCAGCATTTCCTTTTCCTCTTTGAGTGTCTTGTGCATTCTGTCCTGGTGCTGGAGTTGGCCTTATCATTTGGATTATAGGGTGTGTGACAGAGGGTATGTATGGAGAACAATAGCGCTTACTTACAGGTAGGATTTGATGTTGGCAGTGTGTGTGATATCTCATCGTGCTTGCGTTATAGATGTATATGACTTCCCTACGGAAAGAGAACTGTCTTACCGGAGAGAGAGGAAGGGTCCACCTCAGGGGACAGTCCTGTTTATGGTATGTCTATTACGCTAGTGAGACTTGTATGAGAGTAGCCAGAGAGTTATGCGGTATTAATCCTGTGCTTATGTTGTAACAGGTCTCCCTTTTCCACTGCTGTTCCTACCCTAAACCCATCCCTCGCTTGATTGCCTTAATACTCTGTATATTTATGTAGCCAGAGTGTGGGGACGTCAGGAGGTGGACCCCCCTGAGCATCGTTCTGATCCTGAGGAGCTCGGTAGTCGTGACAGAATCACGTACCCACGAAGATCTTCTCCTCCCGGTCAGGGGCATGCTCAGAGATGGCAACTTTAGATGACGTGTTGCAGGCTCTGGTTCTAGTGCAGCAGGAGTTGGCTACTTCCCGGGCGGAAACAGTGGCCCTGAAAGAGAGGGTGGATAGACACTTCAGGAATCCCTTTGATGTTCCTGCAGGTACCCCTCAGATACAGGTGACCGTTCCGCTGCCCATACCGTTGGCAAGTCCAGAAAGGTACTCAGGGGATCCTCATAAAATCCAAACCTTTCTTACGCAGATCACCCTTCATTTATCATGCAAACCTGCTTCCTTTCCATCTAACCTCTCAAGAGCAGCTTTTGCCATCTCGTATTTAATGGGGGACGCAGCCAATTGGGCGGTTCCCCTGGTTAGGAATGATGACCCGCTACTCACAGATTGGGCGGACTACCGGAAAGAATTCGAGAGAGATTTTGACCGCCGCGCTACCACCCTTAGTGCTGATAGGGAATTGCTTGAGTTACCTCAGGGCAGGAGAAACCTGGTTACCTACATGACAGCCTTTAATAGGTTAGTTGTCGAAACAGCCTGGCCAGAAGAAAAACGAATGTCCTTATATTACCAGGGTCTGAGGGATGATATGAAGGACATATTGGCTCAAATAGATCCACAACCCACAACCTGTACGGACTTAATAAACCTTACACTACGATTAGACCATAGACTGGCGGAGAGAGGAGGTGATCACAAGAGAAGTGAGAGGACTCTGATGGGAACGGAACATGACAGCCATTCCTCTCCCTCGTCTAAAGAGTCAGGTCCAGAACCCATGGAAGTAGGAGCTATCAGACCCCCTTTATCCAAAACAGAGAGGGAGAACAGTCGGGCTTTAGGTCTCTGCATGGACTGTGGGAAAAAAGGACATTATGTGAGGGATTGTACTATGAAACCCAAGAAAAGGAACTCCTATTATTCCAGCAAACAGGTAGCTACCCTCGCTGTAGAGGATCCAGAGAAAAGAGAACCTGTTACCCTGGAATATAGCAGAACAGACTCAGTAGAGAAGGAGTGGAAATTACCGTCCTTGGCGGTTACCAAAATAAAAAACACTGAGACACACATCGTGCTGTCTATGATATTAAGGACAGGACAACAGCAGCATCAGGTGTGGACTATGATTGATTCAGGTGCCACAGGCAATTTCATTGACTACGGTTTGGTACGGCGACTGGGGTTGGTAAGGGTGCCTAGCATCAAGCCTGAGAAAGTGTTAGCTGTAGATGGTACTCCTCTGAAATCAGGCCCTATTACTGAACACACGAGGAGGTAGAGCTGGTGCTTAAGGGACATCCTCAGGATCATGTGGAGGAGCTTACCCTGAACATCATCGAAGCTCCTCAGTACGAGGTTATCTTGGGCATGCCATGGTTATGGCAACATACCCCTACCATGGATTGGAAGCTTAAAACCATTAGCTTTCACTCCCCGGAATGCCTGTCGTCCTGCATGAAAAACAACGAGTCACAAACGCTGGCTTTAGCTCAGATATATCAGGTTGCTACTGCAGCTGAGAAGGAAACTGAACTTCCGTCCATATATGAAGCATATCGGGGGGTGTTCTGTGAAGCCCGGGCTGAGGTTCTACCTCTGCATCGCGACTATGACTGTCGCATTGATTCGGTGGACGGCGCCGTCATTCCCTCATGCAGAGTATATGCGCTGTCTGAACCCGAAACCAAGCATCTAAGGGAATAACCGGACCAGTTCAGGGCCATAGGCTTCATTCGTCCTTCTCGTTCCCCAGCCGCTTCTCCCCTTTTCTTTATGGCGAAAGCCAACGGCGAGCTGAGAACGTGCATCGATTACCGCCTATTGAATAAAAACACGGTGAGGAATCAATACACTCTTCCGCTCATCCCTTTACTGCTGGATCAGGTGAGGGAGGCCAAAATCTACACCCGGCTGGATCTGAGGGGGGCATATCACCTGGTACGGATCCATGAGGGGGATGAGTGGAAAACAGCGTTCAAAACTCGGTATGGGTTGTTTAAATATTTGGTTATGCCGTTCGGGTTGTGTAACGCCCCGGCGGCTTTCCAGTATTTTCTCAACGATGTTTTGAGAGACTATATAGACCAGTTTGTAATTGTATACATCGATGACATCCTGGTCTTTTCTGTCTCTCACGCACAACATGTGAGCCACGTCATCCTGATCCTTAAAAGACTACTAGACAATAGCTTGTTTTGCAAGCTAAACAAGTGCAAATTTAGCGTTACAGAAGTAGAATTCCTGGGGGTCATGTTAAGTCCACAGGGTTTCAGGATGGCTGAGAGGAAAGTAGAGGCGGTTCAGGACTGGCCTGTTCCCAAGAGTGTGAGAGAGGTACAATGCTTTTTGGTTTTCTCCAATTACTATAGGAGATTCATCTCACATTTCTCGCAGTTGGCCTCTCCAGTAACCAGGTTGTTGAAGAAAGGAGCGCCTTTTCTCTGGACCTCCCAAGCCATGGAGGTCTTTGTTCAACTAAAGAAGTCGTTCTGTACCGCTCCCATCTTGAGACATCCCCAACCTGATATACCATTTGTTGTGGTAGCCGATGCTTCAGATGTGGCTATTGGGCCTGTGTTGTCACAGAGAGACAAGAACACAGGACAACTACACCCAGTGGCTTTTCTTTCCAAGAAACTGAACTCGGCAGAAATCAATTACACGGTGGCAGAAAAGGAACTCTTGGCGATAAAAAAGGCTTTCCAGGAGTGGAAACACTATCTTTGGGGGGCTCAGTATCCTACAACGGTGTACTCAGATCACCGAAACCTCCAATTCATGAAGACCGCTCGGCATCTGTCGCAAAGACAGATGCGGTGGATGGCGTTTTTTGCAGAGTATGATTTTCTGATTAACTTCCGCCCAGGTGCAGACAATAGGAAAGCGGACTCTTTGTCTAGACAAGGTGAGGAAGTAACCTCTCGACAGGAAGTCCAGAAAGCTATCATAGGCCCTGAAAAGATCATATTCTCCGTAACCTAGGATCAATTCCTTGAACAGGTCACCAGCAACCGGTCTCCCGCCCAGTGGCAGTCATGGGCGGAACGAAATGCTCACCGAACCCTCAAACATGGGGTTCCTCTGCATGAGAACAAACTGTACTTGCCCACTCACGATCTTCGTCTAAAGGCTTTCAACTGGTGCCATGACGCGGTGCTAGCAGGCCATCCTGGAACCAAGAAAACATTGCATCTGGTGCAGCACCAGTTCTGGTGGAAAGGTATGTCTAAGGATGTTGAACTATGGGTGGGACAATGTGAGACCTGTGCCCGTGCGAAGGGGGAACAGAATAAAAGTAAAGGGAGGCTTATGCCACTGCCCACACCGTCTCAGCCGTGGCAAACGATCAGTCTGGATTTCATACTTGGCCTCCTGATGGATCAGGGATACAACGCTATCTTAGTGGTCGTCGACAGCTTGACGAAAATGGGCCATTTTATCCCTTGTAAAAATCTGCCTACGGCGAGTCAGACCGCTCAATTACTATTAGCTCACGTGGTTCGTTTGCATGGGATACCCAGAGTCATTGTTTCAGACAGAGATCCTCAATTTGTTGCCCGATTCTGGCACCTGTGGTGCAAGGCGCTGCACGTGGAATATGCTCTGTTAACCAGTTTTCATCGACAAACGGATGGACAAACCGAATGGTTGAATCAGACTTTAACGAAATATTTGCGTTGCTATTCTTAGGAAGCGGCAAACTCCTGGGTGTCCCTGTTATGGTTAGCCGAACTATTATATGATAACGCTTGGCATAGCTCGATAGGTGACACACCTTTCCGGGCCAACGCCGGATTCCATGCAAACACCTTGCCTTTGGTCATCCCTAGTGAAGTGCATAACCATCCCACGGTTTTGGCTCAAGTTATGTTATGTTATGTTATGTTATGTTAATAGTATTTATAAGGCGCACAGCTGCCCCAGCCAAGGGGCGTCCCGGCGCCTGATCAGGTACCACAACACAACAAATCGATACTGGTAAGGGAAAAGGAGGGAATCAGTCAGCGATTGGAAACAGAAAAGTTTTTATGGCGCGCCTAAAGGAAGTAAGACTGTTCAGGGCTCGTATATGGACAGGAAGAGAATTCCATAATCCTGCTGCTAATACTCGAAAGGAGCGCCCTCCCATCCTACTCAGTCTAAACCGTGTATTGACCGCCAGATGGAGAGATTCCGATCTAAGAGACCGCGTAGGAACATAGGAGGAAACAAGCTTAGCGAGGGCTGGAGGAGAGGAAAGATTCAAGATTTTAAATGTCAGGCAGAGAGCCTTAAATTAAATTCTCTGTCTGACCGGCAGCCAGTGAAGGGAGGTCAAAACTGCAGAGACAGAACACTGTCTAGGGAGGCCAACAATGGCACGCGCCGCGGCATTCTGCACCCTTTGCAATCTAGTAGCCTCCGCCTGATTCACTCCGAGCAGCAGCGCACTCCCATAGTCCAACCGAGAAAGAATGGAGGCTTGGACCACCAGTTGCCGAGTAGGGGGGTCGAAGAATTTGAGGACCGGTCTCAGTCCTCGCAGAATACCATAACAGGTAGCTGCAACCTTCTTCGTGTGGCTGGTAAAAGAGAGTGTAGGATCCAGCCAAACCCCCAAGTTCTTAACTTCGGCAGCTGGGATGGGAGTCACCCCCAATTCTGGAGGCCACCACTGGTCTCCCCAAAGCTCCGCCTGCTTACCTAAGATCAGGACCTCGTTTTTTTGGGCATTTAACTGCAAACAGTTGGTTCGCATCCAATTTGCCACGGCTATGAGTCCTGCACGAAATCTGGGAGCGTTCACCTCGGGGGCACCGCTGAGTGTCACCGCCAGCTGCGTGTCGTCAGCATACGATGTCATGGTTAGGCCACATTGTCTGACGACAGCAGCCAGCGGCATCACATATAGGTTGAATAAAGTGGGGCTCAATGCAGAGCCCTGCGGAACCCCCAGCCCCAGTGGATGGAAAGAGGACTGACAAGGTGGAATAGCCACTTTAAAAAACCGGTCCGAAAGGAAAGAGCGAAACCATTGGAGAGCAGTCCCCTCAATTCCCACTCCCTCCAAACGCCGGATCAGAATGTCGTGAGACACCGTGTCAAAAGTGAAGGCTCTCCTCAAAATCCACCGGCGAATACGAGCGAATCTGGAAAAAGCCAAGGACTCTTACAAGAGACGGACCGACCGCCATCGCCAAGAGGGACCTAGGTACCAAGTGGGCAACAGGGTCTGGCTTTCAAAAAAGAATATACGCTTCCGATATCGCAGTATCTTTCATCCCCGATTCATCGATCCGTATACCGTTCTTCGCAGCGTAAACCCTGTGGCATACAAACTAAAGTTACCCGCTTCACTGAGGATTCATCCTGTGTTTCATTGTGGCTTGTTGAAACCTGCCAAATGTGCAAGACGAAAGGCAGCGCCACCTGTGATGAGGGATGGGCAATTGGAATACCAGGTGCGCCGTATCTGGGATTCCAGATACCGTAAGGGTCACCTATGGTTCCTGGTTTCATGGAAGGGGTATCAGTCAGAGGACGATTCATGGGAGGCGTGCTCCGGTGTCCACGCCCCTCGTGCGGTGCGTTTGTTCTATTCCCGTAATCCGGGTAAACCTGGTGATTGGAGGCGCTTGGGAGAAGGGCATACTGTCAGGCATTGAACCTGCAGCGCCTACGTAGCAGGCGGAAACGTCCGCACTACATTTCCCAGAAGGCCTTCTGGGTAGGACCAGACTTATTTAATCACGCACAATGCAATGAGCGTTGTACGTGATTCTAGCGGAGTGTTTGTTTCCGGGTGTCAGAGTGGCTGCTCTGAACCGCGTATCTCGAAGCAGCCTTGTGCATTTGACCACGTCCTCTGTTGAGGCGCGGAGAAGCAGCCTTGTGGATTTGACCGGTCCTCCGTTGAGGCGTGGAGAAGCAGCCTTGTGGATTTTTGAGTCCGGGCTCGTTTGGAGCCGCAGTACGCTTTACGCTCGGCTGAGCGTGAACGCATTCAGGGTGGCGTTCCATTTCCCGCTAGAGGCTGCAGTGGGATTACTCGGGGCATCCGCCCCTCATCTACCGCCATCCTTCTGTCTCCCTTGGTCCGGTGGCAAAGGGATGAAGAGATCATCCGGCCAGAGGAGACACGCTGCAAATCTTTGAAGGATCCTGCTCGCTGCTCGAACTCAGTGCTTTGACAGACAGAGTCCGGTAAGCTTCCTGGGCTTCTGGAGCGGAGGCCTTTCTTACCCCTGTTATATTGCTTTTCCTGGGATGACAAAACTATTTAGCTGTGGCAGCTGATAATTTCCTGGAACCTATTTTTTGCCTTTATATAAACTTTGAGTGTTTTTTTTTTGCATTGCTCATGGAACAGAGACCTCCAGCGTTTCCTTTTCCTCTTTGAGTGTCTTGTGCATTCTGTCCTGGTGCTGGAGTTGGCCTTATCATTTGGATTATAGGGTGTGTGACAGAGGGTATGTATGGAGAACAATAGCGCTTACTTGATATCTCATTGTGCTTGCGCTATAGATGAATATGACTTCCCTACGAAAAGAGAACTATCTTACCGGAGACAGGGGAAAAGTCCACCTCAGGGGACAGTCCTCTTTATGGTATGTCTATTACGCTAGTGAGACTTATATGAGTGTAGCCAGAGAATTATGCGGTATTAATCCTGTGCTTACGTTGTTACAGGTCTCCCTTTTCCACCGCTGTTCCTACCCTAAAACCATCCCTCGCTTGATTGGCTTCATACTCTGTATATTTATGTAGCCAGAGTGTGGGGGCGTCAGGAGGTGGACCCCCCTAAGAATCGTTCTGATCCTGAGGAGCTCGGTAGTCGTGACATACCTATAGGTCCCTAGTATATGGTACAAAGTGTACCCACGTCCTGTAAGTTAAATGTCGTTAGTGGACTGCAGCACCTACTGTGCCATTCACTACAGTGTCAGTGTAAACATGGCCCACCATTGTATCCTGACTAAACTCTACCCAACTTGTCAAAATAAACCCTTTTGATATGACTAAACCTACCTTTTGAACATTAAGAAATCACCCCTAAGAAGGCCATATAGCCCGTATGACAAGGTGCATGTTATTAAAAGTACCATGTAGAATGTTATTATTAACATATCCTTACAGTGACTGTCACCTAAAAGCTATATTATCTGTAGCAAGTTTGTCTGTTCCATGGACCAGCACTGGGATGCCAGTCAGTCAAAAAGCTTTATTTCGATAAAAATGATCATAAAAGCATATACAAAAAGATCATTGTGAAAATAGAAGTTCATTAGGGAACGAATTTTACAGGAGATCGTAATAATAGCTTAATGGCCGAAATTTAAAAAAGCGTTATAAAAATATGATTTTATAATACAGTTAAAAAGCAGTTTAAAATGACATATATAAGACAATACAATGGCTCAACTTGTGCAACTGTTAAGTTTATTTCTAATGGTCCAGGACCAGGCTAAAAATTTGGCTACTGCACAGACTAGCACCAAACTTGTGTCGGTACGAAGAATACGTAGAGCGACACGGTAGTTTGAAATGCCCAGAAGACGGCAAGCAGGAGCGAGCCATCTTTTTCTCGGATTACTGTGCGCTGGGCATTCGAACATAATATGGGCTATGCTTTCTACTTTAGCGGGACATGTCAGACAAGTGGCAAGGGTCTGATAGGGAGGCTTCCATTTACTGGTAAATTCACGGGTGGGAAGGATCTCAAGTCTGAATTGAAAATACAGTGATCTGTCTCTGGGTTTTTGGATAAACTCGAGAAACGGCTCAAAATTAACTGTCTGCTTAAAACTGAAAAAATCTTCGGTTAATCTTCCATATCTTGAGCTACCAAGATCCCGATTGTCAATCCAGTCCCAGTATACTTTTTTGAGATCCATCTTACTGATTGAAGCTCCATGCTCCCAAAGATCGGTTAGACCAAGATGGCTAAAGGATTTTTTGATGTTACGAAGCCAACTTATTTTATGGGAGCCGGCTGTGTTCATAATTTCTCTCAAGCCCTCAGTGAATTTAGCTAGCTCCGGGGTGCGCCAGAGGCGAACCCAGAATAGCAGGGGACGTAATCTAACAATATCTTTAAATGAGCGCCTGCCCAAGTCGCTAAAGAGGGGTTTTAAGGGAGTACCTCTTGGCATTGAAACTAATTCTCTTAAAAATTTGTTCTCGGATTGGGTGAGCTCTTCTGTGTTTTCGAAACCCCAGAGTTCGGCACCGTAGGTGGCCGAACCTACTGCTTTAGCCTGATAAATCATAAGTGCGGGGGTAATTGGCTTGCTCGTCGAGGAGCTGTGTTCTTTGGCTATTACCCCCGTGACTCGTTTGTGGTTAAGCAGCATTTTTTGGATGTGGGGCTTCCAAGTCAAAGTGCCGGAGATCCTAATACCTAGGTAGTCAAATAGTTTGACGTATTCTAGGGGAACACCGTCAGACATGATGGGTACACTAGGTGATTTCCGAGATTTGAAGGAGAGGAGCTTGGTTTTTGAAGTATTGATAACCAGTCCTCTCGTTGAGCAGAACAGGTGGAATCTATCTATCAGCTTCTGAAGCCCTGCTGGTGTTTTAGAAATCAGCAGAGTATCGTCCGCAAATAAAAGAGTAGGAACTTTTTCCCCCGCCAAAACAGGGGCGTCCGCCGGTACCTCTAACAAAAATGTTACCACTCCATTAACAAAAAGGGAAAAAAGAGTGGGCGCAAGTACGCAGCCCTGGCGGACTCCTCTGTTGACTGGGATCTTGTCAGTTCTCTGGGCCTGACTGCCCCATCTCACCCTGGCAAAGTTCCCCTCATGGAGGCGTACCAATAGATCAAGGATGTAGGGCGGAAGACCTAGATCATGGAGGACAGACCATAAGCGATCACGAGGGACCAGGTCAAAGGCTGATTTTAGATCGATGAAGGCTAGATGAAGATTGCCCTTACCAATCAATACGGTTTTCCAATGAAGCAATAGAAGCCTAAAGACCTGGTCGATCGTGCTCGTGAATGGCCTGAACCCAGCTTGATAATGTGACAGAATATCATTGTCAGTGACCCAAAGTAGAATACGCTCTAACAGAACCCTGCCAACCACCTTCTGACTAACGTCAATAAGGCTTATGGGTCGGTAGTTAGCAGGGTCCTCCCTATGGCCCTTCTTGAATATTGGTATAACCTCCGCCCCCCTCCATGACTCGGGAATAGGAAGCCCTTTAAGGAAGGCATTGAGTAAGATGGTAAAATACTCTGCCCAGGGTTTGGGGTCATAGCGGAACAGGTCTCCCGGTAGGCCGCCTGGGCCTGCAGCCTTAGCAGGGATCAATCTATTAATAGCTGCTATAACTTCCGTTTCAGTAAAGGGATCAGTGTTAGGCGAGGTGGGATCTATGGAGATGAGAGGAGAAGGAGCACTAGTGCATTGCGTGCTATCATCCGAGTAAAGTTTCGAGAAATGGCTAAACCATTCATGGTTGGTAATATGATTGGGAATTATATCAGGATCTTGACCTTGGGAGTATCTACAAAGGTTCCAAAATGTAGTCCCGTCCCTTGCTAGGCTAGCGGTTTTTAAGGCCAACCAATGGGATTCTTCCCATGTACGTTTGGCGTTAGCTACAGCTCTATTGTAGGCAGACCTAGCGTTTTTGATTAAAGTGCAATCCTTAGATTTAATAGCGGTTGCAAGCATTTTCCTGCTGGACCTGCACTCAGAATTAAACCAGGAACCAGGTGTTTTCTGTTTATGGGGGTTAGTAGCAGGGAAGGATATAAAGAAAGACCCAATTGACTCAACGGTGTCTGCGTGAATAGACACGGCCCTTGGGTTCGCATTAACATCTGCACATGCTTGCCTAAGTTCACCAGTTTTTATTAGCAGTATTTCTTTGATGGAGGACAGTTTTTGTTCGTCTACTGCAATTTTAGGCCATTTGAGATGTCTTTTGCAGTTAGATGGAATGACATCCCTTGTAAGCATTGTCGGGCGATAGTCAGGAGTGGGTTGGTCTGAGGTCCAGATGCTCTTTGTAGTCAGGCACAAGGGGTTGTGATCACTATCGAGAGTTGGAAGAATAACCATATCCTCAGCATAATGCCAGAGTCTACGGTCAATTAGAATATAGTCGATACGTGATGGGCTAGAGATTCTGTTAAAGGTGGATGCTGCGTTGAGGTCAGAGGGAAGTCGACCATTGGCAGCTCGTAGCCCAAATTCCATGACCAGAGCATTAAGTTGGATTATCACTGGAGACCACCTTATTACTGGGGAGACAGTGAGAGATGGTATACCCCATCTATTATCTTCATCTGCAACTTCCAGGATGTCATCAGAAGCAAGGGGTTCGAAGGTGCAATTCAGATCTCCGGCGACCAAGATGGGTGAGTTTGGGGGACAGGAGGAAAGTTCCTCTTCTAGGATGGTAACTGTGGGGGACTTAGAACCTCCTTGGGTACCCCTAACATAGACATTAAAAAGTTCGAGAGTAGGTCCCCTATTTAACCCGCTCAAGGTTAAATGCAGCACGTCCGGAGATGGACTTCGTACATGTCTAACTTTACAGGGAAGGGCGACATTGATCCATATTATAAGGCCCCCCGAGGGGCGGCCGCGGCCAGTAGTGACTGCGGGGATACAATGGCATGTGAAACCAGATTTGAATAAGGGTGTAGTGCTCCAGGTCTCTTGGAATATACAAAGATCGAAGGTTGCAATAAAATTATTCCAATCTGGGAGTGGAAGTTTAGATTTCAGACCCACAATGTTCCATTAAATAATTTTGTGAGTCGTGTTTGGTATTGAGGTGGAGGGAGTAACTGGATCCAGGATATCTGACAACGGGGCAACCCGTAGCGGAACACCATCCCCCCTAGCCCCATGAGAGGTAATGGAGGGCGATGCTTGAGGAGTCAGTGTGCCGTTCGAGAAAAGAGCGGCTTGGGTTCCATCGGAAAAAATTGATGATATGTAAGGGACTGATGTTAGTCAGTCAATGGGATGCATTATTACATTTGTTAATGTTATCTTTGGCTAGTAAACAACAACAAATTGAATTCTTGTACTCTTTGTAATATTTATTAAAAGTCCAATTAACTGGCGAAGCTGTATTTATAATAAATGTTAAGGAAAATTTACTTTTAAACAGTTACCTTTCCCATTGCCTAAAGCCTCTGGAGACTGATTTTCATTAGCCTCCAGCTGCAGCCCTCTGAGTGATCAAGCCCTGAATGAGTTGTGAAAACGAACGCCAAAGTGGAGCCAAAGGTCTGGGTGTGGGTGTGGGTCTGTGTTTTTTTTCTCTGACTGTATGACCATTTGGACAGCGTCCAGGAATTTGGTTAACCTCAAAGAGACTGCCTCTGTAACAGGCAAATCTTAGCTGACACCTGGGAAGGCCCCTTTCTTTTTTGCCCCACTCAGGCCGTTTCCAATCCCAGCTGCCTTCATAACTGGTCTGAAGAGACCACAGAGGAGGGGTTGCTAATTTGCATGGTTATGACTCTGGGTGGGGCACACTGGCTCTGCACAAGTGGAGAATAATTTCGCCTTTTTGGACGAGGGCAGAGAGGGGCATCCAGGATATCGCGCATATGTGATTTGATTTGTAATTTTATATGTCACTCAAATGCCCTGGGGCATCATGGCGCTGCTTCTGGCACAAATCTAGTCTCTTGTCATACAACATGGATAGCTAGTTATTGAAGAGCCACACTTTTACTGACTGGACTGTCAGACTGTCTCTAAGTTTGAGGGGGAGATAGTTCCAAAGTCTGGCTGTTCCTGCAATTAATCTTTTTCCGCCCCACTGAGCAGTCTTTATTCTAGGGATAATCAAACGTTTTGCATTAGATGATGTTAGGTGTCTGGATGGGAGGTACCAAGTAAAGTTAATTTTCAGAAAATCAGGACCAGTATTGTGCATAGTCTTAATTGCTATTCATGGGGAATTAAACGTAATCCTATTGCAGGTTGAGAGCCAATGGAGATCAACCAGTTCTTGTGAGACTGCTTGATTTGGGGATGCCTAAAAGTAGTAGTGCCGCTGCATTTTGGAGCATCTGTAGTTTCTGTAATTGTTTTTTTAATATTAAGAAACAAGGCATTCCCATAGTCCAATTTGGACAGGGCTAATGCTGGGACCTCTGTCTTCTGAAGGTCTGGAGGAATAAAAGGACATATCTTCCTGATCATTTTTAGGAGGAAGAATACTGAAGATAGCACAGTGTTAACGTGATCTTTGAAAGTCAGCCTATCATCAAAGATGACCCCTAGATTCCTCAACTTTTTCACAGGGAGAGGAAGAGTGCTCAGATTAGTTGGCCAACAATTAGGTGACCAGGATGAGGTGTTGTTGCCCTGGAGAAGAATCTTAGTCTTCCCAGAATTAATTCATAAGCAGTTGGCCTTAATCCATTTATCATTCGGGACCAGGCAGCTGTTAAAGCGCTCTGCTGTTTCGCTTGGGTTACTGGATATCGAAACAATTAGCTTGGTGTCATCAGTGTCACATGTAGATTAAAATAGGGTGGGGCTTAAGGACGAGCCCTGCGGTACCCCACATGGCAACCTAAATTGGTCAGAGGAGAAGGATCCCATTGTTAAATGTCGTAATCTGTCTGACAAGAAAGATTTAAGTATTTTCAGTGCTGTACCCTTTACTCCAAGCTCTTGAAGTCAATTGATTAAGATGTTGTGATTGACCGTATCGAATACTGCCGACAGATCAAATAAAATCAGGACAGCCTTCCCTCCTTCATCCAGTATCAGTCATAGCTCTTCAGAGGCTGCAACTAAATCAGTCTCTGTGCTATGTGCAGCTCGGAAACCAAACTGAGTTGGATCCAAAATATTGTTGTTGTTTATAAAAGATGTTAGTTCTGTGTTTAGTGCTCTTTCTAGTCCTTTTATGAGAAAAGGTAACCTGGCAATGTGTCTATAGCTGTTTGGTTCTTGGGGGACCTTGAAAGCAGTTGCGAGAGGAGGCAGGGGAGGAAGGACATACCTTGGGACCCGCTAGCAGCGCTTATTGCCATCCACGCTGTCAGCCTTGCTGCCGCCGTCCTGCCATACACGGCATCGCCGGACTACATTCCCCAGCCTCCTAAGCGCCACTGGGGCACTTCCGCCCGCCGTCGCGCCAGGAGGCGCTGAAAAGCGCGAGCCTCCCTCGGTGGAGTGGGGGACCTTGAAAGCAGTTGCGAGAGGAGGCGGAGGAGGAAGGACATACCTTGGGACCCGCTAGCAGCGCTTATTGCCATCCACGCTGTCAGCCTTGCTGCCGCCATCCTGCCATACACGGCATCGCCGGACTACATTCCCCAGCCTCCTAAGCGCCACTGGGGCACTTCCGCCCGCCGTCGCGCCAGGAGGTGCTGAAAAGCGCGAGCCTCCCTCGGTGGAGCGGGGGGCCTTGAAAGCAGTTGCGAGAGGAGGCGGAGGAGGAAGGACATACCTTGGGACCCGCTAGCAGCGCTTATTGCCATCCACGCTGTCAGCCTTGCTGCCGCCGTCCTGCCATACACGCCATCGCCGGACTACATTCCCCAGCCTCCTAAGCGCCACTGGGGCACTTCCGCCCACCGTCGCGCCAAGAGGCGCTGAAAAGCGCGAGCCTCCCTCGGTGGAGCGGGGGGCCTTGAAAGGAGTTGCGAGAGGAGGCGGAGGTGGAAGGACATACCTTGGGACCCGCTAGCAGCGCTTATTGCCATCCACGCTGTCAGCCTTGCTGCCGCCGTCCTGCCATACACGGCATCGCCGGACTACATTCCCCAGCCTCCTAAGCACCACTGAGGCACTTCCGCCCGCCGTCGCGCCAGGAGGCGCTGAAAAGCGCGAGCCTCCCTCGGTGGAGCGGGGGGCCTTGAAAGCAGTTGCGAGAGGAGGCGGAGGAGGAAAGACATACCTTGGGACCCGCTAGCAGCGCTTATTGCCATCCACGCCGTCAGCCTTGCTGCCGCCGTCCTGCCATACATGGCATCGCCGGACTACATTCCCCAGCCTCCTAAGCGCCACTGGGGCACTTCCGCCCGCCGTCGCGCCAGGAGGCGCTGAAAAGCGCGAGCCTCCTTCCGCGTCGCGGGACGCGCGCGGGCGGCGCCGGGAGAAGCCCGGGACAAGGGCGGGACCGTCTGTGGCCGTCAGGGGCCGACAGAGGCCGGGCAGGGCCCCATCTCTTGGTACAAGTCACCCCAAATTTATTATTACATTGTCTATGTACTGGATTGTGTGCATTGTAAACGTTATCTGTGTAGACGTAGTATTTTTGTCATATATTGTACAAGGTGTCAACTAAGTTTGCTACTGTCGCACCGTGTTTGATTACGGTCATGGGGAAGCGCAAGGACCCACATGCCCATATCGACACGAGGCAAAACAACACATCACTGCCAACCTTGACTGCTATTGATCGTATGCTCCAAAAAACAATTGGGGCGGTCGCATCGGCTATTGAGAGCACTGAAAGGCGTCTTTCGCTTCCCGCTGGCCTGCCCCCCCCTCTACCTGTAATTAATGCATCGATCTATACTACTATGTCACAGGACTCTCTAATAGTACCATCATTCATCGACCTTCCATTATCGAGAGCACGGCAAGAATCAGGGAATTTAGCAACTTCTCAACAGCAGTCAACTGAAGACTTGCTGCCTATTCATTCTAGGCTCTCCTTGTCCCCGGCTATTTTTTCCATTCATGAATCGCCTGAGATTTCATCTATGCACGACGGCCCTTCAGTACAGACGGGTTTAGAACCATCCTTAAGCCCAACCTCTACTATCGGCTCAGAGCAAAGTATTTCTATTGATATGCCGCAAATGACAACCAGAGGCCAGAAGGCGAGGAATAAGCTAAAACATTGCAACAAGGAAGGGCCGCAGTCAATAAATGCTAAACAAAAGAGAACTACCAAACCCTGTAAATCTGTTATTAAAACCAACGTGGAACAAGGACAAAAGGAAAAGAACACATCCTCTGTTGCCCTTCCTAACAACTGTATGAGTGATCTGTCCACAGGAGAGAACTTTTGGAAAAATGGAGGATGTGTTGACTATTTTGATTGCACCCATTTTGACAAAATTAGTAAGTATCGAAGATAGGGTCAATAACATGGAAACTCATGTGGTGGGGGTTTCAAAAGTCTCAAAGGTAAACGTACCTTCTACTTCACAGTCTGTTGCACCCCAATTATCCTTATCTGATGCACATATTAATCTTGCGAAAACTTCAGAGATGACTGGTGGACGTCAGCAGAAGGAGTCTATTGGTATCAGCGTTATTGGTTCAGATGGAATTAATAGCCAAGGACCCTCTAATCCAGTTTCTAATATAGTTTTATCTACTGTTAGATCTGTTGCAGATACCAGGGAAAAAATTACTACATCCACTTTACCCACGTTGAACTTACCTCCCGAGGCTCGACCCTATACTGTGGTGCTAGCAAATGTCCCACCTCTTGCCCCAGACACTCTTGAACATTGGTCAACTCTGAGGAACAAAGCCCTCCACTATTTATCTATTAAATTTGGGTCGAATACTGCTCTCTTTTCTAACTTTAAGATGGTCAGAAGAGTTCATTGGCTTGGTTCCTCAACAAAATCGCTGAGAGGGGACTGTGTGATCGTATCGTTCCGGTCCCCTTTGTTGGTTAACCACATTCTAGAAAAATGTTATACTGGCCATTTAGCCGCTGACTATGTTAATATCGTTCCCCTTGATTTCTTTTATCCCTTTGTACGTCAAGAAAGGTTGTGGGCCCGTGGCTCCCAACTTTATAATCCGGGATTTTCTGAAGGACAAAGATATAACATACCAACTTTTAATCACTTTGATATTTTGAGTGGCTTAGATAATAATGACTGACAGCAAACTTATCCTTCTCAAACTACCCCTACTACTACCACAGAGCTTAGGTGTGACCCCAAGAATAATATTTTGTTTGAATCGGAGGTAGTCCATTGCCTACTAGAGTCTGACGATAATGTAGGATGCTCAGCTGCTCTGGAAATGGGATTAGTGGAAAGGTATGAGAGTGGACCTATATCCCCTGTGGTAGATTCCACCATGGCTCCGACTGTTTGTCCCCCACCTGGATCTCTACCCTGTAGCATTTGTTCTTGGAACATTGCTGGTATTAGATCTAAAATTGGTAATCCATTTTGGCAGGACTTTATTAAATCACAAGATCTTATTTGTCTGCAAGAAACACGGAGCATAGACCCGGTACATCTAAATGGGTTCAAAACGTTCCATACTTCAGCTGTGGATACCCTTCATGGTAGAGCCAAGGGGGGTCTGACGATTTTTTTTTTTTTTTTTATTCTTTATTTCGGTCACACGGACCATAAAAGGGTTACAACATAAAACAACTCATGAAGGCAAAATACATTTGTAATTTACAATCAATTGACCAGAATATAAAACAATCATTCGTTTGATGATGACTTAATGCATTGATTACGGCTGTGCCACATTGATGTTAAGAATTTTGCAACTGCAAATACAATTGGGGCCGACAAATCTCTTTTCAGAATCCTATAAGCAGGAAGATAGCGCCTGAAACCCAGATTTTTAAGTATTGGAACAAGCCAGTAGTTTCTTGCTCTTCTGTATGCTGGACAGAAGAATATTATGTGCAAGTCACACTCCCTCGAGTAGGCGCAGGCTGGACATTGTAGTGAAGTCTCAGAATTTGTCCAGCGAGCAGTGTGCACTTTGAGAGGAAGGGTGCCATACCGTCATTGCATAAAAAGCTTCCTAGTAAGCGGGGGCCAATGTTATCATATACAAGCTCCTGGAGATATGAGTCTTTTGTCCCCAAGAATTTACCCGTTAGGGACCTCTCCTCTGTGTTATTGATGTGAGTGCACAGATAGTATTCATAATAGGATTTTGATAGGGACTGTCGTGAAGTTCTAGGGCAGGTATTTTCTGGATCAGACCATAGATTCTGTCTACCTATTGCCTCACATGTTAGTTTAATATGTCTGAGCCAAGGGAACCGTGCAGGATTACATAGTCGCATGATTTCCTGAAGCTCAGATCTGTAATTAGACAATTCTGGTACCGACCATAGTTTCCGCCAATACAATAGGGGTTTAAGGCCCAATTCTTCTGTGATTGGTCTAAGGCCTAAATCCAGTCTCAGTGGTAAAAGTGGGGTACTAGGCGGAAGGCCCGTTAGTTGCCTGATAAAATTATTCTCAGTGACCTGCATGGTCTGGGTGGCAGAATGCCCCCAAAGTTCAGCTCCATAGGTCACTGCCCCTTTTGCCTGCATTCTATAAATTTGTAAACGAGGGGAAAACGGCTGGTAAGACAGTCCACGGGACATCCTTGCCAATCCTCCTGTCATTTGAGTTAATTTAAGTCTCGCCCTGGTGCGATGCGAATCCTAGGTCATAGACTCATTTAATGTTATCCCTAAGTACTCAAATGTAAAGACCCTCTCCAGCCTAGAGGGCCCAAGAGTAGGATTTGCGCGTGTTTTCGGGGGGGGGGGGTTGAAGATCATGTACTTGGTTTTAGAAGCATTGATCTCCAGCCCCCGAATCGCACAGAAATTTGCGAATCCGTCGAGGATCCGTTGGATGCCCATAGGGGACTTGGAGAGCAACAGGGTGTCATCTGCAAAAAGAATAGCAGGTACCCCCGTGCCTCCAAGCCTAGGAGCATCAATATTTTCCAGTGCATTCAAATGGCTGATCACCCCGTTGACAAAAAGGCAGAAAAGAGTCGGTGCCAGCACACAACCCTGTCTAACCCCTCTGTCAACGGGGAAACGATCAGTAAGGGTGCCCCCCCTTCCGAACCTCACCCTTGCGAAATTACCCAGGTGCAATCTTCTTAAAATGCCTAATATATCATTTGGGACACCAAGATCGTCCAAGACGACCCACAATTTATCCCTGGGCACTAAATCAAACGCGGCGCGTAAATCAACAAAAATCGTATATAGAGTGCCGCCCTCTATTAAAACGGTCTTCCAGTGAATGCAATTTAAACGAAAAATCTGGTCAATGGTAGAGACTTTTTTTCTAAAACCAGCCTGGTATGTGCTCATAATGTTCGATTCCTCGATCCAGTCTTGTAGGTGATTGAGGATGAGTCTGCCAAATAATTTTTGGGAGACATCAATAAGACTGATTGGTCTGTAATTGGCTGGGAGCAGAGGCGAACCCTTTTTAAAAATTGGGACAATCTCTGCGCCCAGCCAAGTGTCGGGCAGCTCCATGCCCTTTAAAATAGAATTAAATAAAAGCAAAAAATAGGGTGCCCAGACTTCGGGTTCCTGTTTGAATAGGTCTCCCGGCAGGCCATCCAAACCCGGTGCCTTTCCTGACGCCAGACCCATGATAGCTATTTTGACTTCTTTGAGTGAAAAAGAGAGAGACAAAGCCGATGGTATGTCTGTTTCTACCTGGAGAGGATCCGCTCCAGTCCCCTCAGGTGACACATATAGGGACTGAAAATGGTCCTGCCAGGTCTTGGCTGAGATGTTAGGTTCGACTGCAGAGACCAACTCCTCTGAACCTGTGTTTACACAACGCCAGAATTTTCGTGAGTCTCTGCATGCCAAGAATTTCGTTAGTTTCTACCATTTTTCATGTTCCCATTCCAGTTTTGCATTCTTGATTAGGGATTTGTATGCCAGTCTTCGTTCGCTAATTTCTATCCGGCCTTGTCCTGTCTTAATTGTAGAGAGAAGATCGCTTTTAGCCTTCCTACATGCAGAATTATACCAGGAGGGACCGGGAGTAAACCTACAGGCCTTTTTGGATTTACTGGTTAAAATTCCTGATATAGATGTAATAAGATCTGCATGCAGCTGGCCCAACTTAGTAAATAATCCCAGCATGTTAGGTTGGGTGTTTAGGACTTGGGCCTTCTCTAGCATGGGAGTAAGTAGGGCGTATAGCTTAGGTAACAGCCCTTGTTTGGCTACTAAGTTCTCCCATTTTATTCTGCGTCTATTATTTGAGAGAGATAGCCCCACAACAGGAGGCTCCCTATTCTTTTCTCTAGGTTCCAGACCGGAGCAGTGTAGCTCGAGCTCCAAAGCATGATGGTCACTATCTTCTCTTGGCAGAATGCGAAAATCACTTAATTGTGACCACAGGGCCAGTGGGACCAAAATATAATCAAGACTTGATGTTTTGCCCTCTCTATGGAAGGTGCATTTTGGAGGAATATCTGATGGTAGCCTTCCATTACAGGCCCTGAGTCCGTGTTTAAGAGTAAGAGATGTGATTTGCACCGCCAGAGGAGACCACACTCTTGGGGCCGGTAGCTGGGACGGTGGTATAGACCAGGCAAGATCCTCCTCCTTGGTCAAATCATCCAATGGACCCATGAGTGGCTCGAAATGACAATTCAGATCTCCACCTATTATATAAGGGGTGCCCTCAGGAATTGTATTAAGGGCAAGATCGAGCTCATCGATAGTACAAGATTCTTTCGAGATACTAACTGGCCTCGAATAGACATTTATTACCAAGAGGCGATGCGAATCTGGCCACTCCAGTAATACAGCCAAAATATCCTCTGAATTTACTAGCAAAGGGGCAGCCCTACAACCTAATTCTGTGGCTATCCAGATTGCAAGACCACCAGAAGGGCGGCCTTTGCCACTCCATTTAGCATTCTTAGAGAAAACGGCAAAGCCAGTGCGGGTAAGATCTTCCCTCATCCAGGTTTCTTGGAACAGACATATATTCTTGTTCTCTATGAAAATGTTCCAAGCCGGGCAGTTTAATTTATTGGACAAGCCCGCCACATTCCAAGATAGAATATTTAGAAGGGGGGCTAAGGTCCTCACAGGGTTAGGAGATGTCTGTACAGTGGCCATAGGATGGACCTTCAAATTAGCAGACGGTTCATCCTGTGCTAGGCTCCCCAATACTGCACCATTAGATAGAATGGGAGCCACCACACAGGATTCCAAGTCGGTTTGTGTCTGCTGGGGTCCGTTGTTCTGTATAGAAGTATCTAACTGTGCATCATATAATGAGGGCCTTTTACGATCCAAAGCCTCACCTGGGCTTTGCCTACCCAGTCAGTCCACCCTATCTAGGTGACTAAACCTGTTATATGTGGGAAAATAATTATCCTCCATGATTCTAGGGTTAGAGTAAATTTTATTTACATTGGATCTCCACCTCCGATCCCTACTGCTAGTAGGCACGAGTTCCCATCCCCCTCCCTCCCCCTCGTGCCCCACCAAGGGGTAGAAAAAAGACAGGGGGAGAGTTTGGATGGGCGACCCGTGCATATTCCGAGGCCAACTACAGATGTACTTGACAGTTGCAGGGTCCCTGAAGTTGATCACAACACAGTCACCCTGGATAGACTTCCTAGTGGTGCCTACCCAGGGGACTCTTCTTACCATAAGGACCTCGCTATGTGTGCCCTCGGGCAGGGGTCTATTGATGGACAGCCAATGAATAATCTTGTTTTTTAGTGCACCCACTGGTTCTCTGGCTGGGGGGATTAATTCAGGAATACCTGCCAGAATCACCACATAAGGGATGGCCTGGGGTGGAAGGTTAATTATCTTGTGCTGAGGATCCATCATTGGCGCCTCTGCAGGAGGTGCGACCGAGGCTTCTTGGCGAGTTATGTTTACACAGGTTGGATTAGGTAATGGTGGATTCTCTAATGCACTTACAGGGGATTCTTGTATTAAAATGGGCTGAGGTGGAAATGGGCCTTTTTTTTGGGGGGGCTCAGATTTATTCTCCCTCTCCTTGCTAGTCTTGGCACTAGATATCTCCTTCCCCTCCGCTGTGCATAGAAGACCCGTGTGAATTTTCAATAGAAGTGATTCTATCTTGGAGATGCGATCCTTCAAGGGATTAAGAATTTCCCTTAGGAGGACTCGAATGTCCAAGAGAGAGGGTGGCTCATTCCCTGCTGGACAATTAAGGCTGGGGGATAGCTCAGACGTAGTTAGAGTGGGTGATAACCTATTTTTCCCGGATTGGCTCGGTGTCTTGGTTTTGGAAGTCTTGTGAATCAACTCATTCTTAGAATTACGTTTGAGAGCATTCACCTTGCGTCCTCCAATTGAGCCAACTTTTTTTTGCAATTTTCCTTTTGGGAATTGCTCCTTCCCTCGTCCTCTGTGATGAGTCTAAATTAGAAATGGGGCACTCGATAATTGTATCACCAATAGGGAGGGTTTGAGTAGCATTCGAGGGAAGTGATGGTGGCCTGGTACAGGGGAGAGGCAGAATGCTTAGCTCCGTGATAGCGGACATCTCGCAATCAGTAGTATTTGAAGTAGGACTGCACAGGTCGGCTAATTCAGGAGTAACATTTGTCCCCCCAGAATCTACCGTTTTAGGGGCACCAGTTTGTTCAGGCGTGGTAGCAAGTGCAAGGGGACCCAGTGAAGATCTTCTAACCCAGTCAATCTCTTGGGATATTCGCCTTTCAAGAATGGATATTTCATCAATTATTAGTGAGCCGGCTTTGGCAAAGTAAGTGTCTAGAGTACCTTTAGCCGCTCCTACAGCCCGGGTGGATCTGCTTCTAGTTTCTCTGGCCGACATTCTCATATAAGTCTTCCGATACTAAGTACTGGAATTTGTGGATCGATAAGGCCTTGGCCGTGCCTCGGCCGTCCTCGAACGTCCTCAAACGGCCCGCTCTTTGCCCGGTCTTCGCCCCGCTCTTCGTTCCGCGCGCGTTCCGCTGGCGCGAATGTTGCTGCGATATACGTAAGCCAAGGTAGCTAAGGGGAGTGGCTGGGAAGAGGACCCAGCTGCGCCGATGGTGCTCCGGGCGCTGGGGAAGCTGGTCCTCGCAGTCCCGCCCTCCTCAGTATGAAGGTCCCAAACAGGCGTGGAGCGAAGCAAACAGGAATCAAAGCACACAAGAGCCAAATGTCAGCAGCAATTTATGACAACAAGCGGCTCCCGCGAAGCGGGGGCCGCGAGTCGCTGCTTTGCTGTGCTGGTCAAGGGGAGTGGCTGGGAAGAGGACCCAGCTGCGCCGATGGTGCTCCGGGCGCTGGGGAAGCTGGTCTTCGCAGTCCCGCCCTCCTCAGTATGCAGGTCCCAAACAGGCGTGGAGCAAAGCAAACAGGAATCAAAGCACACAAGCCAAATGTCAGCAGCAATTTATGACAACGAGCGGCTCCCGCGAAGCGGGGGCCGCGAGTCGCTGCTTTGCTGCGCTGGTCAAGGGAAGTGGCTGGGAAGAGGACCCAGCTGCGCCGATGGTGCTCCGGGCGCTGGGGAAGCTGGTCCTCGCAGTCCCGCCCTCCTCAGTATGCAGGTCCCAAACAGGCGTGGAGCGAAGCAAACAGGAATCAAAGCACACAAGAGCCAAATGTCAGCAGCAATTTATGACAACGAGCGGCTCCCGCGAAGCGGGGGCCGCGAGTCGCTGCTTTGCTGCGCTGGTCAAGGGGAGTGGCTGGGAAGAGGACCCAGCTGCGCCGATGGTGCTCCGGGCGCTGGGGAAGCTGGTCCTCGCAGTCCCGCCCTCCTCAGTATGCAGGTCCCAAACAGGCGTGGAGCGAAGCAAACAGGAATCAAAGCACACAAGAGCCAAATGTCAGCAGCAATTTCTGACAACGAGCGGCCGCCGCGAAGCGGGGGCCGCGAGTCGCTGCTTTGCTGCGCTGGTCAAGGGGAGTGGCTGGGAAGAGGACCCAGCTGCGCCGATGGTGCTCCGGGCGCTGGGGAAGCTGGTCCTCGCAGTCCCGCCCTCCTCAGTATGCAGGTCCCAAACAGGCGTGGAGCGAAGCAAACAGGAATCAAAGCACACAAGAGCCAAATGTCAGCAGCAATTTATGACAACGAGCGGCGCCCGCGAAGCGGGGGCCGCGAGTCGCTGCTTTGCTGCGCTGGTCAAGGGGAGTGGCTGGGAAGAGGACCCAGCTGCGCCGATGGTGCTCCGGGCGCTGGGGAAGCTGGTCCTCGCAATCCCGCCCTCCTCAGTATGCAGGTCCCAAACAGGCGTGGAGCGAAGCAAACAGGAATCAAAGCACTTCCCCAGGAATAATATTATTATAAAAGTTAATTAAAACAATGGGAGTGGCGGAGTCCAAAATCATTGTTAAAACCTGGAAGTGGGGATCTTTAACTGGCTCCGTTATCTTGGTTAGATACAATTTATCTGACGATTTATATATCAAATAAATTGTATCTAACCAAGATAACGGAGCCAGTTAAAGATCCCCACTTCCAGGTTTTAACAATGATTTTGGACTCCGCCACTCCCATTGTTTTAATTAACTTTTATAATAATATTATTCCTGGGGAAGTTTCTAATGTTTGTAAGAAAATGGCTAGAGTAATTCCCTCACAGGAAAAAATCTTTGGATTTAATATGCTTATATTCCTTGTGGGAGATTTTAATTGCTCTTTATGTAATATGACGGCAGATAATAGATGTAGTATTGGTAGAGATGACGGTTTGATTCTGTCTCATTTTAACCATTCTATTCTGGGTGAACAATTGAATGAACTTATTGGTCAATTTGATTTGGGCTTTATAAATGAGGTTTGCCCAATACCATTTCATCTTCCCCCAACTTATAATGGACGAGGCTGTACCTCTACGATTGACTTTGCACTTATTACAAATAGGCATGCTTGTGGCATTGCTACTTTTATCGTATCTGATATTGCATTAAGCAATCATTTTCCACTTTGTATTTCCATCTTGATTCCAAAAAGGTCTGCCCCAGAAAAAGGTTCAGACAAAGACATACTTTGGAAAAATCTTGCCATTGGTTCTTGCAATGGCTTTACGCTTACATGGGACAAGGTGGATCAAACTAATACGCTTAAAAGGGTATTTACTAATTGCGCCCCTGATTTCTTAGCATGCTTAACTGTGGATGCTACTCCAGACAATATATTAGCATCCTTTTTGTCAATTTGTAAAGAGATCAGATTCTCACTAACAAGACAATGTAGACACAATAAAGTTCAGAAGGACGGTTGGTTTAATTCTAGATGCACTAAGGCGTACTCTCTTTTAAAGAAGGCATTGCATAAACAACCTAGGTGTTTAGAAGATGTACGCAAACTTAGGATACAGTACAAACTTGCTATCAAAGATAGGAAAGAGGAGATAAGGAGGGAATCTTGGGAGGCATTGCATGAGGCTTCGACATGCAATGATAGTGCTAGTTTTTGGAAGATCATCAGGAATCCCTTATTCACTGAAGAGTCCTGCCCCTCCCTTGAAATAGCTATCTCTGAGGACGAGTGGATCGATCACTTCTCAAAAGTCTATGAGGGGGATAGAACGTTTTCTTCCTCCTGTAATCCTTCCAACTATCCATCTTTGAGAAGTATGCAGTTCACCCTACCTGAGGTTGAAAAAGCGATCTATGCAAGTAAGGGTGGGAAGGCCCCTGGCCCTGACGGTGTACCCATAGATATATTTAAGGCAGATATGCCTTTGTGGGCTCCCCTTCTGGTGCAGGTGTTAAATGCCTGTTGCGCTTCAAAATTCTTGCCCACTTGGGTGGAGTCCATAATTGTCCCTATTTTTAAAAAAGGGGATCGACATGATCCGGCCTCTTATAGACCGATTTCCCTTTTAGATTCTTTCACAAAAGTAGCTGGACGAATAATTCTGGACCGCCTACTTCTATGGGCTGAGGATAGTTCAATTTTATCTGACCTACAATATGGTTTTCGTACTGGCCTAGGAACAGTGGAACAGGGTTTAAATTTTCTGATGCTGACCGGGAAATACACCAGGGCAAGGAGGGAGAACTTGATTGTGGCTTTTGTTGATCTCTCAGCCGCTTTTGATTGTGTGATTCATTCCAAACTGTGGATATTACTGGAACAAATTGGGGTTGAAGACAATATTATTTATTTTCTTAAATGTTTTTATAGTGAAGCTTCAGCGTCTGTACGCTATGGACAAAACGGGGAATGCACAGGTAAAATACCAATCAGGAGCGGGGTAAGGCAAGGATGTGTCTTGGCCCCCTTCCTTTTTAATTTGTATATAAATGGTTTGGAGAAAGCTTTGTGCAAAAACAATTTTGATCCCCCGCGCATCGCTGGCCGTCCGATTCCGCTATTAATGTACGCGGACGACTCTGTATTGATGTCCCGTACTCAATTGGGACTACAGCGCGTGGTTGCAAGTTTTGCCCTTTTTATGACAGAATTGGGCCTTAAAGTAAACATTGCAAAAACATTTATCATGCACTGTGGTAGAAATGTAAAATCAAAGAAGCCTATATTTATTGAAGGTCAACGGTTGGTTTTCACACAACAATTTTCTTACCTTGGTATTTTATTTACTCAAAAGGACTCTTGGGGCGAGGCATTGGCTGCAAAAAAACAAGCGATGATTCGCTCGACTGCTGCCCTTAGGTCCTTTGCAGGGAAACTAGGTACTGAAGGACTGGGTTATTCTAAGACCCAGCGGTGCCAGGGGACAACACCTGAAACCTTCGTGGGTTACCTGTTCTGGCGTACAAAACACAGAGACACGGGACACTTCCAGCGACGTCAGAGATCAGCGTTTATTTACTGCAGGGATACAGAAATCACAAGAAGTACACAACGTGTAGGTTCTCGGAGACTGCTTCAAATTGCAAAAGTGGATCGCTCCTTTTATACACATTTTTGCCATTGCACAGCATGGCAAACAAAGGTTACAACTCAGTTCCCACAATAAACTTCAAAAGAGTCGTGTTCATGTTTCAGGAGGCCGGAATATAACTACAGCAGCATTGCCGGTTCCCAACTGTAAAAACATATCTTCCCCACAATAAAACACATTCCATTCTGACCGTAAACACATTAAGAGAGGGGACAAAAACAGATGCAAAGAAAGAACAAGGATGCACAACAGTTTAGAAAAGAGTGTTGGGAGTAATAACGGAAACTTGATAACAGGATCAAAGACCTCGTGTCCAATGCATGCATGACTGAAACAATAGACTAGCACGGCAAGATGAGCCTCGAGCGGGGCCATCTGCCTTCGCCGTGTCATTTCCCCTATCGTAAAAGTCACCCTCAAAGAAACACGTGTCCCTCGTGTAAGCTTGAGAGAACCAGGGTCACAGAGCGGACAAAGTCCGTTCGCTGGCTACTTGAGGGCAAGAAACAAAATGGATGCCGTATCTAAAATGGAACCCGAGGGTTCGGATGGACAAACCCAAAAATGAGACGAACCATACGTGGTTGCGTAGCGAAACTGCGTACACCCACTATACTCGTCATTTGCGGTTCGTAGACACCTAACTCATCCATATTCGACACCACTCAAAAAGTGTCGTTCCGTCTCACACGGAACCTCAGACGCTCCTTTTGCCCTCATGTAGGCAAGCACTAGTCAAGCACTAATCAAGATCGGAATCGATTTCAATATTCATCAGATCGTTCAGCTGCTGCTGGAACATCATTCTATTCATCAACGTCTCCTTGGTAACAGATGGCCGTCTTATACAGGTTGTAGCACAAAGGCCACATAAGGCAGGACGACACTGTACACAAAGACAACACGTGAATAGAAATGTTACAACAACCCCTACGATCATCAGAATCTTCCAACCCCAAGTTGACATCAAACCCCAAAACCATCCTAGAAGTGTCCAATTACCTTCGTCCACGTGTATGGACTCAGAAATCTTGTGCAACTTTGAGATGGCTTGGTAGACAGTTGGAGCATTGTCAGGAATGAAAATGCAACAACTCGAATGGATAACTTTACACACACCACCTCTATCTGCGAGAACAACATCTAGAACCATCCGGTTCTGCAACGTCATGAGTCTATCCGCCTGAAGTTCAGCTGTTAAATTACCAAGGGCACTCGCAGTAATATTAGCAGTCGACTCAACTACACGGGTCAACTGTCTTAGGTTCCTACTATTAACCATAGGTCCCCAAAACGGCAAGAAACCCTTAAAGAAATCTCCTGCTTCTTGACCGGCAGTCTCCTCTTTGCTAATAACGCCTCTCACAACTCTAGTCTTGTGATAGTCTGAGGCAACTGTGAAAGTCGGTGGTAAAAGATTCGCAATATAACAGGTACCCGAAAAATCACGGGGTAACCATGTATATGCGCGTTCATAACATACGAAATAAGTGCCCTTAGCAGTCAGAAAAACAGAGGAAGAGAGCATCGGTAGGACATACGTGTCAGTACAAGCACTGTTCCCAAGTTGTGCTCTCGGATTTCGACCCAAACCTTTCAAGCAGAAATTACCGAGGTGTGGTACAATCCATATTGGGGACGAGCTCTTAAGCTGTCTATCACCCTCTGACGTACTATACTCAGCCTCACTCAGATCCTTATAGGCTTGCACCTCTTCATCTGGGATAAGCGATGCATCAAAAACATCTCTATCTAAATCCGCTATCGCCAAAGGCTTGTGGTACGGACCAGGACCAAAATTGACAGAGCGTGGCTCTCGACTGGGGTAGGAATCTAGTGCACTACGAAACATAGTTTGGAATGCTCGAGCTGAACCCTGGGAGCTGTAAGGAAGGACCAAATACGGAATACCCCTATCCATGGTATGTGGCATTAACCCACACACCCAACAGTTGGTAGTATTCATCACCAACTGATGCTGATGTAGGAGTTGAACGAAGGAGTTATTCATAAATTCCGCACGTCTAACCTGTTCGTGTTGAGGCAAGGGATGAAAATAATGTGGGGAAACAGTGGTGATGGAGCTTAGTTTAGGAGAAAGAGTAGGTGAAACAGAAGGTAATAACAACTGTATTCCAAAATACACTCCGCCCACCAATAGCATAGACACAGTCAGAAACAGTAGGAATACCTGAAACAGAAAACATTTTGTTCGTACAACCTTATGCAATTCTGATCTCTGCGCCGACATCCTTTCTACTTCCAACAGCTTAGAGAATGCCATCCTCTACAAACCGTCCGTGACGTACTTGACGCACTTCGTTCTGAGTAGCGATTATCAAGTCCCAGGAGTTCCCAGGAATCGACAAAAGTAACCGACCTAGTGTCAGAAACCTGCTAAACAGAAAGGAGTACCCGCACGGCCCTACGGTAACCCGGATGGTAGGTTTCCTCAAAACGTTCAGTTTTAATACAAATCTCTTAACCGTGAAAAGCACATAAAAACTCAAAAAGAAAGGATGTAATTGTCCATAATGTTCATAGCACCAGAAAAGGGGAATACAAATATAAGACTAATTTTTATTAGTCCTTGAGCGAAGAAAGTATCGACTTCTTCCAGGTCGAGTCTGCTCTACAAACAATTGTTCAGCTGGCGCAACAGTGTTCGATGAAGTGAACGACGATTCAGACCTTGGGTTCTCTGCTACTGATGACTCCACAAGTGGGTTTGACAGCGACAAATCGTCTCTTACAGGTTGAGCATCACTAAACGGCACAAAGTTTAAAGGGGTCTCAGTTTCCGTTGCCGCAATCCCAGTTCTCACCCAACCGTCTGTTGGTGAGGGGATCGGTACCTTTTTCATGTGGCCGGCGTGAACCCAGTTCTTCCTGCCTTCCAATCGAACCGCAGTCCTCGTTGTTAACAAGACTTGAAAGGGTCCCACGAATCTTGGCTCCAAGTTACGTTTTCGACCAAAATTTCGGGTAACGACCCAATCGCCTGGCCGGAGCTGATGTCCAGGACCCTCTGTCTGCGCCGGTAGAGCTTCAAAGACCTGTTGGTGGATTAACCGTAGTTTAGTGGTCAAATCATGAAGGTAATCAATTAGCATTGGATACTCGAGACTATCAAAGGCCTTAGGTCTCGGGACTCCCCAAATGTTCGCAGGGCGGCCGAACACAATCTCATATGGGCTAAGCCCTACTCGAGAGTGTACAGTCGCCCTGGTTGATAGGAGAGCCAGAGGCAAGGCATCAGGCCATGATAGACCAGTCGTAACTTGTATCTTTGCAAGTTTCAGTTTCAGGGTACCATTGTACCCTTCAACTAAACCCGCTGCCTGAGGATGATTAGCGCTATGGAATTTCTGACGAATTCCAAGGCCCTTACACACACTCTGCATCACACTTCCCACAAACTCACTTCCATTATCCGACCACACAATCCGTGGCATTCCATACCGAGGAAAGTATTCCTTCAGTAGGATTTTCGCTGTGGACAGGGCAGTGTTATCCTTAAGAGGATAAGCCTCAATCCATCTGGAGAACGCGCAAACCACAACCAAAACATACTTCAGGTTATTGCATCTCTCCATATGGATAAAGTCCAGTTGGATAACCTCGAAGGGACAAACAGGGGGAGCAAAATGACCAGGTGGAGTGGGGGTGCCCTTGCCAGGATTGTGCATCAAACACACCATGCAATTCTTAACCACTCTCTCAGCACACTTAGTAATACCCTCATTCTTCCATACAGGGGACAAGAACTTGCATATCCCTTTTGCACTAATATGTGACAACCCATGAGCCATCGTCACGACAGCTAATACGTACGCATCTGGTAACATCCACCTCTGACGTTCCGTCAAGTCGACCCAACATCCATGCATATCCAACTTTCCCGTACTTTCTTTCCACTTGGTCTTTTCAGCTTCTGTGGCCTCGTTCTGAATTGCTTTCACACTCTCAACAGTGTTTTCACACATACCAGTTTCCGTCGGCCATCTCGCTGAACTTGTCACATACATTCGGGTTGTAAGATTCTTAGCCGTTTCCTTAGCAATCTCATCCGCAAATGCATTACCACGACCAACATCATCCGTCACTTTCCGATGTGCACTACATTTAACAATCGCCACCTGTTTAGGCAATGTAAGTGCATCCAAAATATCATTCATGAGCTGCCCGTGTTGGATCTTCGTACCATGCGATGTCATAAATCCTCTTTCTCTCCACAGTCTTCCAAAACTGTGCGCAACGCCAAATGCGTACTGACTGTCGGTAAACACATTCACTCGCTTTCCCTTAGACAAAACACATGCCCTTGTCAATGCAATCAACTCTGCCGCTTGTGCTGAATTCTGATTCAATCTCGCAGTTTCCACAACTGTGCTCAACGTCACTACAGCATACGCAGTCGTCACATCGCCATTCGGCAACTTAAAACAAGAACCATCAACATACAACGTACCATCGGGATCTGTCAATGGAGTGTTTTTCAGGTCCACGCGACCCTTTGTTTCTTCCTCAGTTCGTAAATAACAATCATGTGGTGGTACATCATCTGATTCCATATTAATCGGCAACAATGTCGCCGGATTCAGTACATTACAACGCTTGATCTGTATATGACTTGCCAAAAGGGTCAGCTCATACCCAGACAACATTGCACTCGTCAGATGTTGAGTTTTTGTCCGATTCAAGAGAGTATCAACTGCATGCGGAACCATCACTATGAGCATATTATCCATGACAAGACCTGCGGATTGCCGAATAGACGCCGCAGCTGCCGCCGTCGCCCTCAAGCAACTCGGCAACGCTCTAGCTACCGGGTCTAAGGTCGAGGAAAAATATGCACACGGGCGCTGCTTGCCACCAAATTGTTGCGTTAAAACACTCAACGCACAACCTTCCCTCTCGTGGACGTATAGTGTAAATGGCTTGCTGTAAACAGGAGTACCTAACACAGGAGCCGAACACAACGCATCACGAAGGTCAGAAAAACTTTTCTGACATTCCTCCGTCCATGGCAAAGGAGTCGAAACATCCTTGCACGTGAGAGCTATCAATGGCTTCACTAACAGTGAAAAATTTGGAATCCACTGTCTGCAGTATGACGTGATACCTAAAAAGGCACGCACATCTCTCTGAGTCGTCGGCACAGTCATTCGAGCAATTGCTGCGATTCTTTCAGGGGTCAACCTTCTTCCCGCCTTTGACAATAAGTGACCTAAGTAGGTAACTTCTTGACAACAATATTGTAGCTTAGAAGGTGACACTTTGTGATGTAAGTCGCATAGATGCTGTAACAGTGACACAGTAGCAGTCTTGCAAATTTGTTCAGTGTCTGCAGCTACCAACAGATCGTCAACGTACTGAATCAAGGCCGCACCAGTTGGCAGCACAAATGCATCAAGTTGGCTCTTAAGAGCTTGGCTGTAGATCGATGGGCTCTCACAGTAGCCCTGAGGTGCACGTTTGAACCGGAAGCTACGACCACCTAATGAAAAACCGAACAAATCTCGACTTTCCTCAGCAATCGGAATGCTAAAGAACGCATTCTTCAGATCGATTACCGAGAACCATGATGCAGAGGCTGGAATCAGAGTCAGTAAAGCTGTAATGTCGGGCACCACAGGAAACTGCGGGACAACAATTTTATTTACCTCCCGTAAGTCAATAACTAGACGGTACACAGGAGGCTTGGAGGGATCAGTTCGCTTCAAAATAGGCAACACAGGACTATTACACACGTTACCTCGTGTCTCCTCAATAACATCTTTATCGATCAAATCGTAAATGATCGCTAATAGTGCCCGTTCACCATCAAGGGAGATACGATACTGGGGTATGCGCGGTAATCGCGCATTGAATTTCAATTGAACAACATAAGATGGTATATCCAGCAGGCCCACATCATTGGGACCTGTCGCCCACAAAGAAGCCGGAAGAGAACTCAATTCCGGTGGGAGCTTATCGATCGACAGATACATAGGGGAAATCACTTTCTGACCCAATGTAAGCTCCACTCCCGTAGGAGAGCAGTACAAGGTCGCATGTAACCGTTTCAACAAGTCCAAGCCCAAAAGATTCTCACCACAACCAGTAGTCAAAATCAAAGGAGCTTCTAACTCATGAGACCCAATCGTAAGGGGCAAGGGGCTAGAAACTGGATTGCTAATGGGGGCGCCAGAGAATCCAACGGAACATTCGTTAAGCCAGACAAAGGCGCGCCAGGGAGTTTCGAATGCATGATGGAACTTTTTGCTGCACCAGTGTCCAACAGAAAAGGCTCAACGACGCCCAATGTGGCAACTGCGACATAAGGCCCTCTCTGATCAACCGGAACTGATACTTCTCCCTTCCTCTGTCTACGGCTGTCCTAGTAGATACCGTCTGTATCAACATCATGCTCGACATAATAGTCGTCCACATGATACTGTGCAGATCTACCAGACGAGAGATCGCGTCGATCGAAACAATTCTGCGAGTCTGAGGAAGTGGCAAGACGCTCGGCCTGATTCTGAGTAACGCCGCGACCTCTACCACGTGAAGCTTGTTGAGGACCACTACGACCTCCTCGAGCCGACACACCATTGTTCCTGTCACGTAGAACTGGACAATTAAATTTCAAATGGCCCTCCCCTCGACAATATGCACATTGATTATACCCCAACACAAAGCGAGGTGCGGGAGAGTCATTACGCACTTGTGATCTAGAAAACTGCGATTGTGATCGACTTGGCTGTTGCGAGTCATTGTAATTCGAGCGCGGAGTTTACGCTTGCTGCAATAAGACCTTAGTTTTAAGATCCTTCGTTTTCTTATCTGCACGCTCGCTTTCTTCCTTTTCTCTGTTTTCATAGTATTGGCCCGTAGCCAATATTTGAGCAGTGGTAGAAACAGCCCACGAACTCTCAGAATTCTTCAACTTGTTGCTGAGTTCGGGCAACAAGTTCGATACATATTTATCAACGAACAACCGCTGACCACCCTCCGAACTCATGTCCTGACCACTATGATCAACAAACGCCTCCTCAAATCTCGTAAAGAAGTCGGAAACACTCTCATCCCTCTTTTGCTTGCACGCGGACAATTTGTCCCAATTGACGCGTATCGCTGGCATAAGTGTTTTCATAAGAGTAATTATCCTCTGGGGCAAATCCACAATAAGCTGTTCGGGTTTAGCCCCACCAACTTGCTGGGCGTCTGCCGCCGTAAGGGCAGCCCAGTCACCGCCTAACTCAGCCGCGTGATTCTCGTGACGAATTTTCGCCCAAATTGGCTGAGGCACTACATTGCCAAACAACATGTCAATATCAGCAAGATTCATAACAGTAGCATCCACTAGTTGGGACAACTCCTTATAATAACCTGCAAGATTTTTACGGGGATCGGGCAAAGTTTGCTTCACCTGCAAAACTTCCGATCGCTTCCAAGGGAGGTGTATCCAAACTCTCTGAAAACGTCCTGGGACAGCAGAATTAGCATTAGGATCACCTGGCATCCACACTGGGGGAACTTCCCGCATAGGATACTGACCAGGTTTTGCCATCCACTCTTCAGTTTCGTCTTTAAACAATGCTCGAGGTTGCACTGTACATCGAAAGGATAACAGGCGTTCTAGAGCACCTCGAACCTTATCACCTACAATCACACCAGTTGTAAATTGATGCTGGAGCTCAGAAACCTCAGTCGGTACATTACCGACCACATCATGATCCCACTCTTCCCTCAACGATTTACACATTTCCTCAAACACGAATCGTTGCGTGGGCGCATTAAACTGGGAAAATGTTTCAAACACTATACGCGAAGTGTACTTAACAGGATTACGAATCCATTTACGTGCCATTTTTACCAACGACTCACGTTCCCTACCATCAGGAAGCTGACTGCGCCTCTGGGCAACATCAGAAAGAGTCGATCCAAGTATTGGCCCAAAAAGCGGAGAATAAAGAGTAGCAACAGCATTCAGGAGACGGCTACGAACAGAAGGAGAAGAAGAAGGAGGTACAGAAGCAGCAACAGTAGGAGTGGAGACAGTAGAAGTGGACGCGGCACCAGGAGTAGCGGGAACGACAGACTGAGGAGGGACTGGGAAAGGCGCAGTAGGAAGAAAAGCCAGTAAAGGAGGATGAACAATTTGCGGCACAAGAGGATTCGGGAGAGCGGGAGGAACGACGGGCTGACCAGCAGCCGCCAGAACAGCAGGTTGAGGAATAGGAAGAATCATAGGACCCACAGTATCTGGAGCATAGGGAGGTGGTGATTTCAACAGATAAGACAATAGCGAATCTTCTATCACTTCTTCTCCCGTCTTATCGGCATTAGACGGTAACACCGGATAACACTTATCCACCGCCATATGATGAAGTCGAGCACTAACTTCCTGCTCTTTCTCATCTTTGTCTCGCTGATACTGTTCTGCATTTCGCATCACCGTAATGACACCTTCTCTCTTATTTTTCTTACTCTGTTTGATTTCTTTCTGCTTGGCCTCTTTACGCCATAACCGGAAGGAATCAAACATGGCTGGCCTAGCCTTCTTTTTAAACAGTTTAGCTTCCAGATTATCTAAGACGGCAGTTTCGAAACTACCATGTGATGGCCAACTAAGAACACCATCATTTTTAGTGTAACGAACCCAATATTCGTTATATACGATAGGACCCACGCCATGGCGACTATAGAGCTCGTAAATTGGAGTTACAACCGGAGGTATCGGGCATGAATCCTCCAGCCGGGAATCCGTTCTGCAACATTTAAGAAAACCAAACAAAGTACTACGGCCAGGCATCGTGCACACTAACCGAGTTTACAAACTTCAAGGGCTATCGAATTATGATGTCCTCGCACAAAAAATGCAAGACCCTCGGTTTTTGGCAATTGCAATCGTCAAATAAAACCCAACAACTAAGAACCACAAATGCAATGGAACCATGCAAATAACAAAGGAACACTGGGAGCGACCCACAAATACTTAACTGAAAGAGCAATGGCGTCACCAGGAAGGCCCGTCTATCGTCTCGCCGTACAAAGGACTACGCCAGGCGCCAAAACAGGTCGACAGTCAGGGCATCAGTCCGTCGCAGCCGTCAGGAGGCGGGGATCTTCGCGGGAAAAGACGTCGGGCCACTTATTTCGACAACTGGATCGATGAAGCGGGGTGCACCTTCCCTCGGAGATTTCACACGAAGTTCTTCACAATCGTCGGGCTTTGGACCGGTACCGCTGATGTCGCCCCACGTTGGGTGCCAACTGAAGGACTGGGTTATTCTAAGACCCAGCGGTGCCAGGGGACAACACCTGAAACCTTCGTGGGTTACCTGTTCTGGCGTACAAAACACAGAGACACGGGACACTTCCAGCGACGTCAGAGATCAGCGTTTATTTACTGCAGGGATACAGAAATCACAAGAAGTACACAACGTGTAGGTTCTCGGAGACTGCTTCAAATTGCAAAAGTGGATCGCTCCTTTTATACACATTTTTGCCATTGCACAGCATGGCAAACAAAGGTTACAACTCAGTTCCCACAATAAACTTCAAAAGAGTCGTGCTCATGTTTCAGGAGGCCGGAACATAATTACAGCAGCATTGCCGGTTCCCAACTGTAAAAACATATCTTCCCCACAATAAAACACATTCCATTCTGACCGTAAACACATTAAGAGAGGGGACAAAAACAGATGCAAAGAAAGAACAAGGATGCACATCAGTTTAGAAAAGAGTGTTGGGAGTAATAACGGAAACTTGATAACAGGATCAAAGACCTCGTGTCCAATGCATGCATGACTGAAACAATAGACTAGCACGGCAAGATGAGCCTCGAGCGGGGCCATCTGCCTTCGCCGTGTCATTTCCCCTATCGTAAAAGTCACCCTCAAAGAAACATGTGTCCCTCGTGTAAGCTTGAGAGAACCAGGGTCACAGAGCGGACAAAGTCCGTTCGCTGGCTACTTGAGGGCAAGAAACAAAATGGATGCCGTATCTAAAATGGAACCCGAGGGTTCGGATGGACAAACCCAAAAATGAGACGAACCATACGTGGTTGCGTAGCGAAACTGCGTACACCCACTATACTCGTCATTTGCGGTTCGTAGACACCTAACTCATCCATATTCGACACCACTCAAAAAGTGTTGTTCCGTCTCACACGGAACCTCAGTACCCGACCCCCCGCAGAGTTACTTAAAATTTATAAAGCTAAATGCGTATCCGGCGCTATGTATGGCAGTGGGATATGGGGTTTTGTGGATCCTATTCAGCTCCAGGTAGTTGAGAACACTTTCCTGAGGTTTATCCTTGCGGTCCCTAAGAGTTCCTCTAATTTTAACTGTCACACAGAATTGGGGCTCTCTTTTATATCAGATCTCATTAAGCTAGAACCCATATTACTGTGGCACAGGATATGGTCTAAAGAAGAACCTAAGCTTAATCGAGATATTCTCTTAGATGTTTTAAAATTAGATGGCCATATGAGGATACCATGGCTGAGTTACGTTCGAAATTTTTTATCTGATATAGGTAAATTGGACTATTTTGTAAATCCTCTTACTATCTCAGCAATCTCACGGAAGGACCTCAAAAAAGAGGGTTTGTCATTTCTAGAATCAAGAAGATGCGCTGTGGAGGTCTTAAAACCCACTGTTTCTCAACATGAGTTAATTTTAACTTCTTTTAACATTCAACCCTATTTGACATATGTTCCAGGTAATTATGATAGATTTTTACTGTGTCGTTTTAGATTTGGTGTTTTCCACAGATTGGTCAGTTTCCCCGCGATCAATGATTGGTCCCATGATCTGTCTCCCTGCCCTTGTGATGAAATTTCCCCCCAAAGCACTATGCACGTTATATTATTTTGTAAATTTTATAATCATGATAGGCGAATTATATTACTGCCGCTCCTAAGGATGATTGGCCATCGCCAATGCCGCCGTGCATTTTACGAGATTCAACGTCTGGACAATCACCTTTGTGTTGCCACGCTTAATTTGAATTTGAAAAAAGTGATTTTTATTAGGAAAAGGATGATATTATAATGTATTTTTCTGTAAATGCTTCGGAATCATGTATTTTATGCATAGTTTTATGTAATAATGAATGTATTAATTATTTTTATGCACACTTTTATGATTGTTTGACTTCAATAGAATAAAGTTTTTCTGGATCTGAATCAGTTTGGTTCTGCTGGATCCAGGTTGGATTTTTTTATTAAAGGAGAAATTGAAACCATTTTCCAATCATCTGGGAAAAGTCTTGTCATTGTAATTCCATTAAGAATATTAGTGAGTAAATCACTTATCATTTCTGATGCAAGATTAATTATTCGTGGAGGACAGTGGTCAGATGGCGAGACAGACTTAGTTAATTTTATTAGCTTTAAAACTTGTTCTTTGTCCAGCAGAGAGAAGGACTCTGGTGTTTTTGATGAGCGTGAAGTGTCATTGGTTGCATCAACCAATCCGCTATGCGAATGTTTGGTTGTTAAAGTGTTAAAGTTTTCTTCAACTTTACTCTGGAAGAATTTGCCCAGGGAGTTGCAAAGGTCCTGGCTGCAATAATTGTTACTGGGATCTGGTAATTTGTCTTGACTTTTTACTGTGCAGAAGAGTTCTTTGCACAAGTTTTTTTAATGTAAAGTTTTTGTGGAAAAATATTTACTTTTTTCCTCCATGATAAATTTTTTGTAATCAGATGTGGATTGAGCATATATATTTTATCCTGTGGATCTTAATTAGACCTCCATTGTCTTTCTTTCCTATCGCAAAGCTGCTTTTGCAACTTACGTTTTTCCGTAAACCAAGGTTATGACGGTGTTTTTTGCTAACTGGAATAAGTTTTTAGAGGTGCTGATAATTCCACTGCAGCATTGATCCATGAGGAATGGTCCCTCACTGACGGCATGTTATGCAGTTTTTGTATAGCACGGAGTTCGCCAATTCCTCAGCCTCTTTGCACTTTTGAATCTTGGAGATAGGTTGCAGCCTCTGATTTGTGGGTTTTCTCAGTACTTGACCTCTTTGGGGGCCCTCTGTTAATCCAGCCTCATATACCCAACAAATAAGTGTGTGCGGTGTTGTCAGTAAAGTGAGTTTTTTGCTTCTGTGGGATGGCTTGAGGTGGGGGAAGGGGTAGGTCATGCAACTTTCAGCCTAACCCTTGTGAGTGTATACAGTGCCATGGGTTTTACATGAGGGGATTTTCGAGAGGGAACAGTCAGGTTTTGTGGTCCTCCACATAACACTACAGCTTTAAAAACAGTGTTGAGTGTGGTTATGGAAGTCACAGCAGGCAACTTTCTTCAAGAGTTTGCTGCTCGCACTTTCGAATGCAGGGTTGCCGATTACCAAGAATAATGTCCCTATATTTGCAACTCCCTGGCCTGCATTTATCTAGTGCTTACTACCCCTGACGAGGCGTTGAAGTGCTTTATCGGCGAGTAGCACGCTACTCCGGAAACCCTTTAGTGGTGAATTAGTATAGTGAAATATGAAAGTAATTTGAGTGGTGGAAATATTAGTCAGTTATTTGGATTGAGAAGGATAGTGGGAGAATAGAAGAGGAAAAAAGGTTTGCATTTATATAGCTCTTACTACCCCTGATAAGGTGTTGAAGCGCTTTTTTTGGCGAGGAGCATGCTACTGTCAGTTTTAGTATTGCTGATGTCTCAGCATGCCTTGAGCGCTGTTTAACTGACAGCATACTTTTTGATGTATGCTCCTTACGAAATGAACTGGGCTCAAGCTCTCACAAGCTCATCGATCATTTGAACTGTCTCTTTCAATATTCCCCATCAGAGATCAACACTTCTCGGGATTTAGGCCCATGTTGTTTACAAAATGAACATTGACAGTAACAGTGGAGATGTTGGGCCAAGTTCACAAAGGTATTTTCGGCTGCATGAATACTTTTATGGCCAAAAATGAATTCCCTTAGGGCTGTCAAGAACTCACAAATGTATTAGTGACAGGCGTAAATAGCTTTGTTGCTGTGGATTTTTCTTCCAGGAGTACAGAAAACTCTAATCTGCAGTAGTAAATCCCACAAAAGGGGTTGGGGGACTGAAGAAGAAGACACGGTTATCCTTGTAAGTGAACGCCCACTAAAATGTAAGTTGGTGGCCATACATGAACTGAAATCTGACCCCGGAAATGGTCATAGATTTACTACATCGAAAGGTTGAAGGAACTCCTCTTCCACCATACGAAAAGGAACAGATCTCGATGAAGATTGGTGGGTGTGTATGAGTAAAGCTTTCTTCAGTGGGGAAATGTTTTTACTTTGAAGAATAGAAAAGAAAATGTTTTTTTTTTTTAATTGGGCAGCCCTTCCGAATGTTCAGAAATGTACTCTATGCACAACTGCATACAGTAGGACTAGACAACCTAAAAAAAATCATATGCAACAAGTAACCCTGGAAACCGGCACCCACCGTGGCTTTCTGTTCGTACTATTATGCTGTTTTATGAATTGTATGGAAATACGTTCAGACATAGAAGTTCTCCCGTACTTGGCAGTTTGTTCGTGAACCAGGCCCACTCTGATCAGTTTCATTAGGTTTCTACACCAGAGAGTTGGAGGCCTGTCTCGATAGACCTAATAACAATATGCGTCCAGGGGTGAAACTGACTCAGTGAAATTTTCGTCATGATCTCGTGCTCGCCCCCTCCCACATCTGAGGCATTCCGTATTCGTGCGTTTCCACGTATCCACGGCTGGTAGGCGTCCAGCGCACCAGCGCACAGTGACCTCGGGTTCCCAGAAGCTATTCTCACACGCCAGTGGGAAATGACAGCTAATTTCACCGAGAAATAGGACTGGGGATTCTTTGTTCAAACGCAGAACCTCCGTAGCACCCCCGCACGATGACCCAGACAACGCTGTCCATCCGGTCAGGGCAACATGAAAGCGGCCCAGAGATGAAACTGACTCGTAAGAAACTAGACAACAAAAGACATTTTCTGGTTTGGGGGAAGCGGTTCACATGAAGGAGAAACGACGAGAAGTCATGTTTAGGCACTGGCCGGGATGATAAAGAGGTTTCATTTCCAGTGGCGGCTGGTGACTTTTGAAAGTAGTGAGGCGCAAAAGTTGGGGTGAGTGTTGTGCCGCGAGTGAGCCTGACTGTCATAAGGGAAGTTTGGAGGGTTTCTCACCCCAGGAAAAATTTGAAAAAACAGTGGGCAAATCGTGCATTTTAAAGCTAATTTATGAAAGGAAGAAGATTCATAAAGCAATTGTGAAAGTGCAGACTTGAAATATTCAAACACAAAAAATGCTCCATATTTTACAGAATTAAAATTGTTCAGGAGTTACTGTAGTGTGCAAATTGTACAGGTGAACAAGCAAGGTTTTCAATCTTCTGACCTGCACATAGGGCTGTCTCACTCTCCTCACTGCTTTTGGTTGCTAATGCTGAAAATCTTCATGAAAAATCACTATGAGGTTAGTGTACCACGTTATTTTTTTACCCTCGGATTCTGACTTGTGAGACGGAAGTATGCAGGGCTGGCTGCTAGCCAAGTGGGGGGCCCACAGCCAGGCCCTGGAGCTTGTAGTCCGCTGCTAATGTAGCCCACCGAGTAAGCCATGTCCCATAGAAGTAAGAAAGGTGCCTCGCCTGCTATGGGGACACAAAACCAGCACAACACCAAGAGGCCCTTTGACTCCTTGGAGCACACTGCCTGCGCAGCCCCTTTGAAAGCACTACTGTTAAGCAGAGCAGGTGCAATGTGCACCAGCCCTGTCCACACACCTTCGAACCACTTGAAGGATTACAGCTAAAGGAACACCTATTGCCATATATTAAAATATAGACAATGCTGAAACCCCTCACAGTTCAGGAGGCACAGAGAAAGGGCAGAGTGATTGTTCAAGGGGTGTCTGTGCCGTCAGAAATGAGATTTAAGAAACAGCAAGCTGCCAAAGTCACTGACTGATCCAACCAATACCCTGCACTGCCTCATACACATGCCAGGGACCCCAAACAACTACTACTGCACCTTTAGTCGCCTAAACATTTGCCACGTGTGCTTTCCGTTTAACCGACGACAACCACTCCATCGGCAGAGGAGCACAGAGCCAAGGCCCGAGAGCTCTGTTGATCTCGGGCTCATGATAAAGCAAACCACTGGCCAGGCGAACTCAGCCCCAGCCACAGGCCAAGCCCACCCCGGCCAAAGGTATGCATGGCAGACCTTCAGGCGTGCCAAAAAGAAAGCATCCCTTCCTGTAAAAAAAAAAAATGATTAAGTCTGACACACTGTGTGCAGACGTTCCACGGGCCCCAGAAAACGGACCGGCCCAAGAAGTACCAACAACGCACCAGGCCAAGGCCAACAAGCCCACATAGTAACTCAGGAACAGGCCAGACCGGGACAGAACAGGAAACTACCAACTATTGACACGAAAGGATCGACCTGACAACACCGTGCCCTCAGTGGTGGAACACGAACCCTTAATCCGATGACTGCTTAGATTGGGCGCCAAGCACCTGACGCCCTTCATGCCAGCAGCACCCACACGCAGACAAAGAGATTAGCTCGAAATCACCTCGGCGCTAAACGGCTTCAGGTGACATGAGCATTTTCCTTGATTAGTTCCTATTTGCATTCCTCATTCGTATGCCGTCCACTGAGCTCGCTGTTTTCTGTGGCTCTCTTTTTAATACTGCAGAAGAGCAGATAACTGACGGGTGATTGAATGGCTCACTGGCAACAAATACACACCCTACATTTAAATGCATGTATTTCTCGGCGGGTCGGTGCCGGTGAGTTAGAAGACACCTGACCTCCGTTTAAAGTTTCCTGCTATCAATATGTTCAGTGCAGACAATGCCTTAATGAATCTTAGAGTACAGGATATTTAAAAGATAGCCTTGTTAAATCAGACCTTGGGATGCAGTTTAGAAAAATATGCAGTCGCGGCCGGCATTAATGATTACGGGCGGGTGGGGGGGGGGGGGGGGGTGGAAATGGGGTCATCACAGGAGGTATAGGGGGAGGTGGGAGGGGTTTAATCAAATAAAAATATGAAATAAAACTTACTGAGCTTCTTGATAGGTCCGACCGTCTGACGACTCCCGACTTCCGCCGTCCGTTGCTGCGCCAATTCCTTCAACTCCTCGTCATCAGGAAAGGCAGGCAGCCTCCCTCCCCTCCCTCCGCCAATCACAACGTGATTGGTGAGGCGCAGGGGAGAGCGCCCCAGCCGCGCCATTTTCTCCTGCATAGAGAAAAGGGGAGAGTGGGCGGTCGTGCTCGAGGGCAGGGGGGAGTGGCTTACCCACTGTTGTGGGTACTGACTGATTGGTCGGCTCCAGGGGCCGACCAGACAGTCAGTACCCACAACAGTGGGTAAGCCACTCCCCCCCTCCCCTCGAGCACGGCCGCCCACCGTCCCGCCCCCAACCAGGCACTTCTGCTTTCTCGCAGTGCGAGAAGCAGAAACATAAAATGGTAGTTTTTACCATTTTATGTTTCTGCTTCTCGCACTGCGAGAAAGCAGTGGGGCGACGCCCAAACACCCCTATGGAGGAGCCGCCACTGTTCATTTCCAGTGCTTAATTTGCAAAATAATAAGTGCAGGGGCTCTCGTCGGGAGGGCACTGCAGCTTGCACCGCGCATTGCCCCTGCCAGCTGCCAATGAGGGTACAAACACCACTACTAACCATCACACTCTTACAAGTGTGACAATTCATATAGATCCCCAGAGCTATAAGAATGGCTTGGGAGGCAGGCTTTAGTCATTGTAAATTGAACTAATAAACAGATGGTGTTGTGCTCATACCTCAATTAGCCAGACAGCACCACCATGTGGCAGACTGTTATAAGCCCCGGTGCTGGCAAATAGGTGCAGGTGCAGAGCACCAGAAACCACCCATTCAAATTAAGCACTGAAAAACACATAGGCTAATTCAATGAAAACTGAAGTGTTGGAAGTTACCTTCCTTTATAGAACTGGCATGTGAGACATTTGTGTTCCGAGTTTCTCTCTAGGTATATGAAATCTTTGCTGTTTAAGAATGTCATCAAAAGCAATTCAAAGCAATGCCTGAACTTTACAATTCTCATTTGGGTGACAAAACCACAAGGCGGAGGAAGCCAAGGGCATCAACTGAAATAAAATATCTTTGGTTCTATTAGTGCTTGGAAGGGACCAAGGACAAGACCCCTTAACCCTCACATTTCAGGTAAGTTATCACAATATCTCTGTTTCCATGCTTCACTGCATATGGATGATATGCAGCCTTAATCACTGAACAGTGGCTCACTCCCAAAATTCACCCGGCAATGCCTTGTCTCTACAGGCTACTGTACACCGATTGCATGCGCAAAATTGATGGTGTGCTTCAGGACCTACACCCTGCTTTAAGACATTTTGGCCTTTCAGCCTCCTGGAAACCATCAAGCTGAAATCCTTGGAATAGCCAACCAACAGCTTCACAGAAGTAACCTTTCCCTGAATCGATAAGACCTCCAAGTGTCGAAAACATTCATCAAAGAAATTATAGACCTCATCACCATATCATGCATCAACCTCTCCCAATAGTGGCTGCTGCCCAAAAGGGGTGGTGGGGCAGAGGGACCTAGGGAGGAATGTATGACGTTACAACGCATACATTTACAACGCATGGCTTTACAATGCAGTTTTTACATCGCAACATCCTTTACAATGCATTCTTTTACATCGCATGCCATTACATCGCATTTTCAGGAACTACCTTTACAACGCATTCCATTACCTCGCATTATACCTTTACAATGCATACCATTACAATGCATACCATTACATCGCATTTAAGGTAAGTGTTGGATAGTATAGGGGTAATAATTACTATTCTGACTCCAGTGAGTGCAACAGTAGGGTAAGTGTTGGATAGTGTAGGGGTAAAAATTACTATTCTAACTCCAGTGAGTGCAACACTAGGGTAAGTGTTGGATAGTGTGAGGGTACTATGCGTTGTAATGGTATGCATTGTAATGACTTGCGATGTAATGCCTGCGTTGTAATGACATGCGATGTAAAGGATGTTGCGATGTAATGACTGCTATGTAAAGGTAGTGCGATGTAATGACTGCATTGTAAAGGTTGTTTTCCCCTAGGGAGAGGAGGAAATAAAAATAATATGTTAAAAAACAACTCACCTTCATACCGCCGACCACCACCTCTCCTCCATCCTCTTTGGAGCAGCCTGGCACCAGGAAGCGAAGCACAGAGCCTCCCAGAATCCCCCGGCGAATCACAATGCTGCTTTATAAGTGTTGAGATTGGTCTGAGCGCCGTGGTTCAGTGCTCAGACAGGGGCTGGCAGACTGGGCATGTGCTCCACCCAGGGTGTAGTGCAGCCTGGGTGGGGAACATGCACAGTGCGCATGACGCTTTGGCCAGCCCCAGATGGCTGGCCAAAGCATCATGCGCACTTTTGGTGCTGCCACCACTCATCCTCCCTGTGAGGCGTCAGAAGCCCAGTCCCACCTGGCCCCTTCAACTGCAAGCTGAATACCAAAAGCAAAATGATAATAACTGAACGTTATTATCATTTTGTTTTTGGTATTCAGCTTGCAGCTGAAGCAGTGTGCGACGCTCCTCCGCCTTAGTGGAGGAGCCGCCACAGACCACTCCAATCAGTCACTTCAAACTCCCAGCAAATTCTTTCACCAAGACCATAACGAAAGCTTGTTTCAATCTCCTTTACATTGCAACGATCAAGCAGCATGTCACAATACCAAATCTCTCCAAATAGTATTGGCTTAATATTCTTACTACCTTACAGGCCACATGCCAGCACCAGATTGTTTTCTGTGTCCACCATTTGCCAGCCACCCACCACAGGCAGTTTAAACTCACTTAAAAAAGGAGTATTATTCCTTCAAGACTACCCCATTGAAGTTGTGAAAAGGAATCTCTGGACCTAAGCATCAAAAGTAAAGCCCAAAATCATAGTGGACGTTGTCGCCCTCCTGAAAAGCACTCAACACCATGGACACACATGCCCACAGGAAATTCCACTCATCACAACCAAACCTCTGCATCCCCTGATATGTTACAAACAGAAACCAAACAACACATAAGTATGAAAAGAAGAGCATGACAACTTCTCTAACCTGAAACCTCTCTTCTCGCATACAAAACCTACATCACCACAGCCAAAGCAACAGACAACCACCCAGCCCTCACAAAGACATACTTTTATTTTCAATGACATCAATGACATCAAGCACTGCCAACCAAATATAGGGCTCTCTAAGAAGCATTGTCAACAGACTACTGCAATGCCATCAATCAATCCTTTGTTGAAGAAATAGACATGATGAGGCCCCACATCATGGGCACCAAACAAAGAACCAACATTCCTCTCATCCATGTTCGAGAATGGTAGAAGAATGAGAAGAAGCATGAAAGAAGCAAAAATAAAAATTAGGGAATTCAAACTCATGCATATGTGACATTGATTACCACTAAGATGATGAAGCACATTTACAAACCATTAAAAGAACCTGAAATTCATCTGGAGGTGTACTTAAAGACCAGTAGAGGCAAGCCAGGGAAATTATTGGGCAAATCTTTGGCAAAATATATTCTGAGCATGGATTGTTTGCATCACGTCTTCGGTAGCCTAAAACTTCCTAAGCACATTTGTTGGGGCCTGTGCTGGCCAGGGAGAAACTGGCACATATTCTTAATAGATCTGCATCCTCATGGGTTGTCCACTTAGCAGCGCTGATAGTTAAACTGGAGCCCTTTGGTGTCTGTCTGCGTCCAGGGGATCTGTTATCTGCCACTGCTGTTTCACTGCGTGAAGATTAAAGCAGTGCCCAGGAAGATTGACGTTTTCTTTTCTTTCTCTTGCTACACAGTTAGGGTGTTTTTGCAGTGCTTCATTTGAGCAGTGGTTTCCAGGGCTGGGTGCCGGCACCTAATTGGTTTCCGGTGCTCGGCACTTGCACTAGATTGTCATCATTACAGTTATGACACTCTACCACATGGTGGCGCTGCTCGTCTAATTTAGAGATGAGCAGAACAACGGTTGTTTAGCCACCGACAAGACTCAAACCTAGTTCCTAAGCTCTTTCGGCAGCTCTCCCAGCCTGTAGAGCATGAGTACTCACAAACATTTTCCTGGGGGCCGCAAAGTTTGGTCCATAGTGTGACCGAGGGCCGCACTGATGCCAGCGGGGGGTATAAAGTGGGTTTAGGCGAAGCAAAGCCTGTATATCTAGTGGCTGTCTTTAAAAATGAAGGTGTTCCTTAAGTTAAGGGCTTAGTTACTTCCTTTCCCTAACTGCAATTAACCTTTAAATAAGTGCTTGCTGTATATTTAGCTTTTTATTTCATGTTCGTGCTGAGTCGAGTAAATGGCAGCCCAGTGCTGCTGCTGCCCAGGGGGCCGCATGTAAAGGTCAGGAGGGCCGCATGCGCCCCCCAGGCCGTACTTTGAGTATCACTGCTGTAGGGTTTCATGGTTAGTAGTTGGTTCTGTGTTAGGCGGCGCTAACAGGAGAAATGGGCTGGTGTAAGCTGTCTCCTGAGGAGAATTCCGGCACTTCATCTTTTTACAAATTAACCACTGTGTTGTGGTATCGTCATTGAAAGTGATGACGGAGCAATAGGTGGTGCAAGCTGCAGTGGCCTCCTGGTCAGGGTCCTGGAACTTATAATTTTACAAATTAAGCAGTGGTGTTTTGTAATGTGAACGGAACAATGAGGCCATTTTGCTAATTTTCAAAGGAAAGGCTTTGGGGTATTAGTTTTGAATGAACACAAAATTTGAACTATAGAAATATTTGAAGGTGTACAAGCAGTTAGGCAAGCACAACTTAAGCACTTTGGGGCAGATTTACAAGCCCCTTGCGTCATTTTTGCCCTACCATTGCGTCAATTTTTGTGACGCAACGGCAGTGTAAAAATGCGCCCCATTTACAACGTGACGCATCTAGGGAGACGTCACGTTGTAAAGCCCTGCATCACATTATACCTGTGTCAGGTATAATGTATGCAGGGTGGGAGTTCCCACGCAGGAAAGCCTCGTAAAAGTGACACAGTGAAATCTACAAGATTTCACTTCGCCACTTCTAGGACGCCACTGCGTCAAAACCTTACGCCTGCTTGAAGTAGGCGTAAGGAGTGATGCAGCACAATGAGGATAGGCCTCAACATGTAATTCTGTAGTTGCATCGTGCTTGCGACACGACTCCAGCAATGCGTGACTTTTGCACAGACATATGCTTCAGAATTCCTGATGCATCTGTCAATCCTTGCGCCATGGTGCGCCGTATGGTAAATACAGCGCATCCATGGTGGTGCAAGAGTTTCTCAGGGTGGCGCAGGGAAAGTGACGCATCTCTACAGATGCGTCACCTTCTTGTAAATCTGCCCCTCTCTTTCTAATTCTGAAGTGTGAGGGGAACACATATTTTAATAGGAACAAAATGCACCAATACACTTTACTGGCTGATGCCTAAATGACAAATATTCACTAAAACCCGAGCTCCACACATTAACATTTGTGCACTGTTAAGTGTTATTAGTAAAACTAGGTTTGTGCAAATGTAGTGGCCATTTCAATGTAGTTTAATATAAATGACAGTGCACTACCACACCATGCTTTAGTAATATATTTGAGACTTCATTGATGTAGCCGTGATGCAGCTCCCCCACTCTGAAAATTGCTCCTGATCCACGACATGCCCGTTTGTGATGGCCTGTGCAGGTCATTAATGGGCCTAGCAGACTGGACCAGCAGCTGTTGTCCATGTGACATGTTCCACTTAAGAGTATAATTAGGGCTCCCGGTTTTATGGTATTTATTTTTTTAACATTTCCGTCTGTATTTAGCCATATTTATTTTTGGGCCATTTTATTGGTATTTATTCATATTTATTTTATGTTTTCAGAAGAAATGGAGTCATATGTATGTATTTTTCCACATTTATTTAACTGATAAAAAGGCACTCATACTTTGAGGCCTGTCACGTTTTAGTAAATTAAGCAGCCATATATAATAAAACACTACACCGACTATATATTGGCATTTATATATGAACATATGTTAACAAATGCCTGTATTTAAAGGAATCCTGATTTTAAATCACTGTGGTGCCTATCTGCTTAGCGGTTGATCTGGAATCCATGAGGGGCAACAAGGAGAGTCACTTACAAGAAGTACAATTGTCTGTATCTTTCAGCTTTTAAAAATAAATACAGACAAGAAATAGACCGTTTTCTGTCTGTATTTATCTGTAAAAACAGAAAAATGGAAGCCTTAATTATAATTCAACCTAATCTGGCCTGACACGAAATGTTGTGTCAGGCAAAACCATTAGATGTATTTTGTTATTTAAAAAAAGGGGGCAAGATTCAAGACACTGAAGAAATAATGATTCTAAAGCTCATCCTATCTTGCAGGAGCTGACACCTGAGATCTGGTGTTATTCTGCAAACCATCCCATCACAGATCTTGAGTAAAGTAGTCACAGCTGCTCTAGCGGAAGTGATGTAAGTCCCTCGCGGCTGATTCGATTGATGAAAACAACATGAAATTCGATAAAGATCATTTTTTTTTGTAAGCTGGCAGAGAACTGTAAGAGAGAAAATGCCAGGAATGATGAACTGTTTCCTAAGTATGAATGCTGCCAGGCCCAGAAGAAATGCCAATAAAAACTAAGAAAATCAAGTTAAAGCCAGAGCAGGATGGAGGATCTTTGGAGGAATGAGTAACACGAATTCAAATTAAAAACCTACTGTTGCTTCTTTCACACATGAGCAATAAAATAAATGAATGGAATGCGGAAAGCGGAAATGATTACACGCTTGCATCTTACATGCAGAAAAAATGATAGGGGGAATGCTTGGTCTAATTTTAGCCACTAGTAACTATTCATCAATTGTTTAGTACCAGCAGTTGGGGCTGGACTGTTCCTATTGGAGCAGAAAAAGGGCTGATTTCAATTTGGTTAGTCCTTGTCTGAACTGGCATAATGGGCATAAAAATAATGGACTAGAATACATCCTTAGTAATTACCAGGGGCTGAAATTAATCCAGCGAGTGAACCCATTATTTTTTGTTTTTCTAAGAATTTTATACGCAGAGTATCTGCACTCAATCAATTTTATCTTAACGAAGTTTCACAATTCACAGAAACATTCAGCCATGCATGTATCAGACAGAACTCATCGCTCAAACTAGGTCAACTACTCAATGGCAGCCAATCAGAAGACTTCAATGAAGGCTACGGCGAAGGGATGTTGGCCTAATGGGTAATGGGTGGGATCACAGGGACTCTGAATGATGCACTACCGGGGCGTAGTAAAAACCAGTGTAGACACAGGAAGACTTCCAGGGTGGGAGGAGAGTTTTTAGGGTAAGTTGGTATAAGAAGCCTTGACTCCAAAACATCCTTGCTTTGCAATAGCAGTTGGTGGGTTGCTTTTACTATGCTTAGTTTGCACCTGTTTGTGTCCTTTACATGTTTTTGTTTTTGCCATGGGACAGTTTTGCAGTTAGAAATTTGTTTTTCTTCTCTCCCTCTCCTAGTCCTGAAGAGGGGAAAAGGTTTGCATTTATATAGCGCTTTCTTCCCCTGATGAGGTGCTGACGTGCTTTTTCAGTGAGTAGCACGCTACTGTGGAACCCATAAAGGATTAGTGGTGAATTAGTATAGTGAACTATGAAATTAATTTGAGTGGTGGACATGTTAGTCTGTTATTTGGATTGAAAAGGATAGTGGAGGGATGTGTTGGAGCTCATAGCAGTAGAAGGAGGCTTGGGATGTGTAAAAGAAAGGTGGAGGGGGAAGAGTCAGAGGGAAGGGTTTAGAAAGGCTTGTTTTGGGGGATCAGAATAGTAAAAGAGGTCTGAGATGATGCATGGAGGGGTAGGGAAGGAAAGAGTTTAGAAAGGGTTATTTTGGCGATCATAGTAGTAATATGGGGTTTAGGATGAATGAGAGAGTAGAGGTAGAGGATATATTGATAGAGGTATAGGGTGAGAAATAAGGCTGTGCATTTATCCTTCATTGACTAACCTACTTCCATTTTAACCTGCCAATATGTGTGTTTCTTCCATCTCACTGGAAGATAGGGAGTATACAATGCTGATCATCAAACCTAAAGCAAGCCAGTCCTGCAGGAGAAGTTGCTTAGAAACCTGGCCTCAGTTGTGTCTCAGGTATAAATAGTTAATGATTTATCTTCATGCAGGTGGTGACGTACAAACAGTGCACCCTCAAATAGTCAAAGTGATGTGACAGGATAGTCAAAAACACAACTCCAGCACTAGTGAAGTCTGATCAACAATATTGCACCCGCCTCTGAAGGCCAGACCTCCATGGGGAATACTCGTTGGACTAAATAGTGCATGGTCGACAGGAAAAGTCAAATGAAGAGACACAAATAAATTCAATCATGTACGTACTAAAGAAAAGGGATGCTGGAGGATGCATACACAATTAATATCCCTTAAGTTTCTAAACACATTTCAGGAGGTAAGCATTTTTTTGGATAGGACCAGTCCTCGATAAGCATGAGATCTGAAGGGGAGACTCAGTAGAAACATTAGAACTTGGGGAATTTGGGGAGAGGATGTAGCCTTTTGGCTAGAGCGGTCGACGTCAAAGCTGGGGAACCGGGTTCGAGTCTCGGCAACAGCACTCAACATCCTGTGATTCTGAGCAAATCACTCAATCTCCCCGTGCCTAACAAAAATGAATGTGTCCTCATGTAATGAAACTGGTGCTATGTAAAGCGCTCTGATACCCGATATATTCGGGTCTAGTTTGCGCTATATAAAACACATTTTCCATTGTATGGCAGTGTAGGTGAATGTATGAGCCATCTTCCAACAGAAATGGGAGAGGAGATACAGGAATTCCATATAGTCTACCTTGATGCAAGGGAATGCTAAAACAGGCTAAGTAAGAGTAAACATAGAGTCCATGATAAATTTGTTTTTCAAGACTAGGCTAGATTGTGTCTAGTTATAGCATTTCATAGTATATTTTTGAATTATTGTAACATATGTACCTGACTCTCCCCACACTAACAGGTCTTCCAGAGTGAAGCCTGACATGAAATAAATTGCATTGCTTTTAACCACAAATTTCTTTAGATGTTCCAGATTGTGTTACGGATAACTTGTAAAAGGAAGTTGACTCATGTTAAAAGGCGGAAAAAGTGACGAATTTGATGATTCTTTTTTTTGGCTCTAGACTGTTCCTTCCTTTTCTCTGTGTCCTTGTGTGGGAGGTGTAAAACAGCAGTTTATTTCAATAAAGTAATATCAAACCAGGCCTCCCTGACTGGAATTTCTCTGTATAAGTTACTTTTGCTCGTGAAGACAGATAAGAATATATGTTGTGCACACATCTGTTCGAAGCTTCTTTCACATTCAACCCAATAAAGTGACCTTTGAATATAAACACTTGTATGTGAAAGGTGTTGTTTCCAAAATACAGTATCTATTCATCGTTACCTATATCGGTGGCAGTTCCTCTGCTAACGCGGAGGAGTATCGCCCACTGCTTTTCAGCAGTGTAAATGAAGGAAAAATAAAATGATAATAACTTGATGTTATTACCATTTGTTTTCCTGTTGCTGCAGCTTTGTGAGGCAGGGCTGCTCTGCTCGCAGAGCAAGGGGAGAAGTGGTGCGCATGAATGTTTGGCCGGCCAACTTGAGCCGGACAAACAGTCATGCGCACTTTGCATGTTCCGCACCTCAGCTGTATTACAGCCTGGATGGAGAACATGCCACGGCTCCCAGTCCCTGTCTGAGCATCAAACCAAGGTGTTCAGACCAATCCCAGCGCTGCATTGCTGTGTTGTGATTGGCTTAGGGGAGCCAGGGTGCTCCTGTTCCGGCTGGACGCGGAGATACGACAGAAGAGACGCGGCCGGGAGGTACGTTTATTTTTCTTTTTCTTTGCCCCCTCCAACCCTCTGACCTGCCACCCCCGATCTGTGCCAACTGCCACTATACATAATTGCCATTTATGAGTCTAGAGTAAATAGTATGTTTGCATAGTAGGTAGGCCTGGCAATCGTTATCTATTGCAAGTCCCAGAATTCAGACTGCTTGTGATCAAATGGATACAACTGTCTAAATGTACCAATACATGGCATGGGGCTACCTGGCACCTGTGCTTTCTCTCTGTGCCTTCTAGCTGTGCTAGGTGTATCTGACCTTGAACCTCCATCATCATCAGCTTTAAACCTAATTAATGCCTCCAAGTGCACACCAATAAACCTGTAGCCCCCCAACACTGTCTCGTTGCATCAGGCAAGGAGAAGAAAGTACTACTTTGCAGGGTGAAACACCAACCACTGTAGCATACAACCTGTGAACAGGGCCGGACTGGGAATGACAACCAGCCCTGGCAGGTTGCTGCTCGACTGGCCCTGGGTGTGGGGAGGGTGGGTGCTAGCAATAAGCACTGCTCCCGCTTTTGTGACAGGGGGCCGATATTGCAGAATTACTGCAAAATGGACCCCAGTGACAAAACCGGCCCCTGCGGCCACAAAACCGGCCCCCACCCCTCCAGCCCACCGGGGAAATGCCCGGTGCCCGCTACAGCCTGTCCGAACCTGCCTGTGAATGAAGACCCCAACATTTGACCTTATAACAAATGAATTACTGAAAAGCAAAGGTCCACGCTTGGACTCTGGCATTAGAGAACCTAAAATGAAATGACTCAGCTGTTTAAAATCTTTGCGGGAATGTTGACCTTTCGGGGAGCCAAGTATGAGATCACTTCCTTCCAAGACTTTTGTAAGTCTTAGGCAGTCTTTTTGAGCCAAGAATTCAAAACAAATTGCACAGAAAACATGACCATTTACTCCCTGTGGTGAAGAGGCTTTGAGACACTAGTTATTGTACAGCTGAGAAAATTAGAAAAAAACTTAGATGTATCTGGGGCCGGCCTTCCTCATCATTCAAGGATGCCTGCCAGACCTCACTGTAAGTCTGAAAATGGCAAGTCCAGTTAATAATGTATTTACGATGGTTAATAAATTGCTTTGGTAGAGAACCATAACATTTCACCTCATGAAGGGTGCTGGTATGAAAGAGAAAAGATGCTGTCCTAGGCTGTATCACTTCCCTCCCCCACAGTGCTATGATTCTAATCTGTTCTGCATTTGTACAGACTTGTCCTCACTTGTCTTTCTCAATGTACCTGTACATCTATGTAAAAGCACATGGTGGCTACTATGTCTTTTGAGACAAGGTCCATGCTACATAAAGACCCCAATGAATTAAAGAATGCAAATGAAAAAAAAAGATATCATGCAAACATTGAATATCCTTCAATCTATAGGCATATTAAAAGTTTACTGTATGTATGGACACTATTTTATTTAATCTGTGGAATCCTTTTTTGGACAGTGTAGTGATCACCTCCCTCTAGGCTATCAAGGACACTTTTTCCGGTCCTGGTCTTTTGGGTAATAGCGTAATGCATTCTGGGACTGAGTTGTGCTTCCATTGGTCTAATCAGACTAACGCAGCTGATATTAATGATTTATATGTGAAAATTTCAGAACTGAAGACAGTGGGCCCGAATCACAAAGGTAAACGTACACTTTTGTGGAAGTTTACTACTTTTCAGTATTCACAAAGGTAAACTTAGACTGAAAGTCTAACTTTACTACTTTTCGGTATTCAAGAAGTTAACTTAGAGCAAAAGTCTAACTTTACTACTTTTCGATATTCACAAAAGTAAGTTACTAATAGTAAAGTTAGACTTTTGGTCTAAGTTTATCATTGTGAATACCAAAAAGTTGTAAAGTTTGACTTTTTGTCAAAGTTTACCTTTGTGAATACCGAAAAGTAGTAAACTTACAAAAAAGTGTAAGTTTACCTTTGTGAATCGAGCACCGTGTCTGTTATACCCTGAAGTAAGGGGGTCACCCTACTGCAGAGTATGAAGCATCTGCCAATCAAACTTTTGGTCTAATAGCAGCACAAAGGCAACCATTATGGTTATGTGTTAGCAGCGGCGTTCCATTGGTGATAGTGCTCAGCCAATAATCATCTTGCATAATCTATCAGGGAAATTTCCCATTCTTGCCCTTTATTGTATGTAATTAGGGAGTTGTGCACAATATGACAAATGCAAGCTTTGCCCCTTCACAGTGAGGAACATTCCTTCTTTCTCTAAGATTTACATCTATGCAAAGGAGAAATGTAAAAATACACTTTAGAAATGTGTGAATTATTGTTTCATTATTTGTATTAAGTTTCTCTAGTGGTGGAGTAGCCTGTTCGCCAAACTGACTGTCCACCTGCTCTATTTAGAGGCTGGTGAACCATCATGTTTCAGATTTTGGTGCCCCACTGTCTCGGCCAGTGGAGGCCTACACAGAAGGCCCAACAAAGTTGGTGCTGTCAGTGTAAGTACATCAGACCATCCTCCTCATTGAGAGTGCACTGTCTGAAGTATTCTGAATAAAAAAAAATTACCTTCACACCCTTAACCTCCAGGGTGTCAAAGTTATTAGTATTTTCTTTTTCAAAAACAAACTCTGCCTTTGGGGAAGGCATAAAGCTCACAGCAGGGCCTGTGGAGATCTCTAAATATGGAGGGCAGTATTCCGACTAAGGTGGTGGGGTTAATGATCTCTGCCACCCTGAAGAGCCAACAGCCATCTGATAAACTCAGGCCAATAGTGAAAGCTACTGACTGTAACCATGAGGCATCTGCTGCTGACAGTGATCTTAAAATGACACTAAGAGAACAAAAACATAAGGCTGATACATGAAGTGAGTTAACAGGTGAATTCTGAAAGAGAATAGTGTTAACATCTTGCAGTACCTAGCTGGTGAGCAACCGGATATTCAGAATTTACAAAGGGTCTTTAAAAGAAAAAACATCAAGGTCATGGCCTCTCATCTTCCGCAAATCAGGTATAGAAGTTAACCTTTTACTTTATACTAATAATAAATATAATTGTTGGACTTGGCTTTTTTTGCAGGGTTATCCCTGAACTTTTTGCCTTCCTCCTGTATTTTTTCGGACCTGTTGTTGGTGGTTTTATGACTCTGGGCACTTACTACTGCTGATCAGTGCTAAAGTGCATATGCTCTCTATTGTAAACTGTTGTAATGGATTAGTAAATCCATGATTGGCTTATTTGATTTACTTGTCAGACCCTAGTACAGTGCACCATGTGTGCCCAGGGCCTGTAAATAAAATGCTGCTGGTGGGCTTGCAGCACTGGTTGTGCCACCCACAGAAGCAGCTTGTAAAATGTGGCTCAGGGCTGCTATTGCAGAGCCTGGGTGAAGCCTGGGGCTGACATGTCGACTTGGCAAGTGCACCCACTTACCAGTCCCTAAACCTTCCCTTTTCTACCTGTTAGTCACCCCTAAGGTAGGCCCAAGGGCAGGGTGCATTGTATGTAAAAGGTAGAACATGCCCTGATGTGTGTGGCATGTTCTGATAGTGAATTACAGCCAATTTCGTTTTTCACTATTGCAAAGCTTTCTGTTCCCATAGGCCAGAATGGGCAGTTTGATTATAACATCTCATAATCATAACTAACCCTAGGAACACAATAGGAAAATAAAGTTTAGTATGCCTAAACTCAGAATGTTAAAATACATCTTTTAGTGTGGGTGATTTTTACATTCTGTGTTGAAAATACCACTTTTAGAAAGTAGGTATTTTCTTCCCTAACCATCCAGCCTCCTCTGCTAGGTTTGTGTATTCCATGTCTGGTTTGTGACTGACAGGGGGCGGGAGAGGGCTTTGGCTCCAGCAGTCTGATGGGTCAGGGCTGGGCTGAATAGGACCTGCATTGAATAGAGAGTGGGGGCGGAGATTTCCTTTCACTGACCTGAGCCCTCATAGAATAGAGAGTAGGGGGGGGGATTTCCTTTCAGCTACCTGGGCCAGGTCTGCTTTCAACAATGCTGTCTCCACCTCCTGCCAGGAAGCTGCCCAGAACTGGTTTTGGCTGGGCACAGGCACCCTCTGCCTTCAGAAGACAAATGATTTTGCAGTATAAATATTGGGGCCCAGACCCCAGAACTTTAGATCACTTCTGGGAATCAAGACAAACCTTTGCCAAGGAGAAGAACCAAGGAAGCTGAAGGAGGAGACTGCCCCTGTGCTGTTTTGCTATTTCTCGGGTTGGCCTGCAGTGGTTACTTTATTGCCAAGGAAAGGAGAAAAATAACTTTGTGTGTACTTTTACTATCGTGAGGAAGATCACCAAGGGCTTGAAGGAGAGCTTGCCTCCTGTTCTGAAGTCTCAGGGACACAAAGACTTCACCACCAGCTCCCCCTGAATTTCCTTGCTGGGAATTCTACCTGCAGAGAGGTGCCTACTGTTGTTTGGGCCCTCTGAGAAGACTGCATGCCACTGGGAGCTAGAAGTGCGATGCAACGTGGAGAAGCGTGTCGCCGCCGTAGCAGTTGCTGTTGCATCGCCGAAGAAGTGTGCCTCCGCCGCAGCTGTTCGCCATTGCATCATCGACGAAGCGTGTTGCATCCCCGGAGAAGCGTGTCGCCGCTGCAGAGGTCGCCGTCGCATCACCGGAGAAGCGTGTTGCAGGGCCTGTCGCCATTCAGAAGTTACTGAGTTTGCCGCACGGCCGTCGGGCGTGCACGCATGGCATCCAACGTTGTCACATCGCATCAAGGATGCCATTTTGTCGCATCGCACCGGATCGTCGCATCGCATCGAGGCAGCATCTTGTCCCATCGCCACCGGGCCGCAGTAAGTAACAACGCATCAACTCCCCACACAGTAAGGAAGCGAGACTCAACTTCCCTGCGCAGCAGTAAGGAACTGACGCATCCACTCCCCTGAGTGTAAGGAACGGCGCATCAACTTCCCTGCGACCCTTTTGTTTGTTTTGCGTGACGCATCTAAGGTACTTTGAGAGTAAGGTGTCACATTTACCATCTACATTGAACTAAGCTATTTCTACCATTTTAAAAGTCTATTTGTGATTACAGTAGTATGGATTTTTGTCGTTTGGTCTTGTATTAAGTCTAGTAAAGATTACTTATTTTTCTAAACTGGTGTGGTGTCCATTTGTAGTATTTTCACAGTATTACTGTATGTGTTTACAAATGCTTTACACACTGCCTCTGAGATAAGCTCGTGCCAAGCTACCAAGGGGGTGAGCAGGGGTTATTTTAGAAGTGTAGCCCCTTACCCTGACTAGAAGCAAGGGTCCCTATTTGGTCAAAGGTACCTACTTTTGCCAACTAGAGACCCCTAGTTCTAACAATAATTAACCATTTTTACTTTACACTAGTGATTAATCGATTAAGAATTAAAATGTTTGCTACTGAAAACAGTGTAAATCCTTCACAAAACAGCCTCTAGGATGAGGGGTGGCACAGCATATTCAAAATATTTTCCCTCGGAATCACACAAATTTACATAATTCATTATACATAATATAACACTAACTTCCTATTAGCCTGTGCCTTTCTGCCCAACAAACGAACAATGACACATTCAGAATGAATGATTATTGCCCAAAAAACTAACACATTTAAACTCAGGAGCATATTAACAGATTTTGAATAAACCATGCTGCATGGCTGAAACCTACATCTCAAATTCAAGGTTGTCTTTGAATTTTATCTAAGCAATTTGACAGAAAATTAAAGAATAATATCCTGGCTAGACTATGTCACTTACAGTAAATGACATGAAATAAAGACTCGTCTTGGGGGTGGCGGTGCTGGGGCTGGAGATGCTGAAGTAGACAGTAGAGTAATAGGTCCATGTGAATTCTGTAATGTGGCTGTATTTGACGTGGCTGCTGAAGATGAAAATTGGGTCCAGCCTGTGTCCTGCGGTATGTGTAGGGTTGTGGACAATCTGGGTCAATCCGAGGCTGCTCATACTGTCGAGAAGGTGTGCAGTGTTGTTGTCGTTGTGTTCCTCGATGTGGAAATTTAAGTCCCTGAGGAAGATGTAGTCCTTGGAGTCTAAGACTAGAAGCACAATAAAGTCTGTGATGGTGTTGTAGAAGTTTTTGTGCGGGCCTGGGGTCAGTATGCAAGGGGGCCTCTGATGGTTGTCTTGTCGTCCATGTGGAGCTTGAAATTGAGATGTTCCATGGTGGTGTTGGTGGTGGTGATGATCTGTCTGAACTGCCTGAAATTCCACTAACTGTCTAGAAGATTATGCTCCCCTTCCTTTCTCTTACCCATGCTCCTTGCATCTAACAAGTAGAAGTGGAGGACGCTCCTTCTCCCACATTGCAGCAAGCACCTAAAACAGCCACCCCGCGCAACTCCAGATCATCACCTCACATTTGAACAGGTGATTAGCTGCACTTTATACATTTTGATTGATTGATTGTGTGTCCTGCTAATATGGGCCAAAGACTTGTGCAAGTGGACTGGGAGAAAGGAAATATAGATGCCATCTATTTATAAGGGCATAAAGCATTTGGGCATTGGTCCTGCTGGCCACACACTGGACAGTGTGTTACACACTGAAAAACACACTGGGAATTATTGACCCCCAGGGTATGTGCCTTACTAAGAAGGACTGTAACAATAACAAGGTGATGGATGGAATGCTTTAATTAATCTCAATCACTGGCAATCGCCCAGGCCGCAACCCAATCCACAGTTTTTTGCCCACCGTGCAACCTCAGTTTGGACCCAGCCATTTGCTAATCAATCTTGATCCTGCTCCATTGGGAGCTGTCCAGCCCGAAATGCCAGACCAGGTCTTCCTTGAACAGGAACACAAGCAACCCAGGTCCTGTTTTGCTCCGATTATAGCTCATCATCCGGGTTTCGCTTAGTTCAAGTGGTACAATGAGCACCCGGCCCACGTCTAGGCATACCTATCACACTTAGGGCATTAGCTGTAACAACAACAAGGTGATGGATGGAATGCTTTAATTGATCTCAGCCACTGGCAATCGCTCAGGCCGCAACCCAATCCACAATTTTGTGCCCACCATGCAGCCTCAGTTTTGACCCAGCCATGTGCAAATCAATCTAGACTCTGCTCTAGTGGGAGCAGTCCAGCACAAACAACCAAACCAGGTCCTCCCTGAATCGAACACAAGCAACCCAGGACTGGTTTCACCCTGACTGGGGCTCATCAGGCAGTATAGCTTTGTTCCAGTGGCACGGTTACACACATCATACTTGGGATGTCAACTGCAACAACAACAAGATGATGGATGGAATGGCAGAATTAATCGCAGCCACTAGCAATCACTCAGCGATGCATCCCAATTCATTGTTTTTCGGCCACCATGCCACCTGAGTTTGGACGGAGTCATATGCAAATCAGTCTTTTCCCTCCTCCAAACGGAGCAGTCCAAGCCTAACTATCCGGCCAGGTCCCCCCTGACCCGGAGCACAAGCAATCCACTACCGGTTTCGCCCTCATTAGGGCTCATTAGCCAAATATTGCTTGGTTCCAGTAGCACAGTGAGCACGGGACCCATATCTGGGCATACCCTTCTCACTTAGGGCGGCAACTGGGACAACTACAGGGTGACGGATAGAATGCTTGAATTAATCTCAGCCACTTGCAGTCACTAGGCTGCATCCCAATCCATTGTTTTTCACCCACCATGCCACCTCAGTGTGTACCTAGTCATGTGCAAATCAGTCTCGCCCCTGCTCCAATGGCAGCAGCCCAGTCTAAATGGCCAGGCCAGATCCTTCATGAACTGGAACACAAGCAACCCAGTACTGGTTTCACCCTGATTAGGGTTCACCAGCCAGTTATAGCTTGGTTCCAGAGGAACAGTGAGCATGAGCATTAAGGGAATTATTGTTTTTAAGGCTCACTAACTTCTATGAAAGATTGATAGAGAATCAGTCAAGTAAAGTTAAGTTAAGTTGCTTAGTAAAAAACTTAAGGGATATATAGGGAAAGGAACAGCACTGTGAGGATTAGGTAAGAAATTGTTATAACTCCATTTATAAAGCCATTTATAGTTTGAAAAAATGCGTGATTGCAGATGATGCAAGTGGATTAGGTGTGGGTGCCATTTACTACAGAGTATTATGAAGACGAATGGATATAGCATATGGTTCACGTGAATTTTGACTGTTCTAAAAAAAAATAGCTGAAGCTTTACGCCTACAAATGGATTGTGGAGTATTTTAGGATGCATTTATGAGGATGAAATTTCTAATTAGAACAGACTATAAACGCTTGGTAAATGAGGACTTTGTTTCAGACTGGTATTCAGTTTGTATCTGGAAAGATGCAAGATTTTTTAAATCTAGTGGAATAAAACAGTCACGTGCACTACTTAATAATCCCAAAACAAATAGTGAGATGATGGGGCATATGTATCAAATACTGTATTTGCGATTCTCAAATAGCGATTTTTAGGGAATCGCTATTTGAGAATCGTAAACAGGATGTAACAAATAATTCACAAATGTTTTGCGATTTCTTGGAATTCCTTAATTGCGATTAGCAAATTGCTAATCGCAATTAAGGAATACCTTTCCATTCATTCCTATGGGCTAGGAGGCCCATAGGAATGAATGGAAGACATTCTCAATTTGCGATTCGCAATTTGAGAATCGCAAAATGAGAATGCAATTTTAAGGGTGCCAGGGTGTCAAAAGGACACCCTGTTGCACCCCTGAAATATGTATGTGTGCACATGTGGCGCACATACATGCCCTAAGGGCATGTCTGTGCGTCACATGGCACTTTGCAAAATACCAAAAAGTGAATTTTTCAAAGAAATCGCAAATTACCACCAACTTGAAGTTGGTGGTAATTTGCGATTCCTTACGGACAAATTGCACTTTTTCTGTGCTTCATACATTGCATTTTAGGAATCGCAATTTGCGATTCCATTAAATGCAATCGCAAAATAGAGAATCGCAAATTTTGCGATTCTCTAATTTGCGATGCCCTTTTGGGATGATACATCCCAAAAGGCCTTTTCCCGTTCGCAAAGGAGCCGATTCTGAGAATCGGCCTATTTGCGAACGGGAAAAGGGTTTGATACATATGCCCCCAAATGATTTGTAAAAGCTATCAAGGAATCAATACAAGTGGCCTTAAAGAAGCCTAGTATATAGTTGGTCCTGTGAAGGTTACTCTGGCAGCAAGAAAAGAACCATGAGCACAAGGATGATTCTAAAATGAAGGAAAAGGTGAAAATATAGGAAAAGCAGATGAGGAAATGCATGAACAAGAGGACAGGCGGCCAGAGTTTAAAGTTGACTAGTTGTTAAAAGTTAAGAAGCCTAGGGTAGTTGGTAAAAAGTGCATGTGTTGGTTGGAGCCACAGGTAGTAGTACAAGCTATGAGGTCAGTTGTCAGGGTAGGGGAAGGTAGAGTGGTATGGAGTTGAGAAGAGGGGTGATTCTGAGCATAGTAATGTGCTTGAGGCATAAGTGATCAAGAGTGTTGGTGGGTTTGGATATTCAGAAATTGTCCCTAGTCTTAGTGCCTCAGAAGGAAGTAAACCAGTGTCCAGAGCGTGCTAAATGCCTTGGGGCGATTATTGTTGTGCACCTGAGGTGTGTGTGGCATGACCATGGTGTGTTTGGGTTGGTGTTTTAGATGATGCTATGTTGTGTAAGCTTGAGAATGTGAAATGTGATACAGGGAATGTGTGTGCGCGTGTGTGTGTGCGTGTGCCTGTGTATGTGCGTGAGTGATTGAAGTGGAGAGAACCATTGATGGCTTGTGATGGAACTCATCTGAAGCTGTCTGTGCCACTCCTTCACAAGTTTAAACCTCAAATAAGATTCTTCATCATCGCAACATATCTGGTATGTTTGTCGTTTGAATAACTCAACAACTTCCAGCAGCAGTAACTGGCTGTTACTGGATACCTCCCACAACAAAGATCAGCTCATGCAGCACACACAAAACATATGCACACAGGCCCATCACAGCCCACAGCCTCTCATTGACAAAAAGATCAACATGCCAACACTGACTGCAGCTTCACCCGAGTTCCATTAAGTAACCGGAGCTTTTACATTTTATATTCATGACAAATGTGAGGGGCTTCTGTTGCTGAAACAGGAGCTGTTGCATTGAATATATTTCATGTGGTAAGTGAGCATTGAGGGAGTAACGGAGATGTGAAACCAGCTGTTTCAAAAAGAATGGGAGGGGAACTAGGGTTTATTTATGGCTTCATATATTTTAATGGTCCTAATATATTTTAAAGAGACCTCTCCCTCTGTCCAGCATGCTCTTGGCACATGTGCTTTCTCAGACTCTCAATCCTCTCTGTCGTGTAATATCTCTTTCAATTTTTTTTAAAGTAACAGGGACATTTTGGTATGTAGAAGGTTTGGTAATTATGCATTTAAATGCAATTGAGCATGTTTTTGGGGAAGTGTAAGAAGATATTTGCAAGCAGATTTCATATTCAAAATAAACAGGGCATTCTACTGTAGGTAATGATATCCTCCAAATGAGTTGGTATTTGCGATTTTTTTTATTTTTTTTATTCCTCCCCTTCCTTTTGTGAGCAGTTACCCCTCCATGTATGCATGTGCACTGGCTACGAAATATTGGTATGAACTACACACAAGATGACTGAAAACACTTTAAATATATAAATCAAACAAGTGGAAAGGTATATTTTCAGGGACTCCTTTATTTCAGGATCTTGTGGCAGCAGAGGTTAGAAGCAATTTCATTTTCATGTTTTAGCCTTCCACAAAAAACAGCGACTTACTCTGAAGCTGTCATACTCTAGAGAATCGAAGCTTCAAGTGTGGGAGGGGTCCCTTTCACTGACTGGGGTTCCAAAGCTCTGGGAGCGTGTGGGCTGTGAGCATGGACGGACTGGGAACAGCAAGCAGCCCTGGCAGATTGCTGCTCAACCGGCCCTGGGAGCGAGGGGGGGGGGTGGGTGCTAGCAAGAAGCACCGCTCCCGCTTTTGTTACAGGGGACCGATATTGCAGCATTACTGCAAAACTGGCCCCCGTGACAAAACTGGCCCCCAAAGGTACAAAACCAGACCCCACCCCTCCGACTCACCAGGGAAATGCCCGTTGGCCGCTACAACCAGTCCGGCCCTGGCTATGAGGAAGGGAAGGCGGAGTGAGTTGCTTTCAGGGCTGGAAAGGCAGACCCTTCCTGAAAGCAGCCTCCCAGCTACAATTCGAACGGGGTAACCCATTACAATCTACTGGCTCAGCTCCAGGGCTGGACTGGCCGTAGCGGGAATCAGGCATTTTCCCAGTGGGCCGGAAGGGCTGGTGGCTGGTTTTGGACAGGTGTGGGCAGTTCCTGGTACAGGGAGCCAGTTTTGCAGCAGTGCTGCTATATTAGCCCCCTGTACCAAAAGCGGAAGCAGTGTTTCCTACTAGCACCACACGCTCCCTGCAGCCGACCCGACTCATTTGCCAGGGCTGGTTTGTGTTCCCAGTAGGGCCCTGCTCTGCCCCTCTGTACATGTTCACACCATGTGACACATGATTGGGGGAGCGAGCTAAAAACTTGGAGCTGCATTAAATTTTGGAAAACACATGTACTAACTTGGCCTAATAGTTACGTTCAGTGTTATTTCTGTGTTGGTACCTAATTGGATATATAGTTGACCATTTTAGATTCTCGCGCTCTGAGAATGGCCGCAAGTTGCATGTGGAGGCGATAACTATAAAAGACCACATAACACAAAACATAACATATCATCACATAACTGCTCAAGAAAGTATGCTGCGGAATGGTCGAGGCAGGGTTAAAAGGAACTCTCATGTTGAAGAGCTGAGCTCCCTCGCTTCAGCGGCGGCATTGCTTTGTTGGAATGCAACCAACCTTGGTTTTGAACCAACATGGCGCTTTATGTGAACGCTCACAGATGGATGCAGCATGGCATGTCCAGCATTGCCCCTATTGTGCCAGGGATTATCTGCAGCGATGAGAATGCGAGGCATGGAATGCCAACCCTCCGCCAAGCCTTCGGGGTTCCCTCTGGAATGGCCAGTGTTATTTCTGCGTCTGGGCTTAACCAAGTGTCTTTTTGATGAAAGGCAAGCCAGCTTTGATGAAAAGAAAGCCACATCTTGCTCTCAGCTTGCTCTAATACTGCCAACGGGGCACAAAACCATCAGGCAATTTCCATGTCATTTATGCAACGCTTAAGAGCTGCGTTTATCTCTTTGCTTGCCTCATCATCTTGTTTCCGTGACACATTCCTTACATCATGAGATAAAATCTCAGACTCAAAAAGGCTCTTTGTTTGCCCAAAGCCATAAATGTGCAATGTTTTCACTTTATTTAAAAGGCGTCTCTCTGCAATGTTTAAGGAAGGGAATCAAACTTCTTTGCTCCTGTTTTGTCTGTCATGAGACACCCCTTTAATGCTTCCGGAAGTCAGGTGCTTTGAAGCTGATGATGATGAATGGCCTGGGTCATGTGTGCAGGTGGCATGTTGCAGCTCACACTGTTGGTGTGAGAGAATTTTCTGTGGGCCCCTGCCTCTTGCAGGCCTTTTTGTCAGAGCTGTCTTTGTGGATTAACACACAAACTTGGCTTATCACCGGAAATGAATGCTACCGTGCTTCTACTGGGCCCAGGAAATGAGCCATACCCGTGTGCTTTCAGCTGTTAAATAATTATTTTAAAACCTTTTTAGATAGAAGTGAAGCATGTCTGCTGAGTCACGTGGTGTACAGTGGTGGATCCCCCGCCAAGGCGGAGGGGCGTCGCCCCACTGAACAAAAGGAAAAATACAATGATAATAACGTATAATACAATGAAAATAACGTATAGTTATTATCATTTAAGCTTTCCTACTGTAGTCAGTAGCTCCCAGGGTGGGGCGGGGCTGGCCAGAGCAGGGGAGGAGTGGTTTATGCTCCCTAAGTGCGCAGGTCTGCGTGGCCGGCACTCTTGGGCCAGCCATACAGTCCTGCGCACTTTGCATCTTCCTCACCAGGCTGCATTACACAGCCTGGTGGAGAACATGCCCAGCCTCCCACTCCTCGTCTGAGCTCCGAACCACGCACTCAGACCACTCACAACACTGCATTGCAGCGTTGTGATTGGCTATGGGGAGCCTGGGAGACCGCGTCCTTCCTGCTGCCGGCCGGGACTGCCGGAAGAAGGAAGATGACGGAGGAGAGGCGGTGGCCGGCCGGCCATTAAAGGTAAGTGGCCATCGCATGAATCCCCCCCCCCCCCCCGTCCCCGCACCCAGGACCGATAACAGCCGCTACTGGTGGTGCAGACCAATTCCTCTCGAGATTCTATTGTAAACTGAGTTCCATAGTGTCTTGTATGTTGGTATCTTTCTGGTCCTGTCTTCTTGCCCCAGCCTGGAGTGTGGTCAGGTTAATATTACATTGCCTCTGTGCGTGTTTTCATGGTTTCAGCTAGGGTACGTGTTTACGTTTGGTACAAGTAGAGTTTGCAAGTGGGGAGGGAAGTGCCTGTACCTTCTGTTGCTTATATCAAGCTTGCTGTTATTTCCTGGATGTTTGTGCTGTTGGTTGGTACAACTTTGCTGTGCGTCGTTGATGATGCCTATGAAGAGGTGACTCTGTATGTTATTGTTATGTTATGTTATGTTATTTTTATTTGTGCCGCGCACAGCTGCCCCAGCAAAGGGGCGTCCTGGCGCTTTGAGAAGGTGAACACAACACAGCACTAAAAGCGGACAAAAGGACACGAGACACAACAGATAAGCTAAACAAATAAAAAGGTCTTGATAGCCCGTCTAAACTGAAGGAGCTCATCGATGGCCCGGATTTGTGGAGGAAGAGGATTCCACCAAGTCGCTGCCAGGACTCGAAAGGAGCGGCCACCAATTCTGCTCAACTTAAAACGCGGGACCACTGCTAGGTTCTGGCCTAGCATTCTAAGAGTGCGAGAGGGGACATAGGGGATCAGCAATTTCTCCAAGATTTGTGGGGGAGTACCCTTTAGGATTTTAAATGCAAAGCAGAGAACCTTAAATCTAATCCTCTTCTGCACAGGGAGCCAGTGGAGAGAGCGCAGAGTATTGGACACCGAGCATCGCCTAGGCAGACCTGTCACCAGTCGGGCCGCAGCGTTTTGAACCCGCTGGAGCCGTAGAGATTCTGACTGGTTTATCCCCGCCAGTAGGGAGCTGGCATAGTCCAGCCTGGACAGCACTGATGCTTGGACCACCAGCTGTCTTGTGGGTGCATCAAAGAATTTGAGGATGGGTCGAAGTCCTCTGATGATGCCATAGCAAGAAGCCGCCACCTTCTTGGTATGACAGATGAAACTCAGAGAAGGATCAAGCCACACCCCCAAGTTTTTTATCTCTGCCGCTGGGAGGGGAGTCACACCCAACTCCGAAGGCCACCATTTGTCATCCCACAAAGCCACCTGTTTACCAACCACCATAATCTCCGTCTTCTTGGTGTTTAACTGGAGATAGTTGGAATTCATCCAGTTAGCCACTTCCCGCAGACCATCACAGAACCTGGGAGCATCCAGGTCTGAATCCCCACTCAGTGTGACTGCCAGCTGCGTGTCATCTGCGTAAGAGACCATGATCAGGCCCCACCGCTTGACGACCGCAGCCAATGGTCTCACATACAGATTGAAAAGGGTGGGACTCAGTGAAGACCCCTGTGGGACTCCCTGGTCTAGCGGGTAGGATGACGACTTACCGGGCGGGATCGCCACCTGGAATGACCTATCCGTAAGGAAGGAACGAAACCAGTGCAAGGCGGAGCCAGAAACGCCCACCTCCTCAAGACGCCGAATCAGAATCCCGTGCGAGACCGTGTCGAAGGCGGCACTAAGATCTAATAACAGTAGTGCCGCCGTCCGACCGGAATCCAGCACGGAACGCAGATGCTCGACCATCGAGAGAAGGGCCGTCTCCGTGCTGTGACCCGCACGGAACCCGTTCTGGGTAGGGTCGAGAATGTTAAGCCTACCAAGATGGTCTGTAAGAGTGGCATTCACATGGGCCTCAGCTATTTTCGTGGCCCAAGGGAGAAGGGAGATAGGGCGGTAGCTTTCAGGTTTAAGGGGGTTAAGGGTCACCTTCTTCAGAATTGGCGTGACTACTGCCTGCTTCCATCTAACGGGAACCACTCCAGAAGAGTGAGACAGGTTGATCAAGGACAGCACCGGGGTACAGCAAACCGGTGCCAGGGTCTTAAGTTGGGCCGGTTTCAGCGGGACTACCGGAGATCCAGACTTGATTTTGGCGCTGAGAAAGTCAAACACCTCCAGAGATAAGGGGGGTAAGATGGAAAGACATTCCCCCTCACCTAAGGTGCGACCAACCTGCTCTAGCATCAGGGAACCCGTTGGGAAAGTGCAATAGATGGCTTGCACTTTTTCATGGAAGAAAGAGGCCAAACCCTCACAATGTGAGTCCGAGCATATTTCCACTGCAGTTGCTCTCTTCGCCATCAAGTCCTTTAATACTTTAAAAATAAGTTTCGATGGATTGGCAGAGTTCTGAAACTGTTGAGCATAAAAGGAAGCGCGAGTTTGACACACTGCCCTGTGATAAATCTTGACCTTGGCCAGATAACATATTTTCAGATCTGGGTCGTACGACTTCCTCCATAATCTTTCGGCCTGTCTACAGGCCCTCTTAAGAGATGCCAAGGAAGTGTCATACCAAGGGCTCGGCTCCTTCCGGTGACACTTGGACCAACACATAGGAATCAGAGAATCGAGGGCACCAGATATCCACTCACAGAAGGAGTCGTATCCACAATCGACCTCGGTGAGCGGACCTAAAGTAACCTTCTCGAGCTGATGGTAAAAGTCCTCCAGTCTTAATTTGTTCCAGTGTCGTTTAAGAACAAGTCTATCCTGAGATAGAAAAGGAGAGTCAGACAAAGAGCATGCCGTTTTCACCAGCATGTGGTCTGTCCAGACCAACTGGGAGGAACCAAGAACTCTGAGTCCTTCTAGATTTGTGAAGAATGGGTCAAGAATATGACCACCTTTATGTGTGGGGAAAGTAATCATCTGCGAAAGCTGTAAAGCCTCAAGATCCGCCAGAAAGCTCCTAATAGAGGGTAAAGAAGGGCAGTCCAAATGGAGATTAAGATCTCCCACAACATTAAAATTTGCGCATCCTAGTGCCTCTATGCTAATATACTCAGGAAGAGCAGCCCTAAAACCAGAGTCACAGCCCGGAGGCCGATAAATTAATAGCCCAGAGAAGGTAAACTGGTGACTAAACGCTATTTTAAATAGGGCACCCTCACACCCCAAAAGTTCAGCGGCTTTCCACTCGCAGGGATAACACCGTTTGGTGGCCATCGCAATACCTCCACCTCTAGTCGTCCGATTTAAAGTGAAAATAGCATACTCTGGGGGAAAGGCTAGGTTAATTATCGAGGAGTCAGAGTCCTGGAGCCACGTTTCCGTCAGAAAAAGCACATCCGGCGAACCATCAATAAGAAGGTTGTAAACCTCCTGATGGTGCTTTACCACAGATCTGACGTTCAAGCTCCAGATACTTAGGTCCCGTTGACCTATCCTCTTTATAACAGGCCCCAAGGAGCGTATAAGAGAGGGGTGTTCCAATGACCAAGCACCACACCCACAATGATATGGGCCACACAGCGGGACTACAGGTGAAAACTCGCAGCGTGTACATCGGTCCCGAAGGGCCAGTAGATCGGCCCTACTATAAGTTCTCAAAAGTATAGTCATGATAGCCAGGTCCAGAGTTCTGCCGCGAGCCACGCACGGGCGCAGATGGGCAGGACTCTGGCACGACTCAGGCACAGCGAAGGCACGCCCACTGCGCGTAACCGCTGCGCGTTGGAGGGAGCTTTAAATAGGCGTCCCTCCACTCAGCTGGAGCGCTAGACCGCTCATCAGCAACACCCACCCAGAGTGACCACCACTCCAAGATGGCGCCCAAAGTGACCACCACTCCAAGATGGCGCCCAAAGTGACCACCACTCCAAGATGGCGCCCAAAGCCAATCCCACCCCAGAGACCGGACCCGCCAAACAGCGGTAAAGGAACCGATTAGAGTGCAGGTGAGGGGGTTACAATAAATCCTATTAAAATCAGGGCAAAATACAACTAAGAAAAACACAAATAGTTATAAGGGTAGCTTTAAAAAGGATAGCGCGGTATTGAGGCGCATAGCGCGATGCAAAGCGCGAGTACCTTCTCAGGGGAGTCCACAGGGCAGGTCGCCTTAAATAGGCGTCCCTCCACTCAGCCGGAGCGCTAGACCGCTCATCAGCAACACCCACCCAGAGTGACCACCACTCCAAGATGGCGCCCAAAGTGACCACCACTCCAAGATGGCGCCCAAAGCCAATCCCACCCCAGAGACCGGACCCGCCAAAACAGCGGTGAAGGAACCGATTAGAGTGCAGGTGAGGGGGTTACAATAAATCCTATTAAAATCAGGGCAAAATACAACTAAGAAAAACACAAATAGTTATAAGGGTAGCTTTAAAAAAGATAGCGCGGTATTGAGGCGCATAGCGCGATGCAAAGCGCGAGTACCTGATGATTGGCACCTTCCAGTAGATGTTAAATTGTTTTGTCTGTAAGGGGCGAGTGTACAGTGCAGTGTGCTTTAGCACAGTGTTTTAAAGGAGTCATTTAATACCGGCTTGCTCTAAAAACAAAATCTCATTTTACCCTTTATGATTTCAGAGTATTTTCTTTGCCAAATGAGAGAAGCAGTATTGATGTCACAGGAGGAAGTGAAAACAGACAGTTCTTGGCTGATGTGAGCACCGCACCTTGGCCAAATGGCTGGCTGCTGTTGAGTTGTTGCGGCCAGAATCTGCAGCATGAACGAAAGGCTCATCTCGTGAAGGATATTTATCTGAATCCACCTTCTTGGCGACTAGTCCCGCACACCCAGGGAAACAAAAGAAACTGTGGGGCATATTCACAAAAATATGCTGGAGCGTTGTGAAATGCAAAATTTGGCAACACCTCGATCAGTTATTTTTAAAATTCAGGGATGCGCTGCATTTACAAAAATTTGGCACACCCCTGTGTTATCCCTAGCCCTGGCACAAAAAAAGCTGCCCAACCCTGCCACCATGTAGCAAGGGTGCCTGCACTGCATGTGCAATTGGTTTTTTTGGATGGAAGGAACACTTTCCTGCACATGAACAATATATATTGGCAATTTGCTCTTTCTATATGTGCTACCGGAAGCAGCACACAGAGAAACAGCAAAACAAACAATGAGAAATTAAAAATTTCTCCTAGTAACGCCATTCGTTTTACCTGGCCTTACTTTTGGGAGATGCCCCAGCCTTGTAAATCTGGGGCAGCATCAGAAAGCAATGGTTGTTGCGGTGGAACGCACACAGCAACACCCATTGCCAGCCCCTTGGCCATAGCGGACTGCGTCGGAAAAGTGCAAATTAACAAGGTTAGTGCCACCTTGTAAATATGGGGTATGGTGCAAGGCCACCGGAGAGTCAACAAAAAGTGATGCTCCGGCAGCGAAAGGGGCTTGTAAATATGCCCCTGTGTATCGCATTGTAAAATATGGCACTCACTTAGAGCCACTAGTGTGCATACCAAATTCTAAATATATTATTTACTACTATGATGTGCCAGCAGTGGCTAACAAAAGTTGTTACCTGTTGTCACTGAGTCACAAAGGAAGGCTGGGCTGGTCTAGCAGGACTCTCAGTGAGTCTATTAGAGCAGTGCTGGCTCTGTCCTTGTAAAGAAACAGATGACACCATTTTGAGAGGTGACGGGGGGACATAGCACAAAGGGTGGTAGGCTGGCTACCCGAAAGCAAGTTATTAAATGTTTACATTTGGGACAGGGAGGAGAAGTCATGTTACGTATAGTTCCCCCGTTAATACTCTTCCCCTGCATAGCAGTAGAAAGCAGGGGAAGAAGAGTTTGGAGATCACACTTAACACAAAATTGCACACCTTTGTAAAACGGGAAACGGAAACACCTAGACCATTGCATCTTATGAGACTAATTAACCCCTTCCCTGCTCATGATGGAACCACTCCGTCATGAGCCACGGGTGCCGTGTGCTCATGACGGAGTGGTTCCGTCATGCTGCGGCTGTTGGCGGCCGCTCCGCCCACGCGGCGCTAATTCCCCGCCTGTGCGGGCGATTAGCGCCGTGGGCGGAGTCATGACGGAACCACTCCGTCATGAGCACAGCTCAACCGTGACTCATGACGGAGTGGTTCCGTCATGAGTACGGCGCCACCGCAGGGCCCCCAAACCCCCCCCCAGCGCCGTGGCGGAATTCCCGCCGCGGCGAAGGGGTTGAGGAGCTGCAGCCACCGGCACATGGTTCGCTTGAATGTATGGACGTCTTTTGGCAGTGGGGGGGTAACTGCTGTAACTATGATCCACGTATTTAAGATCTCCTTACTCCTCTTGCCCAATTGGTTAATGACTAAATACCCTCTCTGTCTTCAGTTTTTTCTCCCTGTTCACATGAGATACCGTTGGGATCTCTTTGGGGGTTCCCAACCTATACCTTCTCTAAACCTCGCTTATATGATTGGTGGCTTGGTAGATGATTTGTCCACCATAAGGTTGATGTCTGTCATCTCAAATGAAGTTTCCTAAATCTCTGCAGGTGGCGCTATGATGTCAACAATTATTGTCTTCCCTGTCAACCACAAGTCTGTCCAGTTGTGCAGATCCGAGGTTGTAGATGTGGATGTCGCTTCTCCTCCTCCTACTTAGCAGCAAAGACATGGAACAAGCTACTTTTTCTTCTTCGGACCTCTCCATCTCTTCCTGAGTTCTAAAAGTCCCTGAAGACCAGGCTATTCAGCTAATCAACTGGACCCTGCCAGCACCTAGATACCCTCAAGGGTGACAAGAAGAACTCTACAAGTATATTGATTGATAGACTTCTGACGATGACATAGAATTGCTCTTCATAAATACACCAGCTCTCACAAAGATGTTGTCAGCATGACACCAGCACTCAACGAAAACCCAAAGCACAGGTTTGGGAGGGGGATGTAGGAAAGGCCAAGAGTGTCATGGCTGACAGTGGTATTTATTTGCATTTAGGTAGGGGAACGTACTGTGGAAAGAGGCAGGGTATCAGACTTTTTTTGAATTTAGACAGTCGGAAGCATATGGCACTGCTGACTGGCAAGACACCTAAGGGCTTTTTACAAGCCCTTTGTGCTGTTGGTATGCCACTTTTCCCATATTAAAAGTGACACACCTCCAGCACAAGGGGCTTGTAAATAAGCCCCCAAGTATTTTTGTTTGCATTTGGGTGTGGGGAGGGTACTCACAGGATTGTATCGCAACAAACCAGGTATTATTTTGGTTTTTGAAGAGTGAGTACTGTTGAGGGTGTAAATGTGAGTGACTGGAAAACAGGCAAATGTAATTTTTAATGTTCAGCATTGGTGAGGGGACAGGCAGAGGTGAGGCCATATTGGTCATATCCCCATATGACCTTATTATCTCTATGCAGATGATTGCATAAACAGATAGGCAAGGGAAGATAGTTTGAGGGACATATGATTTGATAAGAAGAATAAAACCACAACCACAGCTATCAAAACCAACCTTGAAGGGAGGAGCCTAGCGCGCAACCAAGATGGCCGCGTAGGTGCGAGGCTCCCGAGGACCTCCGCAACCTCCCACGACTATCCTGAATTTATCCTGTCTCGGATGAGGGGAATGTGTTGGTGAGCCTGAGCTGAGGTGGCACCCGTTTCCCGTTGTCAAATCGGACCTCGGACACCGGAGTGAGCACCGATTGAAGTCTGCGGCCTTCTCCTCGCTAGACCCCGGATTTGCGCTGAGGGGTGACCCAGTGACAAAGTGAACAACAGCGACGGGCCGGGCCTGGCGAGTCGCGCACTCCGCGCTTTCGCTTTCGCACCCCCTTGCAATCACTGCAGGGTTGGGTCGAGGGGCTCTTTGCGTTGGTGTGGTCTCGCTGGGAGACTTGGCCTGCCCGCCGGCTGTGACCCACCCCGCCGATCGGGGGTGGCCCCCCCCGGAGCTTGTGGCCCTGATTGCCTGCCCTTCACGACGTGACTGGTGCGACCGGGAGACTAGTGGCCATGGCCACCAAACAAGATGGAGACCGGGCAAAGACCAAGCCGACCCGGCGTGGCACCACCCATCAGGCCAACAGTATGGACCGCTATACCCTCCAGAAGGGATCTCCCGGCGGCCCGCACAAATCCCCTGAGGACCCTCCTGATGCCCTGGACCTGCCCACGGATCTGACTCTGCGGGATGTCATGGGCGCCATTGCCGAGATGAAGGCCTCGGTAGGCCAGCGGTTCGACACACTGGCACAGAAGATCGACTTGGTCCTCGTGGATGTTGGCCTGGTGAGGGCCGATCTTTCCAAGACCAACGACCGAGTTGATTCTTTGGCCCACACCGCATCGGGCCTTACTACTGATGTGGCGGCGCTACAAACAGAGGTGCGCCGGCTTAGTCAGGCGAGCGTGCTTATGGATCGGCGCCTGGAGGACTCCGAGAGTCGGGCCCGGAGAAATAACATCCGCATCATCGGAGTACCCGAGGGACGGGAGGAAGCGGCGGCGGACCTATTTGTGGAGGACCTGATCGCTACCCATCTCCAGCCACGGGGGCTGAGTAAATTCTTCGCGGTGGAGCGGGCCCACAGGGTTCCCGGGGGAAGGCCGAAGGTCGTGGCCCCTCCGCGGCCCCTCATTGCCCGGATTTTCAACTTTCGGGACAGAGACGCTATCCTGCAAGCCTCCAGACTTTTGGGGCCGGTTAAGCTTGACAACATGGAGGTGAACTTTTATCCGGATTTCACCCCAGCGGTCCAGAAGCAGAGACTGAGCTTCCAAGGCGTCAAGCGCCGTCTTCGGGACTTGAACCTTAAATACGCAATGCTCTTCCCAGCCAAGCTGCGAGTGGAGGTAGAGGGTCGCACGCACTTTTTTGATCGCCCCGAAGCGGCCGGAGACTGGCTGGACACTCTGTCTGGGGATCGTGATCTGGGGGGCGGGGGGGGCGGCGGGGGGGGACGGCACACTGGATCGGGACTGAGGGGGTGATGTTGGGCTTCACTCTGGACAAAAATGTTGCCACTCTCGATTAAGCATCTGTCTGTATAATTTCCCCTCCTATGGAGGTTGTATGGGGTCTCTTGGGGGTTCTCCCTCCTCCTCTAGGGGGCTTAGCTAGTTTTTATTATATATATGGGGCGACAGGCACACTGCACGTTGGGGGGGCTGTTCGGGCTCATGCAGGGGTGCAGGGAGGGGGGAGTTTTGTTGGGGTGGGTGGGTAGGGATGGGGGGGTGTTGTTTGTTTTCACCACAAGGCAAAAGTATCATTGTGCTAGCTCTATAGTGCTCTCGGGGGGACGAATGGTGGCTCTTGTCTATGATGGGGGGTAGGGAACTAACTCTGTTGTCCTGGAACGTGAATGGACTGGGGGACAGGATTAAACGTGGGGTGGTCCTGCAGTTCTTGAAGCGCATCTCGCCCGATGTAGTTTTTTTGCAGGAGACACACCTCATTGGCAACTCCTTCTGCGCCATGAATCGGCGTGGCTATCGCCTAGTGGCCCATTCGGGCTTTACGTCTGGCTCAAGGGGTGTGGGCATCATGGTTAAGAACTCGCTTCCGCTGGAGATTGATGAGGTGCTCCATGACGACAGAGGACGTTATGCGGTCTTGGTGGGAAGGATGGAGGGCAAAGTGGTGGTTTTTGTGTCAGTATACGTCCCACCGGGGCTGCAGTCGACTACCTTTGCGGACCTGGGGCGCCTCCTCCTTGGCCTTCCGGGGGGGATTCTGGTGGTGGGGGGGGATTTCAATGCGGTGGTTTCCGGGACTGTGGATCGTCACCCCCCTAGGGACCTCCCCCGGGCCCAAGCGTGGCTCTCTGGTCTATTGGACACTTTGGGATTGGTGGATTGCTGGCGTTTAAAACATCCCACGCAGTTACAGTATACCTTCCATTCGGGGGCCCATGGTAGTCTCTCACGACTAGATTATGTCCTGGTCCCGGCGGCCTATGTTGGGAGAGTGGGAGAGGTGCGCCATTTGGCACGGGGTATCTCGGACCATTCCCCGCTCCTGTTACACCTGGACCTTTTTCCGAGGGGTGAGGGTAGGGTGGTCCCGATCAATCCCTGGTACTTGCGCGACCCCACTATTCGCGCTGAATTGATTAAATCCCTCCAGCGCTACTTTGACGAGAATGTGGGGTCCGTGCCTTCGGCTGTCTCACTGTGGGAGGCATTCAAGACAGTACTACGAGGAGAGGCCCTGTCCCTCATTTCCCACACCCGGAGGCGCGAGCGGGAGGAGGTGACCCGGGTGGAAGCTGAGATAGCCGAGTTGGAGGGTAATCTAGAAAGTGGGGTGACGGATGCCGTATTAGATGTCCTCCAACTCAAGCAAGCGGCCTATAGGGCCCTCGTCACGGAGGCAGCCAGGGGCCTCAGTAGAGAGCAACAGGGGAGATTGTATGATGTGGGTGATAAGGCTGGTAAATTGATTGTGTGGCTGGACAAAAAGGAGAGAGCGAGTCGTGTAGTCCCGCTGATTGAGAAAACAGACGGTGTGTGTGTTACTGAGCCGAAAGAAATTGTCTCCTGCTTCGCGGACTATTTCCGTGGGGTGTATTCCCCGGTGTCTTCCTGCTCTGAAGAGGATTCCCGTACCCTGCTCAGGGATATCGCACTGCCTTCCCTTTCGGAGGAGGACAGAGTGTCGTTGGACGCCGCTCCAACCTCCGACGAAATTGCCCTCGCCATACGTTCGGTCGCTTCCGGCAAGGCCATGGGTCCTAATGGTCTCCCCATCGAGTTGTACAAATTGAGACCGGATACGCTGGCACCACATCTCCGATCGATGTTCCTGGAGGCCCATTCGGTGGGCTCCCTCCCGCTGGACCAGCGTCTGGCTACAATCGTGGTTATCCACAAGGAGGGGAGACCTCAGGACCGGGTTACCTCCTATCGGCCCATTTCGCTACTGAACGCGGAGCCTAAAATTCTCGCCAAGGTCCTGGCCAATCGGCTGGTCGGCGTGGTGGGCGAACTGGTTCACCAGGATCAGTCCGGCTTTATTCCCCATCGTAACACAGCTCTTAACTTGCGGCGTTTGCATGGGGTGCTTGCACGTGTTCAGTACATACGGGAGCCGGCCATTTTGGCATCCCTGGACGCCACCATGGCGTTTGATACGCTTGAATGGCCATACATCTGGGCAATGCTTGCGAAGTTTGGCTTTGGCGCAGGGTTCATCAGTTGGGTCAAATTGCTGTATTCGGGCCCATTGGCGCAGGTGGTGGTGAACGGCAGAGTATCGGCTCCGTTCGAGCTGGGCCGGGGCATGCGGCAGGGCTGCCCCTTATCGCCGCTCCTGTTTGCGCTTGCCTTGGAGCCCCTGGCAGAGTGGCTGCGGTGGGAGCCTTCCATCCGTGGTCTCCGTTGGACCCCCGAGCATGAGGACCGCGTAGCCCTATACGCTGATGACATCCTCTTGTACCTAGCTTCCCCACGTAACTCACTTATAGTACTGGTTGATGTTTTGCATTCATTTGGTCGTAACTCCGGCCTTGTCATCAACTGGGCTAAATCGTGCGTGTATGTTCTCTCTGGGGAGGCGCCCATTCTCCCACGGGGCTGTCCGATCCAGATCGCCCCGCAGGGATTTTGGTACCTGGGTGTCTTCATTACTCTGGACCCGGAGGCCCGGTATGATCGGAACTTGCTTCCCCCCCTCCAGCGCCTGAAGGAAGATGTCACGCGCTGGCGGCGCTTGCCGCTCTCGCCGCTCGGCCGGGCGGCATTGTTTAAGATGATGTCTCTGCCGCGCTTCCTCTACGCTTTGCAGAATACTATGGACCCCGTCCCAGCGCGCTACTTCCGTGAGGTGGAGAGTTTACAGCGCCGCCTGTTCTGGGACGGGAGGTCGCGTATCGCCCTGGCGAAGCTGACGCTCCCATGGTATGACGGCGGGATTGCCCTCCCGGATATCAAACGATACTATTGGGCCTCCCAGCTGGCTGCGATTAATCACGGCCTGTATGGGCCCGCTTTAAACCCGGCATTCGAAATGGATAAGATGCTACTCCCGGGTGGGGACCATAATCGAGCGCTCTACTCCAGCACGCCCGACGCTCGGCTGACCGGCCCCACGCGTGTCATGGTGCGAGTGTGGCACGCGGCTAATGTGGCGATGGGGTGGAAGGATCGTCTGACCCGGGCGTCACCACTATACGCGTCCGAGCAGTTGGGCTGCCTGTGGACCTCGAAGGGCTTCGAGAAGTGGGACATGATAGGCATTAGCAAGGTGGGGGATCTCTGGACGAGGGGAGGATTTAAAATGTTCGAGATGTTGCAGACGGAGTTCCACTTGCATGGCAGGGAGTACTTTCGGTATTTGCAGATCCGTCATGCACTGGGCTCCGTCTTCCCGGACGTTGCAGCCATCCCGGAGTGTTCCCCCCTTGAGGATAGAGTGCTGGATGGACACGTTCCGGACAGCACGATCTCACTGATCTACAAAAAACTGATCAATGACCGCACGGGATTGCTGACTGCCCTTCGTGAGGCTTGGGTTGCCGATGGACTGGAGCTGGACGACGAGGACTGGACCCTTGCGGTGGCCTCCCCGAAAGAGGTGGCCATACCGGCCCGCCTTCGCTTCGTCCAGCTCAAGATACTCCACAGAGTCTACATGACGGGGCCGAGGCTTCTGCGTATGGGCTATGCCGTGGACGGGTTGTGTAAGCGTGGGTGTGGCGCTTTGGGGACCTTTCTGCATATATTGTGGGAATGCCCGGAGGTGGAGCGATTCTGGCGTGGTGTGCATGAGGTCCTGCGTGTGGTTACGCATGTGGTGCTGCTACCCAAAGCGAGGAGATGCCTGTTGAATGTGTGGGAACCTACCGACTACTCGGCGCCACAGACGTGGTGGGTGACTCTGGGATATATGGTGGCCAAGCGTGATATTGCTCAACTGTGGGGATCTCAGAGGTCCCCGACTGTCTCGGCCTGGAAGGAGCATATGGATTGGTGCATGTTTCGGGAAAAGGTGGTGTATGTTGCGAGAGGTAAGCCTGGGACATGGGTGAAAGTCTGGGGCCCCTGGAACGCCTACCGCGGGGGAATCTGTACTCCACCGTTATTGCCCGATCCGTCGCCTGCCCCATCCCCGTAGCCGACCCATCTTCCCTGTTCCGGGCATTGAGTTTTACCCAGCCCTAATCCTGATCTCTTCCCCTTCTTGATACTCCTATGGATTGGTAGGGTCCCCCTCTCAGGGGAGCACATGCTGCTATTTCTGATTGTAGATTGCCTTGTGGTTTTTGTTTTTTTCTGGTTGTTATTTCAGTTTAAAATGAAACCGTACAGTGGGGTCCGGAAGGTGTGGCTATCAACGCTGCTAACTTCTGTGCATCTTCCTCAGCCGCAACGCGCGCTCTACAATGTGTATCATATGCTCCTTTTGTTTACTAGCAGCCGGCCGGAAGGTTGTAGGCCCATCTTTGTATATTTTTTGAGTTTTGTAATAAACGGTTTAAAAAAAAAAAAAAAAAAAAAAAACAACCTTGAAGCCTTCAACCTACAACAAATCATTTCTGGCCCAACCCACTGCGCAGACACATGCTAGATGTCATATGTGTACCCTAAGGATAACCCACAGTTACAGACAACTCCCCCATAGGCTGGGGTGACCACAATATCATCACTTTAAGGATCTACACACCTATCAATAACAACACTTCGAAGACAAGAAAAACCAACAACAACAAACGCTCATATAGACACCAGAATAAAGCTAGACATCCAGCAACTCAACACAAACCTTGAAAGAATCCCAATAAACATGTGGCAGAAAGACATACATCTTCTACAACTGGATCCCCACTGCACAGGATAGATATTAACAAAAACCACATCCAGGTCCCAGGGTACAACCTTATAATTTCATCCTACGCGGACGATACTCTTCTATACAGCCGCGATCCAGCCCAGAATTTGTCCCCGGTACTATGGGAAGTGGTGAAATTTGTAGAATTCTCAGGACTGAAAATGATTTGGGCGAAATCCATTATATTCCCTCTTACCCCTGCAACACTCCCGGAGGACCTAGACTTTCCATTGAAGTGGTCCATGGACCCAGTTCGGTACCTAGGAATCCGGATACATACTAGTTCCGAGTTGGTGTTTAGGGAGAACTATGGCTGAGCCATTGCGAAACTAGAGGACGATGTCAATGGATGGATTCGCCTACCGGCACATTTCTTCAAACAACTTAAAACTTTGCTACTCAAACTGTCCTGGGCTGATAAACAACCTCACGCCTGCTGGGATCTTCTTACTCTCCCATACACAATGAGAGGCCTGGGTGCCCCAGATCTAGATCTTTACTATCGGGCCGCCCAGGCTTCTCACGCCCACTATTGGCTGCACCAGGAGACCTCCCCCTCACCTCCATATAGAGCGTATTGCGACGTCCCCAACCCACTTGGCAACAGCATTGTTTCGGGCTGCGCGCCACAGTACCGGGATTGTAGACTCGATCAATGCAACTACGCATGCTTGGCAAAACCTTCTCAACCACCAAGCACTCTCAATACTCTATTCCCCCCTCACCCCCATTGCCTTGTGCACGTGGCTCCCAGTTCTCACCTCACCTGAAATGGTGGAAGCACTGCATACGCTAGGCATAGATACTATCGGCTCCTTTTTCTGTGATGGGCAGGGGAAGGATTGGAGTGACCTGGTGCCGAACGACTCATCGGCTACCCCCTTAACGTTCTTCCACTACTTTAGAGCTAGAAGCGCATTACGTGTTCTACTAGGGGATGACCTGCTAGAACCTCCAGAGGTACTTCCCTTCTCTACCGTGCTTCGCACCGACTCCCCAACTAGATTAGTTTCACATATTTATTAGAAGACTCAGGAATTACAACGCAATCACTATGTTAAATCTAGATTACAATAGCAGGCCGACTTGGAGCTTACTAAAGACGACGACATGTGGCAATATTGTTGCGAATCGACTAAATGTATTTACCTGCACGGCAGGCACCACCTCATACAATTTAAATTCCTCAACAGCATATACCATACACCCATCAGGCTACATAGATTTGGATTACGTGATACAAAGAACTACGATAGGTGCGGGACAAGTGCGGCAGACTTTATACATTTGGCTTGGCTTTGTCCCTCTGTCGCTAATTTCTGGTCACAAGTCTTTGGTAAATTAAGTGATATCACGAAAAAAGCGATAACTCCTGACCCGCTATTAGCCTTACTGGGCTATTCCAAACAATTGAGAAAGAACCTCAGACGTCTGGTAGATATGGGGCTTTTGGTAGCAAAACGAATTGTAGCGATGCATTGGTCACATGGACCCTCACCCACACTTTCCCAATGGTCTAGAGACATGATATTCTGTAATACACAAACTGAAACATACAGTGAACTGCTCCCCCCTAAAAGCCGGCCGAAAAACTTCTGGAGTCTGTATAATACCTACATTGAAGCTCAGAATTAGAGCTGGTCACCCCAACTGACCATACACACAGGACAATGCAGACAAGCCTGCTATTGCTAGCCTCTGACTGGGATGGAGTGCCGCAGCCTCATATATGTGATACTGTATATGATATCTAATAATCACTGTGATCATAAATAATCCTTATTTCGTTTTGTTAGGATTAATTTGAAATTAGTTTTTATGTTTGATTTTGAGTTCTGAATATTGCAGAAACTCCTAAAAATCTGCTGCATTATGATGTATAATTTATGTTATTTATATTCGTATTGGTTTGTGTCATTGTTTGTATATCCTCATTTAAGCAAAATAAAATAATAATAAAAAAAAACACATCCAGGATTGACCACAAAAAGAACACCACATGGATGAATGACCACATCAATAGAATGAAAACGCAACTCAGCATACTACAACACAAATGGAGAAAATCAGATGAATTAGGCAAAAGCACACTATAGCACAATAACAGAGTCTACATCAGAGCCATCAGAACCAGAAAAAGACACACCTACACCATGCGCCTAACTGAAGCCCTTCTAAAGAACTCCATAAAGTCTAACAGAATTCCACAATCCAGAGTGCCTAAGCACAGAAACACTATGATCACAGACTTTTGTGGCAAAATCTCCAATGAATTGATCTAAAAAATTTAACATATTGAAAATTACCCTAAGAAGAATATCGGAAGTGCCACAACAAACCACACAATTAGGGTAGTCAGATGCCTACTTAACAAATGCCTGTAACCAGTGCCGGCCGCCATAAAAGAAGGGTGGTGGGGTGGGTGGGGTCGCACGGGAGGCATTGCACAGGTATAACACAATAGAAAAAAAATAAAACTTACCTTTTGCCGCCTACCGCTCCAGCGTTGCAACTCGTCAAGTTGCCTCTCCACTTCCTGCCTGCTGGTCCCAGCAGCCCCTGGGACAGACTCCCTGTCCAATCCTCACACTGCAAAGTAGGCAGGAAAGACACCCTGCTCAGACCAGGGAGTCTGTGGGGTTTCTCCAGCCCGGCTGCTCAATGATGCTGGGCTGGAGAAAACCTAAGTGCGCACGTGTGTTTTGGTCGGCCTGAGATGTCCGACTAAACACACATGAGCACTTAAGAAGTGGAGTGCACTAGCACTCCTCCTCCCCCCTCCCATGCCTCGGCCTCACCCCTCCCAACACCACTGGCTAAGAGCTGGCAAATGTAAATTAAAACAATGCAAGAACATCGTTTTATTTTACATTTGCTGGCTCTGAGCCAGGCAGTGGGGCGATGCTTCTTTGCCATTGCGGAGGAGCCGCCACTGTCTGAAACTAGGTTCATTCTCACCTGAGCTGAAAACCTCTTAGATTAAAACTCCCTTCAAAAAGCAAAACCTCGTCCCACATAGCCTTGTGAACTACAGACCCATATTAAAGAGACCATTCTTAGGATAAGATGTTGAGACTCTCAAAAACTCAGCTCTCCAATTTAACTCAACTTTCTAATTTTAGCATACATTATGCCTTACTGTCTGACTAACAGTTCTGTTACCGACCAGGCGGAGGCACAGAGCCAGCCATCATATCTATCTAGGATGACCTAAACAGTGGACAAAAACTGAGTAGATACTTCTTGATTGATCACCTGTATTTGACGCTGTCCACCACCACACTCTTCTGCCAAGACTCCACAACCTCGGAATCCATGTAAATGCTATAAAATGGATTGCTTCTTATCTCACAGACAGACAAAGTTTAGTCGACCTGCATTCTTAATAATGAAAACAATATGTCACATCTTCCCATACCTTGCACACCAACATAAACTGCAAGCCATTCTCACACCTGTAATCTCCAAGCCTGACTTGGCCAACAGCCTATCCCTGGGCACACCCTCATTCATAATGCAACTCATCCAAATTGCTGCTGCAGGGCTTCTTCTCCACCTTCACCCAAGAGAACTCATTACACCAATCCCACAATTGCTCCATTGGCTACCTGTAGCTAGAAGGGCAATGTTCATGCACCCTGCATTGTTCACCGAGATTTCCAAGAAAAAGGACCGTCACACCTATAATTTAAATTCAAGCAATATAAACCTAACAGAGCACTGTGTTCCAGGCTTGTAAAAGTTATCCTGGTACCACCTTATGATAAAAAATCTGTAAGAGGCACAACTTTCTCAATACAAGCTGCTGAGCTTTGGATCTCACTACCTGACAACATCAGAAGTACCCATAGGCATATACACTTCATACGGCAGTTGTAAACTTGGCTATTTCCGAGATAACTGCACCACCCACATCCTGGCAACAGAGCCCAGAAAACAGTCTCACCCTCAAGTGTAATCATCATATTACAACCCACGAACTACAAACAACTCCACCGGCGAACTGCTTTCGATAAGCAGGTAGGATAAGAAGGGCTGACCCAAGGGTCACCATGGCATTACATACTTACGTACTTGCATATATAACATTTATGGCCCGCAATAATACTAAAACCATATTATATAGCAGTCAGCAACAAATTATAACTTATACCTATTAAATGCAAGTAAGACATATCTGCTATGAGGGTTGTCCATCACCAGCACAGTACAACCAAAAAAACAGCCATCACCAAATGAACCGGCATGAAATAACTGAAGATATCGGTCATACATTGGTGAATAATTCAAAGAACATTAATAAAGTTCACCACTACAGGTCCTAAATACTTATAGAATTTGACAGCTTATTTACATCTCTCAAAGACACTAAGATATGGGATGATAAACAAAATGCCCATCCTAGCAGATCTCTTCACTTCTCTCTTCGTCCAGCCATGCCTGTTCTGGACAAAAACTATTCACAAAATCTCAGCTCGGACAACCTGTTGCAGTAAACAGCTAAGCAAACTACATCTAATGAAATACCATAAATGGCCCTGCAGAGCTATTCAAAGCTACTGGCATACTACAAACCATAATACTGCATGTCTTTCTCATTCTTCATCATCCAACACCCTGCTACGCTCTGCGTCCCATAACACAATAACCGCACCTCGGTGGTCATCATGCATGACATGGAAACACTTCCCACACATGTTCAAAACAAAGATAATATTCTTTCAACCACACACTACACCAGTGATTCTCAGAGTAGAGCCCGGGGGGGACTTGCGGTCCTCCTGACCATTTCATATTGCCTCCTGGTCAACAGCAGTATTGAGGCTGCTGTTTACTTGACTAAGCACTAACATTGAGAAAGACATTAAATAAACTTCAAGCATTTATTTACAGCTTAACTGAAGTTAAAGAAAGGAAGTAACTAAGATGTCCTGCACCACTTTAGGAGCACTTTCTTTTTAAAAGACATCTTGCAACAAAGGTGTAAATATATGATGAAGTCTATTCAAAATTTTAAAAAGGGTATTTCATTAACATGTAAAAGCTTTACACCTTAGCACATCAGATCATATCACTGCATTGAAAGTGAAAAAAAAAGTGGAATTTAGAAACATTCATGCTTCCACCCACACTAACAACATTGCCAATAGTGAGCTAAGAGGTAAGTCAGTTGTCACATGCACACTCTGGGTGGCCTGGGTTGCTATTACACATAGGCAACATTATAGCATATAAAATCAAGTACAAGAGAAAGATTTGTACAGCGCACAACCTGAACTCATATATTTCACGGTCCTCTTATATGTGATAATAGAGGGAAAGGAGGCATGGTGAATAAAACGATTGTCTAGGATCACACGATTTGTCAAGTGGGGAAGCTAGGATTGACCCCAAGTTTTCTGCCTTTTCAGTGTGAAATTCAGCCACTAGAAGTATATGCTTTGCTTTCCCTATGTCCACTTTATACACCCCCTCACCTCACAGCCTCCCTTCTCTCTACCACAACCCTGCTGGTATCAGTGCTGCTTTTGGTGACACCACAGATCATACTGTGTGGACCCTGAAAAAACGTTTGAGAGAATTGTGTAGTGCGCTACTCATGTACGCAACAACCTTTGTGCCCCACATTGGGGTAGTACGCGCTATATAAATACTGCAATACAATGCAATACAATCCAACACACGATTCTTATGAGCACTGGTCATTGATGTAGAGTTTTCCAAATTGGGCTTACATGTGTCATCATAAGTAACTTGAGATGCCCTCTCGTTACCCATGGTATGTCACTGTCAGTTTCACCCCTAGGAGAAAAACGACTTATTGACGGCTATACATTCATAATAGTAGCTTCTTGATTGGTCATCAGCTACTGAAGAGAAACATTTTATGTGTATAAACCATTCACGTTATGTCTGTCCTGGGTAGTTTTTTTTATTTCATTTGTGATTGGCGAGTATTTATCACTGCAATTCTCCATTGTTGTTTTTTTTAAACGGGTGGTAAAAAAAATATTGGGTGAAGTCTGAGATATGCCCAGAGCCTTTCATGAACCTTTTTGCAATCCTTAAGTTCCCATCATCAGAAAGAAATACTACTTTTCGGACTAGTGCTTAGCAAATTTGTAGCCATTCTGCCTGTGCGCTATTTCTAGGTTTAAGAAACAGCTGTCAGTGTTGCTTTGTGTTAGACCTGTCATCCTTGGAGTGGTCTTTCCTGAGGCTTATTGCCTTTTACCTCCTGTTTTGCTGAGTCTCTTTTTGTTGGCCTAGGATTCTGAGCACTTTAACACTGCTAACCAGTGCTAAAGTGCATATGCTTCTTCCCTAAACATGTTTGTGATTGGTGTATACCTTATTGGTATATTTATTCTACTTGTAAGTCCCTCTTAACATGGTACCCCCATACCAAGGCCTGTAAGCTAAATGTTACTAAAGGGCTGCAGCGGTGATTGCGCCACTCACAGAAGTAGCCTATCAAACCTATATTAGGCCTGCAACTGCAGAGCCTGTTTCTGCAATTTGCTGCCACTTCAGCTTCACATTTAAAACTAATTGCCAAGCCTTAAACTCCCCTTTTATTCCATATAAGTCACTCCTAAGGTAGGCACGAAGTATCCACAAGGACAGGGTGCTAAGTAAGTAAAAGGTAGGACATGTACTTTTATTCTTTACATGTCTTGGTAGTGGCAAACAGCCTAGTTTGTTTTTCACTACTGTGAGTCCTTCTCCTCTCATTGGTTAGCATTGGAAATTCCCATATACCTTATTAAATGGTAATTCCTGATAAGAAAGGAGTAGCTTTTTCATGTGTCATAAGTTTGGAATGTTACTGATAAATCCTACTTACTGGTGAGATTGGATTTACCTTTACTATTTTAGAACTGCCACTTTTAAACAGTGGACATTTCTCTGCACTTATTGCTCTGTGTGCCTGACAGCCTATCTCCAATACACATCTGGGATGGTCTGGGTGACACGTACATTTGTGCATACCCTCTAGACAGCCACAACACGTCACTCAACCGCATCTCCATTCATCTGCATTCTGTTGGGTCTTCCTGGCCTGGGAGGGGCTCAAACTCCACTTCAATAGGTTGTGTCCTGCCGACAAACAAAATACTGATAACTCCCCATTGATAGCCTGGTGTGGTATCTTGTGTGTCATGGTGGCATTGTAACCATAGTAATAATGGTCGCACTCCAGTGTGTAGTCGTGGTAACCATATTTCTCAATTAATAAACCACTTCGGGTGCTGTGGGAAACCGCCTCCTGATCAGAGAGGTGTAAGTAATACTGGATGTCCAAAGTCCTTTGCCACTGGAAGGAACATCCCAGAGCACTCCAATACGAAACAAGTTCGTCTTCAAATAAAAGTAATCAAAATTTTGATGTTCATAGATGACTATTTATTCCAATATTAAACAATTCCGTAAGTAGATTAATTAAATCAAATTTTCAGCATTCGTATTTAGACTTGTTCATGAAGTACGCTCATAGGATCACAGGAGAATTAATCCCCAATGCATTTCGGGACTAGCCCTTCTTCAGGGGGTTCTCCCTGTGTTTCCTGTTAATCTTTAAGACGCGTACCGAATTTCATTCTGGAAATGAAATGCTGAAAATTTGATTTAATGAATCTACTTACGGAATTGTTTAATATTGAAATAAATAGTCATCTATGAACATGAAAATGTTGATTACTTTTATTTGAAGACAAACTTGTTTCGTATTGGAGTGCTCTGGGATGTTCCTTCCAGTGGCGAAGGCATTGTAACCATGACACCTGGACCATGGTGACGTTACTATGACCATGGGAATGTTCTATGCTGTGTTACCTAGGTGTTAGAATGTCATTATTTGAATAGCCTGTACCCTGACTGAGACTGGCGGTGACGGTTACCTTACTGGCTGTGGCTTGGATGGGTCCTGTATCTCTTCTGGAATAAACCTGCTTCACCTTTACACATTCCTGTCTCAAGCGTTGTTCTTCGAGCTGAATGATAATCCTACACTGTCATAGTCGGCAGCTGGAGAAAAGCAGGACCCAACAACCTCAACATTCAAGTTCACTTATCCTAAGCATAAGTACGGGGAATAGTTCAAGGTACTGTACTTTTCAATTTGATTAAAGACCGGGAGCTTTTGCCGTGTGTGTGCACACTTTGGGACTTGTGTTTAAAATTCGACCTTTTAACCTTGTGCATATTCTGCGGCAAAGTGCGGTCTTTTACTCGAACTGCATGCGCGGTTACATTGAGTTTTGAAAGGTGCACTCCTGCACTCAGTTTTTTTTATGTCTGTGAAAGTGCTTTTGTTGTGAGTTACACTTTCATAAGCTTTACGCTGTTTGCGCTAAGGGTTACACTTTGCACGGAGTGACTTTAAAGCTACCATTTATTACAAGAAACTGTGGAGCTGAGCGGAGCGAAAACAATAAATAAATCCAAAGTGGGATGTTGGAAATTTCAAATAAGTTCAGTTGCCTGATTTATAACAGTTTTCTTTCACTCGAGCTCAATGCGAAGGTTGAGGTCTTCTTCATTCCTTCGACTGTAGCGGGTCTTCTGTTCCTTGTTCCCTGCTCTACGTCACTGGTTTGACGCTGCATTTCAATTTAGTCACCTACTTCACGCCAGCTTCCGCCATCCTAGTGCGCTGCGTTCCACGTTATTCTGCTTTATTGCAACCTAAGAATTGCACGTAAATGTCACTATTTTTTTTTAATAGACTTTAACATCGTTTTTTCTTCAGCGTGCCTCAGCTGTGACATGCACGCATCATCTGTTGATACATCATTTTTTTTTGAGTGAAGATTTATAACGGAGTGGTGATAGGCACACCATTCTTCATACATAGATACTTACAGGTTGTTTAAGTTTCGCGTTTGGTTCCAAGATATTTCTTGCCTGCACCTCGGTGACAGGCACACCTTTCTTCACGTATTGTGCCAAAGACCTTATCTTTACTATTATTTCCTACATTTCTTTAGCATGGAACAACATCTTTGATGCACTGGATAGTTTAAATTGTGATTGGAAGTAAAACTTTTTTTACAACTTCTTTTTCCTACAATTGTTTTTTCTCTTTTTCTTTTCTTTTCTTTTTTCTTTCTTTTATTGATTTCTTCATTTTCAGGAAGGTTTTTCTCATATACTGCTGTCATACAAAATGTTACAGCTCCTCCTTTCTTTTTATCAGAACCTGGTGAACCTGCAATAAAATGGAAAAAGGTTTTTGAGCGGTATGCTAAAGTGTGTGGGGTAAGCCTTAGTGCTGAGAGAAGAACTTCTCTCCTTTTACATTGCCTTGGGTTGGAAGGGCATGATGTTTTCGATCACTTGCCTGAGCTTGCTGATGCAGAGACCTCAATGAATTTGAGATCTGTATAAAAAAAATAGATAAGCATTATCTACCAAAGGTAAGCACAATACTTGAAAGGTACCAATTTGTTAAGAGACTTCAGAATGATGGTGAATCAGTGGAGATGTATGTCACCCATCTCAGAAAACTCGCCTCTTCTTGTAAATTTGATCAGCTCCTTGATGAAAGAATTAGGGATCATCATCATCATCATAGTCTTTATTCGAATTAAAAATAATTCATACAAGACACAAACATATACATAAGACAACAATATAAAATCCAATTCGCTAAAGCTATACAAAGTTTTAACAATAAATAATTAAAAACAGTTTTAAATTGAGAATTAAACATATCAATTGACTACAGATGAAGCGAGATATTTAAAAAGAAGTGAAAGGAAATAAAACAACTGGACAATACAGCGTCCCGGGATAGAACCCTATGAAGGTGGTGCCTCTGTTCCCCGAATAACGTTACATCTTAGGGACCATGCCCATCCCAGATATTTAGCTAAGGCGATTGAGTGGACTGGAAAAGTGCTTGTGCTTAGAATCCTAACAGCGACAGCAGAACTCCTTGTGCCCAATAGTTTGCACAAAGGAGTGAGCCACCGTCGTCTGGGATTCACATAAACAGGGCAAACAAATAGAAAGTGGGCAATAGATTCTTTTGTGTCACCACAACCGGGACAAGTGTCTTTGTCTGTACCAAACCACCCACTAGTTAGAGACCTGAGTGGTAAGGAACCTGCTCTAAGTTGGAAATAAAGCTTCCTGTCCCTAGGTGAGGTGATCAAATCCCAATAGGGTTCAAAAAGTGGAGTGGCCTTTGCCTCCAAAAAACAACCAGTCATCGAAGAGGAGGCAGAGTCACTCCACACCCTATGGTCTACCTTCTCCCAATAAAGCTTTTTCAAAAGCTTCCTAGCGGGAAAGGCAGCAATAGCGGGGTCGCTCCATAAATCTGTCAGTCCCAAATCTGCCAAACTTTCTCGGAGATTCCTGAGCCACCCTATCTTATGAAACTTGTCGGCCTGCATTACATCCATGATGCCCATTGCATATGGCCGAAGCTCAGGCGTAGTCCACAGTCTCCTCCAGTATAAGACTGGACGGAGTTTGGCCAAATCCTTGAGGGCCTTTCTTCCTAAGTCGTAGCGCAGTGGGACCAAAGGTGTGCTTTGTGGGAGACCTGTTATACAGCGAAACAATTTGTTTTCAACAACTGTAAGAATCGATAATACGTCAAAACCCCAGAGCTCTGCCCCATACAACACTGCACTAAGGGCCTTTGCCTCATAAACCTGGAGCACGGGCTTGACCGGCTTGGTGGATGATTTTTTATGCTCTTTGGTCAGTGTTCCCGTGATCTGAGAGAGCTTCAGCGCAGAAATCTCCAGGTGTCTATTCCACTTATTGTTATCTGACACGTGGATGCCCAAATAGGCAAAGTTATTTACCTCCTCGAGGACTTGGCTATTCATTGTGAGTTTGCCTGTTCTCTAGCTTGGGTGCGGGTTGAATGTCATAAGCTTGGTCTTGGTCACGTTGACCTCCAGTCCATGTTTGTTACAAAAATCTTCAAAGACTTTCAAAGCCCTTTGCATGCCACTTGGAGTTTTTGAAACTATAAGGGTGTCGTCGGCAAACATTAGTATTGGGATAGGGACTCCAGCCAACTTTGGAGCATCGGTACTGGTTTGAAGCATAAAGTCAACTATGCCATTAATGTATAAAGAGAAGAGTGTAGGCGCCATGGCACACCCTTGGCGCACGCCACGCTCTACTGGAAACTCGGGGGTTGTGTCCCCCAGGCCTCCCCACTGTATTTTGGCAAAATTAGGTTCATGGAGCCTCCTGATTAGAGTCAGGAGTTCCATAGGAAGGCCACGTTTTGCTAGTACCCTCCAAAGTTGTTCACGTGGGACAAGGTCAAAGGCAGCTCTTAGATCTACGAAAGTAACATAGAGACTGCCTTTGCCTAACGTGACTGTCTTCCAAAGCAGTTGTTCAAAGCGGAACACCTGGTCCACGGTGCTGGTAAATTTTCTGAAACCTGCTTGGAGATTAGAAAGGATCTGGTTATCCTCTATCCAGACCAGTAGCTCATTGAGTACCATCCTCCCGATAACCTTTTGAATAGTATCAATAAGGCTAATAGGCCTATAGTTTCCTGGGAGGGTTTTATCACCCTTTTTGTGAATAGGAATTATGATAGCACCCCCCCACGATTTGGGTACCGGGGCACCTTCAGCCACAGCATTGGGGAATTAGGGATCAGTTTATGCTGGGGTGCAGCATTGAAAAAGTTCGGGCAGAACATTGGCTCAGGGATGAACCATCATTAGATGAAGTGTTACAAGTGGCCAAAAGGACTGAACATTCTTTAAAGTGCGTAGATACATTAAAACAAAGATGTACAAGCCTCAGTACAAGTTGTCAAAGATGGAAATAAAACTGTATGCAAAGGAGATAGCACTGTTAAACCTAAAACTAAACTGTTTGTTCCTAAATGTTTTAAGTGTGACAAACTTGGTCATTTTGCAAATGATAAAAAGTGTCCTGCTTTGAAGGTAATTTGTGCCAAATGCAAGAAAAAGGGTGACCTTTCTGTTGTGTGTAAGACTACATTTTCTGGGTCTAATGTTAAGTCTATTGAAACTGATATTCAAGAGGAAGACTTTGTGTGTGGACAAATTGTCGTTCAGATTGATTCCAATGTACAACAAAATGTTTCTCATGAACAAAAAACTTGTCCTCTAGACACAATACAGGTAGAAGGTGAATATACTAAAGTACTTTTCGATTCAGGGGCCAAAATCACTATTGTGTCCAAAACATTCTACCAAACGAAACTTGTAGGGAAGGTTACTCTTCTCAAGCCGGACATACGCCCTCTAGCTTATGGAGGTGAGCCTATACCACTTTGTGGGTACTTTCTGGGACTAATTGAATACGGTGGGCGATATGTATCTGGAAAAGTGTATGTTTCTCAAAAGGGTGACAGCATCATCAGCTGGTTCCACCAGGGTGACTTGGGTGTCTTGTTAGACCCAAGTAGTTCTTCTCCCATCATCCTTAAATAAAATGTTCATTCTGTTCATCTTGAATCTGATGGTGATGTTGTAAAGCACATTAGAACGAAATTTCCTAAAGTTCTCATTTGCAACCTTCTACTTGCAAAGTCAGAAGTGTACCCTTGGCTGTGAGAGAGGAGATGAAGAAAGAGTTAGAGAAACTTAAAGAAGGAGGAATAATTGAGAAGGTCACCAGCACTGATTGGCTTGCTCCGGTGGTCGCTGCACGCAAGGCTAATGGGTCTTTACGCTTGTGTGTGGACTTGAGGCAACTTAACAAGTGTGTGGTAGTGGATAGATATCCACTACCTAACATCTCTGAATTACTAGCATTGTTAGGAGGCGCCAAGGTCTTTAGTACAATTGTTCTGACTTCGGCTTACCACCAGATTGAACTGGCAGAATCTTCAAGAGATCTTACTTCCTTCATTACACCGTTTGGGACCTTCAGGTTTATCAGGATGCCGTTTGGCCTGGTGTCAGCGGCATCTGTTTTTCAACAAGCAATGGAGAGGATGCTCAAGGGATGTAATGGCGTTTGTGTCTATCAAGATGACATTCTGGTATTTGGTAAGGATCATGAAGAACATGGAAACTTCCTCTATGATGTTTTGGGTAAGCTTGAAGCTGCTAATCTTACTATAAGATTGGAGAAGTGTTGGTTTGCAACTTCTTCCATTCATTACTTGGGGCACACAATTTCTGGAGGAGGCATTGCTCCCAAATCAGATCTAGTCGACACTATATCTCACTTGCCAGCTCCACCATGTAGAGAGGAACTTATGAAGTTCTTCGGCATGGTCGAATACTATAATAAATTTGTTGAGGGTTTTGCTGAGCACTGTACCAACATGAGGGGGCTCTTAAAAAAAGGTGTTGAGTTTAAGTGGACTGAAGATTGCAATCGTGAATTTGTCTCTCTTAAAAAGAAACTCAGTGATGCTCCCAATCTTAAGAGTTTTGGGTCCATATGTAGGTAACATACCATTTACCGATTCATAAATACCGAATTTTACCGATTCGGTATTTATGAATCGGTAAATAGTATGTAGGTAAATAATCGGTAATTATTACCGAATCGGTAAATATCGGTATTTATGAATCGGTATTTACCGAATCGGTAATAATGCATCCCTTCCCATTCATTCCTATGGGCCTGGAGGCCCATAGGAATGAATGGGAAGCCAGTTACTATTACCGATTCGGTAAATACCGAATCGGTAATAGGGGAGGCATTATCATGGGTGGCAGGGTGTCACATTGACACCCTGTTGCACCCCTGATTCGTGCATGTGTGCACATGTGGCGCACATACATGCCCTAAGGGCATGTATGTCTGCCACATGGCACATTACAAATAGCACAAAAATGCTTTTTGTAAGGTATTCGTCATTTACCATCAACTTGTAGTTGGTGGTAAATAACGAATCCAGACACCAATAATGCACTCACTTGAGTGCCCCCTACATTGCATTTCTGGATTCGGTATTTACCGAATCGGTATTTTACCGATTTCTTAAAATTCCGATTCGGTAAATACCGAATCCAGAAATCAGCCACCTACATCTCAAGTGCCTCAATACCGGTCGGTAACGGGATATTTACCGATTTTCGGCCGTTACCGACCGGTATTGAGGTACCTACATGAGGCCCTTAATCCCTCTAAAACATCTGTTGTTACCCCTGAGGCCAGTGTAAAGGGGTTGGGTGCGGTACTTCAACAAGAGGGTGAGAACAGCTTGGAAACCATCACGTTCATCTCTCGAGGACTTAAGGATCCTGAATCACGGTATTCTGTGATTGAGCGTGAGGCTCTTGCGGTATTTTGGGTGATCAAAAAACAAAAGAAATTTTTGTGGGGAACTAAATTCTTAGTTAAGACTGATCACAAGCCCTTGTGTGAAATTTTTTCTAAAAAAGGAATTGACCACGTCTCTGGTAGGATCAGTAAATGGGTCATAGCTCTCCAAGAATAGGACTTTGAAAACAGGTACATCCATGGTGTGGATAACAGTGTGGCTGATACACTTTCTAGACTAGTAGTAGATGGCTCTAGTGATGATATTGATGATGATGATTGGAGTGAGAATGATGTTCATGTGTGTGTGAGGAGTGAAGGAATCATTGATGAGGGTCAGTGGAGGATTAAGTTATCATTGGATCCAGTGTTGTCGGAGGTAATGCGTCTCATTCGCAGTGGTTGGAATATAAAAACAAAATGCATCTGTAGATGCCTCCAAGTTTTGGGGGGTCAAAGATGAATTGACAGTGTGTGATGGGATACTGGTACGTGGCACACGGTTGATACCGCCTTTGGAATTTCGGAAAGTTTTGGTGTATTTGGCCCATGAGTTGCATTCTGGTATGTCTAGGACAAAAGAGAGGCTCCATTCCTCTTATTGGTGGCCTGGAATGGACATACAGGTGGAAAGGATCATTAGGGATTGCATGGTGTGTGCTACAAGTGAGAAATCCATAGTGGTCAGAGTTCAACCCATGGTTATCAGGGACCTTCCTCGTGGGCCTTGGAAGGAAGTGGCTTTAGACATTGTGGGTCCTTTTCTTTCCAATGGGCAGTAGACTTTCATTTTGGTTCTCTTGGATTTGTTTTCAAGGTGGCCAGAGATTCATTTTACCTCAAGTATTGAAACTGTCCAAGTAATTAAATTTCTAGAAACCCTCATGGCTAGAGAAGGGTACCCTGAATCTATTTTAACGGACAATGGAGTACAGCTAGTATCAAAAGAAATGGAAACCTTTTTGAATTTTCGAGGCATAAAACATAAAAAATGTTCCCTTTACCATCCAGAAACCAACGGGATGGTGGAAAGGTTTAATAGGGTGATCAGTTGTCAAGCAGCGACGGGAGAGCGTCTTGGGAGGATTCCCCTTATTACTAGTGTTAGCTGGTGGAATCCTGCTTCTTCTGTTCCTGCTGTGCAATGGCTGCTCATCTTGTAGTACTGCACAGGGGATGCGCACACCAGGAATAATCTTGCCTGTTTTGTTTACTGTGGGAGCAATCGAATCCAGAGCCATCATTTGCACCATCTGCAGGTCGGGGAAGCGAGCCTGAATCAGCGACCCGGGGAGAGCGGTTGGGCGTCCTGGGATAAACCACAACTCCCAGCAGCCCTGCTCATACCCGGCGCACGCCCATGACATCATTTCAAACCGACCGAGGGGCTTAAGAACGAGGAGCGCTCTCCGCACCGCGGGACGCGCACACCAGGAATAATCTTGCCTGTTTTGTTTACTGTGGGAGCAATCGAATCCAGAGCCATCATTTGCACCATCTGCAGGTCGGGGAAGCGAGCCTGAATCGGCGACCCGGGGAGAGCGGTTGGGCGTCCTGGGATAAACCACAACTCCCAGCAGCCCTGCTCATACCCGGCGCACGCCCATGACATCATTTCAAACCGACCGAGGGGCTTAAGAACGAGGAGCGCTCTCCGCACCGCCCGTCTGTGCCCGTGTGAGACCGGACCGGGCACTCCCTCGTGGCCCTGTGACTCTCCTCCCATTAGACTTATCGACCTCCAGGACGGACTTGAGGAACCTTGAAGGTAACGCTTGTCATCGGGATTATTAGCTTCGGGGCGTAAGATTTACGACTTCTATTATTGTAACCTGCTTGAAAGAAGCCACATAAGCAGATACCCTTTATAGTCCCCACTAAATAATAAGCTCTTTCTAATATGGGCAAAAGGAAAGCATTGAGCAGCGACCCACTTGAGGGGAAGGACCTCAAAAAGCCCAAAAAACAAACACTCCTAACATATTTGACTGGGGCTATGGGGGCAATAGAGAAACAAATCTCCTCAGTGGAACAATCTTTAGTGGCTGGGTCACTGATGACTGGAGAAGTTGTTGAGCAAGTCATCCCTATCCAAGAAACTGTAACAAATGTGGATCATGTCATCGGATCTGCAGCAAATGGTTGTATCCAACAGACTGTATCTGATATTATAGTGCACAGCATTCGGGAAGACACCACTCCTCCACAAACAAATAGGAAAAAAAAGACAGTAAGAAAACAGACTGGCAAGTCTGGAAGGGGTATGAGAGATTCGGGCAATCCAACAGTACATAGAGATAGGGATACCACGGCAAGGAAAAACAGTCATAACAACCATTCTAGCCCACTTTCACATCACTCCCCCATATCAACTGTCACAACAGCTAACACGATAAAACATCCTAATAAGGGGGTTGATTTAGAGAGTATACTTTTATCAATAAAAAACTTAGATTCCTACGTGAGAGGAGCAGTCGAGAGCATCGGCGAAAGATTACATCGAGTAGAGTCTTTCCTGGCAAAACTCCCAATCAATAACGACAGCATGGTCAATCTATTTCCAAACTCCAAGCCTTCCAACATCGTTATGAATGACACCAGCAAAATAGGAAGACCTCAGCTTCAATCTGATAGGCCTGGAGTTACTTTAAGCAATCGAACCAATAATCATTCCAGTATATCTAAGGTACAACAAAATTATATCTCTACCTGTAATCCAACCGCTGATAAATCAATTTCACATGTCACTAAACCATTATATATAAAGTCATCGCCTCCCTCACACCTGGATCTTCCCCCAGCCTGTACTCCTTACACAGTCATCTTGGCAAATGTACCACAACTAGGGCAGCATGACCAGGAGACGTGCGAATCCTTAAGAAACAAAGCATTACATTGGTTGGGGAATAGAGTGGGAGATACTAGAACCCTGTTTGAAGAGTTCAAGATGGCACGTAGGGTGGGATGGATCGGAAGAACCAGGAAACCCTTTATAGGTGATTGCCTGGTTCTGACCTTCCGCTCACCCTGGCTAGCTGAAAAGATTCTGGGGAAAGCGGGTAGAAAAACGCTTGAAATAGGGATTAACATTCTACCCCTAGGCTTCTTCTATCGACCTCCATTTGATTCAGTGAAAGTAGATGACCTTCAGAGTATGCCTAGTTCAAATTATAGTATTTTAGTACACAATCGCTTTAGCGCACTCGCATCATTAGAGGATTTGGACTTACTACCCCAAAAGTCAATAAGTGAATTGGAGGTTACACCAGGAACTCTAGGCATTGGCCCCCTTAGTCTATCCCAAAGGGCGACACCTGAGTTAGAGACCCTATTAGAAGGTCGAGACAATAGTCTGTATAGACAGGTGCAGAATAAACCAATGCACGCTGAAGCTCCCGATACTACATCAAATAGAGAGGAACCTAAGAATTTTATTTTATCTGACACAGAATTATCGGGATTAGATTCCCAGCTATTACCACCATCCTGGAAAAAGGAAGGGCAGATTAACATCACTTTTTGGAATATAGCGGGTCTATATCCCAAACTTCATAACGACTTTTTTCTTGATTTCATCAGGAAAACGGATATTCTTTGTCTCCAAGAGACTTGGACCCAAAACGAAATTCATTTTGACGGTTTTAAAACCTTCCACACCCCAGCCTGTCCTTCCAGCCATGGAAGACCTAAGGGAGGCTTATGTATATATGTTTCCAATTTGGTGGTTGCGAAAAAAAATTCGCTTGAATTATCTGATCCCTACTACCAAATTCTTACCCTTTTAATGGATAATAAAGATTCTTTGACGCTTGTGAACTTCTATAACAATATCCCCAAAGAAAAAAGAGACAGAAGTAATGGTTTGATTCAGACAAATTATGTATAACATCCAGTCTCTTAGCTCAGGGAATGCTCAGATCGTCTGGGGAGGAGATTTCAACGTAAATTTATGCTCCAATAATAACAACCAGCTATGTGACTTGAGAGACGAGGAAAATCGTAATTTAACTCATTTCTCTCATAACATCTTTGGTAGCGCTCTGAATGAGAATGTTTTTATGCTGGACCTGACCTTTGCAAACGAATTAGTAACACCTCCTATCCCTTTTTTTCCAACATATAATGGGATAGGTGCAGGTTCGGTAATAGATTTTATCCTGGTCTCAAGTCATCTTGCTAGCAGGGTAAAGCAATTTATAAAGCATAAGATAGCTATAAGTGATCATTTCCCTCAAACAGTAATAATTATAGGTAAAAATGATAACTTCCATAATAAAAATAAACTGGAAAAATATCATTATATCTGTGCTAACTTGGCTATTGACAGCACAAATGGTTACTCATTGAAATGGGAACTTACAGATCCTGACAAAATTACATCTTCTGTAGTGGTTAAGGCACTGGATCAAATTGTGATGTGTTTAAGTGAAAATTCCCCTCCTTCGTTGGTATTAGAAAGTTTCAAACATATTACGGCAACAATAAAAAACTGTTTGTTCATAGAGAAAAAAAGGGGGGAACAAAAGAAAATCAGATGGTTTGATACTAATTGCACGAAAGCCCACCGTGCACTAAAAAAAGCTATCCACAATAAGGAAAAGGACAAAAACGCCATTCGGCAAGCAAGAAAATCATACAATCAGGCAATTATGTCAAGAAAAAGGGCACTAAAAAATTCCTTATGGGAAGACTTGCACAGGGCTAGTATCCAAAAAGATAGTAAGGCGTTCTGGAAAGTAATCAGATCTCCATTTTTTTCATCTGAAAATTTCCCGTCTGTGGATGTAACGATAGATGAATTCCAATGGGTGAGCCATTTTACAAAAAAATGTTTGGCCTTCCCGAGGCTATCACAACTAAGAATACTCCAACAACACTTCCTTTCAAACACACTGTGGTCCACCCAATTGAGGTATCCTTCTCACTAAAAGAAGTGCTATCAGCATTAAATGAAAGCAAAGGCTCTAAGGCCCCAGGACCTGATGGGGTCCCTGTCGACATTTACAAACATAACACAGACCTCTGGGCTCTGTTATTAACATGCGTTCTTAACGCAACCTCTACGCAGGGCCTAATTAAAAGTTGGACCGAATCTATCATGGTTCCGATATACAAGAAAGGTAATAGACAGGATCCTTCCTGCTACAGACCAATTTCACTTTTAGACTCATTGGGGAAAGTAGCAGGAAGGATACTCCTTACGAGGTTACAAACATGGGCTATAGAAAACAATATATTATCAGACCTACAGTTTGGCTTTAGGGAAGGCCGGAGCACAATCGATCAGGGCCTTAACCTGGCCATCCTGATGGGTAAATATACGAAAGCAAGGAGAGGAAAACTACATTTGGCGTTTGTAGACCTCTCCTCGGCTTTCGATTGTGTGTCACACAAGAAATTATGGACCATTCTGAAAGAAATGCAGGTAGAAGAACCCCTAATTAATTTCTTGAAAGCTCTCTATAGCAATGCCTCAGCACGTGTTCGATTTGGTCCAACAGGTGAATGTACCTCGCCATTTAGGGTGTACAGAGGGGTAAGACAGGGGTGCGTCCTGGCTCCCTTCCTTTTCACCCTTTATACAAATGGCCTTGAGAAGGCCTTATTGGAAGGCAGCCTGGACGTTCCCCAAGTGCGACAAAACTCGGCCATCAGACGCATACCAGCATTGCTCTATGCGGATGATGCCGTCATTTTAGCCAGGACCCCATTGGCTCTTCAGCGGGCATTGGAGTCCTATAATATTTTTATGCAAGACATTGATTTGAAGATAAATGTCACAAAAACCTATGTGATGAATTGTGGCAAAGGCAATAAGAAAGGAAAGGATATATACCTAAATGGGAGCAAACTGGCCATTACATCTACCTACTCGTATCTGGGGATACTTATAGACGACAAGGGCTCTTGGGGCCAAGCAATTATTTCAAGAAAACTACTTTTTATGAGAGCCACTTCTGCCCTCGTCAAATTCTCACAAAAACTAGGAAAAATAACTCCCTCAGAATTACTTAATATATATAAAGCAAAGTGCATGAGCATTGCAACCTACGGGGCAGGGATTTGGGGCCACTGTAACGTTTCTGAATTACAGAAAGTGGAAAACGCATTTTTTAGATACTTATTGGCTGTGCCGGGCTCTACATCTACATATGTCTGCCATGCTGAGATAGGAGTCCCCTATTTAACAGATATCATAAAAATCCAACCCGCGATCCTGTGGCATCGTATATGGAAGTCAGAGACCAATCATCTTAATCAGTCAGTGCTTCAGGATGCACTTAAGCTGGATTATTTCCTTGATATAGAATGGATTAGATATGTGAGGGACTTCATGACAGACATTGGAAAACCTGAATATTTTAATAACCCATTTTCCATGTTAGTCGTCTCAGGGAAAGAATTTAATACATTTTGTTTGCACCATATGGAGAGGCTGAGATTTACAAGTGAAGTCACAAAATCGTCTGTCAACTCTAACCTTATGATAACATCCTCCTTTGGTATGCAATTGTATTTACAAAATACTGAAAAGGGTTATGATAGATTTGTTCTTACCCGATTACGATTGAACACCTTTCATAGGTTGGTCACCTTTCCATCTGTTAATAATTGGTCTAAAAACTTACCAAACTGCCCATGTGACGCCATTTCTGAGCAATCAACAATTCATGCTATTTTGTTTTGTAAATTTTATAAAGACCTGAGAAGAAAATGGATAATTCCAATCTTGAAAATTTGGGGCATTCGCCAATGTCGTCCCGCTTTCATGGCTCACCAATGTCTTGATAATGATTGCATAATTTTAAATGTCATTTTCTTTTTAAAAAATCTTATCAAACGTCGTAATAGCATAGCTTTAGACTCTCTTAACAATAGCGATAGTGTTTAAATATCATTGAACATACAGTAATTAACTACGCATAGATGTTAAGCTGGAGTACTGTAATCATAAGATACGAAACGTTGTTTTGGATATATCCCCCAAAGCATCCTAATATTGCAATTGGGGGTTATCTCTTTTTTTTCTCCCGCTTTAAAGAGTCATAAACTTGTTCAACTTTGATCTCGCAATACATTACGACACTATCTGACCTTTTTCTATGTTTGAGGTTTTGCATGTACATTTCATTGCTTTGTATATTTTGTTTTATATTACTTCGTAATCTATTTTTATATCATACAGAACTAAATTCTTGATTGTAGATTTGTACATACTGAGAGCTAAACTTATGAACATTTAATCAGAAACGCTATTTGACCTTTCTCGCTCCAAAGATTGCTATTTTTCACATATCCTAACTGTATTGCCTTTATGAGATCCTTTTTAAATCGTCTATTAACTTTTTTTTTAACCTATATGTTTTGTATTGTATTAATGTCGAAATGTAATACTGTATACGCTTTTATGGTTTGAAATTAGCTTACCGAATAAAGCTCATTTGATTTGATTTGATTTGATTAATAGGGTGATTAAAGAAACCATTTTCTGGGCTAAAAATGCTGGGTATAACTGAAAGGAACAAGTTTTAAAGAAAATTGAAGACTATGGGGTCACTCCTCACAGTTCTACCGGGCAGTCTCCTTTTGTGCCCTTCAAAGGTAGGGCCCCATGTACTCTAGTTGAACCTTCGTGGGTAAGACGTCTAGAGGAGACTGTTTATAGCTCTACACCTTTAAAGAGTACAGTTGAGTGGAGGAAGAGAGAAGAAGATAAATGCCTAGCAAGGAAATTAAACTTTGATGCCAGGAAATCTACTAAAGATACTCTTCTAAAGAGAATCTTGTGTGTCATGGCGGCATTGTAACTATGACACCTGGACCATGGTGACGTTACTATGACATGGGAATGTTCTATGCTGTGTTACCTAGGTGTTAGAATGTCATTATTTGAATAGGTTGTACCCTGACTGAGACTGGCAGTGGCGGTTACCTTGCTGGCTGTGGCTTGGATGGGTCCTGTATCTCTTGTGGAATAAACCTGCTTCACCTTTACACATTCCTGTCTCAAGCGTTGTTCTTCGAGCTGAATGATAAACCTACACCGGGCAGACAGGACTGGGTTGAAAGGGATCCATGTGCACTTCAGAGAACTCCTTTGAAGTCACCCCCTATATCAAAGGCATTTTTGAGTATGAGTACTGGGCTCTTGCACCACCGAATCAGACACATTCGTACCTGTACCCAGACATTGCTGGCTCTACATCCACACATTGCCAGAAGCACTGCTGTGCTACCAAGAGGGACTGCCTCTTTGCTAACTGTCTGCTGTGTTGGCCTGCGCCTCGTGGAGCTGCAGTAGGGACTGCCACTTTGCTGCCTGTCTTTATGTGCTGGCCTGCTGCCTGCTACCTCTGCAATTGAGAATATCTGTATTTTCCAAGGGCTTGTTGGCTTGTCCACGGTTCCAAGTCTCAGGGCCATCAAAGACTTCATCTTCTAGCCCCTATGGAACTTCACAATCTGTGCATCTGGCAGTGGGCTCTTGCAACAACCTGATCGAGTGCTATGTGATTCCCTGATCATGGTCTGCATCGAGCAAGCGCTGCACCCTGCCGCCAATCAGAAGAGATCGATCGCTTTGTGTTTTCCCTTTTCTTTTAAATCCCCTACTCTGGAAAGCAGCTTGCCATGTGAGGTCCTGCTTGCATTGGGGACCACCACCGAACGCTGCAGTCTATGCCTGCCTGAGTGCCCTGCTCCGACAACAGATGCCGCAGCGCTCCCAGCGGACATTCCAGGGCGCTTCACAGCCCGCGTTGCCCTGACAACTTCAGGGTGTGCCTGCTTCCTGGATCTGAGCCTGCCTGATGGTGTTGTGTCCCACCTTTGGCCGTGAAGGGAGCCACAGCACAATTCACTTTATGCCCACTTTTCTTGACGAAAAAGGTACTGTGATCACCTGTGAGGTCTCTCCAGCCAGCATAAGCAACATTGCAGGCAGCAGAGGGTGAATTATCTGCATTCCGGACTCCTTGTCAATTCGTGTAGAGGCTTTCTCTACAAGAATTGACTGGGAGTGCAACGTTACTGCTCCTAACACAGATAACAACCCAATGCCTTCCTTGCTAGTGTTTCTGTAACGTAGCTCGAAGGATGCACACATCCTGAAAAGTATTGATCACATTTGAATGGTTTTGCTCTTGTTTTCTTAACAATACAAATAACTATTTTAATAAACCTGTGTGGAATCTTTTTGTGGTATATTCATTGTGTTACTGTGTGTGAGTGATGCACCAATACTTTACACATTGCCTCTGTTGATAAGCCTGCCATCTCCATGCCAAGCTACCAGATGGTGAGTACAGGTTGTGTATGTAGCTTACCCTGATTAGAGTGGTGGGTTTTACCTGGCTTGGGGGTACACCAAAGACAACCAGAAGCCCCACTTCTAACACCTTCTTTACATGGATTGATTACATCGACCTTAGAAGAGTGAAGGGCGAGTTAGGCCCTGGGAGCATGCAAACTTATGATTTGCATATTATAAACATATCTGTGTAGCATGGTAGACCCCTGAGCATCTAACACGGACTGTAATTTGTCACATGCAAGTCTCTTGATCTGTTTAAGCCACATTGCCACTGGTTTTCAGGATACACTTGTTCTTGCAATAGGCACATTGAGAAATGGAATTGTATTTTTGTGATGGAGACATACCACTTATAGAAACAAACAAACCCACACACACACACACACACACACACACACACACTCACAGAGAGCTATTTCTGTAGCTGGCAAACTAACCACTGAGGTACCATACTAGGATTGAAAATGATCACTGTCAATTTGCATTGCACAAAAACTATCTGCCTCACAGGCATAGCCAGAGGTTCATATCCCACTAGGATAGGAACGTGAAACCCACAGGTCACACATACACATATATATCACCACTAATCTCCTTATAACCAACCCCTTTAACTATCAAACGGGGGTTGAAATCTATAAAATTAGAGTTACACAGTTTTCAGTTGCATGTGCTTAACTCCCTGATGCATATATTAAATACCACATTTTCCTTCAACTCTTTTATATGATATACAGAGAAATAGATCTTTGCATCATTTTATATAGCATTTTTCCAGTTTTGACCACATTCTAAATTGGCTCATGTAAGTGCTTTGCCTACAGGTTTGAAATATACTGCATTTATGAAGCACATTGTAGGAGAATTGCTAAGTGGCAGGTTTTACAATTGGTACTATGAGGTTCCTAGTTTATGAGCTTCGGACAGATGAAAAGCAGAGTTGGCCCCTTCGGAATTTAAAAGAGAGACTATGGAGGGTGAGCAAATCTCTGGTGCTGAGGTTTTAACTACATCATGGCACAAAGATGAGCTTGCATCAGCTCGCGCTTGGAATGTGATGTATAAAATACATTTTAAGTGTAGAGTCTCATTCCTGTAATGAGATCCCAGCACACACTGCAAGTCAGAAGAGAGCGAGAGCTGTTTGAGAGTTCCAACCCAGATGAATAGGAGACCAGGACTCAAATCAGGACAGAAGTGCAGAGTGTTATTACTATTTCAGTTCTCGGATGCTAGGTTGAACTGACAGTTAGGTTAAAGGTGCCCTGCGGATGGCTGGAGACTGTTTTACAAATTAATACTGCAGGTCTGGATAGAGATGATTTGTATGAACTCTGAATGTCTTGGCTTGTGAGGAGCTGTGTGTAGCCAGGTCTGGTGGCTCAGTGGACTAATAACCCACTGCAGGGGCTTCTGTTCGACGTCACGGTCACAGGTTTGAATCCCGGTGGGTCCACTCAGCCTTTCATCCATTTGAGGTCGATTAAATGAGTACCATTGAGTTGGGAAACTATAAATATCTGCTATTCAGCACCAAGATACCTACAAGTGAAAGTACGCTTTACAAACACACGTTATGTTATGCAGCAGCAGGCATCCATTCCATAGCAAATGTGACTACTAACATCTTGCTGGATTGCTCTAAACTAACAATGGTGGCAACTTTGAATTATAAACAGCGGGCAGGCTTTTTTCCTTGGTGAAAGCAATATGGGCCTTTTGCTTACGGGTCTCTCCTCTTAAAATTGAGTGTTTAGTCTTACATAATATCCCAGACATGTGTGTAGCACAGAACATGCATAGTAGAATGTACCAGGAGGAGCGCTTATGTCATTGGTGGCTCTAGGCATAGCACAATGCATTTTGGGATATCCACTGTAGCGATGATGCACAAATTGGAGGTTGGATGTAGCCTGCCAGAGGAGTGATGTGCACATCTGGAGCTTTTGCTCTGAGTCAGACCCTTATTACCTGAGAGGGCTGGAAACTGCGGTCTCTTTAGAATTAAAGGCTTAGGGGCATATCCTCAAGGACTCATCGCCGATTTAGCTGCACTTTTCCACCAGGAAAGTGGCTATAGATTTATCGCCCTATTCACAAGCCTGCGCTGCCACCCGACATCCTCAGTTTACCTGCGATAGCTGCCGCTAAAAACATCGCCAAGGCTGACAGCGACAACTCATATGGAGAGTAGGCCTTCCCGTCCAAAAACTCACGATAACACCACTTCGTGATATTCTCAACGACCAGCCAGATCGGCGATGTGGTCCAAAAACAGGTGATAAGGCACGTTAGTAGCAGGGACTTATGACCTGCTTTTTTCTGGTCTTAAGTAGGACGAAAACCTGCAGTAGAAAGGGAGCCCAGCCCAGAGCCACATCTGAAGACCAACAGATGCCATGGAGCTACTAATCATGCAGCTTGGAGACCCAAGAGGGCCACAAAACCCACCGTCACCACCCCCAGGACCACCCCTCCCGGACTACAACCGAGGCAGCGCAGAACAAGACCTTCCGAAAACGCACCAGCCTCAGAGACATAGGGCCATATGTAGATAACTTATATTTACCGATTCATAAATACCGAATTTTACCGATTCGGTATTTATGAATCGGTAAATAGTATGTAGGTAAACAACCGGTAATTATTACCGATTCGGTAAATATCGGTATTTATGAATAGGTATTTACCGAATCGGTAATAATGCATCCCTTCCCATTCATTCCTATGGGCCTGGAGGCCCATAGGAATGAATGGGAAGCCATTTACTATTACCGATTCGGTAAATACCGAATCGGTAATAGGGGAGGCATAATCATGGGTGGCAGGGTGTCACATTGACACCCTGTTGCACCCCTGATTCGTGCATGTGTGCACATGTGGCGCACATACATGCCCTAAGGGCATGTATGTCTGCCACATGGCACTTTTAAAGCAGCCAAATTTAGCTTTTTGAAAGGTATTCGTTATTTAACATCAACCTGTAGTTGGTGTTAAATACCGAATCCTTACTACTGAAATTCACTCACTTGAGTGCTCCCTACATATGATTTAAGGATTCGGTAATTTACCGAATCTGTATTTTACCGATTCGGTATTTTACCGATCCCTTACCGATTCGGTAAATTACCGAATCCATAAATCATGCCTCCTACATCTCAAATGCCTAAATACCGGTCGGTAACGGGTTATTTACCGAATTTTGGCCGTTACCGACCGGTATTTAGCTACCTACATGAGGCCCTTAATGCCAGAGGATGTCATTGCACACTACAGGCTCAAAAGGGCAACCATCCTCCGCATCCTGACCCACATTGCCCACAGGCTGACAGTACCAACACAGCGGACAACCAACATCCCTCCGCAGACAAAGCTGCTGGCTGTGCTGCACTTGTTGGCCTCTAGTACCTTCCAACCAACAACTGCCAGAGTTGGAGGAGTCTCACAGCTAGCCCTATCAAAGTTCTTCACACCTGTCTTGGATGCCATCATCAGCTTGATACCCCAGCACCTTCACTTCCCCCACACTGCGCAGGAACAGCTGGAGACCAAGCAAGGCTTCTACGCCATAGCTGGCTTCCCGCTCGTGTTGGGGGCAATTGACTGCACACATATCCTACTTGTTCTCCCTGCCGACACTGCACACATTTACCGCAACAGAAAGCACACGCATTCCATCAATGTGCAGGCAATAGTGGACCACGGGAACTGTTCAGCAATGTCGTCGCCAACTTCCCAGGCAGTGTACATGATTCCTACATCTTCCGACAGTCCATCATCAACCAGCGCTTTCAGGATGGCACCTAAAGAAATGGACTGCTCGTTGGTAAGTACCAATAGAACACACCACACACCTTAACTCCACAATCACACAACTCACAACTGTGGGAATGCACATGTAATGAAATCACATACAACATGCCAAACAATATGCCCACCTACCAGACACGACAACACAAGTAACTGTGGTAACAGGTACCAGACATGTAGACAAACCATCCAGAAAGGCATAGCCCCTCTGCCACACAAATGCAGAATGTAGGGAGAGGTGGGAACCAAGAATGTGCAAAGGAGGCAAGTGACCCATGAATAAGAATGTACACAATGCCAAGTGTGGCGGTGATGTGCTGGACAGTCTTGAGTATGCAGAACACAGACATGTCCATGTGGACATATACTGCTGGTGTTTGTAGTGTTGTGGTCAGTGGAGGCAACCATGTTACCTCAGGCAGTGGGGAAGACCTTGGACATGTAGCTATGTTTCCCCCCCTGTAAGCGTAAGCGTAGTGGGCTGGGCCGGCGTACGCCAGTCCAGCGTAGGAGTGTGAATAAATAGCCCAGGGCTCTGGGCGTGGTTCACTTCCGGGATGCCCACCAAAGTAACTACTGCATGTGTCTCTGTGTCCACCATATCCTGACCATAGGCCTACACACACGTGGCCGACCACCTTCAACGGACAAATCTACACCGGCGACCGTGGAGTTCTGTGTGTGCTGACTGCTCCATTCGGCCAACACTGCGGTCCAGCAGGTCTCACACAAATCAAATCCAGTCCTGACCTCCAGGCCTACTGCATCATCGCAGGCTGCACACCTGCTCAGCTCTTCAGGTGAAAAGAACAATTGATGGACAGAATGCAGAACAATTTCATACATCTACCCAAGTACAGAGATCTGGGCCTACATCCATCGTTTTTTTTGCTCACCATGCCATTCCAGTTCGGACCCAGCCATATGCAAATCAGTCTTGACTCTGCGCCCAATGGAAAAAGTGCAGCCCGAACTGCCAGGCCAGGTCCTGCCTGGACTGGAAGCAAGCATCCTAGGACCGGTTTCGGGCTTACAGCCCTCATCAGTGAGGATAGCTTGACTCCAGTGGCATGGAGAGCACGGGTCCCACGTCTGGGCATACCCGTCCCACTCGGGGTGACAAAGGCAAAAAGAACAATTGATGGACAGAATGCAGAACAATGTCATACATTCACCCCAGTACAGAGATCTGGGCCTAAATCCATCGTTTTTTTGCTCACCATGCCATTCCAGTTTGGATAGGATAGCTTGACTCCAGTGGCATGGAGAGCACGGGACCCACATCTGGGCATACCCGTCCCACTCAGGGTGACAAAGGCAAAAAGAACAATTGATGGACAGAATGCATTTAGGAGCCACTCGCTCTTGAGGCTTGAGCCGAGAGCAGGATAGCGCTTTTCTACCTTTTTTAAACGTACTGAATTACTGTACTGTATGCTATGTGGTGACTGACTGCTTACATGTAGTTTTAAATTGTTTTACCGTTTGCTACGCGTATTTTGCACATCTGCCGTTTTTTGCACAAAGTATTTGAAGAGTGTCATTTTAATCGCTGGATCAGTCACATATATTTCAGTCTCCTACTAACCTGCCTCACAACCATCCCAGTCCCGAGCAGGCGCTTTCCTGTAGATCGGGCGTTCGGGGTTACGGCGGACATCTTTGGTGGGAGGTTAGGTGGGCGGTCCATCGGGGCTAAAAGACTATTTCTATGGCACTGAAGCGGTCGCGCAGCGGACGCGCGCAGCGGACGCGCGCCGCTGGCGCGCCGAAGGCGTGCCTAAGGCAAGCCCGTCTGCGCCCGTCCGCGCTCGACCCGTGCTCAGTGCCAGTCATGCTGCTCGTCAGCCCTCCCAATCGAAGAGGCACTGGACTCGCAACCAGCTACTCGCCTTGTCAATGCCTCAATGTTCCGCGCCTATACGCTGCGATCTAGACACCGTATCATTTGCAGGCAGAGGACAGGTAGAGTTTCGTTGTCAGTCTTGCAATTTTAAGTTTGAGAGAGGTGTCAGGAGGGAGGTCAGGACTCGTGAGAGGGATATGGGGCCATCTCGTGCTGTCTTGTCTCATAATCGGAAGGACGATCAGCAGATTAGGGCCGGTCTGATCAACTGCAGATCGCTCCCCAAGCATACTGCTGACGTCTGGCTTTTATTGAAGACCCATGATTGGGACATACTGTTTGTGACAGAAACGTGGCTACGAGAATGCTCCAACCCTGATATTAGCCTAGCGGTCCCTGGGGGCTATAAGCTGTGTAACGTAAATAGGAGAGACAATAGGTTGGGAGGAGGGCTCGCTATAATTCTAAGGGAAGAGTGGGATATAAACTACATGGGAACTGAAGGCCTGGGACCTATTGAAGCCATGACCTTTCACATCAAATTCTCAAACAATTCCTCAATGGCGGGATTATTGGTCTACAGACCCCCTAATACATTGGCCAGCTATTGGCAAATGTTATTTGACTGCATTGCCAACCTATCTTTACGTTATGCCAATTTCACCGTTCTTGGTGATTTTAATGTCCATATGGACAATGTCAGCTGCCCTCTAGCCAACCAACTAGAAGAATCCCTAAGTAGTCTTAACTTAGCGCAAAAAATATCCTCTCCTACCCATGCTGCCGGTCATACCTTAGACCTTCTCTTCACCAACGATCCCCTTCTCACAGTCGAAGAGCTGCTTCCGGTTACATGGTCTGACCACATGGTAGTCATGTTTAGGATGAGTTATAAGTGTGCTAACATTCCTACTAAACCTATGATAGAAAACAGGAGGAACTGGAAGAAAGTGACGATGCAATCCATGAGAGAAGAACTCGATAAGACTTCCCCAACTTTGTCAGGGATCCCGGACCTGGACACTTCTCTGGTCAGTACATGGGTCAAGGAAGCTTTAGACATACTGGCCCCGATTAAACCTTGTAAGGTGGTGAGGAATAAACCATCTTCACCCTGGTTTAATACAGAGCTTCGTTGCGAAAAGAGTCGTTGTAAGAGACTTGAGCGGAGTTGGAGAACACACTACGACTCCACGGCTAAAGAAGTTTATAAGATAGCCCTAAAAAAATTCCATACTCTAAAACGTAAGGTTATGAGAGAGTACATGGCTAAACAAATTATGAACACTGATAATCCTTCAAGAGAGATTTTTAGGATAGTGGAGGGCTTTCTGAAACCTACAGCCATCAAGAGAACTATCACACCTTCCCTGGACCTATGTGAGCAACTAGCCACTTTCTTTCAGGACAAAATTTTGACGATCTATTCCACCTTTCCTTCAACAGGTATTCGCGAGCCACCTCTGACCAGTATGGCAGCCAATTGGTCATCTTTTTGTAGATTTGAGAAGGCAGCCTCTTTGAAGGATCTTCAGGAAATTAAGTCTGGCTCCCCTCTGGACCCCTGCCCGGCCAGAGTGTTTAAACTCCTAGCTCCTCTTCTTAACGATTCCTTGAATTCTCTGTGGAACTCTTCCTTGGAGACGGGTATCGTTCCTTCGGAATGGAAAAAGGCACTGGTTCGACCAATTCTTAAGAAAGAAGGTGCTGACCCTTCGGAGCTTAAACATTTCAGGCCCATCTCACTATTGCCAGCTCCTGCTAAAATCCTTGAAAAAGAAGTCCAGAGACAACTCTCGGACTTCCTTGAATCTAATAATCACCTTCATGATTCACAATCAGGGTTTAGGGCAGGTTATAGCACAGAAACCGCCCTACTGGAAGTCACCGAGTCGATCCGTGAAACCTTGGATCAAGGCAGAAGTTCTATGCTGGTTTTGTTGGACCTATCTGCTGCGTTCGACACGGTTTCCCATGAGATTCTCCTACATAGATTACACCGAATTGGAGTGACGGGGACCGTGTTGAATTGGTTTCAGTCTTTCTTGGAGGGGAGGTCACAACAGGTTGCTATGCACCCTCATGTTTCCAGCCCTAGATCTTTGGCGCAGGGGGTGCCACAGGGCTCGGCATTGAGTCCAACGCTCTTCAATGTCTATCTCGCACCCCTTGCGGCCACTATTGAGAAATGGGGGGTGCGAGTTGTCTCGTATGCAGACGACACGCAGTTGATCTTCTCCTTTAAGGAAAATAGTGATACTGCCTTTATCAACTTTAAGCAATGCCTTTCTAACATCTCTTCCTGGATGACGGAAAATTGTCTTAAGCTAAATGCTGATAAGACGGAGGTGCTATTCTTCAACCAATCCGCTCCTCCCCGGGCGGAGCTGTGGTGGCCTGAAGAACTGAATCCGCCCCCAACACCGGTAACGGCGGCGAGGAATCTAGGGGTCAGGTTTGACTCGCAACTGTCTGGCAAGGCTCAAGTCATGCATATCTCCTCTCAATGCTTTTGGAGATTGAAGACACTTAGAAGATTCCTGCGCTTCCTTCCTATGAACTGTAGGAAGGCAGTGGTGCATGCCCTTATCACGTCCCAACTCGACTACGCCAACAGTTTGTATATTGGCCTTCCGGATTACCTGATGGGTAGGCTGCAACGTATTCAAAACGCAGCAGCCAGGCTGTTGAGGAATGTGCCGTTACGGTACCATATCTCGCCTCATCTGCACAGCCTGCACTGGCTGCCGGTAAGGAAAAGAGTGCAGTTTAAGGCCCTTGTCTTGGCTCATAAAGCAACGAGAGGGGTTGGCCCCCACTATCTGAGACAGAGACTTCAGAAATATCTTCCTGCAAGAACCCTCAGATCCTGCAACCAAAATCTTTTAATCATTCCAAGGTTTAGGAAGGCTAGGACCGGTGGGCGTGCCTTCACAGTGAAAACCACAATGTTATGGAACACCCTACCCAATGACATCAGACAGCTGGACAAGGAACTGCCATTCAGAAAGGCACTTAAGACCTGGTTGTTCAGAATGCCCTAGAGACCGTCGCTATCCTCTCCCTGCTCTATCCCTTGCACCTGTAGGACGCTAGCGCCGGGACACTTCCGTTGGAAGTAGCTGTCGCGCTCTATAAATACTTAAATAAATAAATAAATAAATAGCTTGACTCCAGTGGCATGGAGATACTGATTTGCATATGGCTAGTTCTAAACTGGGGTGGCATGGTGAGCAAAAGAATGATGGATTTAACCCAGATCTCTTGACTGGGGGTGAATGTTTTGATTTGTTCTGCATTCCGTCCATCAATTGTGTGTCTTTTGCTTTCTCGCCCTAAGTGTGCCAGGTATGCCTAGACTTGGTCCTGGGCTCACTGTGCCACTGGAATCAAGCTATCCTGGCTGAAGAGGGGTGAAACCCCAAAACCGGTCCTAGGATGCTTGTTTCCGGTCCAGGGAGGACCTGGCGTGGCAGTTCGGGCTGGACTGTTCCCATGAGGCACAGGGTCAAGACTGATTTGCATATGGCCAGGTCTAAACTGGGGTGGCATGGTGAGCAAAAGAATGATGGATTTACCCAGATCTCTTGACTGGTAGTGAATGTTTTTTTTTTTTTTTTAAAAACCTTTATTTCTTCAAGAATCTGGACACAGCTATTCAGCCGACAACCCGGAGGTTCGGCAGCTTCATTAGGAGAGTATAGAGAATCGTCCACAGTACATTGAAGGAGCAGTGAGAAGGTTCCATTTTTAATAATTACAAACACACAACAAACCCCAGCAAGGCAACAACACTGAATGCCCACGGTGGTAGCCCCTCAGGGGGAGCCGGACCCCAATCGTCTAACGGTCACAGTACTATGATAAGAGGAACAAGCATTTACAATGCAATGGTCTCGGCATTGGTAAAGTTAGAGCTATTGGCATTGCTCATGACATTTTTTTTGTTTATGTTTTTGTTTTTAACCCCTTCGATGCGGCGCGGATTCCCCCGCGGTGCTGACCGTTTCTTGCGCGGGCGTGGTCATGACGGAACGGTTCCGTCATGAGCACAGCTCAACCGACGCTCATGACGGAACCGTTCCGTCATGAGCACCGAAGGGGTTAAAACATTTAAAGAAACAGCATTGTCATGAGCAATGCCAATAGCTCTAACTTTAACAATGCCGAGACCGTCGCTTTCCCTGTGTCACCCGGCCTGAGCCTCCTCTGCGGTTACCTGGGGTGAGGTGTCGCTCCCCAACGAAAGGCAGAGGTGGTGGTGCTCCTTGGGTCTGTTCGTCGCCGTGGGACATCAGTCCGCACCGCTGCGGGGAATGTCCCCCAGGGGACCCAGGCAGCGGAGCGCACCTCCTGCGCTTAGGGGACTGGGACTGCGGGCTAAGCAGGGCCTCGAACTCCATGGGCCGCTTCAGAGTGGCACCGCACGCCATGTCCGCCGCCGCTTACACCGAGCCCCTGGGCAACGAGAGGACGGAGAGACGCCCGGACACAGTCAAGGGAGCGGAAGGAGATAAATCCCCACGCAGCCTACCGCCACCCTGAGCAGCACTTTCACTTTGACGAAGAAACAGCAATGGCGTCTCTCTCCCGGCAGCCTGCCAACCGTCTTCGATTGGGACTTCACCTAAACGTCACACAGGGTACGCCTACAACAGTAAAGCAGGGGGCTCCCCAGGGTCACACGCCCGTGTTTCCTATGGGACCGGCTTTTCTCCGGCCAAGACACTGATACTTTTGGCAGAGGCTTATCTTCCGTTGCCAGTAATAGGTCATGGGGCTCACTCCTCCACTTTTTTTTTTTTTACATGGATGACGCCGTCGTTACAGTTGTATCGGCAATAGGCGAGACTTGTGATCCGTAGCGGCCATATTTAAACGACCAGGAACCTTTTCAGTGTCATACTGCCTGAATTTTTTTTAAGGTGTGCATTGCATACAAACAAACCAGTGGCCTGCTAATCTGTCCTCCCGTGTGTTTGTTCCGCCGGCCGGTGCCTACTCACCTAACCTTGCAGCTTCGTTGGCACTGGCAAGCAAAGACTGCTGTCTGGCGCCACATAAATTAAGTTCCCAGCTGGTCGTGTGTGCAGTTTAAACCGCGCATGACACAACACATCCACCCTGCCCACCCTGAAGGTCACGCATCAGCGCGCACCAAAGCAAGGACACAAACAGCTGAATCCGAATAAAGAGATCAGGTGAGGGAGCAACGCCGGGACACCACCGCCTTTCTCCGAGGCACAGCAGAAAATGCCTCGGAGGAAGGGAGTGTCCTTTTCGGATTGGTGGGCGTGTTTTGCTGTTGTCTCCTCCCTGAGACTTCTCGCAAAAAACACGCCCACCGATCCGAAAAGGACGGGGCAGGATTAGAGTGACGGGACCTCTTCTCCAATGGCTGGCCAGCATTTACTAGGCCAGCCAATGGAGAACAGGGAAGAAGAGGGGCGGGTTCAAGCCCCTCTTCACCCAAGTCATTATGTCTCGCGAGCGAGACTGCGCAAGCGCAGCCATCGCTAGCCGAGACCTAAAAACGTGCAAGGAACACAGACTGGGTTTATTTTTGTAACAAAAACATATGACAAGTCAGGTCATAAAAAAACATTTTCATTCTTAGGATAAAAGGTTTAAATACATCACATTAAAGAAGACAAAAATGAAAGTTGCTGAATTAAAGGGCCCTTACACTGATGACAAAGCGGAGAAACGTAACACTTCGCACACCTAATCACAGTGAGCTTTGGATCCCAAAATTGAAGCGTAATACACAGATCGTAAACATCAGGGCATGAATATATAGAGATAATTATCAGTAGTCAATCTGAAATTACAATTCTTAGAAGTATATGAGATGAAAAAAAATATTCACCACTACCTTTTTGTCATAATTAGGACGACAGACCTAATACAAAGCAATGCAGAACCGCACACAACAATCTGCATGCCAGAAAAACACATGCACTGTACATACATAAACATAATACCAACAATAGTATTTTTTCAATGTAATAAACCGGTTTCAGGAGCTGAAGTGTGTGCATTTTTAAAGGGGACTAAACAGTAACAGTATTTCCTTTGGACAACAGAAGACATGCCCAAAATGGTTGTGTACATAAAGGATCAACCATGAATTATGCAACAATAGAGGCCTATGTTTACATAAATTTGTCTTAAGAGACAATCACGCCGATAGCATAGTAGAGACCACGTCAGAAAGTAAAGGGTCTAACCGGCAATAACGAATTTAGAAAATCATGTCTAATTCATGAACACATTTTTTATTGAGGGTTGAAGATTAAATTTAGAAAGTCATGTCTAACTAATGAAGAGATTTTTTTACTGAGGGCTCAAGATTAAATCAATAAAATATCTTCAACAGCTATTTTCATTCCTAGAAAGAGGATCTGACTCATGTACATATGAACGACAGTTTTGGCCATGTATGTCTGCCCCACCACCTTCATCATCCCTATTTGGATAATGATGATTGAGGTGTCAAAAACACCGCCTCTACGCAGGAAGCAAAACTAGTAGTATAATAATAATACAGATAGTAAAGAGCTGATACAGAATTTAAAAGAGGAGTCGTTGATGCCGGACGCCTAAACCCTGGCTTTATAAACAATACAAATAAAATGACTTATAACATGAAAAAACATTGGTTACCTCCATAACCACCAGTCAAGAAAATCTCCTTATCATAAAACAATCCCACACCAAACTGCGGATCACAGAAGTCAATATTAGAAGTCAAAGCACAAAAAGTACTATTAATATTATACTCTTTGGTGAGATGAGAAATATATCATAAATGGCCCTCTATATTCAAGTACAGTCCTGTCAATCATGACTGACCAACACTATAAATGAATACCAGGGATAGAAGGTGAACGTTTGAGGGTTACAGTGAAGTAATCGGCACATAACTGTCCAAGTTAGGACAGCCAGAGATTAGCCATCAATTACATATTAATTCCCACCTGGGATATACTGCACTCCAAATATACGTACATCTCCAAACAGCAGATTGAGACTGGCCACGTGCAGAAAAGGTTTACACCTCAGTCAATACACAAAATAAGCACGATGGGCAACCCATACTCCTCCCTGTCGCCCCGGTTGCTTCTGTATAAACTCAGCATGCATACATTTTAAACGCAAACAGAATGTTTTTATTACCCCGATTACTTTCTGACACAAATACCCATGTACCTAAATTGATGTGCCTCGTTCTTCCATGTCACATGATTTAACGTAACATGTGTTCTAGGGTAATGCAATCCGCTTTCCATTTTACTGCCCCAGATTAACTATCTGAAGGACTTAATTTCACACACACATGTTTTTTATCAAAATCGTTCACCTCTGGACCAGGTCCTTACTGAGCATACACCTGCAATCAATATGTAAACACTTGACTCCACTAGCCTTGCTCCCCTTATCCTCACCTGTGCCCTCCCCGCCTATCACAGCACACGAAGCTCTCCTTCTGCAAAATGTACCCTGCTCCACGTTCTTATCTATCCCAAAAGTTGCAAGAATTTTCTGCTCCAGACACTACGCCATCAGTCTAAATCAATATCGAGACGAGTTATTCTTGCTTTTTATGCCAGAGTAGTCCAGGCCTGCACCGGAAGCCATCTTTGCCCTAGAACATCCCACAATAAGAAGCCATCTACATAAACATCTCTACTTGGACAGGTATGCACATGACCCCTAACCTACCGTTCAGTGGCCCCTTCCGACAGAAACCCACTCCTTTTTCTCAGTCACCCATATGTTTACTCTCTGCAGAACACAAGATCGCCCCGGCCCACGTCCTATTTGGCAGCTTGTCCCTGGATTTATTCCAGCCCCCTAGTCTAAAGTTCTTCGTGTTCACATCAGCAATACACTCGTGTTTCTTTATGCCGTCCGTTAGCCATCTAACCAATTCCATTAACACTTCCACGTCACATCATAGCCCGCTGAAGGATATCCCCACAACCACATCAAGTATCTACTGTCAGTTAATTCCGTCCCGTTCTTTATGCTTGGAAGCCCCCAACCAGGCCATTTTCCCATCAATCCACCCTAGCCTCCTTTCACCACCTGTGGCCATCCTAACTGCTGACCCCTATACCATATCATGACCTTTCCCTCCCTATGCCAACACCCAGCTCCTACCTCCGCATTATGCCCCCAACCCCTTTTCTCTCTTTACCCACCACCCTCCTTCATAATTTCCAGAGGAGTGCTCACCCCCCGCTGCTTGCAGGTTCGGCCGCTGGGGGGTGCAGTGTGTTTTATTCCCGCTCGCTCTGTGGCCCCCAAGGTCGGGGCCGGCCTCTCATGCTGTGTTATTATGGCTCTAGTGGGGGCGGGGAGCACCCGTCTCTCTTTACTGCCTCTTCCGCTCTCCGTTTAGAGCTCTCTGGATCCAAGATGGCGGCTGAGCTCTCTCTCTCTGCCTTTCTCTCTCTCACTGACGGTGACACGCCCCTTCCTCAAAGCACACGTGTTCGAGAATTTTATTGGTGGATAAACAAGTCAATCAAATAAGGAGACGGCTGAAACCATTGGACAATGATAGCAAGATCTTCCCCTCAAGCCCTTCTCCTGCACCACATAGGTGAAACAGTACCCGCCGTAGACACGATTGGAAACGAGCCGTGCATATGTCACCAGCCCCTCGGAGCCCTCCGTTGTGCGCCTTCGAGTTCAGCACAATGCAATCCTCCCTCCAGGTCACAGTGAAAACAAGCGCAGCCTTCGGTAGCCGAGACGTAAAAAAACAGAGAACGTCCTTGTAAAAAAAACAATGAGATCAGGTGAGAGAGCAACGCCGGGACACCACCGCCTTTCTCCGAGGCACAGCAGAAAATGCCTCGGAGAAAGGGAGTGTCCTTTTCGGATTGGGGGGCGTGTTTTGCTGTTGTCTCCTCCCTGAGACTTCTCGCAAAAAACACGCCCCCCGATCCGAAAAGGACGGGGCTTCAATGGAGTGACTGGACCTCTTCTCCAGTGGCTGGCCAGCATTTAAGAGGCCAGCCAATGGAGAACAGGAGAGAAGAGGGGCGGGTGCAAGCCCCTCTTCTCAAAGTCACTCCAACTCATTAAATCTCGGAGCGAGACTGCGCAAGCGCAGCCTTTCGCAGCCGAGACCTAAAAAGGGGGAAAAGCAGAGGCCCAAGAAGTCAATCAACCATCACATCTACATACGGAGCTGGAAAGAAGGTCAAGAAGAAAGCTGTTCCTCGGGGGGATCCAGATCAGGGGCAAGACATATTCCCCCCCTGTATTGGTTCCACCGCCCCCAGATGGCATGCCACCTCCGAGGGCGGCCTCTGGCGCAATATACTGTCTTCTCCCTGAGCATACTCCAGTCCATATTTTCTTTCCACGCAGTTAACGTGGGGGGCCCCCCGGAACCCCACAAGCGCGAGATGTCCCTCTTAGCAACCATGTTACCCAGGGTCACCCACTGGGTCTGTGCCTCATCATGGTCAGTGGGCCCCCAGACATTCAGGAGACAACACCGCGCCTCCGGCTGCATAGCAATGCCCGTCACCTCCCCCATCACTGCATGAACTCGCCTCCAAAATTCCGTGATGACACCACATTCCCAGATGATATGTAGGAAAGTACCCACCATACCGCATCCCCTCCTACATAGGCCTTCCTCAGAGAATCCCATATGAACCAGTCGCGGCCCCGTCACATACACTCAATGCAGGATCTTAAGCTGCACCAGCCTCAGACGCGACGGGATCGCAACCTCCTTAGGAGAGGAAACAGCAGACTGCCAGTCCTCATCGTCCAACTCGAGTCCGTCCCTAGTCCACTGGTCCCGCAGCCCCAGTAGCACATCAGCCCGAACATTTATCAGTTTCTTGTAGATGAGCGAGATCGTGCTCTCCGGCATATGGCCATCAAGGATCCGGTCCTCCAAAGGAGAGGACTCAGGCACCTTCTCACCCTCCACAAGGACTGACCGCAGGGCATGACGCACCTGAACATATCGGAAAAACTCAGACGCCCCCAACTCATACTCCTTCTGCAACTCTTCAAAGGACTTCACCCTACCCTTAATCAGCATATCTCCAACCCTGGAAATGCCGATCAAATCCCATTTATCAAACCCTTTCGTATGCCAAAGCCTACCCAACCTTTCAGATTCAAACAACGGGGCAGCTAAGGTGAGCCTATCCTTCCAGCCCAGAGAGTCAGTCGCCATCTTCCATACACGCACCGCCACCCCAGTGGGCCCCGTGAGGGATGAGTCGAGGGACCGCGAGTACAACGCCCTAAGATAGTTCCCACCGCGCAACAACCATCTGTCCATGGCATAACCAGGGCTGAGGGCCGGGCCATAGAAACCGTGGTTAATCGCGGACAACTGGGTGGCCCAGTAATAGCGTCGGATGTCTGGAAGCGCGATACCCCCGTCATACCATGGAAGCGTGAATTTAGCAATCGCTATCCGCGGCCTCCCATCCCACAACAGCGTCCGTTGGAGGCTTTCGACCTCCCGAAAGTACTTGGCCGGCACCCAATCTAGAGTGTTTTGCAATGCGTAGAGGAACCGAGGAAGGGACATCATTTTGAACAAGGCAGCGCGCCCGACGAGGGAGAGCGGCAGCCTCCGCCAGCCCTCAACATCCCGCCGCAGGCGCGCCGGGGGGGGAGCAGGTTTCTCTCATACCGCAAAGCGGGGTCCATGGAGATAAAGATCCCCAGATACACGAAGCCCTGCTGAGCAATCTGGATCGAGCAAGTTCGCGGGACCGGCGGAACCTCACCACTCAGGACGTATGAATACGATTTACTCCAGTTGATGACGAGACCCGAATTCCTACCGAAGGATGTAAGAACGTCACAGACCACTATGAGTGAGTTCTTGGGCGAGGCAAGATACAACAAGATGTTATCAGCGTATAGCGAAATGCGGTCCTCGTGTTCGGGCGACCACCGAAGGCCACGTATATCCGGGTGCCAGCGTATCCACGCCACCAGAGGTTCAAGAGCAAGGGCGAACAACAGAGGCGACAGGGGCAGCCCTGCCGAGTCCCCCTCCCAAGCCGGAACGGAGTCGATGCCCGGCCATTTACCACCACGCTCGCAAGGGGTCCCTCGTACAGCAACCTCACCCAGCTCACAAAACCAGGGCCAAAGCCGAACTTGGCTAGCACAGCCCACAAATACTCCCATTCCACCGTATCGAAGGCCATCGTGGCATCAAGAGACGCCACAATAGCCGGTTCTCGCAGCGTGCCAGCCCTGGCGATCACCCCATGAAGGCGCCGAAGGTTCAACGCGGTGTTGCGATGCGGAATAAAACCGGATTGATCCGGGTGAATCAAGTCTCCAAGTACCCTGACCAATCTGCCCGCCAGGATTTTAGCCAGGATCTTCGGCTCGGCGTTGAGGAGTGATATGGGCCTATATGAGGCACACTTATCTCGGGGTTTACCATCTTTATGTATCACAACAATTGCCGCCAGCCTCTGGTCCAACGGGAGGGTCCCACTCCCCCGCGCCTCCACAAACATGGCGCGCAGGTGAGGGGCTACCCTATCCGGGAACAATTTATACAGGTCAATCGGCAAGCCATTCGGGCCCGAGGCCTTGCCCGAGTTCAGCGCGCGAATAGCTCCCGCCACCTCATCGACCGTTAAGTCTCCATCAAGATCATCTCTATCTACATCAGAAAGACAGGGCAGAGCGATATCCCGCAAGAGGTCACGCGAGTCCCCGGGCGGCCTATCCGACACTGAGGCATAAACCTTACGGAAATAGTCCGAGAAACACTGGACAATCCCCTCAGGTTCCACAATCAACTCTCCCCCCTCTCCCGTCAGCTCCGGCACTACTCTATTAACCCGTTCTTTTTTATCCAGCCAAGCTAGGAGCTTCCCGGCCTTGTCACCAACATCATACAGGCGGCCCTGCTGCTCCCTACTGAGGGTCTCAGCGGCATTTGTCACAAGGTCCTTATACTCGGCTTGCTTCAAGCTCAGCTCATGCAGTGAGGCCGCTGTTACCTCCTCCTCTAGCGCTCCCTCCAAAGCCATGATCTCCTCCTCCACCTGCACAACCTCGCCATCTCTCCGCCGCTTGGCCGCCACTACAAGTGAGAGGGCCTCCCCTCGCAGAACGGTCTTAAATGCTTCCCAGAGCGACACTGCCGAGTCCACGGACCCCTGATTATCCTTGAAAAAATTATCAACTGTCTTCACCAGTGCGCTGCGCATCTTGGAATCTCGAAAGTACCAGGGGTTAATAGGAGCCACCCTGCCCCCTCCCTCTCGGCCGACATCTAACCTGACCCACACTGGCGAATGGTCCGATATGCCACGCGCCATGTGCCTGGCCTCAGAAACCAAAGGGGCGTGCACAGCCAAAGTGAGCAGATAGTCAATCCTAGAAAGGCTACCATGCGCCCCGGAGTGGAAGGTGTATTGACGCTGTGTGGGGTGTCGGAGCCTCCAGCAGTCTATCAGGCCAAGTGTGTCTAGGAAGTCTGGAAGCCACTTCTGAGCCCCCCCTGTGTCTCTGGGCGGGTGCCTATCCAGCAGCCCAGAGCCGACAGCATTGAAGTCCCCCCCTACCACTAACATACCCCCCGGGAGATCCAGCAAGGCCCTACCCAGATCCACAAACGTGGAGGCCTGCAGGGCTGGAGGGACATAAACCGAAACTAAAACCAAAGTTCTACCTTCCCACCTCCCCGCCACCGCCACAAACCTCCCCCTATCGTCAACAACGGTGGAGTCCACCTCAAATGGCAGCGAGGCCCTGACAAGGATGCCCACACCCCTAGACCCGGAGGAGAATCCCGAATGAGCTATGAATTTATAACCCTTCCTATTAAGAGCATAGCACGTGTTACCTATAAGGTGTGTCTCCTGCAGTAGGGCAACATCTGGCATTGACCGTTTCAAGTGTTGCAAAACTATCCCGCGCTTAATGCGATCCCCCAAACCATTAACATTCCAGCTAATAACACTTAAACCTCTACCCCCCATCCCCAAACACAAAGAGGCACACCCCCCCCCCCCGAAGAGCCACCATGGGACAATACCGAAGATGATCACTACGCCTTGCAGAAACAGACCCCCCAACAACAACCCCAAAATCCCAACCATCCCCCCCACCCTGCACCCCTGCTGCAGCTTACAAAGCCCCCCCAACTTGCAGTGTGCCTGTCGCCCTACAAAACCCAACATCTACAAAAAGCACCCTAAGGGAGGAAAGAGCTCCCCTCGTCCTCCCGCAACCCTCCGCATTTACTGCACTCTAATCAAGTCATCAAATAAAGTCAAATCGAGTCAGACCGGCTCCGAGAAATCAGCCTTGCCCATCCCGGCCACTGTCCCCATCCGCGGCAGTCTCCTCTCCCGTCCGCCGCCGGGGCAAAGCGTCCAGCCATTCATCGGCCATAACAGGAGACTCAAAGAAGAATGTCCGATCTTCGTACACCACACGTAGTCTGGCAGGGAAGAGCATGGCATACTTCAGATCCCTCTCCCGAAGTCGCCTCTTCACCCCCAGAAAGCCCTGTCTCTGCCTCTGCACCTGCTGGGTGAAGTCCGGATAGAAATTCACCGACGCGTTCTGGAAGGGGACCGGGCCCGTCACCCTCGATGCTTGCAGGATAGCGTCCCGATCTCGAAAATGAAAGAGCCGGGCGACAATCGGCCTCGGTGGGGCTCCCACCTTGGGCCTCCCACCCGGCACTCTATGGGCCCTTTCAACCGCAAAGAACTTCCCAAGACCCTTAGGCTGCAGATGGTTAAGCACCAAGTCCTCGACGAGCAGGTCAACCGAAGCCTCATCCGAGGACTCCGGGACCCCGATAACGCGCACGTTGTTGCGCCTGGCCCGGCTCTCAAAGTCCTCCAGCCTGCGGGCGGCGAGATCACTCTCGGTCCTCAGCTTACGAACCTCGGTCTGCAGTTCCGCGACATCATCGGCGAGGCCCGTGGTCTTGAGGTCCAGGGTTTTAACCCGTTCATTCGTTTTGCCCAAGTCCGCACGAATCAGGTTGACATCCACCAAGATGGCATCCACCTTATGCGCCAGGGCATCAAACTGCCTCCCAATCGAAGTCTGCATCCCTTCAAGCGCGCCCATGACATCCTGCAGCGAGAGCTCCGGGGCCAAGGGCGAGGCCTCCTTCTGGGTATCTGGCGACTGGCTCGACCCACTCGGTGATCCCGTCTGCAGAGCATAGCGGTCCATATTATTGACCTGAGTATAGGCACCCCGCCTGGTAGATTTAGGCTTCAGCCGATCCACCTCTGCTTTGCCCGACATGGTTGGTACCAAGCAGGTCGGTTCAGATAAGACGGCCCTCCCTCAACGAGAGGAATCAGGAGTGATCAGTTCTGCAATGGGCCGCCAGAGTAGCATGTAGAGCGTCCAAAGGATAATGAAGCCACCAAGAGCTCTCCAGGGACAGGGCAGACAAAGGGAGAGAAAGCGAAAGTGAAAGGACGGGGACCTCCATCCGACAGTTCACACCTCGCCTGGCCGCTGTTGTTCAACTAGAAGTCGGGCGTCCTGCCAACTCTAGCCCCTGGCATTCCTCGGTGATAGGCCGCAATCTTCCGCCATGCATAACTCCGGTTCCCGGTGGGCGATCCGACCGCGGGTAGCATCAATCGCCTCCCTGGCAGGTCATCTACACGATTCCATGCATACAGACAGGATTAGAGACAGGATAGTCGACGGAGGGCGCGAGGGTCTCGGGAGCTCAGAGCTCACGCGGCCATCTTGGTCAAGCGCTAGGCTCCTCCCCTGGTAGTGAATGTTTTGATTTGTTCTGCATTCCGTCCATCAATTGTGTGTCTTCAGCTCGTCAAGTGTGCCTGCCTTAGTGCACCGTAAGTTTTTGCCACGTGGCAGTAGGTCCGTTCCGGATGCAGTGGCTCAGGTGCCACTACCTCTGTGCACCACAAGTCATCGTCCAGCCTCCAGGCCTACTGCATCATCGCAGGCTGCACACCCGCTCAGCTGTTCAGGTGGGTCTACCTCGGTGCACCGCAAGTCATTGCCACATGGCGGTAAGCCCGTGCCAGACGTAGTGCCTCAGGTGCCACTACCTCTGTGCACCACAAGTCATCGTCCTGTGGGGATACCCCACAAGTCCACCTCCAGCAGCCAACAGCATGTCCTCGGTAATGCCACTGGAGCCCTTCACAGTCACGAGGCCACCCCTGTCCCAGGCAGGCCGCTGGAAAGCCTGGGTGGAATGTCTGGAGACTCCGAAGCGCACGACATCCCAGCGCCGCGACGGGGGCCCACGTGCAGATGTGTGAGGAGTGTGAACAAATGGCCGGGGTGCTCTGGGCGTGGTTCAGTTCTGGCTCAGGGCGTGGTTCAGTTCCGGGCTGGCCACAAATGTAACTATGGCGTGTGTCTCTGTTGTAGTGTCGGCGCCACCTGGCCCTTAATTGACAATGTTGCAATGTAGCATGCACCCGGAGGGCGGGCTCACACGAATGGATAAATAAAAGAGCGCAAGACCACTCAGGGTCTTGGCTCATACATGCCAACTGTTGTGTGTGTGTCTTCATTGCCGCAGCATAAGCCAAAGGCCTAGCCTCAATCACAGCGCGAGTTCAGCCAGGCCTGAACTCTACATCTGTGTCCGTCCTATCCTTACCATAGGCCTACACACACGTGGCCGCCCAACTTCAACGGCCAACATTACAGTTTGTTGTCAGGCTTGCAGACATACGCAGACAGGCATGACAATGGTGTGTCGTAGGAGTGCAAGTGATGCAACCGCGCAGTGCACACAAGTAAATAGGCTAGAGGAGGGAGGAGCAGCTGTGAGGATACGTAATACACACTGATCCCACACATTTGCCAGAAGCAATACATGGCATACATGAATCCCAAAGTCGCACAAATAACACGCTACAAAACTTGTAAGTCTGCCAACACAGCATGTAGAACCACCAATTTACACTAATCTCACTTACCTCTCACAGGTGATCAAGGATATGCACTCTGCCCGTGGATGATGACACTCCTCCGAGCCCCGAACATCCCGGCCCAGAGGCAGTACAATGTGGCCCACAAATGCACCAGAGGCATTGTTGAGAGCACATTTTGCATGTTAAAGTCAGGTTTCAGATGCCTGGACATCACAGGTGGAAGACTCCTGTACAGCCCAGAAATACTGTGCAAGATGATCATTGCATGTTGTGTATTGCACAACATATGTGTACGCACCAATGCCCCATGGATCCAAGTGCCAGATGCACCGGACGATGATGAGGAAGATAAGGCAGGTGGACCACACCCCACTGCAGCTGCAGCAGGAATAGCCCGAAGGAACACAATCATTAACAATTTCTTTGCATAGGCACGTCACATTGTGACTGTCCTTGGCAATCATGGAACAATACAAAATGACCACATGAACAGCATGTGCAAATAAATGAATTGCAACACACATTCCCTGTGTGCATGTCAGTCCTCTGCATTAACACATCACTCTGACAAGTGTAAGTGCAACATTAAGTGCTAACAATCTCACGAATAGCAAATAGATGGTGGGTATGTCACCTCTGTACAGAGAGGCTGTTTAGGGTATCACGTATTTAAAATGCCATTTCAGGATGCCAAATGTAGTACATAATCCCACTCATCAGCGTATCACATGTGTACAAAAACATGACATGAAGGCTGTCATTGGGGGTCTAATATGAAATGTTGGCTGTCATTTGGGGTGAGATATGAAATTTCTGGTGTCATTTGGGGTCAAATATGAACCACCCTGATGCAGAGATACACCCTGTTACTCAAGTCCCACAACATGAGCAACATGGACGTAAGGGGGATGACGTCAGGGGTTGTTTGTGCACGTGGATGTGTCAGAGTGTGACCTGCTCCTTTACAGATGTTGTCCACGCTCAGTCACCTCAGTGTCGTGGCGTGCACCATGCCATGATAATTGGACTGCAGCCATGCTAATCGTCATGCAGTGTCACTTGCATTGTCAGTGTGGCTCATGGACCCGCAGCTTTGCTGGGTTCAGCACATGTGCATGGGTTTGTTGTGGGATTAGTGATGTGTGGGAAGGGCCCCCTCTGGGCACATTGTCGATGGGGGCTTACTTGCTGTTTCTATGTGTGCTGCAGTATGCCAAGGAGATCAGGGACATGATCCAGGGTCATTGTGAGTGTGCACTCTGCTATACTTAATTGTGCATGTGTGCCATTGTGCCCATCTCTCCCCGTATCCCCAGTCCCTGGTCATTACTCACCCTGTTGCTGTTGGGTCAGGTCATGTTGAGCAGTGTTCGGTCCCCCAACTCCTGCCACTGTCTCCCCACTGATGACTGTGGACCCCATGTCCTCCATCTCATCCAGCTCCTGCTGTGGCGCTGGACTCCCACCTCCAGTCTGCCTTCCAGTTGTTAGCGAGTTTCAGCTTGCTTTTGCGCTTCACATCATTCCAGCACTTCTTGGCACTTCACTCCGACTGCATTCACCTTGGCCAAGATGGACTGCCATATTGCATTTTTAGTTGCCAAGAACACAGTGTAGGTGATTAACAGTTGTTGATGGTGTTTTATCACCCCCGTAATCAGGATCTTGTTTTCCTGCAGACTGAATCGCGGGTTCCTCTTCTTCTTCACCTTGCCCTTCTCCTTCCCTGAGGTCCCTCGCTGGTCTTCCGGGGGGTTTGTGGGGATCTGGTTGGCCTCTGTTGTTGCTCCAGCTTCCTCCATGGTGCTTCTCAGTTGTTTGGGTTTTGTTTTTATTTATTTTTATCTTTTGCAGCTTTTATGGTGATTTTTCCTGCCTGACGTGGGAATAGCAAGCCTGGCGCTGCTTTTCGCTAATATTTTTATCGCTGTTAGGCACATCGCCACTTTTTTCACATTTGGTTTCCTTTTTTTATCGGCGTCCCGGTACTTTTAACGCAGACATTTTACGCGTTATCGGGAAACTATCGCCTGTTGCCAGCGTGTTGAGAATACGCTGTTAACACAGCGTTAGTTTCCCGCTATAGAGGGCGTTATGTAAAATTGTGTTAACCTAGGTTGGCGATGATTATCGCCCGTTCTTGAGAATATCCTCCTTAGTCTTTTCCGTTGTCCTGTCCTTATGTTTCTGAAGAGGTGCTGATCCCAGAATGCTGACAAATGTAAAGTGTGAAGGCTTCCCTCCTTTTGTGTCAGAATTTTGGGTGTCTCTGAGTAGGAGATTCGCAGCTCTCCTTCCAGTTGACAAGAGAAGGCAAATACTGTATCCATAGATTTCACAAACCCTGTTTGCAAAAAGGTTGTTAGAAAGGGACAGTCAGTGTTACTTGACTTCTCGCTGACTGACTAGGTGCCACCCGCAGGTGCTGGGGAACTTTCTTAGATCCATAGCTGGTGTTGCTGACAGCCAGCTTCTCAGTCAGGAGAGGGGCATCACCTGGGAAGTTGTCAAAAGTCTGCTGGAGGAGCTGATCGTCTGCCTTGGATAAGAATCTTGCCTTTCTGCTGAGAAAGGGGCACCGAAGAGGGACCTGCAGGAAGAGACTGGCAAGGAGAGAACCCAGAAGTAGCTAAGTGGTGTTGGAGCTGCCCACAGTAGAGGACTTATCAAGAACCCATGTTCAGCTTTGAACCTGTGGTGCCCGGGGGAGATCCTTGCTATAAAACATTTGGATGATCTCCTGTTCCCTGCTCATGGCGTACGTGTCCACGGCTTCCCCTAGTCGGTCCTTGATGGCTCCTTGGCCCACCTCCCTGGCCTGTGAGAGCCAGCTGGGCTGCAAGTGTGGACCATATTTACCTGACATCCTCTGCATGGAACCCTGCTGCTGAAAGTCCCCTATGTTTTCCTTAGGGTCTTCCATTGCTCTCCCCAGCTTTGTGCTCTGCTTTTAACTGAACCATTACTGTCGGGTCCCTTGCTCTGTGCTACAACTGTGCCAGTGGTTCCAATTGTGCTTTGTAATCTCTGACCCTGTTGCAGTAACTGTGACCCCCAAGAATCCTGGGTTGTGGGCGCCAGGAACTTCTACAGACATCCATCGTCCTCCTCTATCACAGGTTGTGAAGTCTGTTGGGGTTTCCATTCCTTGTGGATGCAAGTTTCTTTGGGCCTGTGACCACTATTAGAAGTGCTGCAACCTCTCTCAGGTCTGTAGAAAATGAGTTCAACTCATTTAATTCCCCTGATTGTTTTTGTTTGGATTACCCACTTTTGGACTATTAATTTGGGTGAGCCTCAACAACTGAATCTCACTCGCAGTAAATTTTGTGGGAATGGACTGAGAGAGTTAATTGCCCATGTCTTTCTTTTTAAGATAAGGCCTGCTCGCTGCATGTAAACAGGAAAGACCCCAGGCCCCAATGGAGCCGCATTTAAACAGGAAGGACTCCAGGCCCCAATGAAGCGGCATTTAAACAGGAAGGACCCCAGGCCCCAATGAAGCTGCATTTTAACAGGAAAGACCCCATGCCCCAATGGATTCTGGGTGGAATTTTTTTAATCCTTCATGAACAAACTGGGAAAGCACTTTGGAAAGGTGCTAGAGTAGGGACCTACTGTAATGACACTGCCTCTGGACTTCCGCAAAGCAGGGACTGTGGTAATCCCTAAACCAGGCTGACCCCCCGGAACACTTCAACTCCTATTGCCCTATTTCTCTTCTCAACACTGAAGTGAAGATTATTGCCAAAGACCTGGCTCATCGCCTGTTGGCATTAGTCCCCACATTGATACACCCAGATGAGGCCCACCTCATGCCAAGCTGTGCCACTAGATACAACATTGGAAGATTGCATAATGCCCTGCCAATGGCAGAGAGACTAGGTAGGCTGGATGTTGTCCTCCTGGCAGACATCTTTCGACTCTGTGAGGTGGGAATACATGTTTGCTGTCCTTCAACACCTTAACTTTGGGTCCAAATTCGCTATATATGAAACATCAAAACCCATCCCGATCCACAGGGGGATAAGACAGGGATGCCCGTTCTTATTGCTTCTCTTTGCCATAGCCATAAAGCCTCTGGTGGAGTGGCTTCATATTGTATGGGAAGTCCATACCTTGGATAGAGCGGCTCCATGTGAAGATGATGTACTGATTTTTCTGACAGACCCTGAGTCATCGGGTCACAACCTCTCCCGATCTAAAAGGTATTCGAGGAAACGTCAGGTCTATATGTCATTAAAACTAAATGACTGATTCTCCCAGTTTATTTCTACTGAAGGTGGCATCACAACCACAGATTTAGAGTCCTACTGTAGAGAACCCCAACTGGTGGTTGTTAATGAATGGTGGTATGATACCAAGGAGATCCCGCCTAAGCTGCTGAAAAATGGGCATTCCAGGGTTGCTACAGTTCAGCATCTACTATACAGAGGTGGAGTGAATTTGCAGCTCCCACCTGAGACCTGGTAATCCTAACATGAAGGTGCCCCTGATAAGTATGGGATGGCTGCATACCTTGACAGAACAAACCCTGCTGGAGGGTTATCAGGGGTGGGATCTCATCCGTATTGCTACAATTTAGGCAGGCTTTGACGCCATACATCTTGAACCTTAACAACTTACCAGAGTTTAGCCCCTTAAGAGACACAATTGATGGGCTGGCCGAGCACCCTAAGGTCCACATCCAAGGGTCCAGGACTTGGGTGGTGCCACTTGCCAGGGCAGGACTCACAGATGGCAGAGTCCAGGTGCTGGAGCCTTCTGCCCTGGCTCTATTCAGTAGGCCAGTCACTGAGCCCTTGAAATCTCTTTGGAGTCCTGAGTTCAACAGATACAGGTCCAGTCCTTCTCACACAGGCAAGAGGGTAGCAAGCAGAAGAACAACACAGCAAGGCAGCAGCCCAGCAAGGTGGTAGTCCAGCAGGGCAGCAGGGCAACAGTCAAGCAGAGTGGCAGTCCTTTCAGCAGCATGAAAGTCCTTTTTCCTAGCAGTTTATCCACAGTTCCAGAAGTGTACTTAAGAGGTGCTGTCTGAGGGTGAATATTTATACATAGTTACCTCCCTCTGGAACGTTGGAGAAGCTTTAAGAAATTCTCTTTGAAGTGCCTTCCTGCCTTCCCTGCCTTGGCTCCAGACCAACTACAGGGGGTATGCAGCCCTAAGTGTGGAGGCAGGACACTGCCTATTCGAGTGTAGTTAGCTGTGCTCAGCTCCACCCTCCCATCCTTCCAATGATTGCCCATCCAGGCACACCTAAGCTCTCTGTTGTGTGTGGCTGTCTAGGAAGAGTACACAAAGCCCAACTGTCAGCTACTTCCAGCCATGTGACCCAGAGACAGCTACAGGCACTAACTGACTAAGGCAGGAAAATAACAACTTTCTAAAAGTGGCACTTTTAAAATTGCAATTTAAAATCCGACTCCACAATGATAGAGGAATTTTCATTACAATTCCAAAGACACCAACCATGAATTAAATACTTGCTCTCATTTGGAAATTATCACCTATTAGATGTAATACGGTAACTCAAATATTCATATATGGGAGAGGTAGGCCTTGCAGTAGTGAAAAACTAATGTGGGAGTTTTTTTACTACCAGGACACATGAACCTGAACAATACATGTCCTACTTTTAAATTACACTGCACCCTGCCCTCTGGGCTGTCCCAGGCATACATTAGGAGTGTCTTATATGCATCAGAAAGGAAGGTTCGGATCTGGCAAAAGGTTTATTTTGCCAAGTCGAAATGGCTGTGTAAAACTGCACACACAGGCTGCGATGACAGACCTGAGACATGTTTGAAGGGAAAATTAAGTGGGTGGCACAATCCGTACTGCAGACCCATACGTAACATTTAATTTACAGGCCCTGGGTACATGAAGTACCACTGTACGAGGGGCTTACAAGTAAATTAAATATGACAACTGGGGATATATAACCATGTGTTAAGGAGTGAGCACATGCATTTTAGCATTGGTAAGCAGTGGTAAAGTGCGCAGAGTTCTAAGGCCAGCAAAAACGAGATCAGTAAAATAAGAGGAGGAAGGCAAAACTTTTGAGGGAAAGATTACCCCTAGGCTGACAGGTCTAACAGAAATATGTGACAAAGTACAGTTTTGCCCTCCTTGGGCCTAGAGATATAGATCAGGCACCAATTTTAGGGTAAAAATGCACTTCGAGTGCAGATCCAAAGTCAGTTTTCTGCTATGTGTACTCCTTATGGCACTTGGAAAATTGTCATATTTCCCTCTCCCAGCTGATAGTAAGATTCCAGATCTTTGCCCTCCTACTGAGCCAAAGTAATTACTCTGCTGACCAGCATGAGGCTCAAAGGCCCCTCTACACAATTGTGCCATTTGACAGTGGTTTGACTTGTTCCTGGGAAAGGAAAGTGGTAGTGACAGAATCTGTATGTGTCATTAACTTCCACACTGCAAAAAAAGGCCAGCCAGATCTCTGCTACCAATTACAGGGGCGGGGCTCCTCTTGAAAGTTTTGGAGGGAAGGGATCCGGCAGCTGTAGCATTTGGGGCCAGGGCTGAGACTCTCAGAGAAGGTCTTTCAAAAGACCACTTCAAGCTACCATGTTGAAATGCCCCAGAACGCTGTGCAGGAGGGTTGGGGCTGAGAAGAAGTGATGATGTGCCACCCTAGGATTAGGCAGAGGTGCACATCTTCTAGAACATTCCAGCCCCTGTTAAATACCTTTGCACACAAGAGAGAATGTTGAGATTTTACTGAATCTATGAGCGACAATACAGGAGGAATGTCTAACTGGATGGAGAAACCACCTGACTCCACTGCAATGATGGACATAAAGACTTTTGGACTTTTAGGGTGAAAGGTAACTCAAGACAGTAGTTCTACAGTATTTTTACAGTTCTGTACTCTGGAAGACGTGTGTCCTTCCTACACAAGCTCTGCTTGAAAGATTTGGCGGTTCGGTGCAAAGGCTGTGTGTGGACACTCACCTGCCCTAAGTTGTGAAAAACACCGTGTATTCGAGGCCTCCTCCATCAACCCATTGGGAATAGGCGAGTTCCTCAGAGATGCCTCATCCCCCCTCACTGTGGCTGTCACATTCGCCTGGCACCAAGTCTTGCCTGATCTTGGGGTGTCTTTGGCCTCAAAGTCCTAGCCTGGTGGTTGAGGCCTGCTTTTGTGTTAGTCTTCCTTAAAGGGCCTACCATGCTTAAACCCAGCAGAGCCACTTACCTCGGCTTGACCGCCTCTAGCAAACAATCACCCCTATCCATACCACGATCTACACTGTTGCAAAAAAGACAGGAAAATTAATAGGAATACCTGGGAGCCATTCTTCTTGTATGAATTCTCTCAAGAAGTTGAGTGTGTTAGAGGATTCCGTCCATTAGGTTGTAAAATGAAATATGGAATTAGTACAAGGGCACGCAACAAGTTGGGAGGTTTTCAACAGAGCACAACAACATTTAAAATGCTTCTTATATGCTAACAAAATTGAAATGAACATTGAGCGCAGCCTAGAACTTAAAACTACTCCAAAATGTTGTGTTCTACCACAATATCAAGTTTTTTTTTTTTACAATGAGCAGCACTTACATGGATTCCACAATATTGATTGCCAACTTAATGCCAATGGAAATAGATGTGGAGCTAAGAACAACAAATCTGTACTTCCCTATGTTTGCTTATCTTGATGATATATTGGTAGCCAATATTCTGGAGTCAATACAAGTGCAGACTCATATTACTGACTTTGATTTTGTGACATACAATCCAAGCCTTCCCTATCCACTCGCATATTGTTATCTCCCAGCACAGAACTAATCTTCCCCATTAGTAGCCATATTGACTGTTTTAATTTTAATTATGTATGAGCATGTCGCCACTTTATATATACTTAAATTACAGTACCTCTCCTCAAACCAAGCTCTTTTCCACAATTAGGCCTCTGATAAGATGTCGGTTCTTCAACCAGATCCCTGCAGGGGCTGCTCCTCCGTTATGGGGGAGGAGCATTGCCCCCCACCTCCCCCCCCCACCCCACCACCAGATTATGCAAAACTTGTAAAATAAAATTATAATAATACAGGTTTATTATAATTTTATTTTTCTCTATAGGGCCGAGTTTAGGGGGCGGACCATCGTGATGGCGGGCGTAGGGGTAATGGTGGGCACTGCTGCTAATAGCGCATGTGGGTTTGGGCGGATGTCTTAGGACGGCCAGACTGGCATGCTTCCTGAGATGTCTCCAACCCGAGCTGAGTTGCTAGGTTGGAGACAGCAGGCTCAGGCTCTCTAGGAGCGCAAATCCAGGGCGCTCAGGCCAATACCGGCGCTTGTCTCATGCTGGGTCTGGTGGCTCAGTGGACTAAAGCAGCCACTGCAGGGGCCTGTGTTCAACCTCATGGTCACAGGTTCAAATCCTGGCTGGTACACTCAGCCTTTCATCCATCTGAGGTCGATAAAATGAGTACCATTGAGTTGGGTAACAATAAACATCTGTTATTCAGCGCCAGGACACCTACGGGTAATCGTGCGCTTTACAAATACACCTGTTATGTTATGAGAGCAGCGCCTGGATTGGCCGTAGGGGCAGTCTGGGAGCCTCAGTCTGTGCTGCAGGAGAGCCAGAAGAGCAGAAGAGCGGCGATGGGGTGGGTGGCAGGTAAGTCCTTTTTTTGTGTGTGTGTTGTTATTGTCATCCCTCCTGCCCTGGCTCCTCCCCCCCTCCCGCATTTCCCTGCCACCTTCTCCTGCCACCAGCCGCTCCTGGATCACTGTAGATAGAGCCGGCCTTTGCCAGGATAGTGCCCTGGGCGGAAATAAATTTGGCACCCTTGCTGCTGCTAGTGAATAAAATTAGGCAGCAGGTGCCCTCTTTTGTGTTCACTGGTCAGTCCCTGGCTGCACAATGACTGGCCTCTAAACCCAAATACCTCCCCCACTCACCTGAATCACCCACAGCTTAGCTCCGTAACGTTGGTGAGAGCGAGAAGGAAAGGAGCTAACGGGGTGTTAAAAACATCTCCTACGGTTGGTTAATAAAGAAATAACACCACTTTAGACAGTCTCACTGGACCCTGTGAGAGAAGCACTGCGATTCGCATAACTTCAGGGCACACAGCACCTTGCTCCCCTCTGAAGATTGATGGTTTGGGCCTAGACACAGCTCACCGTATCAAAAGCCGACCCTGACTGAATATCTCTTAACAGATTACCAATCAGCAGAATCATGGGCAGCCTCAAGTAAGAGGCCAACGACTTTGTATGGGCTCAGAAACGAACTCCTTTCTTTCTAGAGAGGCAGGTCCTTGGCACGGCGGCAGCACGAGGACACGCGCGTGCACGCTCTACGCATTCTGCGGTTAAACTCAGGCCTTTGCTTTCCAGCCGGCTCCTTCCACAGCCAGCCTCACAAAAAAGAAAACAAAAGAACCATTGACGACGCCCCTGAACGCTGAACGGAAAAGGTATTTGCACAGTATTAAAAAAACACAGGGTAAATAGTCCTTGTCAGGCAGCAGTGCCATGGCAGTTGCTGGGACTTGGCTGCAGGGGCACCTTATAATGTTATGGTTTCAGCTGGCCACCCTCTAGCCCCCTCTAACTTGGTGGATGAGAATAAGGTCCTGAACATGAACAATGCAATTGAAAGAAGGAGACAACGTTAGAGCTAAAAGAAGAGTGTGACATATAAAATCCCGAAAACTACTATTGGTAAAGTATCAGACACCAATCAAAACCACCTGTGTGTCTCCACCTGTTCTGTGTGGAGGGCCACGTGAGAGGCATCACTGGACTCAGTACAGTGTGCCCACAGCTTACTACCCGTGGTGAGTTAACAGCTGTTGCCAGAGCTGGGACTGGCTGTCAAGAAAGGGGGGGGGGGGGGGAGACTTTTCTTCGAAAATTGATCATTTTCTGCCCTTTGTCATTTCTGGTGCGTCACACAAATAGCATCACCAAACTTTCAATTAGCAAATTCTATTTTTTAAGAGTGAAACTGACTTACCAATTCAAACTGTGTAGAACAAGTGAAATTGACCACAGAAGCTGTAACTGAAGCAAATCAACACTTGCAGACATAAAACTGCCCAAATCGTTGACAGGTAGCTGGAACGGTACCAAAGCGTTGTGTCTCACAAGGACATGAACCAAACACAGAGATGCATCTGCCACTAGACTTAAATGCTGGCAAAAACCATCAAAATAAAATACTAGCCCGCAGCTGGAAGTGGTTTACTACACACCAAATGCATACCTGGAGCAGAACCAAAGTATTGATGACCTATTACTCACTGGTAATCTTTGTTACTCCTGGTTCTGTTGTCCTCTTCCCATTCATCACAAGTAAGATTGTCTATCTCACCAGACAGAAAAAACAAAAGAACAGGTTTATACTTCCCCACTCCCTCCCAGTGGGGGATATTTAAGCAGTACTTACCCAGCATTCCTCCTGAACTACCAAGCGCCCGCCATATGTAGGCCGGCCGTCCGAGAAGGAGGGAGGCGCGTGATCAGGGCGGTCCGTTAGCATGAGCGAACTGGGCCCAGGGCGTCAATTTTCTGAGGGGCGAATGAAGCTGTGTGCATTAAGGTTATGCCAACAGCAGCATCCTTCTCATCTTACTCCAACCTTGTCCTGGTCCCTGCCTGTTTGTTTCTATCTGATTTGCCTGTTTAAAGTGCTTTAGTCCTTCATTATCATACGGCAGGCAATGTTTTTAACACCCCTTTAGCCCCCTTTCTTGCCCTCCCTTCACCCTCTCACACTCCTACTGCTACACATCAAGAAAACCATCATCAGGATGAGGCAGCTAAGCTATCAGTGATTTAGGTGAGTTGGGGGGGGGGGGGTCTTAGGATGTTTGCGTTCAGGGGCCAGCCCCTGCTCATCCAAGTACTGACCAGTGAACACAGAAGGGACCCCTGCTGTCTCATTTGATTCACTACCATTAGCAATTGCGCCAAATGTATTTCTCCCGCGCCCAGGGCGCTGTCTTAGCAAAGGCCGGATCTTAACGTGATGAATGGGACGAGGACAACAGGACCAAGAGTAATGAAGATTACCGGTAAGTAATAGGACATTACCCGCAGGTCCCCCTTGTTCTCATCTCAGTCATAATAAGTGAGAAAAAACAAACCAAGCAACCCAGCATTCATAGGAAAAAAAAGAAATCACACAAGGATACCAACACAACTATTGCAGCACCCCATAGAGATTTATTCACACAGGTAATAGAACAATTTACGAAATAACAGAATGCAAAACACCCAAACCAAAATAGTTTTCATCACATAAAACATTCTGCAACCTGTAATGCTTCACAAAGGTATTGGAGGATGCCCATGTAGCTCCTCTGCAAATCTCAGAGATGGACATTCCTCTCAATTCTGTCCAGGTGGTAGCGACCCTTAGGGTGGACTTCCCCGAACCCCTGGAGGAGGAGGACACCCCAACAAAGAGTAAGCAAGAGAAATCAACTGCTTGGATAAAGAGGAAGCCTTGTCACCCGCGAAGAAGCACCAAAGAAAACAAACAAACGAGTCTGTCTTTTTAAAAGACTTCGTCTTTTCCAGATAGACAAACAACACTTTCTTGACGTCCCACAAATACCATTGGTCCACCGTGGAGGAACCCAATTCAGCACACAAAGCGGAAAGGATCACTTCTTGTTTCATATGAAATTGGGATGCCAGATTAGGCACAAAGGAGGAATCCAAACGAAGAATGACACCATTCTCCGAAAAGGATACAAATAGTTCTCAAGCCACCAAGGCTTTCAATTCCTCAGTGCGCCTGGCAAAGGTAATGGCCACCAGAAAAACAAGCTTGAAAAACATGAACTTGATACCTACCATTTCCAAAGGTTCGAAGGGAGCAGAAACCAAAACTTTCAAAACTAAAGGCAAGTTCCACAAAGGAAACAAAGGCTTAACCAAAGGGCGAGAAAGAGAATAACTTTGCAACAACTGAGTCACCAAATCCTCCACATCAGCCAAATTCCCCAAATGGGACTGAAAAGCCTTAAGAGTTGCCCATTGGGCATGCAGAGATGAAACAACTAAATGCTTCTCAAACCCTTCCCACAAAAAATGCAGAACCTCATTCGGATTACAGTCAAGGGGGGCAGTTGAAGAGGTTTACACCAATGCTGAAAACTACCCCAGTGCCTCTCGTAAGATTTCAAGGCTAAACAAAGGCTTGCGGGACTGCTAGATATCAACAGTTAAATGCCTGGAAAGTCCCTTCCTCTGCCATCCCCTCCTCTCAACTTCCACACCGAGAGACACAGCCTCTTTGGGGAGAGTAAGGGAGATGACCTGAGAGGAGAGGGAGAACACGGCATCATAAGTGGACCCTGAATCACCAGAAATTTGAGTCTAGGGACCACAAGTGCCGGGGTCAAAACTGAGCCACCAACACCAGAACTCTCACCTTGGGAATGAGTGGAATAGGGTGGAACGCATATAGCAGCTCATCTGGCCATGGAAGGGTCAATTCATCCATCCCCTCCAGGCCCCCTCTTGTGAACTGAGGGAATAAAATCTGGGCACTTGCACATTGAGCCAGGAAGCAATAAGGTCGAGGAAAGGCACACCAAACATCTCGCACAGCTGAAGAAAAACAACCCTGAACAGAGACATCTCTTGGGAAGGAAGAAAGAACTGGCTGAGAGAATCTGCCACCCCATTTTTTACACCTCTGATGTGGACGGCCACCACAGACTGTAAATGTACCTCTCGCCATTCAAAAAGCAGGGTAGTCATAGCATTCAGGGAACTCGATTGGGGCCCCCCGATGGTTCAGATAGGCCCCTTTAACCTGGATTTCTGATCTGACCACCAGATTGTGATACACAAGAAGGAGTCTGAACCCAATTACAGCTCGGTAAACAGTCATCAGTTCGCACTAACTGAAAGAGTGCTTGCCCTCCAGCACAGACCAGCATGCCTGTGGTGACCTGCCCCCAGAGTGGCTCCCCAATCAAAGGAACTGGCATCCATTGTGAGACCAATTGAGGATTTGGCTGCCACGCCATGCCTTTGGAGAGAGATTCCTGCCGAGTCCACCAACTCAGACCCTTGATGACCTCTGCAGTCGCTGGTGTCCACAGTCGAAGTTCCTTGACTTTTGGTCTCAAAATGAATGCAGATGAACCCATAGGGTTCGAAGACAGAAACGGGCCCAAGGAACTGTAAACACAGTCACCGCCATGTGCCCCAGCCGTCCTAAACATTGACGGACCATAATGGAGTGGCAACCTATTGTCCTCAAGGCTAGAGACCTCAAGAGCTCAGCCCTGGGAGCAGGAAGGAAAGCCCTGTTCAGATCGATACGGAATCTGGCCCATACAAAAGTCAGATCCCTGGACGGAACCAACTGACATTTCTCTTGATTGAGCAGAAAACCAATAGCCTGGATCATCGGGTGAACCAGTGAACATTTCGACAGGTACAAGAAACATTGTCAAACACCTGTAACTGAACCAAAATGCAAACACACCTGAAGCAGAGGACCCGCGGATCACCCTTGGCGTATAGTATCCCTTATCCAATCCATCTAAAATGTGTGTTCTTAAACATTGAAGAGCCAGGGTTTGCTCCTGAGTATTTAAGGTAGTTTGGCCTGAGTTCGAGGAAAATTTGTGTAGATGCAGTGCCTAACCGACATTCTAAGCGTACAATAAGAAATAAAGAACATAAAAGTCGACATGGGGATTAATAAATACTAAAATGTCATTAAAAAACATGTTAGCAAAAATTAAGGAAAGAGAATAAACATTCACTGTTAAAACAAAATGTGTCACAATAATGGAAAACCAAAAATAATGAAAAACATTGCCAGCAAAAAAATTGCGAACGTGTTGAAACAAAGAGCATGAGAAGAGTGGCAAAGAATGGCAAAGAAATTATAATGAAAATAGAAATGGAACAGATCAAGAGCAAGAAAACGATAGAAAAAGTTAGAAATAGGACTGAATCTGACCATGTGTAATTTAATCTGGTGCTCATGTAAAGTATTCCAATGCCCATGGGCTGCGTTTCCACTATAAAAAATGCAACAACAAAAAAGCTCCAATGGGACAGATGTAGGTAATACGGCTCCCGTCTGTTGATATGCCTTCACATGGTCATTCAGCATTTCAGCTGCAATTTCAGTAGAAGGAACACATTTTGCACATGATATATTCCCTTGTATGGCATGCATGCAAGCTGTCCTTCATCTAATAGGACGCTTTTTTTCCCTTTGAAAAGTGCATAGCAGAAGTGAGGAAGTGGGTCCCAAGATGCTGCCCTCTACTGTCAAATGAGTTGAAAGTCCTATAAGACAACTGAGAGCCAGTGTTTTGCTGAAGCACCACAAAATAAATGTAAATGTATTCCCTGGTTGGTAGTTAGGTCCAGGGACATTTAGTTGGGTGTGAACTACAGAAGAGAGATCTTCCACATGTTTAAACTATGCTTTTCATCCTATTGGCCCTTAGAGAAGGTGCTTTTCACATTCATTTTTCGATGGCTTCCTGAAGGCTCATTTACTTGCAATGCCAAAATGTATTTGCTTCATGATAATCAATCAATCAATCAATCAATCAATCAATCAGTAAGCGAGCTACTCACCCGCGAGGGTCTCAAGGCACTGGGTGGGGGAGGGGGGATAGCAGTTCCGTTCCGATGATAAGGGGTCAGCAGGCAGACACAAATTGTGACCTCATGATCAGTAGCTCTTCTGCTGGTCGGAAGAGGTAAGGAAGGTGTAGTGGGGGTGCATATCAAAGTTATACAAACGGGGCCGGCTATAGCGCTGGTGGCGCCCAGTGCAAGCATAATTTTTGGCACCCCCCACACCCCATGACCGCCTCCTCGGATTCTCTCCCTACCACCGGACAACAGTGCCCATCATCTCTCCAATCATGTTATTACTAAACATAGCAGCCACCCCCTGAAGTCTGCGCTCCCTCCACAGGTCAGCGCCCAGTGCGGCCTCACCGGTCGCTCTGCCCTAAGGCCGGGCTGTATACAGCTGCCCTGCTTGCATTGTTATAGCACTAAGTAGGGGTTGTGCTTATAGTCTTCCATTTGTCTGTTCATACTTCCCAGCTGTCCCTCTTTAACAAGACAGCATTCACTTTAAATTTTATTTTTGCATAATGTGTACCTATTTTTGTTATTGTGTTATTTTCATAAAATCCATTCTGTCCAACGTTGCTGTGCGGCTTTGTCTATGGTTGGAGAATGAAATGGCAGAACTGGGTACATCTTATTTGTTCAAAGACTCCAATGTCCCACCTCTCAGCCCAACAGTTTTATAATATTATCATATCTAAGTGCGCTCATTTTAATCTTGAAACTGCACACCCGGTGTCTAAATCCTGATTTCGGCGTGGCATTAAAATCATGGATTCTGTGCAAATAACGGTATCTCACTGTACCTCCAACTGTAAATATCTGTGATATAAAAAACATTATTCTAGCCAACAGGGCGCTGTCTAATGTCTCTGTTACATTTGCTAACCCTCACCTCAACACCACATTCTAGTTTTTGTGCTCCAGTTGCAATCACACTTTCACTGTATAGTTTCATTTTAGGTACTTTACACTTGAGCTGCTCCTGCTGGAATTCAAATACTTTTACCAAATTTACTGCAGCCCCTTGAAGTTAGGTTCATCATATATTAAATACTTTATAATCAAATAAGATCGCCTCTGTGGTAAGTGCACTATCCCAAGAAGCTATTGTGCTGGCGCTGGAACCTGTGGCCTGTCCAGGGACCTCAATGCGTGGATAGTTTGGAAGGGCTGCAAGATAGATGTTCATGCCTCAGATGGTCATCCTCCCTTACAAGAGCATCCTTAACATCTCTCAGCTCTCTACCCTTCCATGTTACACAGTGAGTATGCACTACCAGGAATTGAGGGCCTCATTTATGAGGTTTTGCCATAGGGCAGAGCCGCAGGCTTTCCTGCTGCGCTGCCCTACGGCAATAGAAAAGAGCAGGAATGGATCAGATATGGCACATTCCTGTCCTTTTCTCCTTCACCGGCGCACAATGGGCTGCCGTGATCGATGGTGCAAGGGTGCCTGCGTTACAGGGAGGATTATTTTTGTGCACAAAAATAAGCACAAGAGGCATTTTCCTCTTTCTGTGTGTGCTGTAGAATGGCTTATAAATATGCCTTGGCACATTCCGCCACTGGAATGTCAAACAAGCATTGGCATAGCCAATAGGTCTCGCCTTTGGGACCTTATAAGTGTTTAGCCATGCAACAGTTGCATAACTAAACACTTATAAGGTCCCAAAAGCGAGACCTATTGGCTATGCCAATGCTTGTTTTAACTGCTGCAATCTATTGAAGCCTCACGGAGAACATCAAAGCGGCCGCGAAAGTGATCGCGATCAAACATCAAAGCGGCCGGAAAAGTGAAAGTAATCGCGGTAAAGCGTGACGCGCGCGCCCGCGCACATGCACTGTAGCTCTAGGATTGTAGCACTTTTTGGAGCCCTCTCAAAATGTCTTGCCAGACCAGTGCATGCGCTGGGTCAGGCGAGACCTAAAGAGGGACGTTCTGGTGGCGCAAAAGTGCTGATAGCTGAATGCCCTGAGCCACCTCATTGAGAATGCAGCCAGTGTCCTGTAGGTATCTCCGTAGCATTGGCATGAGCTGCCCTCACTGATCTGTTGCAAGATTTTATAAAAACATGCAGAGACCTCGATATTTTGATTAAAAATGCGATTTACATGTTTGATTATCATTCTCCCTCCAGCCTTCACCTTCACACCTCCACAATCTCTTACTATCTCAATGGCCTAAACCTTTCTAGCCAAACTGGCCGTTCTACCTGGGTACCATTTTCCCTGTAGGCTGCTGGCTAGAGTGTTTCAGAGCTAGATGGGCTGCTGTGACCTCATCCTAGTAGTGTAGTGACCTTCTGTAGTGTAGGCCTAGATTTAGTATCGGACAACGCCGCCCTCCACGCCCAACACTTCAACACAACCAATCTGCCACAGCGAGGGTTGCCACCTATCTTAGATCAAAAAAAATACAGGCCTTTTGTTTACATTTTGCAATTCTGGAACAGCCAAGAGCTGGTAGGTATAACAAGAATTTGATTACATTTATCAGGCTTCTATAATAATTCTGAAAGGATTTAGAAAGCTCTCCAATACTTAACGGATTTAGGCAGGGTCTGGAGTCTTAGTTGACTAATGCGCCCCCTGTAGGGTCCTGTGTTACACATTATAGTCACATGTTCAAATCCCGGGGGCCACTCAACCTTTCATCCTTCCGAGGTCGATAAATTGAGTACTATTGAGCTGATTAACAATAAACATCTGTTATTCAGCACCAAGAGGCATCTGGTGAATGTGTGCTTTACAAATACACCTTATGTGTTTGGTTTCAGGAGAAAAATTACAGATTTCTCTGATTGGCCCAATATTTTTACTGGCCTCGGCTGAATAATACAGTCCAGTAAAAGAGGGCTATGTGGCAGCCCTCGCCCTAGCTGCCTATGAAATAACATCATTAAGATATGCTTTCCTCGTTGCACCTGCTTTGTAAAAAAAATGTGATTGTGCGTTGTAAAAACAGCGATGTAATGTACCACGATCTAAATGATCGCGTTGTAACATCATACATGGAAAACCCTTAACAACGCGGTCAAAACACCGCAATACATTTACATCGCTGCTTTTACAATGCAAGTCGTTACAACGACTTGCGCTGGATGGCGCTTTAGACTAAGGAATAGTGTGATTTACTATTCCAACACCTTCCCTACTGTACGTAGGCTGGAGTTGGAATAGTAAATCCTACTATTCCTAAATCCAGCGCCCTCCAGCGCAAGTTGTTGTAACGAATTGCGTTGTAAAAACAGCGCTGTAATGTACCAGGATCTAAATGATCGCGTTGTAACATCATACATCCGCATTGTTTGTTTGCACGAGGGCTCTAATTAGGATAACAAGGCCAACCCACGTCCTTCCTCACGAACCGGATACAGGCTTCTTGTGCTACCGCCAGCAAGCGCCCGCGTGCCCTGTGTGACATCTTTTTCAGTTTTTGACTTTTAAACAAACAATTCTTTAGGAATGTGAAAAGCGAAACTTCAAGTCCCAGCATGCCAGGTGTTGACTAAAAGGCCTCAACTGGCTAGACATGCCACAGGGTCGGAGGCCCCTTGCCAGCCTTGCAGCGAACACAAAAGGGTTGGCGCGAGGCCCGCTGCCTCGGCTCTCCTCCCCCACACAAAGAGCGCGGCACGGGCCTTCTATCGCGTTCACGCTCAGCTTCCCCCATATAATGGCGCCCCAGGGATAATAATGAGACGGGGCACATCACGCTCGGGTGGGGGAGTGAACAGAGGGATAATAAACTGCGCCATCTCCAGCTGTGTCGGTGTTCCGCCCTCCGAGCTTGAATGCAGAGCGGCTCCCCCTCTTCAGGGTAAGCCGGGCGTGTTTTACTTGACCTTGACAACAGGACAGAGGGCGGCAGCAGCATCCCTGTGCGCGAGGGGGCGCCTCTGTGTTCCGCCTTCCTAGCTTGAATGCAGAAAACCTCCCTCTCTTCAGGGTGAGCCGGGCGTGTTTTACTTGACCTTGACAACAGGACAGAGGGCGGCAGCAGCATCCTTGTGCGCGAGGGGGCGCTTCTGATTGGTCATCAATGCCCTTAATCCTGCTGCTGATAAAGACGTTAATCTCGCAGAAATTGATACAATTACCACCATTCCTTCGAAAAGAGCGGAGCTACTTCAAAATCCACACCTACTTCACATACAGGGAATACTACTATAACGACACAATCATTTTGTTTTCGGTTTTACCTTATCGGTACTGGTCAATGTAATAATACTTTTCTAAATGGATCTATGTAGGGAACTAAAAAGTCAAGAAAATAAATACCTGGACATCCTGCTCTCGAGTTAGGTCACGTGCAAGGCAGAGATCACCGACTATCATTGTCATTGGTAGAAATCCACACTAATGAGTGACAAAATGCAGTGCTTAATTTGTAAAACAAAGAGTGCCGGTGCGGAAGCGCTGCACAGATGCCTGCGGCCTATGTAATTTAACGTCAGCGCTCTGAATGCCAAGGGTGGTAGTCTTAAACCACCTCGTGCCTTTTTAATATACTACCATACATTCCCTGCTTTTATCTCACTCTTGCAGTTTCCTGTTTTCTCCCTTTGTGACTGTGATTCCCACTTTCTCTCCCTCCTTGTTTCCGATTGGTGTGTTATCCCTCTCTTGCTCTCACTAAATATCTCATGTGGAAAAATAGGTGATAGTCCTCCAAAATAAGTGCTGCCCCCACAGAGAACCACCAGCTCAAATTAAGCACTGTACTCCTGTCAAAATGTTGGGATCGAAATTTTGACTACGATCATAGTGTGGAAGTAAGTATATATATGCTTAACTCCACATCTGTGCACATTTACGGTATGTATTGTCAAGGTACATCATATATGTGGAGTTAAGTGTAGTAAATCTATATTCACTTGTATATATTTATTTTCACTATAGTTTGGTATTGGATGCATGGCCGACTTTAGGACAGTGCATCGGGTACAGCCGCACTGGGCGCTGAAGGGGGGGGGCACTGACCTCAGGGGGGGGGCACAATGTTTAGCAATCACTTAAGATTTAAATGCACCTGCTGCAGAGTTCCTTGTGCATCCAGCATTCAAGCAGCAATGAAAGTGACAAGATAACACTTGTGATTAATGCACCTGCTAGAGAGAGAGGGATCAGAGTTTTATCCAGTGGCAGTTTAGAGTCGCCATAAAGTAGTGCAGAGGGTTAATATACCTGCTGCAAAGAACAGCTCTGTATTTTATGTTGATAGATGAGTGGATTAGTGAAGTCTGCTTTAAAACAAATGAAAACGTGTGTGAGAGAGGTGCTATGGAGAGATAAGGGGCACTTTGACAGGTGATAGTGAGAGAATCCAGGGGGTGGTCGGAAGGGGGGGGGGGCGTCTAGGAGATGCCAAAGAAGATTGTTGCACCAGGCGCCACCAATGCTAAAGCCGGCCCTGATTGTTGTTTTAGTCACGATATTCGTGTAGCACAATATTTCCTATTTAGTATTGTGGGAGAATTTTTTTTCTATAGAAGACATCAGAGGGAAAGAGACATTTTTTTATGCAGTGTTATTAGGATTCACTGTCTCTCAAAATTCAAAATATGCATATAGATATAAGTAACTGTTTGTTTTTCACAATCTCATATTTACTCCTACATGTTTCTTGCAATACAAAAATAGTGATATTGATTAAGTACATGGCTGGCAGTTGAAAACAAACTGTCTTGTAACACTGTAATAATATAATTTAATTGTGACACATTTCTAATGTGCTCACTTTATTAACTATAGAAGGATGACCTCCCATGCTAAGTGTTGACTTTATTAACTGCATGCAAGTAACACAACAGGATCTGAAGCCACCAGAGATCTTATTGTCTTTATATGCCAACCATAATTTCACAACTCTGTTTATAAATCTCTAATGCTTAATTTGTGAAAAACAAGGGCAAGGGGCCACAATTCTTATTAGAACATTGGAATGTTGAGCCCTCCATTGTAGACAATGGAGTGCTCCGGACTTGCTCCGGGCTTCTACTGGCCGATAGAAGCCCGGAGAGCAACATTTCAATGTTGTTTTCATTTCACAGCTGCTGCTGTGAACCAAGGGCTCACAGAGCCCAAGGGGATTTAACCCCCCTTGGGCTCTGAGAAGCCTTTGTTTTTACTATTTAGAACATTCTGCCCTCTAGGGGCGGAATGTTCTAATAGCCTTAGAGCCCTCCTAGCGGGCTCTACTGGCCATTGAAGGCCCGCTCCCTTGTTGAAGGCCCTCGCCTTCAACTTAGGCCTTTAACGCTGGAGCGGGCCTTTAATGGTCGGTAGAGCCCGCTAGGTCAGGCTCTAAGGCTATATTATGAGCCTAACATTAGCAAAGCAAAATGTTGTTGCACTCGAATTTCAAGGCTGCCTATTCATTCCATCCTCATGGCTCTTTCTTCCACCGCCCTATACTTCAGATCTCAATCTAGTAAGTTGTTTGTCTTCCCACACTTTCACGTTGTTATTGTTTCCATTTATTTCTCCTTCATTCTCCTTTTTCTGCCCTTCAGTCTGTTGTTTGTGCCGCTCGTAGGCTTGGACATTGCTTTTAACTTCTGACACTCTGTAATCGTTCCGGAGCAGCAGACCGGCCATTACTGAGGAACAAGTGTTTTTAAAGGAAATTCCATCGTTGGGACTGCGAGGACCAGTGCGCTTCGCGCATCCAACAGTGACTGCACCTGGGGCCCTCTTCCCGACTCCTCCTTCTGACTATTTTAGGCACGCCCAGTCTCGCGTGAGTGGGACGCGAGCGGGGCGCAGACCGGGGCGAAGCCCGGGCAAAGGGTGGGCCCGTTTAAGCCCGTTCAAGCACGGACAAGACCGGACCGGGCCCCCCCCCCCTGGCCCCTGCTGAGTATATAGGTAGAGGAACGAGGTAATGACACCAAGGGTTATGCGGAAGAAAACCACGCCGTTATCTCCCATGGTCCCAGGTACTTTGGATAGTTTTCTCATTAGGGCTAACTCCGTAGTTAATAATGAGTTAAACATCTTAGAATGACGCCTCTCAGAGGGGATCGAAAGCACCAGAAGATCCTCCTTGGGCTTACTTGCATCTGCTAGATCCCCAGATGATTTGGACGATTCACATACTGCCCTAATGGATAGCATTGACCAAACCATCGAATCGGTCTTGCAGGAGCTGAGGACTAGCATATCCTCACGGCGAGACTCCCTCCAGCCTATTCCTGAGTGTGCATCTGCCCCCACATCGGAAGTTGTTTCAGATGTGGGGAGTGAATCTAAGTCGGTATGCGCACGAGGCCCACGGGAGGGAGCCGTTCCTAAAAGAAAATGTGTGAGGAAGTTCAAGGGGGGAAAAAAGGCTAAAATAGATTGCCCTCTTGATGCTTTAGCGGTAATCCCACCAGTAGTGGATACCCGGACAATTGAAATTCCTAATGTAATACCTATCTCAATTCCTGTACAAACCCTCTCCCAATTGCAGCCTCCTTTTTCTATTTCTGGAATGGGGTCTGGAGGAGCGGGGGATTGCTTAATAAATACCCTTACAAATATTCTGAAGGGATTTTTTGACCCCTTGATGGCCAGATTTGACATTATTAATGCTAGATTAAAAGATATAGAAATGGTTACCGGGGCTATAGATAATTGTATCAGGAATAATGGTATGACCCAAAGTGCGGCACAAATGAATATGGCCGAACCTCTGCCGTCTACTGCTACTAATTCTGCTCCCCTGTTAAAATCTGTAACAGCAACCCAAACGATCTCAATAGGCGTACCCCCACTCACCTCAAATCTTCCACCTCCCACTACCGTCATGTCGCCACTTCTACAGAATCAATCATCTTTTTCTGTAAGGTCTTCCAATCTGTCACCTAAATTAAACTTATCTAAATTAGGGAAAACCTCCAACGAGAATGGCGGTATCAGTAACCAAGATTTGGGTAGTTCAAGATGGAAAAATGTTGTGAATCTCCCCCCTGAGGCATCTCCCTACGTAGTAGTCCTAAATGGAGCCCCAGAGCTTCCTAATCCGGACTTAGAAACCTATGATTCCTTAAAAAATAAAGTGACCAGTTGGCTGAATACCCACAGGCCTCTCCCTCTGAATATGAGAGCTGATGTCCTGATGGTTAGGAGGGTTAGCTGGCTGGGAAATACCTTGAAGAAAACTAAGGGTGACTGCATTCTGGTGAATTTTAGAAATACACAGATTGTGTCACATATTTGTAATTGGATGGGGAATATAGGAGGCTCATCTATTCAACCCCTCCCATTGTCCTTTTTCTATCCACCACGAAATACCTATACCCACTCAGGGAATGCTGAAGAATGAAAAAGGGTGGGATCCACATCCCAAAGCAGAAGGCATAGGCACACTCGGTACAATGCGCCCATTTTGGATGATTATTCTTGCTATAACAGGTTTAGCTGCCTCGAGGAGGTTGACTGACTGGAACGGGAAAATGGCATTAGGGGGGTCGAAGGAGGGCCTCACTGGGTATACCCGCAGCCGGTGGTTACTGCCCCTGATAGTGGGCAGTCTAGACAAATCCCGAATCCAACTAATGAAGTCTCTTGTAAAAACTCCCCTGTTACTTTTAACGTTCCATCCCTACTAGAAATTCTTTCCTGGAACATAGCTGGTCTCCCTAATAAGCTTATTTGTCCTGAATGGGGCTCATTTATAGACCTTCAAGATATATGCTGCTTCCAGGAAACATGGGTCAGGGAAGAGCAATTCCGTTCCGGGTTTGCCTCATTTTCAGTTCCTGTCAGTTGGGGAGGAAGGGGCTGCCCGTCACGGGGTTTAACAATCTGGGTCGCTATCCATTTGGGTTGCAGTGCCAGTGTTCTAGATACAGGGTCTGACGATGTGCATTGTGTGCTCTTGGACTGGCAGACTGGCTCACGATTAGCCGTGATTAATGTCTACTCAAGACCTATGAGTCTCTCCGCCGAGTCAAGGGTTATTGAAGAGCTATCTACTGTGCTGGCCAAGATTCCTGATGGTACTACGTTAGTGGTGGGTGGAGATTTTAATTCTCACTTTGAACCACTTGACGGGTTGCTGGATGCCATAAATCAGGAGGAGGATGATTTATGGAAAATCCCACTGGTGGTAGGCCCAACAGTAAGATCTTGGGCACCTTTGGCTGTCCAAATCACATCCCTGGCATTGGCTCATTCGATTAGGGCATGCAATGGACGAGCAAAATCTGATAACCCCTCTAGGCCTACCTTTAACAAGCCAGGGAGGGAGGCTCGACTTGATTATATTTTTGTCCAATGTAAGGAGTGGAACCGAGTCCAAGATATTAGGGTGGTCCCCAGGGGAGAGAGTCACCACAATCCCCTGATCCTGGATTATTCATTACCAGGTTTGTGTAAGGGTGAACCTTCATTGCAATCTGATAAATCCAATAGGGTTGTCCTGTCCAATAATAGACATAGGGTAAGATGGGACAAATTGGCTAGCAACCCAGATGAACTATCTAAAGTATACGTTAGGGTTAGTCCAGTATTGGAAGACATGGCTGCTCTAATTGGGCATCAACCTTTGTCTGATTTTTACGAAAAACTGGCCGAAGTTAATCAGGCATTATTCCTTAGCCTAACAGATATTTTAAATCCCCCAGCCCCTTGTGGGAGAAGGGTGTGGTACTGTAAAAATCGGAACCGTGTAGGTGGCATGGTCCCACCATGCCAAGTTTGGTATTAGCGAACCGCAAATAAGCAACGCGGTATGTACGAGTGTTTTCATCATGTTCCACTGATGAATTCACCGTGTATATGATACTACATATTGTATCCATGGGTTCCATTTTACAGTAGTAGCCATTTTGTGGTTGCCCTCACATAGGCTGCGCACTAAGGCCATGCCTAGGCTTAAAGGACACGTACACCTTCTGTGACTTCTCTCTGACCTGTGCAAGCCGACTCCGCTGCCCGAGGTCAATCCTGTCCGGCCGGTTCCTTTCTCACGGCCTAATGTGATTAGCATCAGGGCTCGACCCATCATAAAGCCCCTGTTCGCACACGATCTCTGACTAAGCTGTTTTCACACCTGACTCTGTTTCCTACTTTATGGCTTGTTTTACGAGCAGGAGGTGCCCGTTTTATTGGGGTCTGCTGTTATCTGATGAGGGTTCTGAGCCTTGCTGGGTACAATAACTGCATGCTTAATGAACTGAAATGTGGGATTGTCGTTATGACTCTGCTGTTCCTTTGAAACTAAAATATGTGAATGACCACTTGTAAAACAGGGGCGGTGTTGCCCCCAAAGCGTAATTTTGTGTATATAAGTAAAGACTGGTTTTTGGTTCGGGAGCAGTCTCCTGAGAACATACATCGTGTTGTACTTCTCGGATATCTGTGATTGGTCTGCAGCCAATAAAGACGTTCTTTGAATTCACCTAGAAGACTCTGTGTTTCTGTGGGTCTGAAACAGGAAGAATCCGAAGTCTTAGGGTGTGTTCCCCTGCACCGCTGGGTTCTAAAAACCCGGTACTTCAGTTGGCGCCCAACTCGGGGCGATTTCAGTGGTACCGGTCCAAGCCAGAGGTTCGTGAGGAGCTTCGTGTGGAAATTCTGGAGGAAGGCCGCCACTTCATCGACCCCTGCATGTCGACGTGGTCCGAAAGTCTTTTCTGCAAGGTTCTCCGCGTCCCGACATCTACTAAGGACTGCTGCCCTGATTAATCGCCCTGTTTTGGACCCTTGACGATTTGGTAGAGCGAAACAATTGAGAGAGTCTTCTGATGAAGTCATCGATACCTCAGTTAAGTATAAGTGGAGCGTCTCCCAGTTTGTTTGGTATCCTTCGGGATTTTGGTATCCTTCGGGATCGCTTTGATTTGGGTCTTGCAAGTGCCAAAGCCAGAGGACTCGTGTATTCACGAGACTATCGTATTCGATAATCCTTTGAAGTTTGAAACTAGACTAGTGAGCAAAGATGCCTGGTTCTAGTATATTTGGAAATTTGTTTTGTTTTGGTTGTAAAAGGGACTCCCGATTGGAGGATTCGTGTCCAGTTCCTCCAATTGGAACTCCAACTTATGAGCTTTATGTAAAACATGGCGTGGGCCCCATTAGGTATAATGAAGTATGGGTCCGATACACCAGAAAGGATGGTGTTTTAAAATGGCCCCAAAATGGTAGTTTTGACACAGAGATCTTAGATAATTTAGAAGTTAAATTGTTCAAGAAGAAAGCCCGGCCGGCGATGTTTGATTCCTTCCGCCTATGGCGAAAGGAAGCCAAACAAAAAGAAATTAAATTAGCAAAGAAACATAAAAGAGAGAGAGGTATGTCGATCATGCAAGCAGCTTTGCAGTTCAAGGATAATGAAGAGGACCGAATGGATGAGCAGTTGCATAGGCAACGCAAACTAGTCATTGATAAATGCTACCCAGTTTTGCCACCCCTTCAACAAGATGAGTCAAAAGAGAAAGAGAAAGATTTCCTAATGTCCCATATACTAAGTTCGCCACCCCCTTATGCGCAAAATGCTACAGCGCCTCCACAGCCCGTAAATGTGCAGCCTCCAGCTAATGCGCAGCAAGCTTTCCCGCAGCCGCCAGCTCCTCCTCAGCCGGCTCCTGTCCCGGTAGCACAGCCTTCCCAAGGGCCGCCGATTTTGCTACCTACCACTTCTGCGCCCCTTGCGACTTTTCCTAGCACATTAGCTGCCTCTCTTGGTGCCCTACCTACTGCTACCCCTGTATCTGTACCTACACCCGTTTTCCTTCCCTCTGTTTTTCCCCTGGCTCTTGCCTCGACTTCTCCTTCTGCACGACAGCGAATAGCTAGTGCAGTCACTAGTCTTATATCACCCCTCTTTGGGTCGTCTACTACGACCCCTGGTCCACAGCGTAAGCAGTTACGTAGTCAAATACCTGGTTCTAGAGAGAAAGAAGAACTGGACCGCATGGCACGTAGATGGATTGTTTATCCTTCTAGATATGATGTAGAATCTGTTGTTAATGTTTTTCATCAGTGGGAAGCGCCACAACAGCGGTACATTTTTGAGAAAATGTGTGAAATTCTATGCGAGGAATTGGAAGATAATGATGTAGACTCCAGTCCGCAAGAGTTGTGTCAAGTGCAATTTGAATTTGGAAAAGGTACGATTGTGGGTTCTGATGTTGGGAAGGCAGTTGCGACACTGCTGTCTTTCAGGAATGGGGATTGTCAGCAATCGTTGTTTGGACAGGAATTCCCTGAAGGGAAACAAGTAAAAGCGCGACAATATCCGATGCGTGAGGTTCCTCCAGTTTGGAGACCTGGTGATGCGAATGCTAATCCACCTGTTCTGGCACATTTTCAGCGTGTTTGGGTACATGTTCCCTGGAAACGATCTGAAGTTTTAGCCCTTAAGCAGACATTGCCTGACCCCCGTAAGAATCCTGCAGGATATTATAAGGAGTTATTGCAGACTGCAGAATCATGTGTCATGAACCTGGCAGACATAGATATGTTGTTCGGGAATGTTGTTCCACAGCCTTTGTGGGGATTGATTCGCAATGCAGATCATGCTGCAGACCTAGGTGACACATGGGCTAATATCATTAATGCAGACAATAGACAGGTTGGTGGTGCCAAGCCTGATCCCGTGGTAGCAGAACTCCCTGGTAGAATAATTAATTACATGAAAACTTTAATGCCCGCAATACGTGTAAATTGGGATAAATTATCCGCGTGCAAACAGAAGAAAGATGAAACAGTGTCCGACTTCTTCACTAGGTTTGAAGAAACATTTTTCGACCACAGTGGTCAGGACATGAGTACAGAAGGTGGCCAACGGTTATTTGTTGATAAATTTGTGCATAATTTGCTTCCAGAGTTGTGTAAGAAATTAAAAGATTCGGAGAGTTCTTGGGCCGTTTCCTCTTCAGCACAAATACTGGCTACTGCACAGTATTATGAAAATAGGGATAAAGATGAGAAGGATAGAACAGACAAGAAAACAAAAGAGTTGAAAACGAACGTTCTTTTACAGCAGGCTTATCCGCCACGTGCAGGTCAGAATAATTATAGGCAAACCCAGGGTATCTATCAGCAACCCCAACAGTTTCAGAATAATCAGCAAATGTATGGGTATTATCAACCGCGTGTCCCTATCGGTCCCAATCAATGTTCGTATTGCAAGGAGGAGGGTCACTTTAAAAATAATTGTCTCAGATTGTTGCAACGCACAAATAATGCTTATGGCGCAAGAGGTAGAGGTGGCCAGCAAGCCCCACGAGGTAGAGGGCGTGGGAATGTTCCCCAGAACGCGCGTCCTCTTCCGCCTCAAAATACGATGAATAGTTTTGATCAGCAAGCCAATGCGACCGGCAAGACAGCGCAGTACTATTATAATGACTACTATGCAGAAGATGATGATACGGAAGGGAATGATTACTAGGACAGCCGTAGACAGAGAGAGGGAGTTGTTTAAGTGCCAGTGGACCAGAGCGGGCCGTATGTTAAGGTGACTACAGCGGGTATAACAGAGCCCTTTCTGCTGGACACTGGTGCTGCAAAGAGTTCTATTATGCGCTCCAAACTCCCTGGCGCGCCTTTGTCTGGCGAAGTGAATGTTTCTGTAGGTTTTTCTGGCGCCCCGGTTAGGAACCCGATCTCAAGTCCTATGGCCCTTTCTGTTGGACCTTGTGAGCTGAAAGCACCCCTCATCCTAACCACAGGATGTAACGAAAACTTGTTAGGATTAGACCTGTTGAAGAGATTACATGCGACATTATATTGTTCTCCCTTGGGAGTACAACTTACGCTGGGTAAGGAAGTGATTTCTCCCATGTATTTGTCAAAGACTGAACTACCAGCTGAATTGTCGTCTCTTCCTGATGCTCTTTGGGCCACTGGCCCTAATGATGTGGGCCTTTTGGAAATACCGCCTTATGTTGTCACTTTAAAAGCCAATGTTAAATTGCCCCGCATTCCCCAGTACAAGATCTCTAAGGAAGGTGAAAAAGCGTTGTTAGCAATTATCTATGATTTAATTGAGAAGGATGTAATTGAAGAGACGAGAGGCACCGTTTGCAATAGTCCGGTTCTGCCTGTTTTGAAACGTACTGACCCTTCGCAGCAACCTGTTTACAGATTTGTGATCGATCTTAGAGAGGTCAATAAGGTTGTTGTGCCACAGCTTCCAGTGGTCCCTGATATAACCGCCTTGTTGACTATGATCCCAGCTTCCGCTACTTGGTTCTCAGTAATTGATTTAAAGAATGCTTTCTTTAGTATCCCGATTGCAGAGGAGAGCAGAGATATTTTTGGCTTTTGTTTAGGAGGTCGAAGCTTCCGTTTTAAACGTGCTCCACAGGGCTACTGTGAAAGCCCATCAATATACAGTCAGGCTTTAAAAGCACAGCTTGATGCCCTTGTTTTACCTAAAGGTGCTACCCTTATCCAGTATGTTGACGATTTGCTAATCGCCGCAGATACTGAGGAAATTTGTAAACGAGCTACATCATCATTGTTGCGTCATTTGTCTACCTTCCATCACAAAGTGTCTCTCTCTAAGCTGCAATATTGTCGACAAGAGGTGACCTATTTAGGTCATCTCTTCTCAAAGGAGGGAAGGAAGCTGACCCCAGAAAGAATCCAAGCCATTGCACAATTAAGCGTGCCAAAGACAAAGAGAGAAGTGCGTGCTTTCCTGGGCATCACTTCATATTGTAGGCACTGGATCCCGAGTTTTTCTTTATTGGCAAAACCATTGCTAGCATTAACATATAAAGATATACCAAATCCTGTCCCGTGGTCTGAAGAGGGTCAGAAAAGTTTTGTGGAACTACGTGAGGCATTATGTTCAGCTCCTGTGTTGGGTACCCCCGACTATAGTAAGCCTTTTACCCTGTATGTTTATGAAAGGGACGGTTGTGCATTGTCAGTACTGACACAGCCTTTTGGAGACAGACCGCGCCCATGCGCGTATTTTTCATCGACTTTGGACCCTGTAGCGAGGGCATTGCCAAGTTGTTTAAGAGCTACAGCGGCAGCGGCTGCGTCTATTCGACAGTCTGCTGGACTAGTGATGAATAACACATTGATTGTAATGGTTCCTCATGCAGTGGACACATTGTTAAATAGGACCAAGACACAGCATTTAACTAATGCTCGATTGTCAAGTTACGAGTTGACACTGCTAGCAAGTCATGTACACATAAAGAGGTGCAATACGTTGAATCCAGCCACATTACTGCCAATTTCAGCAGACACAGATGAGGTTGAACAGCATGATTGTCTGTTCAGAACAGAAGAAGAAACAAAAGGGAAAGTGGATCTTAAAGATACTCCCCTGGTTGAATGTGATGGTACCTTATGGGTGGATGGTTCATGCTTCAAGCTTCCGAATGGTGATACGACTGCTGCGTATGCTGTCACGACTCTGCACACGATTGTTAAAACTGCACGCATCCCACATAATTCGGCTCAGGCAGCAGAATTAATTGCACTCACAAGAGCATGCGTGTTGTCGAAAGAAATGAAAGTGAACATATATACTGACAGTCAGTACGCTTTTGGTGTGGCCCATAGTTTTGGGTGTTTGTGGAAAGAACGTGGGTTCCTGACTTCGCATGGAGCTAAGATTCAGAATGGTGAGTTAGTGAATGATCTCCTTGAGTCACTGACCTTGCCATTACAAGTTGCGATTGAGAAATGCAGCGCACAAAAGAAAGTTACCGATGATGTTGGGCGTGGTAATGCATTTGCTGACGAGACCGTGAAAGAAACAGCAAAAGATGTGACAACCCGAATGTATGTTGCAGGCCCCGCAAGATGGGTTGGTGATGTTGGAATGTGTGAAGACACGATAGAGAGTGTGAAGTCCCTTCAAGCTGAAGCCACAGAGAAAGAATTAAGTATGTGGAAGGAGAGTAAGGGTAAATTAGATGAAAACGGTTGTTGGATTGATTTGTCAGAACACCGGCGATGGTTGTTACCTGATGCGTATGTGCTTCCAGTGTTTACGATGGCGCATGGAATGGCACATATCAGTGTGAAAGGGATTTGTAAGTTGTTGGCTCCAGTATGGCAGAATGCTGGAATCCCTAAATGTGCAGAGAATGTAGTCAAAAATTGCATGGTATGTCTGAAATACAATCCTGGTAGGGGAACCCCAACTCCACCTGGTCATTTTGCGCCTCCATCATATCCTTTTGAAGTTCTGCAACTAGACTTCATCCACATGGAAATATGCAACAATTTGAAATATGTACTGGTTGTTGTTTGTGCCTTTTCAAAATGGATAGAAGCATATCCCCTAAAAGACAATACTGCCTTATCCACGGCTAAAGCCCTAGTTAAAGAATTTTTTCCTAGGTTCGGAATGCCAAGGATGGTATGGAGTGATAACGGGAGTGAATTTGTAGGCCGAGTGATGAAGAATGTCTGTGAGGGACTAGGCATTAAGCAAAAGTTTTACGCTGCAAATCACCCCCAATCAGCTGGACTAGTAGAGTGCTACAATGGCACCTTGAAGCTTAAGTTGGCCAAAATTCAGGCGAGCTCCGGTCTTAAATGGCCTGACGCTCTGCCCTTAGCACTCCTGTCAACGAGAATGACTGTACATTCGCGAGTGGGACTTAGTCCATATGAGATAGTGTTTGGCCGTCCGGCCAATGTGTGGGGAGTGCCAAGGCCGACAAAGTTCAGTGAAATCGAATATCCAGTACTGCTTGATTACCTGTATGAATTGACGGCTAAATTGCGTGTCTTACACCAACAGGTTCACGGTACTCTGCCCCAGGCCTCTGAAGCTCCGGGACACCCTATTAATCCTGGAACGTGGGTGCTAGTTAAAAATTTTCAACGTGCAAAGAATGATGAGCCCCGTTGGATCGGCCCCTACCTAGTACTGCTATCGACAAGATCAGCAGTTCGAGTGAAAGGGAAAAAGAATTGGATTCACGGCATACGCTGTAAGAGGATCCCTTTACCCCTACCGTATGACCGGTGGGTCAAGGAGGGGATCGCTGACTCCGAGGCTGAGACTGTGCCTCGTTTTGTGCCTTTTAGCGATGCACGTGTGAAGGGGACAAATACAGAGCGAGAAAGTGACGACATTCTGCAGGAAGCTATATCGCCATCAATTCGATTGGATACCACAGAGCCTGAACTCTTGTTTCAAGACCAGACAGTGCCTGGCGTAAATAGGTATAATTTGAGGCCAAGAACTATGGACAAATAAAAATTCTTTTCCTTTGATATTTTCAAAAGTGCAGCTCTCTCATCTGAGAAACTTTTTGACTTTTTGTTTTTCGAACCACCATCCGGGTTCAGCTGCAGGGTCGCGGTGCCAAGACTTTGCGGTACAAGCCGAAGACGTTAGGTCAACGGTTCTGGTTGGTCTAGGGCGTTCCCTGAACTGACAGGTGTACTCCTTAGCAGAAGATACTCATCCGCCGCGAGCAGCACGATTAGAGGATGGAGTTTTTCAGGATGAAGAAGCCCACCGAGGAAATTAATTTCAAGAGCAGAATATGTAAAATAATGAATAGCAAATGTTGTGTAGTATTATGTCTGTTTGTACTCTCCAAGCAAGACAAGCTTGGGTTTTGACTCAAAGGCAGCAGGGCCAAGTCAAAAGTAATAAATAGAACAAAAGGGATGCCGATGCTGCACTAGATTTAAGGAGAAATTTTGTCAAATGAATAGATTAAATCAAATCCATTTTAACCATTTAATGGCTGTTTTTAATCAGAAAATATATTTATGCAAATTTTTTAATTTTTTGCACGGTAGTATTTAGAACATTTAAACAATATCAGTGAAAATTAAGACAAACATTAAGAAACATTTCAAATATTTACAAAACATTACATAGACACATCCATAACATCACACCACTAACATACCTCAGACATTCAGACAATGAAACAACATAAATTTGATACTTCTATATACACAATAAGTCCATAAATGAGAATCATTTGCAATCTTTCTAAAGCGTATATTTTTAGATCTGTTTTGGCAGTTTTTTTAAGCTGAAGGCGAAGACAAGTCAACGTGGGTCAACGCGTTTCGAATCCCTTCACCGGGGATTCTCATCAGGACCAATACTATCTAGGAGAAAGAAGAAGAACACTAAGTAGGACCAATAACCCTTTAGTCATAACCAATTCAAGGACGCTAAATTCCAATGGTGAACCTTACCTAAAATTTGACGAGGCAATTTTCAACAGAATTACCAACCAAACTACCAACAACCCTCTTTTTTAGGACGGGGCCGACAGAGACAACGAGGCAGAGCAAGATTTACCAACCAGCCGTGGGAAATGTCCACGAGGCGCCAGAACTACAAGAATTAAATACACAAATGGCCTCGCCTCTACGGGAACCTCAGACACAGACCACCTCACCGATTTTCAATCTTTCAGACAAAATATTGTCACAGGATGAACTGGGAGTATTGGAAAAAGGTCTATCATTCGTGCCGTCTAAACCAACAAATTTTGTTCTATTAAAGACGGAATTTATTGAATTTTGCCGCAAGATACGCCTAATCACGTTTTTTTCAGACAATCCTACAGAACAGAGCAGTGAAACAACGGGCTTGAAGAAAAAATCCACCTTCTGCCCCCCCTCTGCTAAAACACCTAAAGAAGTGTTACTCTTTGAGAAAGTGGTGCTTTCAGCTATTGCTGAAACAGAAAACAAAAGGAAGAGATTCGTCAGACCTAATATTACAAAAGCACAGAAAGAAGCGCTGGTCTCACTTAAGAACGACCCGTCGATAGTAATTAAACAGGCCGACAAAGGCGGCTCAATCGTTATCTGGGCCACCGAGCGATACACAACAGAAGTCATGAGACAACTCTCCAACGTGCAATGCTATCGCAAATTAAGTAAAGATCCCACTACTGAACTGCAAGGAAAACTCTTCAACATCTTACAAAAAGGTTTCGACCAAGGCTTCCTTGGCAAAAAGGAGTATGAGTTTCTAAGGAATAAAAATCCTCGGATCCCAATTTTTTATGTCCTCCCAAAAGTGCATAAAGATCAAAGGAGTCCTCCGGGTCGCCCGATAGTCTCGGGCTGCGAGTCTTTGAACGAGTCAATATCTAAGTTCGTCGATTTTTTCCTTAAACCTTTTATGAAGGATGTTAAGTCGTACATACAAGATACAACAGACTTCCTGACCAAATTAAACCTAATGGAATTCGATGAAAATGTACACATCCTTGCAACTTTGGATGTCACCTCGCTCTATACTGAGATTCCTCAAGACGAGGGTTTGGCAGTCTTGGAGTCATTTTTGAACAGTAGACCAAAACCAGAAAAAGTTCCGACGAATTTTATCATGGAGCTAGCCACATTTGCCCTCAAGAACAATTATTTTTGTTTCAAGGAAGATTTTTTTCTGCAAACCAAAGGAGTTGCGATGGGGTGTCCTTTTGCCCCAGAGTTGGCAGTGCTCTTCATGTCCAAATATGAGGACCAATTTGTCTATAACAACAACCCGTTTACAGTCTATATCACAAATTGGGTCCGATACATCGATGATGTGTTCCTAACGTGGACAGGGGATGAAAGACAACTCCAAGAGTTTGTAAATTGGCTTAATAACAGAACACCAGACATAAAATTCAGTCTGAATTTTTCTAAATGTAAGATTTCCTTTCTAGACGTGGAGATCTACCCCAACAACGGCTGTTTGGTCACGACACTGTACAAGAAAAAAACTGACAGGAACAAGGCCCTGCACTATTCGAGTAACCATCCAAGAAGTCTAAGAGACAACCTGCCATACGGCCAATTTTTACGAATTCGTCGAAATTGCACCTTTAAAGACGAATACTTACATCATGCTAACAATTTGAAAAATAACCTACTATCCAGAGGGTATCCAAAAAAACTATTAAAGAAAGCAATCAAACAAGCATGGTGGACCCCACGAGATGTATTGTTGGAAAGAAAGGATAAATCAAAAACCAACAGGATTGTATGTGTATCGACCTATAGTCCCACCGCAAATTGGCTCAAGAAGACCATATCTCAAAATTGGCATCTCATTAAAAACCTTGATGCCTCACTTAAAGAGATCCCGCTATTTGCGTTTAAAAAGGACAAAAGTATTGCCAACCAGCTAGTCCGAGCTGCATTACCCAAAACAAAGAGTCCGGACATAAGAAGCCTTTTGAACTTACCCCCGATACAGGGGCATCACAAATGTGGGACATGTGTCTGTTGTGACTCCACAATCGAAGGAAATCATTTCACTCATAGGGATGTACATTGGAAACATGATTGTTTTTCAAATTGTAAAACAAAATTTGTTGTATATGGGATACTCTGTCCTTGCGACAAACTTTACATCGGGAAAACAAATCAAGAAGTACGGACAAGAATTCAGCAACATAAATCGAGGATACGCAAGAAGGTGATTAACGCTCCATTGGTGAATCATTGGCATCTCAATAACCATACAGAAAGAGATGTGAGATGGACTGTGATCTCGAAAGTCACACAGGATGACCGAGGAGGCGACCTCGATGCTAAACTTGTGAAGAGAGAGGCGATGCTCATCATCAAGTTTAACACATCAGTTGTAGGATTAAATGAGCTGTCCGAGATTTTCAATTTGTAAATATTCCTCCACACATTCTGATTGTGGTAGTCCAAAACGCTGCATTTTACACATGAGGGTATGTGTTGACGTACCCACTTACGTATGGAATACGGGTCCCATTGGGCAACAAGCACGACCCACCCCTGGCTGAACACTGCAAATGTTCGAGGAGTCCACCCTAAGAGTAATGCTCATTCGAATCTGGACCATCACTAAGCTGTACGTATCCATCGTCTTAAGAATACGGGCCCCATTGGAATAAGAATATAATTCATCCCTGGCTAGACGCTGTCTAAAGACTGCAAACGTGCGTACAAATTATCTCAAAAGGAACACTCATGTGAATTTGTAACATCACGAAGTTGAGCGCACTCTAGTGCAATAAAGTTTTATTGACGGATAAAAAAACCAACATTTTTGTGTCTAAAAGCCAGTAACATAGCTGAACACGGCGCCGTTTACACTACGAGCACCGTCTTCATAATTGGTCCCGATTTCCAGAAGTATGATATATCCGGGGTCTCGTACCTTCACGGGATATTTTTTTGAGAATAGACTACACGTCCCAGAATTCCCTCCAGTACCGCCCCTGTGTAGTCAGTCTCGCGGTGTGGTTAAAATGGCCGCAACCTCCGATTTTAATCACCTATCCAGGTGCACGGTTCACGTCGGCTCCAAGGACGCGGGTCTAATACGAATTACCAGGTATTTTGGCAATTAGATACTTTACAGACAACACGATCATGCGTGTGAGAATATCGAATAGAGCCAGGCACTTCAAATGTTTAACGCCGACTCTCTATTTACATTTAGATTTCGGCCGTCGATTGTTCCTTGACCCTTAACTTCGTACTCAAGCGCCTCCACATTACCCTGATCAATTTAAGGGGCCCAAGACGTGTTTAGATGACTATACACACATCTGACAGTAAGTACATCACAGTGTCTAGTGACCATACACAGGGACAGTAGTGCTTTTGCTTTGTTCCACTCTGCTTTCAAAATCTTTGTCTAAAACTGCTTTGTCACTTTAATGGTTTCAGATCCTGGTTGTAAAGTCCTTCCACCATCCAATTAGAGCTTTTTCTTCGTCAAATTTTAGGTAAGGTTCACCATTGGAATTTAGCGTCCTTGAATTGGTTATGACTAAAGGGTTATTGGTCCTACTTAGTGTTCTTCTTCTTTCTCCTAGATAGTATTGGTCCTGATGAGAATCCCCGGTGAAGGGATTCGAAACGCGTTGACCCACGTTGACTTGTCTTCGCCTTCAGCTTAAAAAAACTGCCAAAACAGATCTAAAAATATACGCTTTAGAAAGATTGCAAATGATTCTCATTTATGGACTTATTGTGTATATAGAAGTATCAAATTTATGTTGTTTCATTGTCTGAATGTCTGAGGTATGTTAGTGGTGTGATGTTATGGATGTGTCTATGTAATGTTTTGTAAATATTTGAAATGTTTCTTAATGTTTGTCTTAATTTTCACTGATATTGTTTAAATGTTCTAAATACTACCGTGCAAAAAATTTAAAAATTTGCATAAATATATTTTCTGATTAAAAACAGCCATTAAATGGTTAAAATGGATTTGATTTAATCTATTCATTTGACAAAATTTCTCCTTAAATCTAGTGCAGCATCGGCATCCCTTTTGTTCTATTTGTTTGTACTCTCCAGCATAATGATTTTTTCTGTAGGTTGCGTATTATTATCTTTCCAAGTGTCATTTGCACCCACTGTACAGCCCACACCTCTTCCTACTGTTTCCCAACACTCTTTCCACCCTCTGCCAGAACACGAACAAGCTAGACGTGCTGAATTTGTAAACAATTCGTTCATTCAACTCCTGCACCAGCACCAACTAGTTATGAATACAACGAACTGCTGGGTGTGTGGTTTGATGCCGCACACCATTAATAAGGGCATCCCATATCTAGTACTGCCGTTCAGCTATAATGGTTCATCATGGGCATTCCAGACCATGTTTCTTTTTGCGCTTGAAACCTACTCCCAGCGACCACCGCGTTCCATTAGATCTAACTCGAATAATAAAGCCTTGATGAAAGGAGTTGCAGATATGAGTAGAGATATCGATGCATATACATCTATTCCCAAGGATGAGTTGCGAGCTTATGTAGGTTGGAACGCGACTGGGTATAGCATCAGTTTGGGTGAAAAACAGCGCAAAAGTTCATCTCCGATTTGGGTCGTACCCCACATAGGTCGGTTCTGTCTACAAGGTAATGGTCAGAATCCAAGAGCTCAACTAGGGAAGAGTAACTGTACTGAAACATACACTTTTCCATCACAGTTTTCCCCTGCGTTTTTGGCTGCCAAGGGTACATACTTTGTCTGCAATGATCGAGCATATACATGGTTGCCCCCTGATTTCTCGGGCACATGCTATGTTGCGAATTTGCTACCGCCAACATTTACTGCCGCCTCTGATTATCCCAAGACCAGAGTTGTGAGAGGCGTCGTTAGTAAGGAAGATACTGCCGGTCAGGAAGCGGGAGACTTTTTCCTGGGTTTCCTGCCGTTTTGGGGACCAATGGTCAATAGTCGGAACCTGAGACAACTGACCCGTGTAGTTGAATCCACTGTTAATGTAACGGCCGGTGCCCTTGGTAATTTGACAGCTGAGCTTCAAGCGGATCGCCTGATGACGTTGCAGAACCGTATGGTTCTAGACGTCATACTTGCAGACCGTGGTGGGGTATGCAAGGTCATCCAATCAAGCTGTTGTATTTTCATACCGGATAACGCTCCGACAGTCTACCAGGCCATTTCCAAACTGCATAAGATTTCCGGATCCATTCACGTAGAAAAAGGAGATTGGTCGCTGATGGGGTGGTTCTGGGGACTGATATCAGCTTGGGGATGGAAGATTTTAATAGTCATTGGAATGATCTTAGCCATTCTTTTCCTGTTCTGTTTATGTATACAGTGTGCCCCTGTAATGTGTAGCCTCTGTGTTACATCATGTGTAGGGAAACCTATATCGAAGGACGAGCTAAGCAATAGGATGATGCTACAGCAACATCTCCATGACTTTATGAATATAGACTTGAACTCAGATTAGTATAGTTCTTGCCTATGTAAGGGCAAAAGGAGGGTCTGTGGCACTGTAAAAATCGGAACCGTGTAGGTGGCATGGTCCCACGATGCCAAGTTTGGTATTAGCGAACCGCAAATAAGCAACGCGGTATGTATGAGTGTTTTCATCATGTTCCACTGATGAATTCACTGTGTATACGATATTACATATTGTATCCATGGGTTCCATTTTACAGTGGTAGCCATTTTGTGGTTGCCCTCACATAGGCTGCGCACTAAGGCAATGCCTAGGCTTAAAGGACACGTACACCTTCTATGACTTCTCTCTGACCTGTGCAAGCCGACTCCGCTGCCCGAGGTCAATCCTGTCCGGCCGGTTCCTTTCTCGCAGCCTAATGTGATTAGGATCAGGGCTCGAGCCATCATAAAGCCCCTGTTCGCACACGATCCCTGACTAAGCTGTTTTCACACCTGACTCTGTTTCCCACTTTATGGCTTGTTTTACGAGCAGGAGGTGCCCGTTTTATTGGGGTCTGCTGTTATCTGATGAGGGTTCTGAGCCTTGCTGGGTACAATAACTGCATGCTTAATGAACTGAAATGTGGGATTGTCGTTATGGCTCTGCTGTTCCTTTGAAACTAAAATATGTGAATGACCACTTGTAAAACAGGGGCGGTGTTGCCCCCAAAGCGTAATTTTGTGTATATAAGTAAAGACTGGTTTTTGGTTCGGGAGCAGTCTCCTGAGAACATACATCGTGTTGTACTTCTCGGATATCTGTGATTGGTCTGCAGCCAATAAAGACGTTCTTGGAATTCACCTAGAAGACTCTGTGTTTCTGTGGGTCTGAAACAGGAAGAATCCGAAGTCTTAGGGTGTGTTCCCCTGCACCGCTGGGTTCTAAAAACCCGGTACTTCAAGGGCACGAAGAAAGCACCCCTGGTACAACAGGGCATGTAGACTAGCGAAGAGCGAACTGTTGGATGCACTGAAAGACAATGTAAATAGGGATGTCATCCAACATAGGAGACGAGTATATCGACACCTAATCCACCACGCCAAGCTTGAGTGGGGGAATGAGAACTGGGCTAGGTTAACAAATGCCTTAGCGGATAGGGATGCGAGGAAGTTTTGGCAGATTGTGAACACTGGCTCAGCTGAACCTGATACAGCAGTGAACCCGAATATTGCCCCAGAAGTATGGGAAGACCATTTTACCTCCCTGTATAAGGAGGACTATTCCTGTATGGAGGTTCCTTCGGGCGAATTACTGATGAGTGACGCTGCTGACACAGTGGTGATTAGCTTCACCCTGGGAGAGGTTCAGACTGCTATATCCAGGCTGCCTGCGGGTAAAGCTCCAGGGTTGGATAGGGTTCCCGGAGATCTATATAAACATGAACCCAGAGTATGGGCACCCTATCTTTTAATAATATTTAATGCAATCTCTGGGGGTATGCCGGTCCCTTCTACTTGGCTGGGAGCAGAGGTAGTCCCTATCTTCAAGAAGGGGTCGCCCCTGCTCCCAGTCAACTATAGGCCTATTAGCCTAATAGATGTAGCCCAGAAACTTTTTGCAAGGTTGATCCTAGACCGCCTCTTGGATTGGATGGAGGAATCTGAGATTTTGAGCCACTATCAGGTGGGTTTTAGAAAGAGTGTATCGACTACTGATCAGATTTTTAGACTGAGTATGCTCTTCTGGAAGACGGCTAAGGTGGAGGGTGGCTCCCTATACACCGTCTTTGTAGATCTGCGTGCGGCCTGTGATCTGGTCCCACGTAGGAAGCTTTGGATTGTTTTACGGGATTTAGGAATGCCATCCCCCCTTTTGGATATTATAATACGACTCCACACTAATAACTTTGCAAATGTCAGGTGCGGTAGAGAAGGTAATTTGTCATCTAGCTTCCCCGTTGATAGGGGGGTTAGGCAGGGTTGCGTTTTGGCGCCAACCCTGTTCTGCCTCTATGTAAATGGAGTCATCTCCCATTTGAATGCGGTCCCCAACAGAGACGCACCAAAGCTCGCTGGCATAGGGATATCAGCGATTATGTTCGCTGACGATACCCTGTTACTCGCTAAGACTCCAATGGGTATCCAGCGAGTTTTGGATGGTTTTGTCTCTTTTTGTTATGATCGGGGCTGGAAATAAACACGGCCAAAACAAAGTTCATGATCTTTAATCCTCCTAGGACTTCCCGTCCAAATCCGGTTATAGATGGCGTCAGCCTGGAAAGAGTCCAGACGTTCGAATACTTGGAATTGACCTTAAATGAAAATCTGGCTTGGGTCCAACACCAGATTAAATCCCAATTAAAGTTAACGCAAAAGGCGGGGGGCATTATTAAACTTTGGAATAAATCTCAGACGAAACCCATTGGACCGCCACTTGAGATTTATAAAATGCAGGCACGAGGGGCAGTAACCTATGGCAGTGAATTGTGGGGACACAATTGCGCCTCTGCAATCATTGCCACGGAAAACAAGTTTCTTAGGAATTTACTCTCCCTACCTACTAGTTCTCCCCTTCTTCCTCTCAGGCTTGACTTGGGAATCAGATCTATAAAGGAGGAACTAGGCTTAAAGCCCTTAACTTTTTGGAGGCGTCTTTGGGTAACCCCTGAACTTAACATTTATAGGCAAGAATTTTTGGAACTATTAAAATATCCAATTATACGGAAACTCCCATGGCTAAAATATATAAAGGATGAGTTTGAGAGGCTGGGTTGTTCTCTTCTATGGACAAATCCGGAAGAGGCTTGCAGAAACATATCCCGTAAAGACCTGGTCAGTATGTATTATGATTGTAACCTGTCTGCTTGGTTATTGAGCGACAAAACGGGGTCAATGTCGAGTACATTTTTACTAATGAAAGACCATTATAAGATGGAGACTGTCCTGGATGACATTAACCCCATCGGTCTCAGAAAATTATTTCTCCAATGGAGACACAACTCCCTACCAATTAGAGCCCTTACGAGCAGATGGTACCCACCAACTACTAAAAATTGTCCTGCCTGTATTGAGGAGCTGGAGAATGATATTCATGTAATGTTTTTCTGTCCCTCTTATATGAAGCCTAGGAAAAAGTGGATTGTACCCTTATGCAAAAAAGGGGGTTCAGGCAGCATTTGCACGCCTATCGAATATTAAAATCTGATCTATCCCCATTAACTGTTTTTGCTGTTAGCAAATTCCTAGCTGCAATGTGGAATATTAGAAGAAGCCTAGTGGTATAATGAGATTATTTCCACTGTACATTACTATTCAATTGATGGATGAGATTCTTTGCTGATATCCTCTACAGGCAATGGTGATAATGTTTTTTTTTCCTTGGTTAATATTGTTATTTGAAGATGTATTTCTTATACTGGAAATTTGATAATGATCTGTTTTATTTTGTATTCATCTCTTTTATGACATTTTTATAGTCGAAATAAAGATAATGAAATGAAATGTTGTTTTAGGTCACAGTCTGATTGCAGCTACCAGCATCAGTTTAGCATTACATACTTCATACTTTTCTCTCATGTTTACACATCCAATTTACTCTGCTTTGATGTTTCTGCGCATTATGTACTCTTCTCACACGTACTATTTGTTTTGTTATATCACATGTATTCTTATAGCACTTTGCACATCTCATGTACTTTTTGCTCATGGTTGCATCTCATACAGTCTTTTCTTTTTACCCTGGTCTTGTACTCTTCTCTCATGTTTACCCTGCTCTCACGTTCACAAATATGTTCTCGCCTCTAGTCTTCACAAGTGACATACTATTCTCATATGTTTGCATACTCCATGTATTATTATCTCTTCTTTACACATACCTCAAGTAGTAATCAACCACCACGACCTATCTCCGACTGAAAAAGATAGATTCAAAACTATCTGCTACCTTGTGAGAACTACAGAGCAAAAGTAATTCCAGGAGGCCATACGTGAAGCGCTGTGTAATCAATGTAAGCGATAGAATTCTCATCTTTTCTAGCACACTGGAAGAGCCCCATGCCAGACTGAGAGCCACTCTGCAATGATTAGCCAAGTGTGGTTTGAACCTTCAACGTAAAAAATGCCTGATTTATGCCAATGAAATTGAATTCTTTGGATACAAATTCTCCCACGATGGCTTGCAAGTTGAGCCAAAGAAGATTAAAGCTATCAAAACTGCCGCCGTCCCTCGCAGCCCTTCTGAAGTCCTTAGTTTTCTGGGTTTGGCCAACTATTGCGGCCGTTTCATTCCCCAGCTAGCCACATTTTCGGACCCCCTACGAGCGTTGACCAGGAAGGATGTTTCTTGGGAATGGCCCTGTAAGGCGGTCAAGGCTTTCAAAGAAACCAAGAACACCCTTCTCCCACGATGGCTTGCAAGTTGAGCCAAAGAAGAGGAAAGCTATCAAAACTGCCACCGTCCCTCGCAGCCCTTCTGAAGTCCTTAGTTTTCTGGGTTTGGCCAACTATTGCGGCCGTTTTATTCCCCAGCTAGCCACATTTTCGGACCCCCGACGAGCGTTGACCAGGAAGGATGTTTCCTGGGAATGGCCCTGGAAGGCGGGGAAGGCTTTCAAAGAAATCAAGAACATCCTTCTACATGATGTATCATGCCATACTTCGATCCGGCGCATCGAACAGAACAGAACTTATTGTGGACACTAGTACGGTGGGACTTGGTACCATACTGTTGCAAATGAAGGGAAAAGGTGACTGGGTCCCCATAGAGTATGCGAGTAAAGCGCTGACTGCAGCGGAAACTCGATATGCACAAATAGAGAGGATTTTTCCATTTGATGGGCCTGCAAACATTTTCATCTTTACCTCTGTGGGCAAAGTTTTCAAGTAGTGACAGATCACAAATCCCTAGTACCATTATTTGATGAAACCGCTCACAATGGGCCGCCAAGGATTGAGAGGTGGGCCGTTCAGTACTACTGCTTTGAGAAGGTATACTGCCCCAGGGTAAACAACCCCTCTGATTATATGTCACGTAATACCCTGATGGCTGACCCGAGCACACAACATGATGATGACCCAGAAATGGAAGGGTTTGTAAAGAAGATTGCAGAGATGGCCTGTGCCCAAGCGGTGTCTTTGCCAGAAATTGCAGAAGCAACTGGAACTGACAATAAGTGTCAGAAGCCCTGAGAGGACATAGGTGGAAGAACTTCTTGGAAGGGGTGCGGGTATTGACCACGGAGGAACTGGGGGTACAAACCCAGCTGTGGCGGTGCCGAGACAAGCACAGTAAAAGCAAAGAAGGACTCGTCTTGTGGGGTTGTCAGATCGTCGTTCCCCACAGTTTATGGGAGAGAACGGCAGTGATGGCTCATCAGGGACATCAGGGCATTGCCAAAATGAAAGCACATCTAAGGAGCAAAGTATGGTTCCCAGGTATGGATTGGCTGGTAAAAGAGAGAGTGAAGACCTGCCAGTCCTGCATCATCATGGGAGGCAAGCCAACTGTAGCTCCTGCCATCACTTAAGCCGCCTGTTCCCATCCCTGGTCATCCGTGTGCATGGATTTTGGTAGTTTTCCAGATAACAGATTGACGCTTGTCATCACGGACAGTCACACCAAATTCCCAGCTGTTGACCTTGTTTGATCTACTGCCTTTGAGTGTGTGAGGCCTGCTCTGTTAAAGAGATTTGCACTATTGGGGACTCCCCAATGAAATTTAGACCGATAATAGTCCTCCCTTTTAAGGTCAGGAATTCCGGGAATATCTCCCCCAGTGGAACATCAAACATTGTCACATAACTGCCCAATGGCCACAAGCTAACAGAGAGGTGAAAAGATTCATGAGTACACTCAACAAGGCTCTCCGAATCGTAGTAGAATGGGGCAATGACCCTGAGTGCTATTTGCATCAATTCCAAAGGGCCTACAGGCAGACTCCCCAAAGCACCACTACATGTTCTCCAAATGAACTGCTGATGAGAAGACCCATGCAAGATTTCTTGCCAGTTGGACCAAACTGGCAGTCTGCTGTCCTCTGATGGAGCATTACGACAATTTGCATAGAAGTGGATTGTGACACTATTTTACATGATGATGACAAAGTGTGTATTTGGTTACCATATTTCAAGAAACACACAAATAAAGTTCTGATATACAATACTGTATAGTAAAAGCATGCAGAAGTAGATTTTTGATAACACCTAACAGTCAATAAGCTGATGTGTAATTTGACATTTTAGTGACGGGTTCTTATGAATAGATGAACGTGGTAAATAAACGCTAACAGAACATTTCTATATAAGAATAAAGCTGCTTTACGTGTTAGGAAAATTAATGATAATGCTAAAATGTGTAATGTGAGCACTGACATTGACAAGAGAAGTAGGTGTTACACAAGGGTATGTTATGATTTGCACTTCGTAAAAGTTTATTTGAAGTGTGCCTTTAAATTCTGTATGATGTATTAACAGACAACGTGCAAAAGAGACTTACAAAATGATATGTGAAATGATAGTGAAGTGTTAAAATGTTATAAGTACCCTATACTTACATGAATTAATTACAATTTATAAAGAAGTGAAATTAATATGCTTAAATGAAAAATTAATGCACTGTTCTATGTAATTATGAAATTCATATTTTAGAACAAATCCATCATGCATGAGCTGTGTTTCATGAAGTCCTCAAACTCTACTTCCTTTCCTGGTATGAACTTATGAACTGAGTAGTCTGAAGCCTATGAGATTTTTTTGTGAAGTTTCCACTTGTGCTCTAACACCCAATCATCTTGTTTCATGTTTGTAGCTTACTTGAATAGACTTGCAACAAACGTGTTACTTCCTAGAGCAAGGCTTGAGAATGGACTGACAACAGATGAGAGCATAAACTCGCCTATGTTTTAAATGCAACAAATGATCATATAACAAATCTACAGTGGTTCTAAGGAAATTGTGAGTAATGGATTACTTAATTCTTCCGGATTTGTATACTTTGTACTTACTACATCATCTCATCTATTGAGAGCAACCAATGGGACAGAGTGGTCCGACAAATTTGGTGATGTCAAGGGGTGTGAACCTGGAATCGATGGAGTATAATTGCCTATATTTTGAACTAAGGGGCGTCACCCCATTACCCATCTTGATGTGCAGAAACTGACGATTGGGAATTCCAGAAACAACCTGAAGTGTGAGAAAATACTGCATTTGCTGCCAGCTGGTATGCTATTGTAGTGGAACCTTTTCGGCTGAAAGGGTTCATAACAGAGCAGCTGTCACATTGATGCTGCAGTACAGACAGAGGAAGACAATTCTGTCTATGAACTGGAACTGGTCATTCGATATTTACTGAACTTTTCTAGAGGGTCGGTATGAGATTCAACTGATTTCCTGCTAATTCACTATTCTAGAATCAATTAAATCTCCCTCGGCTGAGGAAGATAGCTCTCTCAATTCTGAATCTCGCAGCATTTGCGACAGTTTAATAAACCTGATCTAATTTGAAAATAAGGCTGTATGCTAATCCTTTGATACTTAAACAGAAATATCTTATGATAAAATATTCTGCTTCTTCTGTTTAATTTATTTGGTTGTGGCTACATTCAAATTTGATTTAATGATAAACTGATTAAGAGTGGGTTTATCGTGGGAGACTGCTTTTAATTTTGAATGTTAGCGATGATCCATTCCAGGTCCTCATATGATAATCGCTCATCCCCTAAATATTCCAGTCCCTTTAAGCACAGAATAAGATCTATCGGCAGACCTAGGAGATTTGATATGGTAGCTGAGATTATTTTGTGATAAGAGAAACAAAATAAAATAAAATAATTGATAAGGCCCAACATGTTTAAGCTACAACACCTCAATGCTCACGATGCCCTGGAGAAATGAAGAACTAACAATGATAGAGCCATGACAGGAGGGTTGTGGAGCCCACCCTGTGAGTGGGTGATTGAGTAGTCATCAAAGATCACCCTTCAGGGTGGAAGTTCTGCACCCCCTTTGAAAAGGAGGTGTGGGAGGTTGTGAGGATAAAAGGTACAATGGTGACATCCAGAAAAGAGGAGACATGGAGGTGTCGAGGAATGTATCTTAGATCCGAAAGATCCTACTCCCAAATCTGAATAACAGTGAGAAGCGTGATCCTACATGGGACACGGACACAAGTGTGAGTGGCCAAGGTCAGAAGGATGACAGAACTCAGGTATCCGAGGATCGCCACCAGATTGATAGTAACACTCTGAGAACGAGGACACCAGAAGAAGACCGCTAGCTAGGGTTGAGTGGGGAATCGAGTACCCATGGCTGCCCATATCACCTGCAAGCTAATCCCACGCCCAGCCAGAGGCTCAGAGATTTTAAGCCCAATTCACAAAGGTAAAATTAGATGAAAGTCTAACTTTATGACTTTCGGTATTCACAAAAGGCATTTACTACTCGTAAATTCCCTTTGTGAATACCGAAAGTCGCAAAGTTCAACTTTATTTAGTTATTTGCATTTCAGTTTTTTTTTTAAATAAAGGTTATAAGGGATGTAGTGAGCCACCCGGCCACTATGACACGTAATATGTCACATGCATCCTGACGGCCGGGCACAGTCTGAGGGAAGATAATGAAGGCGATTATTAACTGCTCTGGGTTAGTTCGAACTAGTACCCCATATGGGGTGACTGCGCCATTGCAGGTGTCAGTGGGCCCAAGTGAGGCCTTCCTAGTAGCTTTAACCCTGCCCTCCCACATCAGGAGCCAGAAATCAGCCCAGGGAGGGGGGCTGTGTGCCCCCTCCCTATTTAAAATATGGCCAGGCTGTGGGACATGGGATCATGGGCCAAAATTGGTCTGGGAAAGGTGGCTGCGTGTGCGGTTGTTAAATATTACTTTACATTTAAAATAACCTAGAACTTCACTGAAACAAATAAATGTTACAGAGGCATAGTTAGGAAAAACCATAAAAAATGTAGAAATTCACTGAAAAAAACAAAGGTTACAATGATTTATAGTTGGGAAATAGAATTAAAAAAAACTTAGAAATTCACAAAAAAACTAAAGGTTAGAAGTTATAGTTAGGTTCAGATTTTACACACAAAAAACATAGAAATTCAGAAGTTATTTAGTTATATTAAGTATAACTATTACTCGTGCCCTAAGGTAACTATAACTTGGGCCCTCGCCATTCACTGCTAATTATATGGTATTGTCTATGACAGCATAATTGATAATATCAGAGCAACATTTGCTGTAAAATTATTGATGAGAAAACTGGGCCTGGTGGGGGTATTATGTCCTGGATTCCAGACTCAGATAGAGAAAGACAGTTGGGAGCTGATTTTGCCTATATATATATATATATATATATATATATATATATATATATATATATATATATATATATATATATATATATATATATACACATTTACCTACTGGTCGACAGTAGGTAGTTATAGTTAGGGCCATGTTTCCATAGGAAGAGCATGTTTTGTTTTGCTTATAACTTTGGTGTCGTTTGAGGAATCTTTGTTCATATCAGCTCCTATGTGGGAAGTTTGGGGGTGATTCATCAAGGGGGGGCCGAGAAAAAAGGGGGGTCCCAAAACGTGTTTTCTCCATGTTAATTTCCATAGGCAACTTTAGACAAGGCTATAGGTCGAACGGGTGAACGGAATTACCCCAAATTTGGCAGGGAGAAGGGTGTTGGTCTAGAAAGCACGCTTTTGTTTATTTAGTGTCAATCCGTTCAGTAGGTTTTGAGAAATATCAAAATTTACAGATATCGATATTTGGGAATTCTGCCATCTCATTGGCTGAGGCGTTACGAGCACGAGCTTGCTGCTTATTGGTTGTGAGCGCTGCGAGCGGTTGCAACTAGGAAGTGTTGGCCGCCATTTTGTGATTCCGTTGAAGCAAGTAAGGGGAAAAAAGGGTGAAAAGAGTAGGAAAGAGGAGGGTAGGAGGTCTGTGAGGTCTGTGGGGTGGTTAGGGTGTGCTATACAGGGAGTGTGAAGTGAAGTATTCACCCCTAGCGGTTTGAAAGTGCTGTTTTGACCAGAGTGAGATGGTGCTGAGGTGAGGTGCCAGTAAACTCGGGGATGAAACCGTGAGCTGAATGCTGTAAACTGATGTGCTCCTGGTGCTGCAGCATACTGGCCGCTGTAACATAGCTATGCAAGTGGTGTTAGTATGGGTTTAGACTATAGCGGGAGTGGGAAGCAAACTACTCACCCCTACCGGTCTGAAGACTCGAATGGAGTGTTTTAGCAAGCAGGAATAAAGAAATAATCATGAAGAATATAATGCAGAATGTTGCAATGCCACAGAAGACAAATGGTGAAATCAGGTGTGTTTCAGAAAATGGCTGTGTGGGATAAAGCGATGGAGTCTGCAATTTATATAAAAAGTGTCTTTATGTAAGTGCCATAAATGGAACCACTGGGCATCCAGCTGAGGCAAACTCCAACCGCTTCTGCTGTATTCAAACCTAAGCTCCTGCATCAGTCAATTCCACATTACATGTTACAGTTCCATGTGACATAAACAATACCTATTAGACATGAATGACTGTAAATTGTAGAATGAAAATAAAGGTAGGATACGATTACCACACTGTGCCAACCAGTTCCTAAACAATGCCGTGTTTTTAGATCTTGATTCGCCAGTTCGTGAGCAGAGGCTGAGGATGAGCTAATTTGTGTGAAAGGGCTTTGTGGATAGGAGGCAGGCAGAGAGACATGTGTACAAATTATAGATATGTTTTCAAAATGGATGTCGGGTTTAGGCTAATTTAGCAAGTAAATAGCGTATATGCATAGGCCATGCATCATTCATCCCTGGTTAGTGTGGAGAGGTAAGGGCCAATAATGAAAACAGAGTTCAAATGCCTAAGCATACTTAGAAAGTTATTATATGAAAATAGTTCAATTGAAGTGTATTAAAAAATGTTATAGGAAAAAGTCAAAAAAGTTGTAAAAAATCAATCCAAGAATAAAGTGAGTTTCTTACAAGTCTTGGAGATTGCAGTCTGGAAGTTCGTCAGCGGTTTGAGATGCGTAATGTTCCAAGAGGAGATTGTTGCCATCATGTGAGAAAAGCGAATCGATCCAATTCATGTCCTGGAAGGGACAGTAATGTTCCTCGAATGTTGGAGCGGCAATTTGAATTGGCAGGCAATCTGCGATGTTGTCAAAGGTCGCACGTTGCAGGAGATCTTTCGCGGCTGCGCAGAAATCCCATTCTGCCAGGATACCTTTTTGCGTTGCATCCGCCATTGCTCCACTGCCCGAACAATCAAGTTCATGGTTTTCAAGATACTCCATTACCTGCTGGATATCGGGAGTGTTTGCTGGGATGTTGGCAAGGCATAGATCCATTCGCCAGTTGATTGGGCAAGTTTTGCAATAAAAAGATGGTTGCATGCAGATTGTATATGTGTAAATAAATGTCATGTTGTAGCTGGCTCCGATAATAGATAGAGGCAGGAAGCCGAAAAGTTGTTCCATTTTTTCACGGTATTGATGTAGCTTCACGTAGAGGCATATTCTGTTGGACATGCTTGTTACGACAGGGAGCGTAGCCATTTTTAACAAGCTAAGATAGTAGTAGGATGGCCGCAAACAGAGTGAGAATTATGGGCACTGTTGCTGTTATTCCAGAGATGATCGAATGAATGAAGTCTGGTATTAGACTAAAAACAGTTTGAAAGCCTGTGAGAAGGCCGGAGGAGACAATGTTAAAAAAGTGTGCCAGACCTTAAATGTCAGATGTGTTGAAAATTGTGTAACAATTCACAAAGTGTAATGGGAGGTTCATATTTAAAAGAGAGTGTATTTTACTTGAAGTTCGTGCTATCTGCAGTCATTAAATTATTTTTGGAGAAGTGAGGGAAACTTCTGTTTGAAACAAAAGCGCTTTCAGTTTGCTCCATTTAATAAAATCTGTTTCCAAAGTAGGTATTGAAGGCCAAGTTGAACTTTAGGAGTTACTTTGTGTGGGTGGGAATACAGATTGCCAGAGGAAGTTATCCGGTTTGAAACAGTAAGGACATACGGTATGCCAGCTCACATTGCGTAGCAGTCCATGTTATTAAAAAGCAGATAGCTGCCGTTAGAAAGCTGTGTGAATGTTGGTCTGATTGTGGGAGTTGGCGTGCTTTTAAGAAAGCATGCAAAATTGGGGGCTGTAAGCTTAGTAGCGTCGTGCAGTTGGACATTCTTGCATAGTAATGAATGACTGCCATTGTGGTCGCACTTTTCACCTTTGAGAAAAACTTCTGTATCCTCTTTAAGACAGCGATATGTAAATGGGAGAAACCACTGCTCGTAAATACCTACCATACATACAACATGACAACCAACATGTACACCTAGCAGACACAATGACACTACGTACTGTGGGAACCGTGGCTAGCCATGTACACAAACCAAACATGGCATGGCACCTCTGCCACACAATGCAGAATGCGGGGACAGATGGGAGCAAAGTATGTGCGAAGGTGGCAAGTGATTATCAATTATAAAAGTATACAATGCAAAGTGTTGAGGGGATGTGCAGGAGAGACTTGAATATGCAGAGCACAGACATTTACATGTCAACATACACTGATGGTCTATTGAGTGAAGTCGACAGTGGACGCAACCAGGATAGTACAGTCAGTAGGGAAGATTGTGAAAACATAGCGCGTACGTGCCACCTTCCCCCCCCAAATCTTTAGCGTAGTGGGCTGGCTCAGCGTACGCAAGGCTAGCGTAGGAGTATGAATAAAAGGCACGTTTCTCTGGGTGTGGTTCTCTTCCGGAATGGCGAACATGTCTGTCAGGTCTGCGCAGCTTACACCGCCATGAGGCTGACGCCGTGAGCGAAGGTGGCTGTGGGAATAATGCTCTCAGCCTGCTGCTACCCAGAAACCGTCATGGCCGCTGCAACGCACATATGCCCCACAGTTCACCTTTCAACTCCGTCGTATGTGAAAGAGGGCCCACCACGTGCCGGCGTAAGCTTTTGGGACGAGGTCTGTGAGCTGGGAAGGCTCCTGAGATCAACGCTGGCTACAGCGACACAGGCAGACAGCACCCAGCCTGAGGCCCAGCACCGTGAAGTGCTCTGTATACTACTAACACAGTAGTCGAAAAGGTGCTAACAGTGGAACGGTGTCTTGATCTCACAATGGACGATGTTAGAACTGCATCTGAGAGTGCAGATGAAGGTACTCCTTTCGACCAGGTGTAACCAACTCTAGGTCCCAACAGTGGAATGGTGTCTCGATCCAACAATGGACGATGTTAGAACTACATCTGAGAGTGGAGATGAAGGTACTCCCTTCGACCAGGTGCAAGCAACTTTAGGTCCCAACAGTGGATAGGTGTCTTGATCCCACAATGGACGATGTCCGATATTACCTGCTGCTTGTGAATTTTCACAGAAGTCCCTGCGTTGACATGCATCAGACTCTGTGCTTCCGTAGCTAAGTGCTGCACATGATTATTGTGCTTGGTTGACACCAGTCGGTGGAGTACACCGTGGTACAGCAGGTCCGAACAGTGGAACGGGGTCTTGATCCGAAAATGGACGATGTTAGACCTGCATCTGAGAGTGCAGATGAAGGTACTCCCTTCGACCAGGTGTAACCAACTCTAGGTCCCAACAGTGGAACGGTGTTTTGATCCCAGAATGGACGATGTCCGATACTACGTGCTGCTTGGTTTTCACAGAACTCCCTCCGTTGAGGTGCGTCAGACTCTGTGCTTCTGTAGCTAATTGCTGCACATGATTATTGGGGTTGGGTGACTGCAGTTGGTGGAGTACACCGCGGTACATCAGGTCCGAACAGTGGAACAGGGTCTTGATCCCACAATGGACGATGTTAGAACTGTATCTGAGAGTGGAGATGAAGGTACTCCCTTCGACCAGGTGCAAGCAACTCTAGGTCCCAACAGTAGAACAGTGTCTTGATCCCAAAATGGACGATCCAATATTTCTTGTTGCTTGGTTTTGACAGCACTCACTCCGTTGAGGTGCATCAGACTCTGTGCTTCCGTAGCTAACTGCTGCACATGATTATTGGGCATGGTTGACTGCAGTTGGTGGAGTACACCGTGGTACAGAAGGTCGGAACAGTGAAACGGGGTCTTGATTCTGTGATTGTACCCACTCCGATCAGGTGCAACGAACTGCGTTCTTCCGAATCCAACGGCACGTGGCTGTGAGGCATTAATGACAACTGCCTCTGGCCTACAGTGCGATCAGCAGGGCTCACAATTCAGATGGAGTGGTGATTGTTTAATTACAGAATCCAGTAGGCAACTAACTACAATGTCTATTGAAATATACACAATAGCCTTTTAGTAAACTTGCTTAAAGAAGTTTTTTAAGATGACTTATAGGTCTAGTACAATGACCAAATTCTTCTTGGTAGCGGTAAAGAACAATGAATAACAGTGTACACAGTGGACAGCAGAGATCGCAATTCGAATTGTTTTGATTTATTTATTGCAGAGTTTTGTGTAATTTATGTTGTTGTATTTTGTGAAGAGGACATGAGAAAAAGTATTCATGGAAGACTGTGCTCATTACTGCCTTCAATTTACACTGCAGACAGCAGTATTCGCAATTCAGATCGAGTCGCTATTGTAGATGACGCAGTCCTGTAGGCAAAAGACATTGCTTCAGTGCGCTCTGTCTGCACCACGCATACGCATCATCACAGGGTCCGCACACGGTTTTTATTGCTTCGCGTACGGCAAACTGGGCAGCTCAAGTAAATGCCACGTGGCTGTGGGCCCTTGCTGACCGCAATCTGGCCTACACTGCAGACAGCAGTGTTTACAATTCAGATCGAGTCGCTATTGCAGAGGATGTAGTGTTGTAGGCAACAGACATTGCTCCTAGTACGGCCCACCCGCAGCACGCATCATCGCTGGCTGTGCACATGCTGAATGCTTTTGATGTGGCTATCTAAGTGCACTAGACCTGATGGACCCTTTATGATACAATCTTTTTGTGTATTATTTCAGATCTACTGCCTGTATCTTAGTAAACCACAAGTTATGGTTGTTTTACGATAGAATCGTTTCTGCATTATTTCACATCTAGTGTCCCTACCTTACTGCAGCACAAACTATTGACACTTTTATTATTGAATCTCTGTGTGTGATCCAATGATTACTGTTGTAGTTGATGCTAGCAGCAACCATTCCCTGAGGGCTGTTTTACACTCACCCCACATGTCATCTCTGAACTGGGGTGGCAGAGTGGGCTAAAGAACGGTGATGGATTAAACCCAGATCAGTTGACTGGGGGTGAGTGCTTGCAATGTTCAACACTCCGTCCATCATTTCCTTTGGTTTTGCTTTGCTCGCCATAAGTTGGCAGGGTATGCTCAGACGTGAGTCCCTTGCTCACTTTGCCACTGGATTCAAGCAAGCCTGGCTGAAGACGGCTGAAATGCCAGAAACCGGTCCTAGGTAGCTTGTTTCCGGTCCAGGGAAGACATGGTTTGGCAGTGCGGGCTGGACTGTTCCCATGAGGCACAGGGTCAGACTGATTTGCATATGGCCATGTCTGAACTGGGGTGGCAGAGTGGACTAAAGAACGGTGATGGATTAAACCCAGATCAGTTGACTGGCGATGAGTGCTCGCAATGTTCATCACTCCGTCCATCATTTCCTTTGGTTTTGCTTTGTTCGCTATAAGTTGGCAGGGTATGCTCAGACGTGAGTCCCTTGCTCACTTTGCCACTGGATTCAAGCAAGCCTGGCTGAAGACGGCTGAAAGGCCAGAAACCGGTCCTAGGAAGCTTGTTTCCGGTCCAGGGAAGACATGGCTTGGCAGTTCGGGCTGGACTGTTCCCATGAGGCACAGGGTCAGACTGATTTGCATATGGCCTTGTCTGAACTGGGGTGGCAGAGTGGGCTAAAGAACGGTGATGGATTAAACCCAGATCAGTTGACTGGGGGTGAGTGCTTGCTATGTTCAACACTCCGTCCATCATTTCCTTTGGTTTTGCTTTGTTCGCCATAAGTTGGCAGGGTATGCTCAGACGTGAGTCCCTTGCTCACTTTGCCACTGGATTCAAGCAAGCCTGGCTGAAGACGGCTGAAATGCCAGAAACTGGTCCTAGGAAGCTTGTTTCTGGTCCAGGGAAGACATGGCTTGGCAGTTTGGGCTGGACTGTTCCCATGAGGCACAGGGTCAGACTGATTTGCATATGGCCATGTCTGAACTGGGGTGGCAGAGTGGGCTAAAGAACGGTGATGGATTAAACCCAGATCAGTTGACTGGGGGTGAGTGCTTGCAATGTTCAACACTCCGTCCATCATTTCCTTTGGTTTTGCTTTGTTCGCCATAAGTTGGCAGGGTATGCTCAGACGTGAGTCCCTTGCTCACTTTGCCACTGGATTCAAGCAAGCCTGGCTGAAGACGGCTGAAATGCCAGAAACCGGTCCTAGGTAGCTTGTTTCCGGTCCAGGGAAGACATGGTTTGGCAGTGCGGGCTGGACTGTTCCCATGAGGCACAGGGTCAGACTGATTTGCATATGGCCATGTCTGAACTGGGGTGGCAGAGTGGACTAAAGAACGGTGATGGATTAAACCCAGATCAGTTGACTGGGGGTGAGTGCTTGCAATGTTCATCACTCCGTCCATCATTTCCTTTGGTTTTGCTTTACACTCACCCCACACACATCCAGCACAGACGTCACTGGATATGTAACCCTGGCAATAAAAAGGAGTCGAGCGCACGTGCCCGTACCCACTTCCACTATCTATCTGTGATGTCAAGAGTGATGTAATATGTGGCGTCATCACCAGTGCATTGCGGGCGCGCGAGTTATAGTTAGCTCAACTAGCTATAGCGGGTGAATTTCTCTGGTTTTATATGAGTCAAATGTCCAACTAACTATAACGTCCCTGAAACCTATGGTTTCTTCAGTGAATATATATATATATATATGCATTTATATAGTGGCATATGAGATATGTGTGTGCATATATATATGTATATATATATATTTATACATATTTAGTATGAATATATTATATGTATATACACGTATATATATTTGTGCACACCATTATAGGGTTAATTCAACAATGTTGGGATTTATGGCAGAGCTCTATGAGTGTAGAATTTTTCTGGGACCTGTGCTACCCAGGGATTGCCAGGCAGGGTGGTTTGACTGCTGCTGATGATCAGTTGTTTTTTGGCAGATCCTATGTTATCTCCCTCTGCTGAATCAGGCTTTGGCTGTCACTTCTGTCATCATCATGAACTGATGAACACAAGCGTTGACTTATTTTGAGCAGATTCAGGGGAGGTGGCTTGTTGTGGTCTGGGATCGGACAAACCGTACCTCTTGCATGTAACTATATATGTTGACGCACTTACCCGAATAGAGGCCTATGCAGGTACACATGCACACAAACAACACACACATACACACACACAAACACACACACACATCCCAATTCAAGCTGCAACTCTTTCACCATGCCCTTTGTAACTGTTGCAAACCTGCTCCCTGGAAATTAGAATGTGGTTTATTCTGTCTTATTCTGTCACAGTGTGAGGCTGTTGAAACTGTCACTTTCTGTTGATGAATAGCTCCTTACTATGAGGCAATTAAATATACATTACTTGAATGTCTCCCTAGGAGGTAGTTTAAAATCAATCAGGCATGAGTAATATCTTAGACTTAAAAAACAGATGCATGGCAGCATTCTCTGTATTCACTTAGGTAGACATGTGTGGCTCTCTCAGTCTTCGTTCATGAAGAGGCCACTATATGCAAAGCATTGCATTGCACAGCATGCGGTCTCAGCCACTGTGCAGTGAAGGATCCACTAATTCATCTGCTTCATTACTATTAATGAAGAGGGAATCACTGTGTATCTCCTTGTGCACAATTGAGTATGCTAGGAAGCGGCCACCATATGTGTTTAAATTCTCAATGTGTTGGCATTGCATCTCATGACCCTATAGTGTATATAACCTGAATATTGTTGTAAGAATGTCGTTTGACATACCCAGTGCTTAATTTGAGCCGGTGATGGGCCCACTGGCACACATTTTTGGGGACCGTTACTTATTATTCCTCAACAGGCTTTGATCCAGAGCATGAGAGAGAAAAACCCAAAAGGAGGAAAGAAGGAGGAAGAGAAAGACGGGAAAACAGTGTCAAAGGGAGAAAGCAAGGATAACACGCATTTGCAATGCAATAGGTCTCACATTTGCAAGAGTTTGAGCTATTGGCATTGTAAATGACAATGCCTTTTATTTCCATGTTTTGAAAACCTAAAAGTGGTGTGTAAACACGCACTTTAAACTTATAGTTGTTGCTTATGAGAAGCAAGGGAGGCAGTAAAAGAGGTGCAGTTGCTGCCAGCCTAGCTTCTCCTAAGCAATGACTATATGTACCAAGTGTGTGTTTACGCACCTCTTGCAGGTTTGCAAAACACATCAATAAAAGGCATTGTCATTTACAATGCCAATAGTTAAAATTTTCGCAAATGCGAGACATATTGCATAGCAAATGCTTGTTATATATGTCACAAGCAAAACACTTTTCTATAGCATTATAAAACATCTATGTAGCTTCTTAGTTGGCATGGTGTAAAAAGCATTATCTACATTTTTTGTATACTGACAGCTAGGTTATTTCTTTCCTACCACATCTCACCCCATGCTAGTTTAGAAGCAACCATTATGTAACAGGATAAGGGTTTCTCTCCTCATTAAAAAAAGGTACACTGCCTTTCAGTGTAGTGACAGGTACAGCAGATTGATGTGTGTGCCTCCTAAGTGATTTATAAATTTAAACAACAAAACAATCCTTAGGTAAAGGCAACATTATTTAACATGTGCTTTGTTGTTTATTTTTCCTTTCCTTCATTTTGTATTTTAAATGTTTTAATGCGAACCAAGCGACAATCTTGCTGGGTGCAGAAAGTATAACAAGTGTTTGTTAAGAGGGCGGGGGTAACTATTTTATGGCAGCTCAATGGGGAAGTGAACTCCACTGCTACCGGAGAAAGCCCGACTGCATTTCATGAATTCAAGGCAGCCGTGCTGGTTGAAGTGCGGGAGCTGAATGTGTGTGAAATGTTACAAATGACTCAAACGTCTCTTTTGTTATTATTATTTACTGATCCGAAAAGGTTCGATAGATTAAAACAAATAGAAGCGCGGAAGAGCTTTTTGAAGCGTATATTTAAAAAAAGATAGCTCTGTAGGTTTGGGAAGCAACGGGGTAGAGCGTGGGGGAGAAGCACGGGATGGAGAGCAAAACTGGATGGGGTGAAGCACAGAAGCGAGATACACCGATGTTTGGGGGGGCTGAGAGGGTGGAGAAGCAGACTGGCGAAAGAGCAGCATGGGGCTCCTGAAGAGAGAGAACAACATGGAGGGGGTGGGGAGGAGCGAGAGGGAAGCACATACGAGAAACAACAACTGGAAATCACATGCACTCATGGAATACTTTAGCAACAATTGATAGCACTAACATCACATAAGCAGCTCCTTGAAGTCTATGCCCGCAACTGTTTCTCACCTTGCCGATTTTAGGCTCTTTCCCCGGCTCTTCTCCACAACAGGGCACACATTTCCTATGCCTGCTATCTACGGCGTAGGACGGCAGGAGCAATTAAAATAAAGGAGGAGGGCTGCAGCAGGCCGGTCTGTGAAAGTGCTCGCTGCTGCATGGAGCAGACGTAGGCAGCATGAGGGGCGGAGAACAGCGAGCCAGAGCCAGCTGGTGTAAGCTGCCCCCTCTCCCCTCAAGCCTCCAATGCCTGCTGTCTACGGCGTGGGACCAATTCTCTCACTGCAGCTTTTCAGAATTCTAGAGGCAATCGGAGGATAGAGGCGCTATGTCTGCGCTACGGCAACCGGGAAAGCGCCGAGTTAAACAGCCATCTGACAATCAGTCTGTGCACTTCCAGAAGAAAACAGGAATGAATTAGACCGGGAAGGCCAGAAGGGGAGCTGCAAATCACGGAACAGCCTGTACTGCTGTGGGAACAGCTCCATGGTGATGCTGGGAGTATCAGATGATGGCTCACCTGTACATACTACAATGTACCGGGTTATGTTGCAAGTGGCGTTTGCTACTTTAGGATGTTCTATGGGGGCAAGATGGCGGCTACCTAGAACGCCATGCTAATCACTCCAGGCAGCTCCGATGAATGCTGCAACAGGAGAGTGCTCTCTAAAAGTTAATTAAATCAATAATTGCCTGAGGATATTGCGGTATGCGGCGGATTCCACTTAGCCACCTTTATCTGCTGCTGGGCTTCATCGCTCGATCGAGGAGAGTTTGGCAGGCTATTACTTTAGTGCTGGCAAGGCTGACCGGCATCGCTTTCTCAACGCGGTGCAGCCGCCAGGACCATAAACTGCAGCACGGCCAAATAAGGTGCCGAAAGAGATGGAAAGGGATTGGAGAGACCTACTACCAGTGCTGACTGTGACAGAAGGTGGCAAAAGAAAAAAGCAGCATGCACTGCTACCCCTCGTACACACTGGTTCCTGCCGCAGCCTTGCGCATGCGCCGCTGCCATGTTTACGTCAGGCAGATATGCGCGACAAAAAAAAAAGTGCATCTAGCGGATGAAAACTGTAGTTAGTAGTTGCTGCTACCGGACTACACGGAAGTCAGTTTGACATCAACAGCCAGTAAAAAGCCAGCTAACAAGAGCTGTGCCAACATTCACCAAATGGCAAGCGGCCGGAGAAACTACTGGCCGCTTGCCAACACATACAGATTACTTGATGTCTCGTAGAGGCAGCGCAATCGCTGCCTATGCGAGACCTAAAAAAGAACCTGCAAGAGAGTGATTTAGAGATGGGAAGTGCCTGGTGATTAATTAAATAGGGATGAGGTGTAAACAGAATTACGCAGCCTTAGTATTTCTAACACCAACGTCCAATAGCACCGGCTGCCGGCTTCTGAACAAAACATGAGGTTCCTACACTTATTGTTTTACAAATCAAGCACCGAACAAACCTATTGTGCCCTAAATATTGTCTACTAAAATATTTCTACAGTAGAGTTAATCAGTGCTTAAACTGGAAATATAGAAGTGCTGGTGTACCACAGTTCCTGCTTCTTTCTGAGAAATGCCCTACTCTCCAATTAAAAGTATTACATTTCTCTTGAGGAGTGCCGGTGCTCTCCCCCTCAAAATAAACAAGCATTGGCATGGCCAATAGGTCTCGCCTTTGGGACCTTATAAGTGTTTAGCCATGCAACAGCTGCATAACTAAATCCTATGCAAAGTTAAAGTGATCGCGATCAAACTTTAAAGCGGCCGTGAAAGTGAAAGTAATCGCGGTAAAGCGTGCGCCCGCGCACATGCACTGTAGCTCTAGGCTGGCCTGGTAGCACTTTTTGGAGCCCTCTCAATAAGTCTTGCCAGACCAGCGCATGCGCTGGGTCAGACGAGACCTAAAAAAGTGCTGGTCCTCAGTATTAGACAGTACTGGCCAATTTAAAGCACTGGAGTTATTTATTTTAATCATTTGTTAAGCGCGCTGTCACCATGGCAGGCATCCTGGCGCTGACTGAAACTAATGGGGTGGGGAAAGGCCAGAAGCAACAGGGGACCAGATTAGTGGACAGAAGTCTTGGGGAAAAGCCAGGTTTTGATTCTTTTCCTAAAGGGTAGAAATTCAGAAATATGTCTAATTTCCGCTGGGAGCGAGTTCCAAAGCTTGGCAGCTCCCACATTGAAGGATCTGCCTCCGGATCGGATTTTTTTGAATTTTGGAACCATTGCCAGCTTGGCTTCAGAAGAGCGAAGCTGCTTAGCTGGGGTATACCAAGCAAATTTAGATTGGAGGGAGGCAGGGCCTATTGCATATAATGCCCTAAACACTATACAGAGGGCTTTAAATTGGACCCTCTGCCTCACCGGAAGCCAGTGGAGTTTGCTCAATGGGGAGGCTCCACTTGCTCTTCTAGGAAGCCCCAGTGCCAATTTTGCCGCTGCTGATTGGACTCTTTGGAGTCTGTCTAACAGGAACCCAGGGGATTCCAGCAACAAGGCGTTGCAATAGTCTAGACGACTAAGGATGGTACAGCGTACCACTTGGGCCCGTGCATGAGTGGGGAGGAGAGGCAATAACTTCCTTAGGGAGCGGAGGATAGCGAAGCAACAAGCAGAGGTCTTTTGGATGTACGTCTCCATACTGAGTTCCTGATTCAGCATGACCCCGAGGTTGCGGATTGTGGCTACTGGACGCACTATGGTCCCGGATTCAGGTGGCCAGAAGTTGTCTGGGAAGGGCCGAGGAATCTTAGTACTAGTGCTAAAAAGTACCTCCGTTTTCCCTGCGTTGAATTGGAGGGAGTTGTTTTTTAGCCAGTAAGAGGTGTCACGTAGACATTTGTGAAAGGTCTCAATAGAGATAGAGTCTTCTCCCTCCAAGGAGAGTATCAACTGCGTATCGTCAGCGTAGTTGATAATTTTGATGTTGTAGCTTTTGATAAGCGAGATCAGTGGTCTTAGGTACAGATTAAAAAGAATTGGACTGATTGCAGAGCCCTGGGGGACCCCATGTGGGACCAGAGTGAATACCGACTGAGAAGGGGGAATGGATAGCGCTTGCTGTCTATCCTGGAGGAATGAGTGGAACCACTGTACTGCTGAACCTCTTATTCCTGCCTCAAACAGTCGTTTCAACAGAATATCATGGTTCACGGTGTCAAAGGCGGCAGACATGTCAAGCAGGATAAGGAACGCTGCCTGCCTTCTGTCTGCACGCCTCTGAAGCTCGTCCATCGCGGTGATCAAGGCGGTCTCAGTTCCGTGGGTGGGCCTGAAACCAAATTGATCCGCGTCCAGAAGATGATGACGTTCCAGATGGGTAGAGAGGGTGTTACTAACCCAGCTTTCGACAATTTTGGCTGGGAAGGGCAGCAGAGATATGGGACGGTAGTTCTTAGAGCAGTCTGGGTCAAGAGAGGGCTTTTTTAACAGGGGGGAAACTAATGCCCGCTTCCACTGAGCAGGAACTATTCCGGTTGCAAGAGATTGGTTGCAAATAACGTGCAGAGAGGGAAGGAGTTCCAGCTCAAATTCTTTCCAAACTTTGTAAGGGACAGGGTCTAAAGGAGACCCAGAGGAGATCTTGCTGGCTAGTTTAACGAAGGCCTCATACGAGATAGAAGGGAGCTCAAGTAGGAGGTCATTTGAGGCCAATGGTGGCACTGCTGGCTGGTTCACGGGGGGTCTCGGATTAAGATCAGGGTGAAGGGTGGAGTCAGGGGAGGCATCTAGGTCCTTAAGGATGAGCTCAATTTTATTTTTTAAAAACGCAGCAAGATTGTCACAGAGATCTTGAGACGGGATAATGGTGTTTTTGACACATTCAGGGTTGGTGACACTATTCAATATATTAAAGATGTTTCTAGAGCTATTAGGAGAATTGCAGATCATGGAGGAGTAGTAGTCAGCTTTAGATTTTTTAATTGAGTTCTTATATTCCCGCATTTTATTTTTCCAAAGTTCTTTGGTGGTTTCAGTGTAATTTCGTCTCCACCTTCTCTCAGCCTGTTTACAGCTATGCTTCAGATCTTTTAGGCTGTCATTAAACCAAGGCGCAGAATTGACGCTCCTGCATTTGCGAGTTTTTAGAGGGGCATGAACATCAAGGATAGTGGTAATCCTTGAACAAAGAGAGGAATAGTTATCATCAACCTGTTTATTCTCGTCAAAGAGTTGATCTAAGTGAAACACTTCCCCTATAGAGTGCAGACGAGTAAGGGCTTTCCAATCTCTGCACTTGGTTTTATTGGGCAGCCCAAGAGCTTTGGAATAGTCACTCTTAAGGTCTAAGAAGAACTTAATGAGTGAATGGTCAGTCCAATCCATGGGTAGAGCTTCTCCCACTGTTACTAACTGGGGGCCTGCGAACAATAGGTCTAAGAGGTGTCCACCCCTGTGGGTTGGTCCTGTGACCAACTGGGAGAGTCCAAGGCTCTCGCAGGAGTTGAGAAGGCTGCGTAGACCGGAGTCGAGGACGCCGTTCTGCCACAGATTGAAGTCACCCAGAATGAACAGTTTGTGATGCGAAAGTGCAATATTAGTTAAGATGGTCAAGAGCGCCTGTTGATGTTGAAGGCTAAACGCACCCGGTGGACGATAGCAGACTATCCCGGTAACAATGTTTCCGGACTGAGTCTGAATAGATAGTCCTAAAAGTTCAGTTCCTTCGATCGAGTCTAAAGCACAGGACTTAATGTTGCAGGCTGCAGTGAAAATCACACCAACCCCCCCTCATCTACCATTAGGTCTAGGGGTATGTAGGAATTTGAACCCAGGAGGACATGTGAAGCCCGGCTCGACCATGCAATCAGGGCGCGTCCAAGTTTCTGTCATAAAAAGGACGTCAAGTTCGTGAGATTCAATAAGAAGTTGGATTTCAATACTGTGCTTGGGCAGGGACCTTACATTCAGAAGTCCACATTTCAACAGATTGTAGGCCAGGAAGTCAGCTCGAGGCAGAGCCGTATTAAGCAGAGTGAAGGTTCCTTTGTCAGCATGAAACTTACCAAGTTGTAAGCGCATCTCTCTGGAGTATGGAGGGCAGGAGGGGGGTATACTAAGGTCAGTAGGAGTGAGACATGCAGCATAGCTGGCGCTAGGCGCTACCTTGGCGCGGACGGGCGCAGACGGGCTTGCCTTAGGCGCGCCTTCTGCGCGCAAACGGCGCTCCTGCTGCGCTCGTCTGCTGCGCGTCCGAAATCTGCACATGATTTATGGATCTATGGGAAGGGGCAGGGAAGGAGGGGGGCGTGGCCTCAAAAAGGGGCGTGGTCACGGCAAGCGCCGGAAATGGGGCCAAGAGTGTCCCGGTACTAGCAACCGCGGCAGCGCTAAATCCGCTGCGCGGCGTAGTCTGGGCGTTTGAAGTATACCAGCTACAGCTTTGAAGGGAGCAGATCAATCAATCAATCAATCAAAGACATTTATAGAGCGCACTACCTACCCATAGGGTCTCAAGGCGCTAGGGGGGGGGGTGCCGTTACTGCTCGAACAGCCAGGTCTTGAGCTTCTTCCTGAAGGAGAGGTGGTCTTGGGTAAGGCGCAGGTCGGCCGGGAGGGAGTTCCAGGTCTTGGCGGCCAGGTAGGAGAAGGACCTTCCTCCTGTTGTTGCTCTCCGGATGCGTGGGACGGCGGCGAGGGCGTGGCTGGCTGATCGGAGGTGGAGTTTGGGAGCGTAGAAGTTGATGCGGTTGTTGAGGTAGCTCGGGCCTTGATCGTGTCGGGCTTTGTGTGCGTGGGTGAGGAGCCGGAAGGTGATTCTTTTGTTGACGGGGAGCCAGTGCAGGTCTCTCAGGTGTCCGGAGATGTGGCTATTTCGTGGGACGTCGAGGATGAGTCTGGCTGAGGTGTTCTGGATCCGCTGGAGTCTCTTCTGGAGCTTGGCGGTGGTTCCGGCGTAGAGGGCGTTGCCGTAGTCCAGTCGGCTGGTGACGAGGGCCTGGGTGACGGTCTTCCTGGTCTCCGTGGGGATCCACCAGAAGATCTTCCGAAGCATGCGCAGGATGTTGAAGCATGACGAGGAGACGGCGTTGACTTGCCTGGTCATGGAGAGGGAGGAGTCCAGGATGAAGCCCAGGTTGCGTGCGTGGTTCGTCGGTTTGGGTGCGGTGCCCAGGGCGGGGGGCCACCAGGAGTCGTCCCAGGCGGAGGGCGAGGAGCCCAGGATGAGGACCTCCGTCTTGTCTGAGTTCAGTTTCAGGCGGCTGGTTGTCATCCACTCGGCTACCTCTTTCATCCCTTCGTGCAGGTTGGCTCTGGCGGCGGCGGGGTCGTTGGTCAGGGAGAGGATCAGCTGGGTGTCGTCGGCGAAGGAGATTATGTTGAGGTTGTGTTGACGTGCGATGGCCGCGAGGGGGCACATGTAGACGTTGAAGAGGGTAGGGCTCAGCGAGGATCCTTGAGGGATGCCGCAGATGACTTCGGTTGCCTCTGACTTGTACGGTGGTAGGCGGACTCTCTGCGTTCTTCCGTCGAGGAAGGAGACGATCCATTCCAGTGCCTTCTCCTGGATTCCGACGTTGCTGAGGCGCTGCACTAGGGTGCGGTGGCAGACCGTGTCGAAAGCTGCGGAGAGGTCTAGGAGGATGAGGGCCGCTGTCTCTCCGTTGTCCATCAGGGCTCGGATGTCGTCGGTGGCGGCGATGAGGGCGGTCTCGGTGCTGTGGTTGGCTCGGAAGCCGGACTGTGAGGGGTCGAGGGATCCGTTCGTCTCGAGGAAGGCGGCCAGCTGTTTGTTGACGGTCTTCTCGATGACTTTGGCTGGAAACGGGAGTAGCGAGATGGGGCGGTAATTCTTGAGTTCGGTGGGGTCTGCTGTGGGTTTCTTGAGTAGAGCGCTGAGTTCGGCGTGCTTCCAGCTCTCGGGGAAGGTGGCGGTGTCGAAGGAGGTGTTGATGATGTCCCGCAGGTGGGGTGCGATGACAGCGTCGGCTTTGTTGAAGACGTGGTGAGGGCAGGGGTCGGTTGGAGATCCGGAGTGGACGGAGTTCATCATGCGGATGGTGTCTTCGGTGCTGATCGGAGTCCAGGCTCGGAGGGTGGTGGTGGGCGGCGTTGCTGTGGTCGTGGCGTGGGTCGGTTGAGTGCTGAAGCTGTTGTGTATGTCCGTGATCTTGTTGTGGAAGTAGGAGGCGAGGGAGTTGCAGAGGTCTTGCGATGGGGTGATGTCGTTGTTTCCGGCGTTGGGGTTGGAGAGCTCTTTCACGATGTTGAAGAGTTCCTTGCAGTTGTGTGCGTTGTTGTCCAGTCGGTTCTTGAAAGCCGTCTTCTTGGCGCGGATCAGTTGGTGGTGCTTCCGGGTGGCGAGCTTGAGGGTGGGTGTTGTCCGGTGTGGGTTCCTTTCTCCAGACTTTCTCGAGGGCTCGGCAGTTCTTCTTGGAGCTCTTGAGTTCGTCGGTAAACCATGGGGCTTTCTTGCTGCCGGGTCTGCTGGGCGGGGTCCTCATAGGGGCGAGTACGTCTGCGCAGTTGCTGATCCACTTCGTGAGGTTGTCGGCGGCCTGGCTGGGGTTCACTGAGCTGGCCGGAGGGTGCTGGCTCAGGGAGGCGGCGAGCTGGTCGGCGGTGATCTTGTTCCAGCTTCTACGGGCGACCTGTTGCTGGTGGTGGTGGATCGTCGTCCTTTCGAAGGTGAAGTGGACACAGCTGTGGTCCGTCCAGTGGAGTTCTGTGGCGTGGTTGAAAGCGATGTCTTTGCTGGATGAGAAGATGGCGTCGAGTGTGTGTCCGGCGAGGTGGGTGGGGGTGCTCACCAGTTGCTTGAGTCCAAGGTTGGCGAGGTTGTCGAGCACGGTGCTGGTGTTGCGGTCGTTGTTGTTCTCCAGGTGGAAGTTGAGGTCCCCCAGGAGGATGTAGTCAGCGGAGGGGAGGGCGTGCGGGCTGATGAATTCGGCGATGTCCTCGCTGAATTGAGTGCGTGGCCCCGGGGGTCAGTAGATCAGGGTGCCTCTGAGGGTGGTAATCGGGTCGGTGTGGATCTGGAAATGCAGGTGTTCGGCGGTGGTTAGGGTGTTGTCGGTGCTGGTCGTGACACGGATGGTGTTCCTGTGGATGATGGCGATGCCTCCTCCCACCTGGTTGGCGGTGCGGTCCCTCCGGGTGATCTTGTAGCCCTCTGGGATGGCGATGGCGATGTCGGGCGCTGAGGAGGCGTTCATCCAGGTCTCCGTGAGGAAGGCGACGTCAGGGGCTGTGGTGTCTAGGAGGTTCCAGAGTTCGATGGCGTGTCTGTGGACGGAGCGGGTGTTGAGAAGGATGCACTTGAGGTGGTTGCTGCTGGTGTTCGGCTTGGCGGGTGCTGGTGCGGGGCAGGTCCGGATGCAGGTGAACTTGCAGGCGAGGCAGCTGAAGGGTCCGTGGGCGCGTCTCGGGGTGGCTTGGTGGCATCCCGGGGTTCGGCCGGTGTTGAGTGCGTTGAGGGTGGCGGCGTCGTACGTCTGGCGGGTTGGTCGGGGTCCCCGCGGGCCAGGGGTCCTGGCACTGGGCGCGATCCAGGCGCGGACGGGCGTAGACGGGTTTACCTTTGGCGCGCCTTTGGCGCACAATCGGCGCACCCGCTGCGCGTGACCGCTGCGCGTTCGCACGGTCGCCATATATGGCGAAGTGCGCGGGGGGGCGGAGCAGCTGGGAGGCGGGAGCGGGGAGGGTACACAAAGAAAGGGGTGGGGCTAGCGGTGATGGCGGGAAGCGGGGAGCGGGGAGGGATGAGACGGGGACGGCAAAAACGGAGGCAAAACAGGCACAAATGGGGGAATAAAAAAATTCAACAGAACAGCTTACAAGTCAATACAAATCAATACAAATCGAGTGACAACAACAGAGACAGGTACACAGGCCAGGAAGCTAGCACAGACCACGCCGCTCGGTGGCAGGGGGCGTGGTCACATGGCGGAGCCGGGGCAGCGAGGCACAAGGCGGGGAGGCACACGCAGCAGCTGGTGGCCGTGCGGCGCGGGGGTGTCCTAGAACTAGGTCACACTCACCTGCGTCGCACGGTCGCCATATATGGCCAAGTGCGCGGGGGGGGGCGGAGCAGCTGGGAGGCGGGAGCGGGGAGGGTACACAAAGAAAGGGGCGGGGCTAGCGGTGATGGCGGGAAGCGGGGAGCGGGGAGGGATGAGACGGGGACGGCAAAAACGGAGGCAAAACAGGCACAAATGGGGGAATAAAACAATTCATCAGAACAGCTTACAAGTCAATACAAATCAATACAAATCGAGTGACAACAACAGAGACAGGTACACAGGCCAGGAAGCTAGCACAGACCACGCCGCTCGGTGGCATGGGGCGTGGTCACGCGGCGGAGCCGGGGCAGCGAGGCACAAGGCGGGGAGGCACACGCAGCAGCTGGTGGCCGTGCGGCGCGGGGGTGTCCTAGAACTAGGTCACACTCACCTGCGTCGCACGGTCGCCATATATGGCCAAGTGCGCGGGGGGGGCGGAGCAGCTGGGAGGCGGGAGCGGGGAGGGTACACAAAGAAAGGGGCGGGGCTAGCGGTGATGGCGGGAGGCGGGGAGCGGGGAGGGATGAGACGGGGACGGCAAAAACGGAGGCAAAACAGGCACAAATGGGGGAATAAAACAATTCAACAGAACAGCTTACAAGTCAATACAAATAAATACAAATCGAGTGACAACAACAGAGACAGGTACACAGGCCAGGAAGCTAGCACAGACCACGCCGCTCGGTGGCAGGGGGCGTGGTCACGCGGCGGAGCCGGGGCAGCGAGGCACAAGGCGGGGAGGCACACGCAGCAGCTGGTGGCCGTGCGGCACGGGGGTGTCCTAGAACTAGGTCACCAGAGGGTGAGTAATTAAAAATACAGAGATAATGTGACACTCAAATTTTAAAAGACACACACAAGAATCGTGCTCCCGGCTTTCCGCCTCAGGAGTATCAGTCTATCTGCCCAGGCGTTCGTAGTCAGCGCCTTTAAGGGGCTCAGAGGGGGCGTGGCCTCGAAAAGGGGCGTGGTCACGGCAAGCGCCGGAAATGGCGCCAAGAGTGTCCCGGTACTAGCAACCGCGGTAGCGCTAAATCCGCTGCGCGGCGTAGTCTGGGCGTTTGAAGTATACCAGCTACAGCTTTGAAGGGAGCAGAGGGTGAGTAATTAAAAATACAGAGATAATGTGACACTCAAATTTTAAAAGACACACACAAGAATCGTGCTCCCGGCTTTCCGCCTCAGGAGTATCAGTCTATCTATTAATAATGGAAAACGTATACTCTGTGGAATGGTATTTTGTAAACAATATTTAAGACCCAATAATTATGTCAAACACTATTTCGGTGCGCTGACATGGTGGTATGCATATGTGTAGCTGAGAACAATACACCGATGCTTACCTAGATATGCTTACTTTCACAAAATCTGGTTGTCGATATTCTTGCTACGATCTTTTGTAGCATGACATTTTAGGCTGTCAATATTCTGCGATATGTCAGACATAGGTGAGCTAAGGGTTAACGTTCTATGTGTACAAAAGATACATAAATCATAACATTTTTGTTATAAAACAATATTTTTTCCCATCCAGATGGTGTGTTGTATTTTTTCTATTTTTACAGAAAAGAAGATACAAAACGGCTTCCTCTTCACATTAGGAATATTCATAATTTTAAAAGACGGCCAAAAGCTGTCACACATCTCTGATGTGGCGGCTGGAGACAGATTCCTACCCCTCAAGGTCTGAGTGCAGTAATCAGAAACAAGTGAAGGATGAGCCTGCTGTAGGGTTGAAGGCTATTAATGCCCTCCTGCTGCGCTGTTCTCACAGATAAAGTGACTTCACTCTGGCCCGGGGAGTTAACAGACACCCTGTGGTGGTACATGGAAACTGTGCAAGGGCTCAGCGGGCTGACAGCATAAGGATCTCCCCCCCCCCCCCCCCCCATAGCCCCTAAGATCAGAGAGGTTGTCACTGCCGCCTGCAGTAGAGGCGTGAATACAACTGGCCCACTTCTCCGAAACAAAAGCATTATCCATGCCAACGGTTCAAACGTAATTGTGAACAGCAAGGCTGCGAAATAAAAAACTCAGGACGCTGAGGTAGGAAGAAGGAAAGAAACGCTGCAGCAGTAGTACACAATGCAAATAGTCTGTGCTTCTTTGCATAGACGTGTTTGCACGCAATACAGTTAATGGCACATTATCAACAAGCATAGGTTTTGCCAGTGCTCGTTGCCAATGTGTCTGATGTATCTAGATTTTACTATTCCCGACTCTAGCTGGGCAGGGGAAGAAGCCATGAAACTCGGCATTTTGAAAGAAATGAAGGCGTGGCCTGATACACCAATTTCAGAGGGTTAGAGATTTATGTAGAAAGAGTAATTATTGTAGTATAAAAAAGTACAAAATAGTGGAGAATTGTTATTTTCAAGTTAATGAGAGATGTGCCTTCTTTTTTCCCCAGTGAAGGTTGACAACTCCATGGAACAGTGCTATAACTCAGACCTCTTTTTACTATTCCAATCCCCCAAAACAAGCCATTCTAAACCCTCCCTCTGACTCTTCCCCCTCAACCTCCCTTTAACTCATCCCCCCACCTCCCTTTTACTCATCCTTCTACTGCTAGGAGCTCCAAAACAAAAAAAGAAAAAAATATCTAAATCCTTCCCTTCTATCCCTCCACTATCCTTTTCAATCCAAATAACAGACTAACATGTCCACCACTCCAATTAATTTATTATTTCACTATACCAATTCACCACTAATCCTTTATGGGTTCCGGAATAGCGTGCTACTCGCCAAAAAAGCACTTCAACACCTCATCAGGGGTAGCAACCGCTATACAAATGCAAACCTTTTACCACTTCCACCCTTTCGCTGTCCTTCTTAATCCAAATAAATGACTAACATATTCACCACTCAAATTACTTTCATATTTCACTATACTAATTCACCAGACTGTATGGCTTCCAGAGTAGCGTGTTACTAGCCAAAAAAAAGCACTTCAACGTTATGAGTATTACGAGCTATATAAATGTCAACCCTTTTTCCTTCTCTATCCCTCCACTATCCTTCTCAATCCAAATAACTGACTAACATATCCACCACTCAAATTACTCTCATATTTTCACTATACTAATTCACCACTAATCCTTTATGGGTTCTGGAGTAGCGTGCTACTTGCAGAAAAGGCGCTTTGATGCCTCGTGAGGGGTAGTAAGCGCTATATAAAGGCGATTACAATACAATACAATATTACGGAAACTATTAATAAAACTTGTTTGGTGCCAGATTGTAAAGGGGCAGAGGGGTGGTAATTAGATGGTTAGTAACATACTACACTGAAATTAGATTAGGGTCGTTTTGATTCACCTAACAGCCTGGGGCATTAATTTTGTCTGGTGCATTCTGATTATGTTGTGAAAAGTCTCATTCAATCACCATCTATATTCAGGGCCGCAGTGGCAACCAAAAGAAGCCCAGGCAAAAATGCTCAAACCAGCCCATCTCCCTTCATGTCCTTACGCAATATCTTTTTTTCCATCCATCTCATCTCATCTCTTCTGTTCTGTTCTCCTCTCTTCTCCTCTGTTCTCTTCTCTTCTTTCTCTCTGATCTCTCTTTATCTACCTTCCCCTTCCCTGGAATCACACCCCCGTGCTTGCTGCAGTAAATCTCTGGGAGCTGGGGAAAGAGACAGAGCCACCAGAAGCGACCTTCTAAGGGAAAGCACTGTGAAATAAAATGCCCTGACTATAGTCTAGTGTATCCCTATTCCTCATCTTCATAAAGAAACAAATCTCAGCTGTACGCTGGTTACATGTTGTCATCTCATAGATGTGTGACGATGACCTTAGAAGCCCACAAGCAAATTGGATCACATGCTGCACCTGCACGAGGACCTAATTTTTAGGTTTTGCCTGCAGACAGTGTTTGTTCTGTCACTTGCAAAATCTCTAGTAGACTAAAAGCTTAAAGGGGGCTTAGAGCCCGTCTGTTGCTCACCATTGGTTGACTTTAATTTCACCTTGTTTTCTTGCTTCTTATTGGTCAGCACTTCCTGCTCACCTCCTGCTTCCTCCTGGCATATCCAGTATTTTTCCCTGCCATAGAGCAAGGACCAACTACAACTTCATGTCTATGGCCGGTGTCCTTCCACTGGTCGCATGCTTCTGCAGCTACTTTTTAAAACACATTTCTTCATGCACTCTATGATTGTATGTGTTTGCAGTCTGTCCCCTCTCCCACTGCTGTTCGTGAATTTGCTTGCTCCTTCCCGTCTCTCTCAATCTGCCCATTTCATACTCTTGCCCCAACTTTCCTCTCCCATCCGACCCTCATGATAGAAGGGTCCCGACCTCCTCTCACTGTCCACTGGGTTACTGTTCCCTCCCTCCTCTCACTGTCTGTACTCTTGCCCCAACCTTCCTCCCGTCCCTCCCTAGTGTTGCTTGCCCTTCCTGCCCCTCATCTCACTGTCCATTATGTTGCTGTACCTTCAACCCTGGTCCCCCCTGCTCCATCAAACCCTCATGTCTGCCCAAAAAACTAAAAGTAAAGCTAAAAGCAATCACACACGTGAGACCTATTTGGGTTTTTAATGTGTGTTTTAGACATGTTACACAGCAGTGCAGGCTGATGTGCAACATAGCTTAATGTAAAGAAAAAAGCACTATGACAAGGCCAATGTTGACTGCGTCATAGCACTTTGTTTTTCTTTAAGCCATGTTTAAGCCTGTGCTGCTGTGGAACATGTGTAAAAACATTAAAAAAGCCAAAATCTATGTGGCTTTCTTGATGCTCATTTAGGCATGTTTCTCAGCAGCGCAGATGTCATCGATAATGTCATTTGAGATGTCATCTGTGATGTTACTATGTCATAAGTGATGTAATATGTGACCGGGTGGAGGATGCGGAAGGGAGAGCACGGAGGAACAACATCTGTGTCATTGGTCTGCCAGAGAGAAGTGAGGGTAACAACGCAACTCCCTACATGGAACAATGGTTTAGGTAACACGTCACCTCTGAAGGTCTTTCTAATCAGTACTGCATTGAACGAGCGCACAGGATACCTACTGGCCAACCGAAACCAGGGTCCCCTCCTCCACCACTCATAGTCAAGCTGTTGAATTATAGGGATCGGGACATACTGTTGCAAAAGTCACGAGAAATGCCAGATTAACTTTGAGAATACCAGAATATCGCTCTATCCTGATTATACGCTCATGGTGCAGAGGCAACGTTCTTCCTTCATGGCAGTTAAAAAGAAACTACGGGGCCTGAATTTGAAATACGCCCTCCTCTTTTCGGCTCAGTTAAAAATTATATATGAACAAAAACACACTTCTTTGAGAGTCCAGAGGATGTAGAGGAATGACTGGAGGTGACAGAGCCAGAAAAACTCACGACTGCTGCCTCCCAAAACACAGCCAACAGACTCAAAAGTGCTGGAGCACCTGGCCCCTGTAACACATGGCGAACACGCAAGACATCCACACAGTCCAATCCAACGCTACAGCAAATACACTGGAGCAAGACGCAGGCGCTCCTCACAGCTTCCACTTTCCGGAATACCACACGAACTGGCGACATGACCTCCAACGTGGATACTCACAGATCAGACTCTGAAGGGAGTGTGACCCTGTTTCCCACCGTGACTCCGCAGAGAGCGGATGGTTTGTTTGGTTAACCGGAAATTCTATGTTGTCGAACCCGAAACAGTAATATGACCTGCAATTATATCTTTGGCTTATATATGTTGTAGTGGTGCCCAGCAGCACAATTTCATAGCCCAGGGAGCATTTAGAGCTCCAATGTATATAGGAATACCCGACCGCACCACAGGGATAGGGCTGGCAATGTCCCCCAAATTGCGAAGGCACTTTACGTATATAACACAGTTTTCTATATGTTGCGTTTAGTTGTATGGTCCGGTATAGTTCACGACCGGACCGAGTATTGGAAAGTTTAGGGAAGGGAAACATTCCTGTTTTAGGCGCTAGGCCAGATAGGCTCGGCAACACACATGCCATACCGACCGCCTCGCGGTCAGGCTTTACACCACGATGCATACACCTAGTACATACACTATAATAACATGGAATGTTCGGGGTTTGGGCTCTGTGCAGAAGCGGCACAGGATCCACGCACAGTTGCTGCAATGCAAAGCACAGATAGTATATCTGCAGGAATCCCACATGGTGGAAAAAGAAGTAGTGAAGCTTCGCAAGAAATGGAGAAGTCAGATTTTCTCCACCACTTGTTCAGGTTTTGCGCGGGGAGTCACAATCTGGGTCAGACATGGGGCACCTTTTACGTCATTAGAGCAACGAATAGACAAGCAGGGGCGATATATCTTCGTACGAGGAACCCTAGATGGTCAACATGTAATTCTGGGTACTATTTATGCACCAAATTATGAGCAAGAGAAATTCCTGGGCACGCTAAACCTAGCATTGGCGGGATGGGAGATGCATCCATGGATTATAGGTGGTGATTGCAATACAGTCATGGACATTACAATGGACAGATCTCACCCCCTATAAATGGCGCAGGAGTACTTAAACAAGCGAAGGCATTATGCGAGTGGGCTGAGGGCTGGGCGGTATGCGATGTGTGGAGGATGCGACACCCAACACATAGAGAATATTCCTTCTATGCTCAGGTCCACATGCTACACACGAGAATAGACAGAATATATTGCTCAAATAGGATTGCAATGCAGGTGGTACATGCTACTTGGCAAAGACCTTTTCTGACCACAACCCACTGAAAATAGTGATTAATGAATTGGGGTAGAATACCCACCCCAGTTCCCACCTGGAGATTATGGCTACAATTGTTAGAGGACTCAGTGTTTCGAGCTACCATGTCTGACACTATCAATCACTATTTCGCAGAGAATAGTAATACTGCATCAAATAGATTGGTTGAATGGGATGCCTTCAAGACGGTCATTCACGGTATGGCAATTAGGGCGGCTGTGGGTGCCCGGCAGGAAGTCTATAAATCCCTTATAGATATTGAACAAAAAATGAATAGGCAAGTGTCGCGGCTGACCCTGGTTTTCTCCTCGGGATGATGCTGATGCTATAGAGGGGTCCCCCTCCCATCCGTCCCCAGCCCGGAATATGTATAATACCCTCGGACTCGGGAGACAGGTGGGCGAGGGAAGGAAGGGAAGGTTCTGCAGGGTGAGAGACCTGAAACGAAACAAGCAGACGTTTAAGATACTGCGCATTTCTTCCCCTCCCCGTGGTCAGAGCTACTCCTATCTGTTCCCCGCTTTTACCTGTCTCTATTTCCTTCTGCTATGGGTGGATCAACGGTTGGTTCTGGCCGTGGTCGTTGCCCAGATAACAGCACTGGTGGGGTAACTCACGGTCTTTGGTGTGGTTCAGAGCAGGTTCAGGGGTTGGCTCTAGGACTCCAGAACCCGGAGCTGGGGTAGCCCAATGCGTCTAGAGCTAGTAGAAACCGCCGGTGGCGCTACGACTCCAGGCCCGGGTATCCGTGGGGCCGAGGAGCACCGAGTCAGCGGTTTCTGTAACGGAAATAAGTGCAACACAAAAGGGAAAGAACGGGAGTGAACTTGGGTACCCTCTCACGGTGTCCCGACAGTTTGAGGAACTGGAGAGCTCTCGGCACCCAAGTACGTTCTGGCCAATTCAAGGTGTTTGCGCTGCCATTCTATGCTCCCTAACCAGGAGCAGAGGAGCGCGCTGGCCAATCCTAGGTGTTCGCGCTGCCACTCGATGCACCCTAACAAGGAGCAGAGGAGCACGCACCCAAGGTATGGCGGCCCGGCAATCCGTGGGCGTCAGGGAGGATCCGAAGGTGCTGACACTCACCTCACACTCGTGGGGTTGAAAGAGGCAGCGGTGAGCACGTCCTGGAACTCGAGGAGCCTCGGGAGGGAATTAGGAGCCGGGGAGTCTCGATAACTAGGCTAGAGCTGGGGCTGCGAAGGAGCGGGTCGCTGACGGCAGACAGGCATATCCGGAATCATTGGCACCGCCCCCCCGAGCCGAGTCGGCTTTTATTTCCGGACGCGCTGATGGCCACGGGGGGATGGTGTCGCTGCGCCTCCTGGGAGATGTAGTTTGGAGCGCTTTCCAACGCCGGAGGGTCACTTGGATTCGCTCCCGCCCTCATGCTTGATCATGACAGCACAGCCCCCTTCACACCGCCTCCGGCAGCGAGAGAGG